>NC_084802.1:98663193-99288193 GCF_963169125.1 Humulus lupulus
GATGATTTCTCTCAGATCTTGAGGTTGTGCATCTTTCCCAAGCCTATCGAACACGGTATTGGTGTTGTTCATTGGCTCCTTTCCCTAGCAAGACTGAGGGTGTAGGGGTGGTAGGTTCACCGTGTTCTTGTCGATGCGATCCTATCCCTAAGTCTCTCCTTCTACATGACTCTGAGACTTTGAGCGACCATTTCTGTTTCTGTCACGCCTCTCAGATGTCTGACCTTCCTCTCCTGTGCCTTTTTGTCTGTCCCCCTGGGAGGGAGCCTTCGGGTTGGGAACACTCCTACTCCGAGAGAAAGTGTTATTCTTCTTAGTCATGGAGAAGGCAGTTTGGGACTGCACCTCTTCATCCTATATCTGGGAAAGTGGCTCTGAGAGCGTCCTGGGGGTTCGAATCCTCCCTTGGGACTCCTAGTTATTGTTGTCACGCATCCCTGCTGGTTTGGCTTGAGCCTCCCTCATCACCTGAGTAGCAACTTCAGCGTTAGCTCGGGCTAGCTGGGTAGCTGCCTCCAGGGCCACAACAGCCTCCTGGTGTCTCTGGTCAGCTTCCTACTCCCTCTGGATCATCCTCTGGACATGCTCATCTATCTCCCGCCATTGTCGTTCCATAGTCACCCTCTGGAGGGCAATTTCTGCAGCAAAGGCCTCCTGCCTTGCCAAAAATCGTACCATCTCCTCCTGGTGAGCGTCCTGTGGATCCTCCGCATCAGGTTGATCTCCAACCTCCACTTGAGGTTCGTTAATGAGATCAACGGGATCCTGGGCAGTGGAATCCCTGGGAGTCGTCTTCTTCATCTGACTAGGTTTTGGAGGCATCGTAAAATTGATGAAAGTGTGTTTTTAATTCCATACTCTTAATGAAAGCACAAAAATGTTGACCTGTGACATTGACCAACGGTCGTATGTAACATAGATACGACACCTTTTGAATGAGATAAATGTAAATATACGACAAAGTACAAATATCTAAACAAAATACACAGAAATTTATAGTGGTTGAGCCATGTTCTGATGAACGGGAGTAACCTAATCCACTTAATCTTTAGTATTGAATCACTCAATCAACAATTACAAAGATGAACTAAAGAATTCACTCGATACAAATTTGCCTAGAAGTTAATCAAATGATTGATCTCAAAGTCTCTCCAAAAATATTCGGCCTCCTTAAATGAAGCCTTGGGTCCTTTATTTATAGTACCCAATGGCTGTTACATGATCAGCAAGACTGGGAATTGTGGTTTGGTACACAATCATTGGGAGTGGAGATACATGTCCACCTCCCCATGATTATGAGATCGCGCATCTTCTCGTCATTTCTCTGGATCGTGGTTGACGATGCACGATTGAAACCTCCCCATGATTATGAGACTTAGGTGTTAGGCCCAATGACCCTTTAGAGCTTGGGTGCTAGGCCTGTTGATTTTCTGGGTGCTAGGCCTGTTGAACTTCTGGGTGCTAGGCCTATTGATTTCAACTTGAACGAGCGTGAAATTTATCAAGCGAAGTGTATTTGGGAGTTTAGGCCGACCACCCCATGCGGCTCTTAAGCATGCTAGGCCGACCACCCCTAGGGGTTGGGGTCAGGGCGACCACCCCTAGGGGGCTAGGGCCAGGGCGACCACCCCTAGGGGGCTAGGGCCAGGGCGACCACCCCTAGGTGGTGTAGGCGGTCGACTTCCCTATAGGTCCTGGACCTATCCATTTTTGTTCATCAGTCTTTTCAAATACTTTGTTGTTTTTCCATGACTTGTGATGTCACGTGCTGCTTTTTCATTCGTCACGTTATCTCTTGAATTTTGAGTAATAACACAAGATTTCTTTCTTTGATTGTAATTTGTAAAGGTATAGACATATATTGTTACCTTGCATAATCCTTTTGGAAAAAACAAATCTTGAAGTTAGATTAGCATATAGACATGTTCGTTTAATTAGAGAATTGAAACCATAGTGATTTCGATGGAAACCTTTGAATTTATATGGAATTCTTGTTTAGTAATGCCTAGATTATTATAGCATTTCTCCAGCATTGTCATTAGTTTCGCTTCTTCATTCTCTTGCTCTCTTGTTATTTTGTTTGTTTTATTTAATTTCTTGTTTAGTTTTTAGGTTTAATCAAATAATAAAATTTGTTTTGTGCTCTCGACAAAAAAAATATTTGTTTTGTGCAAGTTGTTAAGTGGTTATTTTTCATTGTCACTACTACAAAAGAATGCGAGCTCTAATAAAGTTTTTAGGACTCGTGGGTCGCGAATCTTCTATTTGAGAACCTTATAAAGTGAAATTTTTTAAGACTCACGTTGCGAGCCCTAGAAGAATGTTTTTAGGTCTCACATTGCGGGCCCTAAAAGATTGATTTTAAGACTTGCAATGCATGTCCTAAAAAATCAAGTTGAGTGCCTTTAAGAAAAGTTTTTAGCTCGCATGCCCTAAAAGAACATTTTTAGTGCTTTTGTCCTTGAATAGTTCTTAGCCAGCGCGCTAAACATCTCCATAGATCCACCTTATGCATAATAATTCAAGCTCGCCTTCTTCTTTGCTTGAACTTGAATGATACCTTCATTAAAGTCCTTGTGATTCACCTGGCATGGAATTACTGTTATTTTTATTTCCATGCCACAACTCAAACAATCTAACAACAAGAGGCCCTTGAATAATTTATCCAAACAAGAACAGTCAAATCCAGAGTTACCGAGAAATAAAAAGTTGGTACCTCAGTTGCATCACGATGAAGGGCTAGCATGCCTGCCTCCACGCAAACAGCTTTTAGTTGTGCACCGTTGAAGTGATCAGTGGATCGAGCTAGTTCTTCAAAATTGACATCAGGATGAACATTCATCTTCCTAGAATGGATCTATAGATTTGTAGTAGAAAGATTCAGTAAGAGAGTTACATACAACCAAAAATAAATGAACTGACAAGTTAATCCAAAAAGGATATATACCTGTAGGATTCTGTCCCTTGCCTCTTCAGTAGGATGTGGAAACTCAATTTTATGATCCAAACGACCAGACCGCACAAGAGCAGGATCCAGAATATCAGCACGATTTGTTGCTGCTATGACCTTTATTCAAATGATATAAAGAAAATGGTATTAGATAGTTAGAAATCAGCATAATATCTTTTAGTACCAGATTGCATCTATGGTTCTAAATGCACAGAAGAATAAGTAATAAACAACCAATACGTTACCTTGATACGGTCATCACTGCTGAAACCATCTAGCTGTTTCAACAATTCTAACATAGTACGTTGTACTTCCCTATCTCCACTTACTTCACTGTAGTAAAAACAGATGGGAGAATTTATTATGTATTGCACTTGGCAATTCCACGCAGAACAAAAGAAAATTAAAACATCATAAACATTTCAGATGCATTGTCAAAAAAAGTAGAAAATTAGCTACCTATCAAATCGCTTTGTCCCAATTGCATCAATTTCATCTATAAAAATAATGCATGGAGATTTTTCTTTTGCAAGCTGAAAAGCATCACGAACAAGTTTTTCTCCATCTCCAACATCTACAAGGTTCCAAAATAAACAATTAAAATAAATCCACGAGATAAAAATATGAAAGACTAGAATATATTGGAGTGTGTATTCACAAAAGAAAAAGATAGCAATATATACAATACCCGGACCGACTGTGGGCCTGCAAGTTTAAAAATGTAGCATTTGTCTGTGCAGCGCAAGCACAAGCCATTAAAGTTTTTCCAGTACCAGGAGGTCCATATAAAGCACTCCCTTGGGTGGTCGGACCCCCAATTTCTGAAAGCGCTCCTTGTGTGTCATGGGCAGAACAATGGCCTCTACTAGTTCTTGGATCTGTGCAATAATAAAAAAAATTGAGAACAAGAAGCAAGCACACAGTACTTAAGATCATAAAGTCTAGAGTACCCCAAAGGGCATGCCTCAGCCTAAAAGCTTACCTGCTTTTCTAGTCCTCCAATGTCATTGTAGTCTTCAGTACGTTTCTCGTCAACCTCCATAGCCTATACTCGAGAATCGTACTCAGATGGCAATGTGTCCAAGATCACGTGACTATCTATGTTCACTCCAACAAGATCACCAGGGTTTAATTTGTCAGGGTCAACAAGTCCAACAACAGGTAGAAAAATTGTCTACAATCAATAGTTAAACACAGAAATTAGCAATCAGACGAGGGAAACAGAGACTAATTATTTATAGCAAGACTTATGTAGTCCATTGGAAAGATAAATGTTGCCTCATTTGTATCAATAACAGAGTGCACAAAATACAATATCATAGAAATATAGCCATTCTTTTCTAATAAAGACTAGCATATGTAGCATTATCAATAAATATTAAGAACTCATTTGCAAATGAATTTGTTGCAGCTCTACTGACTGGTTAAGTTCGCTCTATGATTCTATCAGCTTATTAACATAAGAACAAACGACTCGCATACCAAATTACCTGGCGGGTAGATGTTTTCAAAACATTCCCCTTCCCCTTCCTCTGTGAATCAAGAAATGAAAAATAAAATAAAGAATAACCTGCTATCTGCCGAGAACCCACGCCGCCGCGAGATGCGTATGTCTAAGCCTAGGAAGACAAGCGCCGCTGCCGGAGAAGAGAGCCCAGGGTGCCGAGAACCCAGGGGTGCCGATTACCCAACTGCCGAGAACCCACGGGTGCTGAGAACCCAGCCGAGAACCAAGCCTCTACTGTCGTCGGTCACCACCCACAAACCCCAGCAGCCACTGTCGCCTACCATCAAACTCCGGCCAGCCACCCCTAACCCCAAGCACAACCAAACCCTAAATCCCCAAATTTCCTTTCTTCTTGCTTCTCCTGAAAAATTGTTCCTATACCCGTAATTGGAAAAGTGTATATATTTTTAAGATCTCTTTACTTAACAATTTTAAAGGCTTGGGAGCCATAAATACACTTTTAGTCCTCACAAATCGTGCTCTTAAAAGTCAGAATTCAACCTAATTTTTCTCCCAAGTTTTTTTTAAGGACTCATATATAAACTTCATAAAACATTTTTAAGGACTTGCATTTAGGTGCGTGTCCTACAAAAATGTCTCGTAAAGAGTATTTTGTAGTAGTGGGTAATTGTTCATGGCCATCTTCTCTAACAATTCATAAGTTTTATTAGCACTTTTGCTCATGAATGCACTTCCTGTTGTAGCATTTATTATGATACGAGCAGTACCATTCAAGCTATTATAAAAGTTGTAGACCATCATCCACTTCTCTATACCATGATGCAGACACTTCCTTAACAACTCTTTGAATCTCTTTCATGCATCATACAGCGATTCCCCTTTCGTCTGATAGAAATTATTAGTTTCCTCTCTCTACTTTACAGGTTTTGCTGGAGGGAAAAACTTTGCAAGGAACTTTTGAGGGAGCTCCTCCCATGTGGTAATAGAGTTAGCCTGTAGGGAAACCAACCAACTCTTTGCGCTGTCCCTTAGTGAAAATTGAAATAGCCTCAACCTTATTGCGTCATCACTCACCCCATTCATCTTAAACGTCGCACAAAGCTCCAAGAAATTAGCTATGTGCAAGTTAGGGTCCTTTGTAGGCAAGCCTCCAAACTGAACAGTAGATTGGACCATTTGCAGAATTGCTAGCCTAATCTCAAAAAATTTAGTGGCAATTGTGGGGCATCTAATGTATGAATGCACTCCTGTAACAATTGGGAGTACATAATTTCTTAAACTTCTAGCCCCTTGTTCAGCATGGACCTCAGCAACCACATCCCCTTCGACATTGTTGGTGACATTATTCACTGCATTCCCTTGGCTAGCAGACATCCTTGCCTCAAACCTCTTATTCTTCCAGTTCTGTCTACGAGTTCTCTCAATCTCAGGATTCACTGGTAATATCTCTGTTGTTTTACCTCGTCCCATAAACCAAAACTACATGTTGATCCTGAAACTGAGAAACAAGTAGAGAACACGTCAGAAAAGTTGTTAAAGAAAAGCCAAAGTAGAACAAGAATCAATTATATTTGATATTGATTAAATAATTCTCGGCAACGGCTCCAAAAACTTGATAGCAAAAATATAATGCGCAAATATACACAATCGATTCAAGTAATATAGATAATAAATAAGAATCGTTCCCACATAGACTATCAATCAAGTACAAATAACCAATTCTAGCTTTTTATTTGGCTGTCGAAAATAGAGTGATTTTTAAACTAAAACCTAAAATTGAAATAAATTGTGCAATTATGAAAATTGATTCAATAATTAAAAACCTAGGGTATTAACTTCATCAACTTTTCAACTTGATAATCTTACTAATCAGTGCATATAGTTCTTCAATTTCTATCATAATAGTGGGTTAACTAAAACAAGCCTAATTCTTTTTCAAGATAAAAATATCTTAACCTATATGCAAACTTTCTACATATATGTGATAAGTTTTAACATATAGCAGGCATGAAGCATAGTAACCCTAAATGCTACACAAACCCTATAGGTACTATCGTCCTATATGCAATCTATGTTTATATGATTATAGAATATTCAATTCTCCCCTCTCGGATCTTGAATTAAAATCATAAATCATGTAAATAGTGATCAATTACCCACATGCTGTTATCCCCAAAATTTGAAAACGATGATGTGGCAATAGAATTGACAAATGGCAAGGAATGGTTGGGTAATTTGGCTTAGGAGTGACCCGGTAGACCAGTGAAGAATTTTGACTGGCCAGTCAAGTGTCATGACCGACCAGTCATGACCTTGGCCGACCAGTCACATGCCTGTCCACCCAGGCATGACCTTGGCCAACCAGTCACATGCATGTCCGACCGGACAGGTGCATGTCCGCCTAGTCCTAGTCCATGTCCGCCCAGTCCTAGTGCATGTCCGCCCAGTCAGGTGCGTGTTCGCCCAGTGAAGGTTTGGCCGACCAGTGAGGAATTTTGGCATTTCAGTTTTCTTCCTGAGTATGATATGGATCGACCAGACAGAGCAGGGCTACACAAAAGATCCCAGAAACGGCTTCAACAAGAATCAGTCTTACCTGCGCGGGAATCTCTCAGATTATCCCATAAATATAGTGTATCGTTGTATTTTGAATATTATTGTTAATTAAATATAGTGAGAATAATAAAATATCCCGATTATGGGGGACGTCATCTGTATGATCCTGAACCTATAAATACAAGGCTCATGGCATCATAAAGAGGGTCCGGATTCTGATTTTCGAGAGAGAGTAATTGTATCTTGAGAGAACTCTTGTATTCTGCACTGAAGAAACTCAGTTGACTCAGGTTCATCTGATCTTGAGTGTAGATCTATAATCATAACTCTAAGTGGATTAGGCTATTACCAACACATTGGGGCTGAACCACTGTAAAAATTGTCTGTGTCGTTTATTTCTCTTGAAGGTTTTTGTCGTTTTGACGTCTACGCGTCGTTGGCCAAAAACACGGTCAACATTTTGGTGCTTTCATTGAGAGCCTGAAGAGAAAGACATGCAATCACTATAGCATTATGGTGCCTAAGAAAACCAATGCGGCCTCCAAGAAGCCAGGTTCCTCTAAAGAGCCTGCTAGATCAGAAGGTCCTGGCACTCAAGACCATGAGACTGAGCCTAGAGTCATGCTCGGGGACGTGACTCCAGAGGTTGAACAACTCCAGGAAGCCATGGGGGCTTTCCAGGAGGAAATGGCACAATTCAACGCCAGACAAGAGGCGTTCACTAAAGAAATGGCTAGGCAGAAGGCTGCATTTGAGCAGCAAAGACGGGAGATGGACGCTAGGAGTGAGGAGATCCGGCAACAGCAAGAGGAGGCCGATAGGCAACATTGCGAGGCTACACTCGCTCTGGAGGCAGCTATGCAGCTGGCCCAGGCCAATGCCCAAGCTGCAGCACGAGGAGCAGCCACCCCAGGAGCAAGGACCACAGAAGCTGGTCACAAAAACACTGATAGACCCAATTCTTGAGGGCCAAACAAGAGTGGTAGTAACCCACCTGGTCGGGAAGAAGATGGAGTCCGATCGGGCACTGCCTCAACCCAAAGGGGGAACTCCAGAACCCCCTCAAGGACCCACCGATTAGAGACTTCCAGATCCGGAAGTCACAAGTCAGGCAGTAAGAAAACTCCACCTAAGCAGGAGCAAAATAGAGCTCCTCGGGGTAAAGAAACTTCACACTTCAAAGATGGGCATGGTCGTGATGAAGCTGATAGTCATCACACTGACCAGTCGAAGGAGAAGAATGATAACAACCATCGAGGAGGAAAAGATCGCCCAGCACAGACAGGAAGGCCACCACTGCATCCCAACCAGCAACGCAGTGGCAAGGAGTATGTCCCGCATGGCAAGCCTTCCGAAAAAACTCGCAGTACAGTGTTCGATCGGTTAGGGAGGCGTACCTCTCAGAAGGATCTAAGAGATGTCATTACTGATAGGAGAAGGACCGTCCTGGTCGAAGGGCGAATTCCGAACCGACCTACCAGTCATGTAGAAATACTTGATGATGTTGTGCCGAATAGGAGCGCCCGACCAGGCGGTCCCGAGAATGAGTCCCAAGCAGTGGCCCCAGGCATCCAAGCTCAGCTTGATGCTCTGACAGCAGTAGTTCAGGGTCTGTTGAAACGACCTTCTGCAATCGATCGAGTAGACCACAGGAGTGGCAACCCGTTCTATGCTCGAATTAGAGCAGCCCAGCCACCAGCGAAGTACAAAGCACCGGTACTGCCAGTTTATACAGAAAAGGTAGATCCGATAAGGCATGTGGGGAAATTTGAAGACCAGATGGAGCTGCTCGGAGTGAGTGATGACTATCGGTGCAGAGTCTTCCCCACTACATTGTCCAATATTGCCCAGGAGTGGTATTGGAAGTTTAAGCCAAACTCCATCACTTCTTGGGAAAGTTTCAGGAAGGAGTTTTGCAGGCAGTTCAGTGCTGCTCAGACCCCTCCAGTTTACGCCAATCACTTGGCGGATATTAAACAAGGAAAGGACGAATCTCTCAAGAACTACATACAACGGTTCATGAGAGAAGCTAACCGAGCTACTGCAGTTGGAGATGAGAGGAAGATGGTGGAATTTTCTTCTGGCATAATCTATCGGAGTCCTTTGTGGGACAATATTCATCGCAACCCAATTTCAATGTTACAACAATTTCTTGACCGGGCGGACAAGTATATGAAATTGGATGATGTTATTGAGAAGGGAGAGAAGGGCTTCAACAATCCGAGCGGATCGACTAATCCTCCCAAGAATGGTGGAAATGATCAAAGTGGTGGTAAGAAACATGGGAATAACGGGTCTGACCGCCACAATGAAAAGAAGGCTAAGTCAGGATCAAACGACAAGCCAACTAAGTATGAACCTCGGTTCACTAATTACACCACTCTTTCGGCGAGCCGAGTGGAGATATATCTCGCAAGTCATTAGGAGGTCCCCTACCAGAAACCCCCACCCATCAAGAAAGAGATGAGTAAGAGAGATTTGAACAAGTTCTGTGGTTTCCATGGAGACTATGGTCACGACACAAATGAATGCAATCATCTCAAGGATGAGATAGAGTTTCTCCTCCAGTCGGGGAAATTGAAAAAGTATCAAGCAGAAAAGACCCAAGGAGAGGGAAGTAACAACAATCCTGGGTTCAAGCGGCAACGATCCCCACCTTTGCAACCCGAGCCTGTGGACTTCACTCTAGACACCATATGTGGAGGTCCACATCTGGCTGGGGATAGCAACAAGGCAAGGGAGAGGTATGCTCGAACCCTTCGGCATGAGTTGGATGCAGCTTCAACCTCCGAAGTCATGGCTGTAGAGGAGCGGCCTCCGAAGAACCCACGATACGAAAGTGAGTCCCTCACTTTCACTGAAGATGATGCTCAACACGTGAGATATCCTCATAATGACCCTCTCATCGTGACAGTCCAAATAGCGAATATGAAGGTGAAGAGATGCTTGGTCGACACAGGGAGTTCTGTGAACATTATCTACAAATCATCCTTTGAAAGGATGAAGCTATCTATCAATGACTTGAAGCCATTCTCTCAAGTAATTTATGGATTTACTGGAGAAGGGTTGTCACCAGCTGGAACGATCAAGTTACCAGTCACAACGGGGGATGCTCCCAAGCATGAGACAGTGATGACAGAGTTTTTGATAGTCGACTGCCCGTCCGCCTATGATGTGGTTATTGGTCGACCACTACTCACAACCTTGCATGCGGCAGTCTCTATATGGCACCTTTCTATGAAGTTCTCGACCAGTGCAGGCATAGGCTGCGTCCGAGGAGACCAGAGAGAGGCTAGGGAATGTTATAATGCCTTGGTAGCTAAAGCAAGAAAGGGGGCCAAAGAAAACAACATGATTGTATGTGCCGAGAGAGAGGAGGTAGATGAGATGGATGTCGACCAAAGTTTCACAGTCGTAGCCGGTTAGGAAGAAATGTTAGAAGAGTTTGGCCAAGAAAGCACTCTTAGTTTAAGAGAACAACAAGCCCCATCCGGTGATGAAGTCACCAAATAGGGCGTTGCCCAAAGCGAGGGAATGGACTTTGATCCTCGCTTTGGGGATTATGAAAGTGAGGTCAGACCATCTGAGGAGTTAGAGGAGGTCCTAATAGATGAGAATGATCCAACCAGAGGGGTCAAAGTTGGGAAAAAGTTGAAGTCAGAAGTAAAAGCACAGCTGATAGAATTTTAGCAAAGGAATCAAGATGTCTTCGCCTGGTCTCACAAGGATATGGTGGGTATCTCACCAACTATGATCAGCCACATGCTCAACATGGATGAAAACTATCCAGTAGTGCAGCAGAAGAGAAGATTGCTTGACAAAGATCGAGCAAAGGCTCTAAAGGAGGAGGTGGAAAGGCTAAAGGAAAACGGGTTTATAAGGGAAGCATATTACCCTGCTTGGGTTTCAAACCCAGTGTTAGTACCCACGTCCAATGGAAAATGGAGGACTTTCGTGGATTTTACCGACCTGAACAAAGCATGTCCAAAGGACTATTTTCCATTGCCAAGAATAGACCAGTTGGTGGATGCGACCTCTGGTCATGAAACATTGTCCTTCATGGATGCTTATTCAGGGTATAACCAGATTAGTATGCATCCTCCCGATGAAGAGCACACCAGTTTCCGAACGGACATAGGGTTGTACTGTTATAAGGTTATGCCATTCGGATTGAAGAACGCAGGAGCCACCTACCAGCGTTTGGTGAATGGTATGTTCCGTGACTTAATCAGCAAGAACGTGGAGGTGTACGTAGACGATATGCTGGTAAAGTCAAAGGAAGCTGAAGGACATGCACGAGACTTGGAGGAATGCTTTGCAGTACTGAGAAAGTACAACATGAAGTTAAACCCCCTCAAATGCTCGTTTGGAGTAAGTTCTGGAAATTTTCTTGGGTTTATTGTGAACTCCCGAGGAATAGAGGCAAATCCAGAAAAGATAAGGGCGCTCGCTGAAATGAAGTCTCTGGCCAGAATTAAGGATGTGCAAAGCTTGACTGTGCGGATTGCTGCTCTAAGCAGGTTCATCTCTAAATCGACGGACAAGTGTGTCCCATTTTTTAATCTACTTAAAGGAATCAAGAAGTTTGAATGGACGATAGAATGTGAGCAGGCTTTCCAAGCCATAAAGGAACACTTGGCTCAACATCCTGTTCTTTCGAAGCCAATTGATGGGGAGGACCTCTTTATTTACCTAGCAGTCACAGAGCACGCTGTTAGTGCTGCTCTAGTACGAGAAGAAGATAAAGTGCAGCATCCGGTGTACTACGTTAGCAAGAGAATGATAGGAGCAGAATCCCGGTATCCCATGATCGAGAAGTTGGCCTATTGCTTGGTACTTGCATCCCGTAAGTTGCGATCGTACTTCTAGGCACACCTCATTAAAGTCCTTACCGACCAGCCCCTACGCCAAGTCTTGCAGAAACCGGAGTCATCTGGTCAGCTACTTAAATGGGCGGTTGAATTGGGCCAATTCGAAATCAAGTATCAACCGAGATCTTCTATTAAGGGTCGGGCTTTGGCAGATTTCATTGTTGAATGTACTGGGATTGCTGATATTCCCGACCAGCAAGAGCGTGTAACCGGGCAGAGAGAGGATCTTCCTGCTTGGCAACGGTTTGTTGATGGGTCATCAAACGAACATCATTCGGGAGCAGGAATTATATTAGTCATGCCGGAGAAGCACCAAATTCATTGCGCATTAAGATTTGGATTCAACGCTTCTAACAATGAGGCAGAGTATGAAGCCCTCCTAGTAGGCTTGCGCTTGGCTAGAGATGTTCGAGCCCGGTCGGTTGAAGTGAACAGTGATTCCCAATTGGTGGTCTACCAAGTCCTAGGGGAATATCAAGCAAGGGGCCTACGCATGATGGCGTACTTAAATAAGACCAAGGATCTGCTAGCACAATTCGAGGAGTATACTATTAAGCTGGTACCACTGGAGCAGAACTCTAACGCAGACACCCTAGCAAAGCTAGCTAGTGCAAAAGATGCTGAAACTCTGAATATAGTACCAGTGGAATACTTGGCAGAACTGAGCATTAATGAACAAGAAGCCATGCCCATCACAATAGTTAACACTTGGATGGCACCCACCATTGCTTACCTTGAGCAAGGAATCCTCCCAAATGATCGCAATGAAGCAAAGAAGATTATGAGGCAAGCTGCTAGGTACATTATGATGGATGGGGTGCTGTATAGAAGAGGGTACTCTTTACCTCTACTCAGGTGCATAGCACCCGACCAGTCAAAAAACTTATTGGCTAAAGTGCACGAGGGGTTCTGTGGAGATCATGCTGGGGGGCAGAGTCTATCTAAAAAGATTTTGCAGCAAGGATTTTTCTGGCCTACAATGAATGACGATTCCATGGAATACGTAAAGAAGTGTGATAAATGCCAGAGATTTTCTAAAGTACCCAGGGCGCCTCCGAATGTCTTGAAGCAAATGCAGAGCCCATGGCCTTTTGCAGTATGGGGCATTGATCTGATCGGGAAATTACTGAAAGGGAAAGGAGGAGTACAGTTTGCAGTGGTTGCTGTGGATTATTTCATCAAGTGGACTGAAGTCGAACCACTAGCCACGATCACCTCGAAGAAAGTGTTAGACTTTGTGATTAAGAATATAATATGTCGCTATGGTCTGCCCAAGAAGATAGTGTCTGACAACAGCACTCAGTTCGACAGTGACGTATTTACCGATTTTTGCACTCGGCATGGCATCACGAAAATTTTCTCCTCGATAGCCCATCCACAAGCCAATGGGCAAGTTGAAGCCGTAAATAAAACTTTGAAAGATACTTTAAAAAAGCGTCTAGAGCGAGCTAAGGGTGCTTGGGCGGAAGAATTACCAGAAGTCCTTTCGTCATACAGGACTACTGCCCGGACAGCAACTGGTCATACCCCCTTTTCCTTGGCATATGGGTATGAGGCCATGTTACCTGTGGAAGTAGACCCACCATCTCATCGAAGGACCATGTACGACCAGGAGGAGAATCACTAGTTGCTAGCTGAATCTTTAGATTTCCTTGAGGAGAGACGAGAAAAAGCAAGCTTGAGAGTTCCTTCTCATCAACAAAAGGTGGCCCGCTATTTTAATTCCAAAGTCAGAGATCGAAAGTTCCAAGTCGGAGATTCGGTCCTCACGAAGGTGTTCATCAGAGACCCAGTGGCTAGAGTACTAGGACCAAACTGGGAGGGACCGTATCAAATTGAGCAAGTCTTGCCACCCGGCACTTACAAGCTTGCTTGATTAAATGGAGAGCTGATCAGGAACTATTGGAATGGCGAGCACTTGAGGAAATATTATCAATAAATACTGCTTACAAAGTAGTAGCTTTGTATCAAGTGTTTAACTTGTTATTTAAGTTTGTTTGTGAACTGGCTATTTGCTAACCAGTCATGTTATTTTGTTTGAGACTCGTAATTAGACACGTTTTGTCCTTTTTTTTACAAGTAATAAAAGAGATCACGCGCAGCGCGGTCAAATCTTGCTACAAAATTTGCATATGTGTTGATTATTCTTGCTTTGGCAGTGTTCAACTATCATTACAACTTAAAACAAAAAAGGTTTTCTAAAAGAAATACTGGGCAGTGTTATACTGGTCGGTATCCATCAGATGAATGACCAACGTTTAAATAGTTGCATGTGTGTTTGCAGTGGTTAACTGCTGAAATATCTTTTGTATATTCAATGTGTTTCACGAGTAATAATTGCTCGGACGAATTCGGTCAAGTAGCGAGTGATCAAGGATTTTTCAACCCTCAATCACTTGGGGGGCACATAGGGTATACTGACATACACTTCAACACAGGCAATAAGAACACGAGCAAAGATATTTGTTTTCAGGCTGACTTGTAAATCTTTGAAGTCAAAAGGGCCGTTAAGCTAACTTGTTTTACAAAGCTTAATTAACTTGGAATTTTTTCAAAATTTTAAGTTAGAAGCAGATATTCGTGTGAAAATAAACATTATGCTCATAAATATATTAGAGCAATAAGAGTGTGAGAAAGTATACTTAGTATGGACTTATGAAATGTCTAGAATTTCTAAGTTAGAAAACTAAGTACTCACATGAAAATATAAGGCATCTATGTAATATAACTTTTAAATGATTAAGTCTATAAAAGTAAAGTGTTCATAGCTCGGCCATACGAGCAAAAGTACATAACAAAATACTAAATAAGGATCTACTAGTCAGCTGGTCGGATGGAGGCTCTCTGGGTGGATGGGAGCTCACTGGTCGGCTATGGTAGGTTGATCAACCCCTTCCTCAGCATCAGCTGCTTCTTCCGGTCGGAATGACAGCGTAGGGGAAAAAGGTGTAGTGCCAGCAGGATTAGCTGCTTCCTCAACAGCCTTTGCCTCACATTTCGCAAGCTCTTCTGCCTTGGCCTCATCTGTGAGAAAGTCAAGGTTGAGAGGCTTGTTCAGCTCCCACACTTGGTAAAAGCAGTTGAAGCAAATTTCCTCGTAGCGAGCAAGATCGGCTTCTTTCTCCCACTTTAGCTCCTCATTCTCATGAGTTAATTCCTCGTTCTCACGAGTCAGTTTCTCTAGCTGATCGGTCAACGACTTGTTGATTTGGGTTTGTCTTTGGTTCTCATCGGCCGGCCCCTTAAGAGACTCATCCCGCTCAGCCACGATCTTCTCTGCCTGCTCCAGCTTGGATTTGAGATCCTTTTCCGAAGCAGTTAAAGTTTCCACTCTAGCTTGAGCATCCACTAGTTGATCATTTAGGACCTTGATCAACTCCTTATAGTCAACTGCTCGGTGCTGAGCGTGACTGATGGTGACGAGCGACTGCATGGAAAATAGGAGGTTATTACAAGTAAAAATATTAATAACAAACTGTCTTAAGATAGAATACTTACATTCATCAACTGAGCGAGCCCTCTTTGTAAGACAACTTCAACGCTAAGCCGAGGTAAGGATTCAAAGCTTTGAATCATTGAAGCATCATGGAGAGTCTGGTCAAGCAGTTCCTTCCCGATACCACCAGCAATGCAAAGGGCCTCACTCAAGCCAGCCAGGCAAGTAGGAGTTAGGCTCGTAGAGGGAGGAAGCGAGGAAGGAGTCAGCTGCGGGATTGTGATCGACTACTCGGGTTGTCTCCCTTGGCTAGATGGAGTGGTCCTTGGGACTTTGCTCGGAGGGGTGGAGCCACTTCCTTCCCCGGATTTCCTCTTTGGGGCAAGAAAGGTGTTGAATTGCCTAAACATCTCTGAATCTGTAAAAGAGAAAGCACAAGATTTGTTAGTAAAAAAATAAAGCGAGAGGTGGTTAAATACATTACTATTACCAGACAGCTCTATAAATCCCATATAACCAAGTTATCAAACATCTCACTATGACTACTAAACTTGAGTTTAGGATTTGGTCGAGGAAGTCATCCTCATCATTAGATGATGAGCTTAAGTCTCTCTCAAGCTAGATGGTCTTTCCCTTCCCAGGCTGTGTGGGAATGACAAGTCTGCGTTGGTCCTCTGGCTGGGGCTCCCTAATGATGAGATCACCTGGTCTGCGGGGGTGGGGAGATGGTCCAGGAGAGAACTGATCGGTCACTACCTCAGTATCAGCGTTGGACTGATCAGTTGCATTAGCTTCCTCGGTAGTGCTCTCTACTGTGATGTTCTGGTTACTTGGTAGCGGGCCCACCATCTGAAGATTATCCACAGTAACAAACTCTTTCACATCCTTCTCCTCGGTGCACATATTAGCCAACTCCTCCGCTCGGGCACACATTTCTTTGGTAGGCAAGGGCTAGTGAAATGGACCCGCGTGTGTAAAGGCCAAGTTGTTGGCCTTGATGTCCGAAGTGAGAAAATACTCTGTATAGTATTTTCCAAGATTTGACTTGTGAGCAATACCATGGAGGTATTTAATCCCTTTATGCCTATGGAAGAGGTGGAAAAAACCTATGTTCTTATGGCTCGGGTTGGTTCTGAAGTCGAATAGGTAGTGTATTTCGTGAGGAGTAGGTGGATCCCAGCCTTGCAGGAAGTAAAGAATGTATAGAGCAGACAATGCCTGAATCCCATTAGGAGCGATCTGGAAAGGAGAGACGTTGAAATAGTCCGCTACTGACCGGAAGATGGAATGTAGCGGTATGGTAGCTCCTGCGTATACATGGTGCCTAGACCAGGCACAGTAAGGTCCACCAGGCCTGTTAGCTCTCAGATGAGGGCACAGACATATCACATTAACCTCTTTTAGGCCCAAGGCTTGGATGTGTTTGTCAAACATCCCGGGGTTAAGTTTCGAAGGTTTGGCGATAAACCAAGAAGGTGTTTCTTCTCCTTCCTTTCTTGGTTTTTGGACAGCCAAACGCTGGATCTCGGTAGTCAATTTCTGAGTAATTTTTCTCCGAGGCTTATTTGGTTTTTGCGTCTGGCGGGGTGGTCTCAAAGAAGCCGCAGTACGGACCTCACTGCGTTCCACCATGTTCTGTACCGCTTTGCGGGCTACCTAAGGATCCTGGTCCTGTGGGAGTCTGTTATATTTCTTTACCCTCATTTCTGACTATTCAACCTGTTGATGGAGGAACTGCTCTTCGTGAAGGAAATATAAGGCTGATCGGGGGAGGATCTTCTTAAAACGGCGAAGGCGATCCTCAGGAGAGCGACTGCTAGGAGACTTAGACGAAGAGTCACTGCTTTGAGGAGTATCGCTCGATTGTGGGATGGAAGTGTCAGAGTTTGTATGGTTGTCACCTCCCCTATAGTCGAAGCGATTCATCTACAAAAAAACAATAAAAATGGGGAGGTGAGTAACCATACAAATATAGATCAATTAGTTTAGCAGGGAAATGTTTACTTTTCTACTCAGAAAAAATGTATCTAAGTAGTAAAAATATAGCATGCATGAGGAAAAAAAAAATATTTTTTGTGCCTAAAAGTGCCTAAGGTCCCTAGAATGAGCATGTATAAGGGAAAAAAAATGATAGGCACAACTTTTGGTGCCTAAAGTGTGATGTCCGAGTGTGTCGTGTGTGCGCGTGTTCGAGCGAATGGCCTAGCGTCTGAGCGGATGGCCTAGCAACCGAGCAGTGCACCTGCGTCACGCCGAAGCTTCCGAGCTGTGCGCGCGTCTACACATCCAAGCAGCGTTCCGTGTGTGCGTGTTTGGGCAGTTGTCCGAGGAGCTGAGCATGGAGTCCGAGCAGATGCTGAGGCATCCGACCAGCCAGCACCGAGGCATCCGAGCGAGCGTGTGTGGCATCCGAGTGGAAGCAGTAGGTACGCATGGCCGAACGGCTAGGCAGCATTGTGTCTCTGGTGTCTTATCGGTGCGGCTGGTCCCGAGGAGCTGTGCGTTTCTGGTGTCCTATCGGTGGGCGTTGATCCGAGTGGGTAGAAGGACATGCGCTCGGCTGATAGGCGTGTCCGAGCAGTTACGGGCATCTCAAATTATGGTCTCCTCGGACAGAAGGAAGCATGACCGATCGGTCATGGGTGTATTCCCTAATAGACTATTTTCGAGAAAGCCCTAAATTCTATAGGACACAAACACAATTCCTCATCTAAAATACACAACAACAAGATCAAAAGGGGTGATTTGAAAGGTTTCAAATGTTCTTGAGATCATATATACCATCCATTACCCATAAACCCATACTTATGATTTAGGTTAAATAATTTATTTTTCTTCAAATTTCTATGAAATTGAAGATAAAATTGAGTTACCCATAACCTAAACAACATCAAAACAGCCACAAAACACATTGTATTTGAAAGATTCATACACAAATCCAAGGGGAAAGTGTCCTATGATGTTTCGGCCAACACCCATATTTTCTTGAAGTTTTGAAAAAAAAAACAACAACATAAGTGGAGATGAAGAAGAAGGACTTACCCAATCTTGAAGAACCCTTGATTTGCTTGAAGAAATGGGAGCTTTCCCTTGATGTTCTTGAACTTTCGGCCAAAAAGAAGGAGTTATGGGGTATTCAGCCAAAGAGAGGAAAAGATGAAGGAAGAGGGAAATTTTTGCTCTATTTTGCTTATGAAAATATGGGAACATATGGGTCTATTTAAAGAAAAAAAAGTGGAAATTGCCACTTATTTTTAGACCCTTGGAATTCCTTGAGCATTTTTTCTCTCCACGACTGTGAGCAGTTAATTTCGGTGATCGTGGTCTGCTATGGAGTCGTGATCTGTTGCATGGGCGGGAAAATGAACAGTTGGATTTTTTTATTATACCGTCAGCAGTGGAGAAAAAAATTTATTATGTGAGAACATCATATAATAAACTTGGGGACAAATGTTATCCCCAAAATTTGAAAATGATGACGTGGCAATAGAAATGGCAAATGGCAAGGAATGGTTGGGTAATCTGGCTTAGGAGTGACCTGGTAGACTAGTGAAGAATTTTGACTGGCTAGTCAAGTGTCATGACCGAACAGTCATGACCTTGGCCGACCAGTCACATGCCTGTCTGCCCAGGCATGACCTTGGCCGACCAGTCACATGCATGTCCGACCGGACAGGTGCATGTCCGCCCAGTCCTAGTGCATGTCCGCCTAGTCAGGTGCGTGTCCGCCCAGTGAAGGTTTGGCCGACCAGTGAGGAATTTTTGCCCTTCAGTTTTCTTCTTGAGTGTGATATGGATCGACCAGACAGAGCAGGGCTACGCAAAAGATCCCAGAAATGATTTCAACAAGAATCGGTCTTACCTACGCGGGAATCTCTCAGATTATCCCATAAATATAGTGTATCGTTGTATTTTGAATATTATTGTTAATTAAATATAGTGGGAATAATAAAATATCCCGATTATGGGGGACATCATCTATACGATCCTGAGCTTATAAATACAAGGCTCATGGCATTATAAAGAGGGTCCGGATTCTGATTTTCGAGAGAGAGTAATTGTATCTTGAGAGAACTCTTGTATTCTGCACTGAAGAAACTCAGTTGACTCAGGTTCATATGATCTTGAGTGTAGATCTATAATCATAACTCTAAGTGGATTAGGCTATTACCAACACATTGGGGCTGAACCACTATAAAAATTGTCTGTGTCGTTTATTTCTCTTGAAGGTTTTTGTCGTTTTGACGTCTACGCGTCGTTGGCCAAAAACACGGTCAACACATGCATTAAGCACAAATCATATAGATAAAAGATAGAAGAATAAGAAATTATATAAAATTCATAGAAAATTGACAAATATCCAAGTGCTGCATTAAACCCTAGAATAAATGTTTAGTTCATAAGAGGCATGACTAAAATAATCAAATAAATGTTCAGAAACATAGAATTAAACTACTAAAAAATAAGAGAAAACTGAAGAAAAATAGATCAATAATGCTAAACAGCTGCTAATCTTGAATCCAAGAACTCCCCTTTACAAATGACCTAAAAAATTGTATTTAAACACATTTTTTTTTTCAAATTTTAGTGAGGCGGGTCGTGACTTGCATATTCCTAAGTCGTGGCCCACCTCTTTTTCTGCCAATTTCTTCCTCCTCTGGAAACTCAGGCGTTGCAACTTGATAGACCAAGTCGCGAACCACCTGTCCTTAATTCCCTTCACTGATTCGCCTCTATCTTCATGCCCGCCGCGACTTGTAAGGGCAAGTCGCGACTCCTTGTTCAAAATTTCTTGATTTCACTCCTTTTTCACCTTCGTTTAGCACCAGAGTCATCTGAATATTCTCAGCTGTCTTGAATTCACACAAAATGGTTAAAAGCTCCCAAAATACCCATTTTCATCATTAAATCCACTCATTTCCTCTCCATTCACAAATTCATAGCAAAAAATCTGAAAACAAAACAAACACAAGCATAATACCATACAAAACTTACAATTTGACTAAAACAAACTCTAAAACTACCATGAACTAGACTTATCAATACATTAATTATTATCTAAAATAAATTATCATTATAAATGTTGGAAATATAACAATATACACTATATTTAGGGCCTATTAAATATTTTTTTTGACCTAATTTATTTTGTAAAAGGGCGTCTAAGTTTGAAAAGTAGGATTTTGAATCGAGTAGGTCACTTCATTATTATAAAATGGGATATTTAGGACTCTCAAAGAAATATAGATTGATGCGTAGGCTCTAAGTAAGGAAAAGCTCTATCTCTCTGTTATATCGATGTCCTTAAGCATAATTTATTCTCTCTTGGTCGGAGCCACCGTCGACGCTGGTAATTTCTCATTGGCTTTGGCCGAGAGGGGAAGTTTTTTTATTCCCTCAGTTTTGTTTTCTTCTCTTGATGTTGCTGCTCGTGTGAGGAAGGGGAGTTCATTCTACTTCCGGACTTCTTCTCAAGCGTTGATGACTTCGGGGTTGGGGAGGATATAGATCTGGTTGTTGCAAGGGCATTCAAAGATCTCGATGGGCTGGCATGGAGGTGGGAAAGACGAATCTTAGATCTGTAGAAGGCCGAGGGGGTTGGAGATCTTCAGATCTGGTGGGCTTTCGGGGAGGTTTCCTTTTCTTCAGGCCAGCTGGATCGGCGACTCAGGGTGGCGCTGTAGTCGGATTAGTGTGGGTTTGGGGTGGGGGTGTTCGTTTTAGTTTGGGTTGGGCACTAGGGTTCGAATCTGTTTGGATCCGATATTGGCAGGAGACAGAGTTCAAAGCATAGGTTTTATTTTGTTAATGTCTATCTGATATTGTTATTTATTGTGTGTTTTGTTTGTGTATTTCTATCGTCAAAGAACTCTGCTGGTGAGGTTCGTGCCTTCAGGGATGGTTATTTACCATTCGGGATTCAATTTATTCTAAATCTGGATGAACAGGCTATTGGTCCCTTGGTTTGTGATGCATTGTCATTTTTCATCAATCTTTACATATTGGGTCGATCGTTGTTTATTTTCCAATAATGAAGCCTTTAATCTTATGATTGATTTTGAGTGTTATTTCATTACTAGAGTTGATATGTCATATTGCCATTCAGGAAGAAAACTTTGTTTACTTCACACTCCTTGGATGCTCAATTACTGGTGCCTATTAGACTTAGTTGAAGTTTCTGTATGGGTTTTCTTTCCTTTGAAAATTGTAATTGATTGTTACTGATATTGCTCAGTATGAGCTTGTAATGGGTTATGTCATATAGATTTTATTAATGAAGATTATCTATTTTCCATAAAAAAGCAAGATAATAAAATCTTTATTATTTTACTAGAGTACAAGACGCTCTATTAGGTGACATAAATGTTATAGTATAATATATTGTTATATTAAATAATGTGACAAATGCGATTGTCACACTTTGAAACATAAAATTGAGAGTTACAAATAAATAGGACAAATGTGTGTCTAAGTGTGTAACATGCTTTTGGGAGTTACATATTTTACAAAATGAGTAATGTGTGATTGAGAGTTACACATTTCTAAAATTTGATTTAATGAGCCATTATGTAATATGGCGATTAAAGATATTATTTTGACTGTCATTAGGTGTATGAAGGTTACAAAATCAATTGGGAAAGATTTGGGACGTTTTTGTGAAAATGTGAAAAATTGTGAGGTTACAAAACACTCCAGGTCGTGCCCTAGAGTGTCTCTATCCGCGGCCTAGGAAGCAGAGCATCACGACCGTGGCCTAGAGTATCCAAGGAATCTCATTTTGCACATTAAACAATTTGAATGCTTTGAATAGCTTAGGCAACTCCCAAATCTTCCCAATAAATCCATAAACACCCAATTTCACATTGGTAATACGCAAGGGGGTTGATGAAATTTGAAATTCAAAGGGTGTCTCAAAACTCTATAAACAGGAGCCTAAGTTCTCATTTGTAAGACACACCATTTCTTGCCAAGTGCTCTAGTGGATAGAAATTGTAATTGATTGTTACTGATATTGCTCAGTATGAGCTTTTAATGGGATATGTCATATTGATTTTATTAATGAAGATTATCTATTTTCCATAAAAAAGCAAGATAATAAAATCTTTATTATTTTACTAGAGTACAAGACGCTATATCAGGTGACATAAATGTTATAGTTTAATATATTGTTATATTAAATAATGTGATGTAATGACCCAAATATTTCTATGACCTTGGACCATTAGATCTACTATACATAGCTACTGTTGACCCTGATTTTGGACAATTGACACGGAGTCAAAATACGCTTGACGTGGATGAATGCGTTGAAAAGAACGTGATGACGAAAATAATAAGAACACGATATTTTATAGTGGTTCGGCCCCAGGATCAGGTAATAACCTACGTCCACTTAGATTGTTATTGAAGTGAGATCCAAAGAAGTGATCAAAGAACTAGGGTTCAATGAGTTTCACCAGCCTCTGAAGAACAATACAATATGATTGATATGATAACTCTAATCTCAAGCGATTTAGAAGTCAGAAAAGAAAAAAGGATCCCCCTTCCCTGAGTCCCCCTCTTCTATTTATAAGCTCAGGGAGGATTTACATTGATCTGTTACAGATATTATTTCCTAAATAATCAGATACTCAAGAAATCATGGGAGAGAATTTCGGATTCCATCATAACTGCCTAAGATTTCCTCCGCGTGTTACGTGCATATGACCAGACTGGTCGTATGAAGAGACCGATCGCATAATGCTGAATATCTTCCTGGTCGATAGTCGAACACAGGTTTTTCCAGGTGTCAGCCACGTGCAATTAATTCCTGCCATGTCATTCACTCTTGATTTTTGGGATAACATTCGCTCCCCAAGTTTGTTTAGTGCGACCAGTAATAAAGAAACTTAAGGGAACAACCGTTCGTCTTCCCACGTCTGTCAGAGTCCCCGTGCATTTTCAAAAACCGTGTCATAATTATGTCTAATCAAGCCTTTTCGGTTTCCAAAAAGGCAATTTGACGGCTTGTTCACTTCCCCACGTTTTGAAAGTGGGAAGTGATGATTACCGCCTTTTGGCTGTTCCTTCGCTCCTTATAAGTAGGTCTTTCTTCTCTTTCAAGAAATTTTTACCCATCAACTTTGCTAAAATCTTCAAGAACTCGCACCAGTGTTCTGAGCTTCGAAAACCAGTCCGACGTCGTGTCGCAGGTCTTCCGATTCAAGTTTTCATCTTTCTCTGAATCCTCATTTTTCCCAGGTAAAAACTTTGTTCCTTTAAGCTCTGTATTACGCCATGCATGCCGTTTTTCTACTCTAATATGCCTGCGTTCTTGAATAGGGTTTTTAGGGTTTTTGGTATAAACCGCCTAATATTGGGTAAAAGCGCGCCTTTATGCCTTGTATAGGTTAGGTCAATACTTTGATAGATAGAGTCTCTGGACTGGGACGTAAGGTCGACGAAAGATTCAACCTTTAAGCTAGGCGAAAAAAACTGAAATTTTTTCCCCGCCCTTTAGGAGTCGAAAAAAGTTCTCAGAAAAGGTTTTTCTTTCCTTTATTGATTTTTTCCGTCTTTTAAGCTACCCACGTTGAAGTTTGCGTAGGATTAGAATGCTGCTTGTTATTTAGGCACGAGCAACGTTATCCCAACTTCCCCATACTACTTCACGGATTGTCTTATCTCCTCCATTGTCTGTTTGCAGTTCATATGTAAGACCCTTGGGGGGGAGAAAGACCTATCGAAGACGAACTCTTAGCCCAACTGCTCGAAGGCGAAGAGAATCCATCCACGTTGATTCCGGAAATTCCATTTTCACGTTCTAACCCAAATCCTCCACCAGCTCCTATCCAGAAAATGGCCAGAACAAAAACTAAGGCCAGAAAAAGACGCAACCCTTCTCCAAGTCAGCCTCCTGCTGATGCCCCCTCGACCAGTGGTCGAGGAGAATTCCTTCCTGAGACCGAAGTTCAGGCACGTGCCCGTCCTCGGCATGCCGACCAGCCGGCTGTCGAGTGGCACGTGGTATCTCTGAGCACGGTGACCATTCGCATGGTCTCCAATTATTTAAATAAATACAATCTGACGGGGGTGACCCTAGTCAGACCTACCATCGACCAGCGAACCAACCTGCCAGGGGGGGCTTATAGCTCTTGGTCGAGATACCATATCGAGGCGGGTGTCACCTTGCCTCTACATTCATTTTTCCAAGGGGTTGCTAATTACTCCTGGGTGGCCCCTTTTCAGATTACCCCGAACAGATATAGGATGCTGACTGCGCTCTATATCCTTTACAAACTCAAGAAATGGCTAGCCCCCTCCCCTCATGAGGTCAATTATCTATTTGACCTTAAGTTTAACCCCAACCAAGACGGTACGGGGTTCTTCCATTTTTGCCATCAGGAGACCGGACGCACGTTTTTGTCCGAGACCACCCATATCTCCAACGTGGGGAAGTATCATCTGGAGTACTTTCTCACACCTGACATCGCTGCGGACAACCTGGCCTTCACCCGAGGAGGTAAGGGAAATAACGAGCCTTAAATCAGTAGTTCTTGCCCTTTAAATTTTTCTAGTCATAATACTCTACTATTCCACTATACTCCAGGTGCGCCCAACCCCCACTCCAGGAATGGAGTCAAGGGCAGCACTCTTAGCTAGCATGTCCAATGCTGCTAAGAGTGTGAAAAACTTGATCACTGAGGCTAACCTTAGGTTGGCTGGCCTTAAGGGCTCCCCTCCTGTGACCAGCGAACCTGCGGCAGGTGGTATCCATGCTGGTGTGGGACGTGAGCAGGGTCCCGAGCAGCAACCTCAGGCACCTCCTCCTAGGAGGAGGCCAACTGGGGTTACAATCAGGGAGCCTGTTGTTCCCCAGCGAGCAACAGAAACGTCGGTCCCCAAGGGCAAGGGGAAACAAAAGGCTGCTGAGCCTGCCGAACAATCTGACGACTCGTTGGATGTATACGGTACACCATTCTCGTTTTTAAATAACTTGCCAATTCCCATCCACCTATTTGATGGGGACGGCAACTTTAGGAACGCTCCTTCTTTAAATTCAGATTTCTTCTAGGAACTAGGTAGTTCAGTAGATAATGTAACGACCAGTAGGTGTAGCTCGGGTACCTTACTTTTGCAACCCTCATACTCTAACCTTTGTTTCTCTGCGACCCTTTAATCTCGTCGTTTGAAATGTCATTCTTTGTGCAAGCATGGACTCCGGGGACTTCTTTGCACACTACCAAGCTGTTGCCGAAGCTTCTGTCCCGAAGAAGGATAGCAAAAGAGCTCGTGGGGAAAGTAGCAAGACCCATTCGAAGAAGGTCCGAACAAAAGATGCTCCCACCGACGCCCCCTCCAAAGAGGACTTAACACATCCGCCTGTCCCCGAGCAACAAACTCCCACGCCTGCCGATCCTCGGTCTTCCTCAAAGGCCGTAGACAAAGAGACCACGGACCATTTGTCTGAAGGCTCCCTGCCCAGCCATATAGTTGGCATGGCCAGGGAGACAATATATCGGTTCTCCAAGCATAAGCGCTCCCAGGTCGCCATCAATGACACTGCCACAATGGATATCAACGAAATCATCAACAGAGGGTTGAATGAGATAGCCAGTGTAAGTCGTCTTTTGCTGCTTTGTCATTTATGTTGAACTTCCTTTCTTAACCCATTTTTTCTTCAGGGGTTTTTGTCTTTGACTGCTGGCTGGCGCCGAGCTGGGGCAATGGTCTCTCGAGAGAAGAACTTTGACTCCAGGCTTGCCCAGGCTAAGCAAGCGCTTGAGGATGAGAAGACCTAGCTGCTCGAGGAAAACAACAAGTTGCTTGTGGAGAACAAGGAGTTGGCTAAGCTGAACGAGCAGCTATGCGAGGACCAATCCACTCTTACCCGAGAGCTTCAGAAGAGTGAAGAGGCCCGGAATAAAGCCATCGACGAGCGGCACAAATGGAAGGAGAACTGCAAACTCAACACCCAAGAGTGTAAACAGCTCACGCTCAATCTGACCGCCAGCAGGGATGAGGTAAAGAAGCTTGAGGAACGGGTGCACGAGCTCGAGGAGGACAGAGTTAAAACTCTGAAGAAGTATAAGGAAGCCACCTTCCTCTGCTTCTATGACTTCTGGAAGAACAATCGGGAGGCAGACATTAGCTATCTCTCCGAGCATTTGCAAAAGACGCTGATGGCGCAGTGCGCTGCTCGGCTAGAGGCAGAAGAGAAAGCTAAGGCCCAAACTCCTGCTGCTGATGCTGTGGCTGACCAGAATGCTCCTAATCCAGAAGACCCTCCTGCCCCCCAGCAAAATTAATACTTATATATATTTTTTCAGCTTTTATGGCCCACGGGTCTTTTTGTAAAGACAATCTTTTTTCTTTTATTGCTGCGAGGGCAGCTCTTTTGCTTATGCTTGAACAATTACATCCGAGCAGTACTACTCGCGGTGTAAAGGTTTTTTTTCCTTTTAATTTCATACTTACGTCCGAGCATTAATGCTCGCGGTGTAAACGTTTGCCTATGATATTATAATCTTTTATTATAATATCTGTTCGCATGACCGAACTTAGCATAGTACTTTGGTTTGCTTTTTTCAAAATATTTTTGAAAAATGTTCTAAGTACCGAAGCATGCTTTCACTTATTTTGTTCATGTGTTTACGTACCTCACGGTGGTACGCTTTGCTATCGATGTACCTTATATGCCCCCCAAGTGATCGAGGAGTTTTAGGTCCTTGGTCACTTGCCTTGACCACGACCTGTGCAAACATTACTGCTCGTTGCAAAATTTAACACTTGTAATACAGCAAAACAACACACGTAATGAACAAATACTTGTAAAAATAAATTTACAAAAGTTGGCAAGAATGACTGGCTGCGCACAGTCCCTTATAATCTCGTATTAAAAATGGACTAAACATGTCTTTACGAGTGATCCTAAAAAAGGACCTTACATATATAAGCGATTAGCCATACAACGTGGCTAACCCTTTTTGCAAAACTTGTAGAAAGTAAAATTTAATACAAGCCAGTCCTTTAAAAAGGACTGTTCACTGATAATACTTGCGCAGGTGTTCTCCATTCCAATAACATGGAACGAGATCTCCGTTTAGGCGTGCAAGTTTGTAGGTGCCCGGGTGAAGGACTTCTTCAATCTGGTAAGGTCCTTCCCAATTAGGTCCGACTACTCCAGCAGTGGGGTCGCGGGTATTCAAGAAAACTCGTCGTAGCACCAAGTCACCGACGTTGAATTTTCTTTCTTTTACTTTTGAGTTAAAGTACCAGGCGACCTTTTGCTGGTATGCAGCAACTCGGAGTTGGGCTTTTTCCCGTATCTTGTCAATTGAGTCTAGGGACTCCATCATCAGTTGGCTGTTCCGGTCTTGGTCGTATGTTATGCGTCGATGTGAGGGGGGATCTAACTCGACAGGTAGAATAGCCTCATATCCGTAGGCCAAAGAAAATGGGGTATGACCTGTCGCTGTTCGGTGAGACATTCTATACGACCAGAGGACTTCAGGCAGCTGCTCTGGCCATGATCCTTTAGCGTCCTCAAGCCTCTTCTTCAGGGTGTCCTTAAGAGTTTTATTCACGGCCTCGACCTGCCCGTTTTCTTGGGGATGCGCAACTGAAGAAAAGCTTTTAATAACTCCGTGCCTTTCGCAGAAGTCGGTGAATAGGTCGCTGTCAAATTGGGTTCTGTTGTCTGAAACGATCTTTCGGGGCAAACCATATCGGCAAACAATGTTCTTGATGACAAAGTCAAGAATTTTATTTGTCGCTATGGTAGCGAGTGGTTCAACTTCGGCCCATTTGGTGAAGTAGTCGACTGCCACAACTGCGTATTTCACTCCACCCTTTCCCGTTGGCAGGGATCCAATCAAATCTATCCCCCATACTGCAAAAGGCCACGGACTCTGCATCTGTTTCAACTCGTTTGGAGCTACTCGTGGAATTTTGGAGAACCGTTGACATTTATCGCATCTTCGTACAAACTCCATTGAATCTTCATTCATAGTCGGCCAGAAGTAGCCTTGCCTTAGAATATTTTTTGCCAAACTCTGCCCCCCAGTGTGATCTCCACAGAATCCTTCATGCACCTCTTTCATAAGTTCCTTAGCTTTTTCTGGTGTAACGCACCTGAGAAGTGGCATGGAATATCCTCTTCGGTACATAACACCATCGACCAGTATGTACCTTGCAGCTTGCCTTTGCAGAGTTCTGGCCATGTTTCTATCTGTTGGTAGTATACCTTTTGTCAGATACTCCAAGTAAGGCGCCATCCATGTATCCTCCATTCGAATTTCCATACTGGCTTCAATTGCTCGTATGCTTGGCTCACTCAATCTTTCTACTGGCACAATGTTCAAAGTGTCAGCATCTTTCGCGCTCGCGAGTTTGGCTAAGGTGTCTACGTTTGAATTCTGATCCCGCGGTATTTGCTAGAGGGTATACTTCGTGAATTGGGCTAGCAGGTCTTTGGTTTTATTTAAGTAGGCCACCATTTGTAGGCCTCGTGCTTGATATTCCCCTAGAACTTGATTCACTACTAGCTGCGAATCACTGTAAATATCAAGCGTCTTTATGCTCATGTCTTTCGCCATTCTCAAACCAGCGAGGAGTGCTTCATATTCGGCTTCATTATTTGACGCGGTGAAGTCGAACCTAATGGTGCAGTGAAGTCGATGCCCTTCCGGCGTTATCGATATCACTCCTGCTCCTGCGTGGGATTCGTTGGACGACCCGTCCGTGAATAACTTCCACGAAGGAGCTTTCTCTTGAGGCTTAGGCGCACCAAGCTGTTTGCACTACTCACTGTCTAGGAGTTCGGTGAACTCTGCAATAAGATCAGCTAAAATTTGTCCTTTTACTGCTGCTCGAGGTGAATACGTGATATCAAACTGCCCTAGTTCGACCGCCCATTTTAATAAGCGCCCAGCCGCTTCTGGTTTCTGGAGGACTTGCCGAAGGGGCTGGTCGGTTAAAACTGTGATAGGATGGGCCTGGAAGTAAGGGCGCAGTTTCCTTGAGGCCAGGATTAAGCAGTATGCCAATCTTTTGATGGGTGGATATCTTAATTCCGCCCCGATCAGCCTTTTGCTCACATAATAAACAACTTTTTGTACGCCTTCTTCTTCTTGTACTAGTACCGCACTAGCAGCAACTTCAGTGATGGCTAGGTAAATGAACAAAGTTTCTCCTTCGATTGGCTTTGATAAAATGGGAGGCTGTGCCATGTGGGTTTTCAAGGCCTGGAAATCTTGCTCGTAGTCTCCTATCCATTCAAACTTCTTATTGCCCCTAAGTAGATTGAAAAAAGGGATGCATTTGTCTGTGGATTTTGAAATAAATCTACTTAGGGCTGCGATTCTCCCGGTTAAACTTTGTACATCTTTGATCTTCTCTGGCGATTTCATGTCGATCAGGGCTTTTATCTTGTTGGGGTTGGCCTCGATTCCTCTTGAATTTACAATGAACCCCAAAAACTTCCTTGATCCAACTCCGAAGGAACATTTGAGAGGATTTAGTTTCATCTGGTACTTGTTCAATACATCAAAACATTCCTGTAAATCCTTCACATGTCCTTCTGCCTTCTTAGACTTTACTAGCATGTCGTCCACGTATACCTCCATGTTTACTCCGATCAATTCTTTAAACATGTGGTTGACTAACCGCTGGTAAGTCGCACTTGCGTTTTTCAGTCCGAAGGGCATTACTTTGTAGCAGTATAAGCCCGTATCGGTCCGAAAGCTGGTGTGATCCTCGTCAGGGGGATGCATGCTAATTTGGTTGTAGCCTGAATATGCATCCATGAAGGAGAGGATCTCGTGTCCTACAGTGGCATCGACCAACTGGTCGATTCTTGGGAGTGGGAAGCAATCTTTTGGGCAGGCTTTATTGAGGTCTGTAAAATCTACGCAGGTTTGCCATTTGCCATTAGGCTTAGGAACCAGCACTGGATTGGAGACCCACGATGGTAAAACGCCACCCTGATGAACCCATTCTCCTTTAACCTTTCAACTTCTTCTTTTAAGGCTCTCGATCGATCTTTATCGAGCAGCCTTCTTTTTTGTTGCACGGGTGGAAAAGTCTTGTCTATATTCAGGACATGGCTGATGACTGCAGGATCTATCCCAGCCATGTCTTTGTGCGACCAGGCAAAGGCCTCCTGGTTCTTTCGCAAAAATTCCACCAGTGCATGCTTCGTGGTTGGTTCTAGGTTTTTCCCGACCTTCATAACTCTGGTTGGGTCTTTTTCGTCGAGTTGGACCTCTTCCAGGTCCTCGACGGGTCCAATGTTCTCTTCAAAATCCCCAAAGCAAGGATCTAGATCTCTATCCTCACTTTGGGCAACACCCTATTTGGTGACTTCATCACCGGCTTGGGCTTGTGTATCAATTGCCATCTGCAACCTATCAGAGGTAGTGCTTTTTGATGTTCCCTTTTTCGCCTTCGTGACTGAGGCGTTATAGCACTCTCTGGCCTCCCTCTGGTTTCCCAACATGCGCCCTACCCCTGCGTCTGTCGGGAATTTCATGGCCAAGTGCCACATAGAGGTGACGGCCCATAGATCAACAAGTATAGGCCTTCCAATGACGGCATTGTACGCCGAAGGACAATCAACTACTATAAAAGTGGCGAGTAATGTCCTGGTAGCAGGCGCTGTACCTGTCGTCAGTGGTAGTCTGATTGATCCTGCGGGGGCGAGTCCCTCACCAGAGAAGTCGTATATTGTCTGGTTGCAGGGCTCCAGGTCCTTAACGGACAACTTCATGCGTTCCAGCGAAGACTTATACAGGATATTCACCGAACTTCCTGTATCGACCAGCACTCTCTTCACCATCATGTTGGCCTTTTGGATATCCACGACCAGAAGATTGGAATGTGGGAACCGGACATGTTGGGCATTGCTATCAGAGAAGGTTATTTTGCCCTCTTCTGATCGAGCCTTTTTTGGCACGCGGTCCTCCACAGTCATCATCTCGATGTCCTGGTCGTGGCGCAGAGTTCGAGTGTATCGTTCTCTGGCCTTTCTGCTGTTTCCCGCGAGGTGCGGGCCTCCATAGATGGTTAACAATGTGCCAGTTACGGGGGCAGGCTGCAAAGGTGGCGAGCGTTGGCGTGTGGGCGCTTGCTCATTGCCACCTGGAGCCTCTCGTTGGGAATTTCCCGAGGCCCGTGCGTATCTTCTCAAGTGTCCTTGCCTAATAAGGAACTCGATTTCATCCTTCAGCTGGTTGCATTCGTTGGTATCATGTCCGTAGTCGTTATGATAACGACAGAACTTGGAAGTGTCTCTTTTCGAAATATCCTTTCGAATTGGGGCAGGCTTCTTATAAGGCACACTGGAACTCGTGGCCTGATAAACCTCTCCCCGAGACTCAACAAGGGTAGTATAGTTAGTGAACCAAGGTTCATAACGATTACCCTTGGCTCGTTTAATGTCGGAGGTGGAAGGCTCATTGTGTGGCCATTTTTTTCCATTCTTGCCATTACCGTTACCGTTGCCGTTAGGTTTAGACCCATTGGCGGCTTTGGCGGGCTCGGCTGTTTTCTTATCCTTGCCTGAAGGCTTTCCATCGCCGGCAATGGAATCTTCGAGCTTGATGTAACGATCAGCCCGGTCCAAGAATTCCTGGGTAGTTCTAACCCCTTCCTTTTGGAGGCTTTTCCAGAGGGGGGAGTGACGCCTAACCCCTGCGGTTATGGCCATCATTTTGCCTTCTTCCCCCACCGTTTTTGCTCCAGCGGCTGCTCGCATGAAGCGCTGGATGTAATCCTTAAGCGATTCTCCATCCTGCTGGCGTATTTCAACCAGCTGGTTTGCCTCGGTCGGATGCACACGACCTGCGTAGAACTGTCCGTAAAACTCCCTTACGAACATCTCCCAGGAAACTATGCTTGCAGGAGGGAACTTGAAAAACCACTCTTGTGCGGCATCAGAAAGTGTTGCAGGGAAGATCCTGCACCGAGCGTCTTCGGACACTTTCTGAATGTCCATTTGTATCTCAAACTTATTGACGTGAGACACCGGGTCACCGTACCCATCAAAGTTAGGAAGCGTAGGCATTTTAAACTTGCTAGGAGTTTCTGCCATAGCTATCCTCTGGACGAAAGGAGTGCCTTTTCTCCTGTCGTGGTTGATGTAAGATGTTCTTCCCCCAACCAGCTGTTGCACCGCCTGGTTGAGGGCATCTATCTGGGCCTGTACAGCGATAGGAATTGATGTGGCCTCTGTTGCCGGGGGGATGTTCTCGCCATGTTGCTCACGGCGATCATTGAGCACATCTTTCAAGTCCTCATCTCTTCTCCGCTGCTCGCTAGCTCCGAGCCGATTGAAGACGTTATTCTGCCTAGGCTGCCCCTCAGCGTCCCGTCTGTTGGGTTGGTCATCCTGAGGTGGCTGACTCCTGCCTCCACCTCTTTCGTCATTTCTCCGATCGGCGTTTCCTCTGCCGGAATCGGCTTCATCATAACCATTGCCATCTCTGAATTGTGACTTGCCATGACGGGATCGACTGTTCCCTCGATTTCCGTCCCGGGCTAAAACGTCCCGAGCGTTAGAGGGTGGCCTGCGTTGGTCATTGGGTGCCCGTGCATTATCATGCCATTGGGGACCACGGACCGCAGAGCCTAACTCTGAGTTCCTCCTGTTATTAGGAGGATGCTGTCCTCTGTTCGGAATGTTTGGCTCGTCGCCCCTACGGCGTCTAGGACTGCGAGGCTGCCGTTCAATCTCTTGCTGCTGTCGTGCCATGATTTCGGCAGCACTTTCCTGACTGGCCCTCAGATTGGCCAGCTCTTCATGCAACGCCCCCAGAGTAATCTTCACCGTTGCGTCATCCATTTCTTCCTCCTCAAAGTCCAAATGTGGCTCATCCCCAGCCACGCTTACAGGAGGAGGAGGAGGCGGGTTTGATGGTGCAGCGGCGGCCGCCTGTCTAGTTTTCCTTGTAGTTTTCGCCATTGGTTTTCTCAACGGTGATATACCCAACTCTCAATGAAAGCACCAGAATGTTGACCCTGATTTTGGACAACTAACATGGAGTCAAAATACGATTGACGTGGATGAATGCGTTGAAAAGAACGTGATGATGAAAATAATAAGAACACAATATTTTATAGTGGTTCGGCCCCAAGATCTGGTAATAACCTACGTCCACTTAGATTGTTATTGAAGTGAGATCCAAAGAAGTGATCAAAGAACTAGGGTTCAATGAGTTTCACCAGCCTTTGAAGAACAATACAATATGATTGATATGATAACTCTAATCTCAAGCGATTTAGAAGTCAGAAAAGAAAAAAGGATCCCCCTTCCCTGAGTCCCCCTCTTCTATTTATAAGCTCAGGGAAGATTTACATTGATCTGTTACAGATATTATTTCCTAAATAATTGGATACTCAGGAAATCATGGGAGAGAATTTCGGATTCCATCATAACTGCCTAAGATTTCCTCCGCGTGTTATGTGCATACGACCTGATTGGTCGTATGAAGAGATCGATCGCATAATGCTGAATATCTTCCTGGTCGATAGTCGAACACAGGTTTTGCCAGGTGTCAGCCATGTGCAATTAATTCCTGCCATGTCATTCACTCCTGATTTTTGGGATAACAGCTACTATTTTGGGAAAGATACATAAGAAATAATATAACTTTATTAAATCTCAAAATATTGTATCAAATACATAATAATAGAAAATATGGCATGGGTACCCATTGTTTAAAAGAAAAACATAAACTTTAATTCAATTTTTTAAAAAACTAAATGCGGAAAAACATGATCTAAAAGACTAAATATAAATAACTTCATCCTCGATCGACACGCAGTCCACTCAGTCCGTTCATCCTCAACACACATGCCAAGCTTCCAAGAATCCTTTCGCCTCCGTATCTAGTTTCCTGCATCACACTAAAAAAATAAAGGAATGAGCCTAATGCCCAGCAAGGAAAACCTAACACATAACTCATATACATAAAATTCATAACGTAGCATATAATAAAACATATCATAAACATATGTCACACATACTATAATGACCATTATTACTTGGGGTCCCATAACTAAACAAGTCATATGCCCATTAGATTTGTGGGGGCTTGCTAGCTAAGCAAGTCATATGCCCATAAATTTATTGGGGCTTGTTAGTGTACAGGTCATATGCCCAAGTCTACAAACATACACAATATAACATTTCATAACACAACATAACATAAGATAACATATCACATATCATATAACATATAAAATCCTATCCTATTTTCCTTACCAATATACCAGGATGATGAGAACAAAGTTGGGATTTTGGAACACTCCTAAAAACCATAATATAGAGGTGAGTATACTAAAGAAAAGAGATGGAAAGAATAAACTACACCATCGAAACGATACTTACCAATGAAAACCTTAAGTTCGAAGAACTTAGATGCCTAAGAATAGAAAAGACTGGGTTAGGATTTGAGTAGAGAAGAACTATAAGAATCAATACAGAAAGGAACTAGAATTAGGAATACCTTGAATGCTTCTATGACCGAACTATACCTCGAAACTGAAATACACTATAACCTTACTTCCCAAGTGTTTATTAAGCTTATAACCCCAATCCAAGTGTTTATCACTCTATAGTCTCACTAGCACATGGAAGGCTCTGATCAATGCTTGAAGAATGAATGAAAATGCTTGGTGCTAGGTCCTATTCATAGAGTTCTAGGAATAAAAATATTCTTTTTGGCTTTGAATAAAAATAATAAATTTAATTGAAAATATTTGAATATCCTTCAGCCAAAGGCTTAGGAATTGGTCAAACTTTTCAGAGAGAGTTAAGGATTCAAAGCTTGATTTTTAAAATAATAAAAACAAATAGAATCCCAACCTTTAACTCCCTAAATCTCGTAACTCTAAACTCACATTCAGTAAAATCAACATATCTGGAGCTGTAGAACTCCGATTTGGACTCTCTTTATACCGTTAGAAAGATAATTAAATTATCTACAACTTTCTAGAAATAATATTTTTCGAAATTCATAATATAACTGGGTCAAAAATAGATCGGAAGTTACAGTACCCTAAAGTTACGACCTAATCCACAAATAAATAAAATTGTGACAAATATCATGCTCCTATCAGATTTTGGTGAAGACTAAGTCTTATATTTATCTTATTTTATCATTAAAATAATAATTCCTTAATAATCATAACCTTAGGAATAACCATGCTCATGACAAGTGTCATATTCTTATTAGCTCTATCTAAAACTTAGGTTATAATAATTATCATATTAATAACCAGCAATATTAATCAAACCTTATATTATAATTAATATTCTTAAACTATAGGTTAAACTTATAAAATCCATAACTATTGCTAGGAGTTTCCAACTAAGTCCCGGCTTGAACCAAAATCCACAGTAATGAACATACTATAACTAATACTAGCTATTACTACTACTACTACTATCTAACAAGCTAAGTAAATTCTGGGACTCTACATGTGACAAATGTGATTGTCACACTTTGAAACATAAAATTGAGAGTTACAAATAAATAAGACAAATGTGTGTCTAAGTGTGTAACATGCTTTTGGGAGTTACATATTTTACAAAATGAGTAATGTGTGATTGAGAGTTACACATTTCTAAAATTTGATTTAATGAGCCATTATGTAATATGGCGATTAAAGATATTATTTTGACTGTCATTAGGTGTATGAAGGTTACAAAATCAATTGGGAAAGATTTGGGACATTTTTGTGAAAATGTGCAAAATTGTGAGGTTACAAAACACTCCAGGACGTGCCCTAGAGTGTCCCTATCCGCGGCCTAGAAAGCAGAGCATCACGACCGTGGCCTAGAGTATCCAAGGAATCTCATTTTGCACATTAAACAATTTGAATGCTTTGAATAGCTCAGGTAACTCCCAAATCTTCCCAATAATTCCATAAACACCCAATTTAACATTGGTAATACGCAAGGGGGTTGATGAAATTTGAAATTCAAAGGGTGTCTCAATACTCTATAAATAGGAGCCTAAGTTCTCACTTGTAAGACACACCATTTCTATCCACTAGAGCACTTGGCTAGAAATTTACCAAAGCTTGATAATTTCAGATAGCTATTTCCAATTTGAGAGTTCCCTTAGTGCTTAGAGAATAGAGGAAAATAAGCTTTTGGACAAAGATCATGAACCTTGTTCAAGTTGGTGATCCCCATTACTCTATACTTAGGTGGTATGACTATAAGAGTATTCTTATTTATGCTTTGTTCTTCTATTCCTTTTGTTCTTATTTACTTCTTCTAGTCTTTTTATTTTCTTGTATTGTTTATGCTTTAAGTTGTATCTTTCTTTTTCTATATCATCATAGTTTTCTATTTATTTGTATTTTTTTTCAATTGAGTTGTAACACTCTTTCATCATCACCTTGTCTCTTGTAATATTTAGTCTAGAGTTGTATTTAGTTTTCCACTATTTCCATTGGAATAATATTATTTCTCTAACATTCAAAATCTTATTCCTTTGTTTGTTTCACTAGATGGAGAGACCATCAAGATCATGAGCCAAGACCTAGTGAGGTTGGATAGGTATGATGGATCCAATTTCACTAGGTAGCAAGAAAATGTGAGATTCCTCTTAACCACACTCAAGATTGCTTACATCCTTGAGTCCACCTTAGAATCTCTCCCAAAGCCAACCAACAAGGACACACTCGAGGTGAAGAAGGCTAGAACAAAGAGGGAAGAGGAAAATCTCTTATGTAGGATTCATATCCTTAATGCCCTATCAGATTGGCTTTAGGACCTCTATACCGAAACCAAATTGGCAAATGAGATAGGGGATGCTCTTGAGACTAAGTTCAAGGAGGAGGAGGAAGGTACCAAAAAGTTTTTGATTTATCAATACTTTGATTTCAAATTTTGGTGATAAACCAATTCTTCCTCAAATATATGAGCTTCAAATTATTGTTAACAAATTGAAAGTACTAAAGATTGAGCTCCCAATGCCTTTCAAGTTGGTGCAATAGTGGCAAAGTTACCACCAACTTGGAGGAACTATAGGGAAAAAATCATTCATAAAAATGAGGATTATTCTTTGGAGAAATCAAATAACATATTCAAATTGAGAAGGAATCAATATGTAGAGATAAACTTGGGGAAGGGACTAATTGAGAGACTTCCAAAGCAAATGTGGTGTCACAACTAAAACAACTCAAAAAGATAGGGAAAGGAAAAAAGGGTGTGGAGAATCCTTTGAGTCCAAAAACCAAGCCAAACAAATTTAAGGGCGAGAAATGTCATAGCTTTGTGTGTGGGAAAAATGGCGACTATTCTAGAGAGTGTAGGCATAGAAAAGACCAATAAGGACTTAAGATAAATGCAACTAAAGAGGAAAATATTGTTGCTACCCTTAGTGAGGTGAATGCACTCCAAGGAAAAGTTAAGGGTGGTGTTATGACACATGTGTCACTGTCCATGTCACTTATGATAAATCACTGTTCATGTAACACCCCAAGTTGCTAATAAGGTTTAGGACCTTGATTAGCGTGCCTGAAGGGCAATAGGTGAACTAATATGCTAATATATGAATTTAAATGAATATGTGATTAGAATGCATGTTTAGGTGGTATAAATATGCATGTGGCCCCGTTTGCATGATAGGGGTAAATTGGTAATTTTAGCCCGTTGAGGACATAAATGTGATAATTGTATTATGTGATTTATACCACGTGAGTGTGGTGATAATAATGTGATGCACGTGCCGAGACGGTCCTAGAGAGCTAGATAACTCAAAAGTCACAACAGGATTTCACACCTGGCTCGGGAGGAGCCTAGGGGTACTTTGGGGAAATTCGTGAGTGGAGTTGAGAATTTGTGGTTAATGGTTATTGATGATTAGGTAACCTGAGTAACCATTAGTAACTGTTGTGAGTAACAAGTTTAGATGGAAAATGGTAGAATTGTAATACAGGTGAAAGGTCAAGAGTGCCCTTGAGGTTTAGTTAAGAGAGGATAACCATGGGAGGATAGGATAGTAATTTGGCTGGGATATAGATGAATTTGGCTGAGGAAGAATCATTTACATTATTTTACTTAAGTATAGTCTGAATATGGTGTTGGAAAGCTCTAGAGGAAACTAGAGAAAATAGATGGGAAGGAGAGGAGCTTCTGAATTTCTATGGAATCAAGAAGGGAATTGAGGCCAGAAAACCTAGAGGATTGCTTTGCATATTGAGGTAAGCGAATTTTTATGTGGTTATGTTGTGGAATTCAGCTATGAATATCATGGCTTGAGAATTGAATTGTGTGGCTGTTTTGGTGGATTCTTGGGGATGAAGCTTGCCTAGGTTCAGTTTGGGAATAAGAGGGATTTGCTTGGAGTTGGACTTGAAGAAGGCCAGGGGCGAATTTCTACTTGAGGTAAGGGTTTTATGCTTCTCTGTTATGTGTTAGCTACTGTGATTCCAGTTTCTGGTTTGTTAGCTTAAGTTTCATGAAGTTTTAAGCCAATTTGTGAATTGAGGATTTGATTGTGTGTTTAGGCTTGTTGTGGGTGTTTCTGAGTTGTTAGATGGTTTATTTGGGCTTTTGGATTGATTTTGAGGTTTGGGTATGCCTTGGTATTGATTTGGGAGTGTTTTGGCTCGGGAAAATGTTGGGGAAAAACCCAGAGTTCTGGGTTCGCGAAGGAGCGCCGCGACCCTGTTCTTGGGCGCCGCGGCGCGAGGTTGTTTCTGGGCAGGGGAAGCTTTCTGACTTGCTGGGCGTCACGGCCCTCTAGGGCAGCGCCACGATGCTAGGCTATTTTTAGGACATGGAATTTTGCAATTTTGAGCTTTTGCTCCGGGGGTTCGGGGGATGTTCCCGATGAATTATTTTAGGAATTTGGGGGTCCCGAGAGTGTGGGATTGGTCCCGGGAAGTGGTTTTGGATTGATTAGTATTAAAGGATGTTTTATATGTGTTGTGACTAGGTCTCCGGAGAGGCTCGGGTTAGAGGACCGTGCTCGCGGCTTGGTGCATCGGAAAGCTCGGGATACATGTAAGAAAACCACTGTTCCCATAGAGCTTGTATGCAGGGCTGAGCCCAATATGTCTGAATTGCAGGGCGTAGCCCTTTGATTGAATTTGTTAGTATTCAGTATATGTTTGTTATGTTATGAATACGATTTGATTCATGTTCGGCGAGAGCCGGGAACGGCGCAGGCCGAGATCGGCAGGGGCCGGGAACGGCAAAGGGCTGGGAACGGCGTTCGGCACGTTGAGTGCAAGGCTGAGTACGACAAGGGGCCGGGAGTAGCGTTAAGCACGTGGAGTGCGAGTTGCCAGGGTGAGACCCTAAAGGATACCTAGGATATCCTCACGGTGTGGACCGCGAACCCAGGGCCTGGTAAAGCGCCTGGGACGGCATGGCCGTATGTGTTTAGCCTATTGGTGGCCTGATTATATGCTAAGTGTTTGTTATGCACATGTTAACTGTTTGTGAGGGTTTTCTTGCTGGGCTTCGGCTCACGGGTGCTCTGTGGTGCAGGTAAGGGCAAGGGGATAGTCAACCAACCATGAGTACGGAGAGCGTGAAGCGGCGTGTACATGTTTGGCCTGCCTGGCTGCCACAGCCAGTGGTTTTGGGAGATGATTGTATTAAAACCTAGATTTTTGTCGTCTAGTCGACCCAAATTTGTAAATTATATGTTGTAAATATTTCTAAACAGTATCTTGGGATCCCAAGTGTCAACTACTCAATGATTTATAGTAAATGGAATTATTTTCAAAGTTTGTTTCGCTGTTTACGATTTAATCACACTTTTGACTTAAGAACCTCGATTAGCGAGTTGAATGCACGTTTAAAACTCACTTAGTAACTGCTCTAAGGAAGTAGGGCGTTAAAGTTCAAGACCTTTGAAAAGTCAAAGGGTAACCATGAGATACAAATGGGCAATGATGGAAAATCCAAGGTACTTGGAAAATATACTATTGAAGTCTTTTTTCACCTCCGACAAGAAAGTCACATTGATAAATGTGCTTTATGTTCTCGAAATGAGTAGAAACTTGGGGAGTGGATATTTGCTAGGAAAAACCGACATTAAAGTCATTTTTTAGTCTGGTAAACTTATTTTTTTACCAAATTCAATGTATTTTTGGGAAAGGGGTACCTTGTGAGGGTATGGTCAAATTGTGCACAAATGATGTTAGGAATGGTGCCTTTAAAGCATATGTATTGGACAATATTTTTATGAAATAATTAATTGAAATGAATTTTTTCCTATACTGATTGTTTTTATTATTATTTGAATATTATTATATGAATATCAGTAAATTCTCAAATTCATTATTATGACTACAATCTTGTACTCGTAGAAGAGGATTAAGATTGTAGGGAACACATTTAAATATTTCATGGTAAAACAAAGTTATATGGAATCTTTAGATTAAATACTGTTAGTACGATTCACTAGTATTATGAATACATGTAATCTAGATTCAGATTACTGATGTAGTAGGACATCTTCGTGGAAGTACTTTGTATAATGTGATTATATAAGAACTAGAGCTGAAATGTTATTGATACTTAGTTAAATACCGTTTTCTTTTCTAAGTATTAATTAAACATATCAATAAGATCATCATATACAAATTGATCTCAATCATGTAGTGTTTATGAACTCATGTTTGTGTCATTTGAGTCATTTGATTCGCTCGTTATGGTTTGTCAAAATGATTAGGTTGAAAAACTTTTATTTTGGGGACTTATTCATGTAAGTGGTTGGGGACATAGTATACAGCCATGGAATCTATACCTTTTTGACAAGAATTGAATAATGGTTCCCTTAAGGGTTAACTTTTGGAACTGAAAAGTTATTGAGCTCAAATTCATAAATTAATTTATGAATTAACCTTCACTAGTAAAGTTAATGGTACTTAAGGAAACAAGAAATAATTACAGAGGTAAAATGGTGATCTTATTCAATCTTTAATTAAGAACCATTAATATAGGATTGAATTATATGTAATGATTAAATCAATGGACACTTTTTACTAAATAGTAATATGTAAATAAATGTCTATAATTGCAAGAGTGCAGTCTCAAATTTTTAGTAGAATAATATTGAGATTAATAAATTAAGGTTATTATATTAAAGAGATTTAATTAATAATATAAATTTATTGGAGCTTGAAATTATAGGTCCATAGGTCCCTAAGGTGGCTCTATCAACACTATTCAAGGTAATAGTTGAAATCGTGATTAATCAGTAAAATGACATATTTGAAAGAAATTTATTCTTCAGGGCAAATATGTAATTGAGATTAATTAATATTTATTTTGTGTAATTTTTAAAAATTTCCATTAAAATAATTAATTTTGAATTAATTATGTTTTCTTTATTTAAATGTGAAAAATAAACATGATAATTCAAATTGGATTTGAATTGGTACATATATTTATTTAAATGATTAAATTATTTATCTGATAAAATTGGTTATCTGTTATCAGATATTTTGTCATATTTGAATAAATAGATTATTAAATAATTAATAAATAAAAGTGGTTAAGACACATACCCAAAAAATGGCATGTGTCACACACCAATCATAGTGCTTGCACTGTGCTTTCACTGTGATTGGAGTGTCACTAAGTATCAGACTCAGTCTTGGCTATTTTATTTATTTAATAATATTAATAATCATATTGTTTAGATTTTGAATTTTGAATTTAATTCATTTATTAAACCACACTACAAGAAAAAACAGTATTCATAACACTTAAAAACTGATAACCGGGACTATTGATAACACTTCTGAAAATGCTAACATAGCCCCTGTTATTAAAAGTCCAGCCTTTTCTATAACCGTTTTTGAATGTTATGTTCAGTGTTATCTTAAACTATTCAATAACACATTTTTAGGTGCTATAATATTCAAATAATAACATTTAGATAGAGTTTTTGGTTATAAATTTGAAGTTTAATTTTGTACTTTTTTCATAACACTTTTCAACTGTTACATTTGATTATTTTGATAACATTTTTAGTTTGTTATATTATATAAACCATAACGATTTTTTACGCTTATAATATGTTTTTAAATCATAACATATAGTAATAAAATTTTAAATTTTATTTTGATAAGTATACTTATATGGTTTTTTTTTTAATTAAAAGATTTTCATTATTGTATTTTGATAGAAAAAAATTCAAAATTAATCATAAAATGTAATTCTCAATAGATTGATAAACCATAAGTATTACATTAAACAATAACTAATTCAAACCATGAATGTGTCTACTTCATGAGATCTTAGTTCTAACTTAAGTTTGAAAGCATAACATAATAAAGTTTTATAATCTTGAACAATTTTTACTTCAAAAATGAAAAATAGAAACATTACAATATACACAAAAGTAAACCATGCGTGAAACTTGCTCCATCCTTCAATTCATTATCCTTTGTGCACTTGTCTTTGTTGTGAGTCCATTTGTTTAGCTACAACAAAATTTAAATAAGTAATGCTTCAACTTAAAGTTATAGTAAACTAAAAGAGTACATAAAAAAAGTTAATTACCTAATTATAACTTTATCAGCTGGCCATGCAATTATACTACCTACATCATCTTCTATAGTAGACATAATTGTTGAAGGCCTCCACAGAAATGCATCATTCTTTCTCACAAGATCTATCCCCACTTTCATAGCACTAGGCCCAAGAGGAACATGGTGAACCTCATCCTTTGGGTCACTTGAGATAAAATAACCTTCTGCAATAATTTCTCCAGATCCAATCCAATCTAATATTTTGCATTTTGAGCCAAATGTGTGGTTCTTGACACTCTAACAATATATCAATATAACAAATTCAACAGCAGTAAATGATTTTATATTGAATATTATATGTTTTAGATTTTATCATTTTCATATAATTAGTATCATAATTACCTGAGTGGAATGAACATGAAAATTTGATTGAACATTTACATTTGATTGCTCCTCACTCTGAGTAGATGTATTCTATTTACAAGTAAGATAGAAAGACATGAATTCAACATCAAAATAAAAAAAAAATACAAAAGTAAAGACTAACCAAAAAATTAAACATGAATCTTAGTTATTATTGCAATTCAGCCACATGAAAATATAGTTTCAGCATCAAAATACTTACTTGATTTTTCATTAAAGAAACAATGAGTTGCTCCATGTGTTGCATTTTTTCTTTCAAATATAGTACCATAAGTGGGCCAGTAAACAATTAAAAATGATAAATAGTGTTATAACATATATCACTTTTTGAATTATATGATATTTTTTTCTAACAAGTACTAATACGTATACAATAGTACAATAACACCTACTTTGTTACTCTGTTTTTAACCTTTAAAACAATTTTTTTTTTGTCAACCTATAAATCGTTAAACAAATTTAGAATGAGTAGAATTTGCCTATTTTGATGCTAATTATTATGAGTCAAATTACACTTATTATTCTTTAGAAATATTTTGTTAAGAAAAGTATTTTATGTGTTTTATGATCAACTATTAAAGCTAATGTGGCAATATAAATAGTGTTGAAAAAAATATAAAAAATAGTGAGAAAAAAAATAATGAAATCTTCTACGGAAGAGGTTTTCTCCAAACTCATTTATTTAGTCATTAAAAATTGGGAGGAAAATTAAAAAAAGAAAAACTGACAAAGAAAAGTCAAGAAACACTCTGTTTTCCTCTTCTCTTCTACATCAAAGAGAGGACAGAATTCAGTTTTCACTAGGCCGAGGGATTCATTCGATAATTGAGGTTGTTTGTGATCAGTTTAGCTTTACTGGGTGTGTTTAAGAGTTTAGAAGAAGTACTCATCTTAGTTCGTTAATTCTGTTACATAATCACTCCATTTTCAACCAAAAAATGCAAATAAATCTTAGAATTTTTAAATTAATTCATTTTTTTTCCAAAAACATCAAACAGTGCATATTACATTTTTTTTCCTCCAAAAAATGCTTAGAATTTTTAAATTAATTCATTGAATCTTTGAAGCGTTGCATGTATTAGGAAATGTTAGTTCTTACGTTTGAAGCTGTGATGTTGTCACTTGACAAGCCTGAATGTTTACCAGTGACAAATTTTACAATATTCAATTTCTAATATAAATGTATATTATGTTTTATTGTTTCTATTAGGGTTACTGCATGCAACCCAACACCTAGACCTGGAGACACATCCCAAGTGTTTTTTTTCTTTCTTTTGAATAAACCAAGTGTTTTATTGTTAATGTTTCATTTGAAAAATGCATTTGGAAACCAGTTTTAAATTGTGATGACTACTGTTGTTGAAGTTACAGACCACCTTAAAGCTATCTCTTTAAAATGACACCTTAAAAAAATAAAGATTTAGGTTATATAGTAGAAGATAAAACTTCGAACTGAGTTATCATATCATATTGGCAGTTTCACTCTAAAATTGGCATCCCCCATCAATTATATATCATGCTTAACTGTAAGATTGAAGTGACTAAAAGCACAAATTGTAAAATGGTCGAGCCATGAGATGATATGATTAAGTGCTTATGTGCTAATTCGCTTTTTACCTTTTTTTTATGGGTTGAATTTTTTGGCGGTTCAATGATCAAAGAATTAATAAAAGTTAAATGTTGTTTTTATATTATGTTGAGTTGGGCTATTTTGTTTTGTTTCGAAGCACCATTTCGTTTCAATGTAGTTAAGTGGCACCACAACCTCAGCCATTCACTTAAGCATGATGTTCTTAGGGATGAAATCGAGAATGTAAATTTTTTCTTGTAATATTTTTTTGTTTGTTTGTTATGATGCTTTTAACATATTTTTCATCAACTACTGAACTATTTTGTTCCTTCACTCATTAAGTTGATCCTCTAATCTTTTATAGGTGTATACAAAAGGGATACTACTGTTTATAGAGGTTTCAAACTCATTAAAGGAAGTTAAATCCCAATTTGAAGGCCTAACTAAAGGGTTCAAATTTATTGAGATGATTTAATACTTGACAAAATATGTGCTCTAACTAATTATATACATGTGTCTTAATATAATTAATTAAAAGTAAATTTAAATTATTTAAAATAAAAAAAAAACTAAAATTAAACCATAACAATTGCAATAAATTGAAACTGTGTGATGGTTAGTTATAGATATATAGTTAGTGTTGACATGAACTGTGAATATACATTTGTTTTGGATGGATCCACTAGATATTTTGAATCAAATTTTGAGGTTCAAATGCTGTATATTTATTTATTTTTGATTTTGTAGTAATCATAATTTGTAGGTACGTATGAATAGCATTCAATCATTGAGAAAGAAGAATCAAAGGGTCAAAAATGGAAAATGATCCAACCAAAATGATTGAAGCTAGACTGTTATCTTATGTTCTTCTGGACCACTTGAAAACATATTATCAAACGAATAGGGTCCACTCTTATGGAATTATCAATCTGTCTGTACTAGACTACATTGGTTTTTTAAAACTATATATAGTCGCCATAGCATTATTAAGTACCATTATGACTTAAAATAATTAAGTAAAAGGAACATGTTAATTTCTTTAGTTCTTTTCTTTACTTTCCATAAAAAAAATAAAAAGGAACATGTTAACTTCTTTAGTTCTTTTCTTTATTTTCAATGTATGCATTTGTTTTTCATATGCACTTAATATATAAATTTTAAACAGGAAAATATCCAGAGAATTTTCTCATAAATAGTACTTTTGTTAATGGGATGTTACTCTTTCTTTTGTATTTGGTTTTTTATGTATATATTCAAACTAAAAAATTTTATGTACTGGCCTTGCACTAAAAAATGTTTTACATTTTATTACCCAAGTTTTTGAATTGCAAGAAGCTATTTCTATAATTATTCTAATATATTTCCCCACATGGGTTTCGATTCTACTTTCAAATTTCTATGGTTTTTGAAGTTTATTAGATATACATCAAATAACTAACAGAAAATCAGAAAACATTCTAGCCATATTTATTAACCAACCATCAATCATTATCAATTCAAAATATTCAATCAACACACAAGTTTTCTTCCTTATCTCGCCGCAGCACACAAATTTCTCAGAACCTACTTCACTAATACACACAAGTTCTCAACCTTCCGTTATCACCGCAGCACACAATAATAATAATCTCAGAACCTACTTCACTATGGATGAATATCTAAGATATTCAAACTACTCTAACATTTGCAAAGTATTTTAACAAAAATAAAAGAAAACATACCTCTTGCAAGTTATGATTAAACGAGTTTCAAGTATGGTTCATAGTCTCTCTCTTTGTTTCTTCTTGGCTGGTTGTTTATCGAATACATTTTAGCGCCCCCTACTGTTTAAAAGGTTCACTTTCATGAAGAATAATAATAGCAGGTTATTTTTTTAGCTTCAACTGTCCACTGATGTTTTTATTTTCATGTCATTTTACAGAAAGAACTAAATCAATAGTTTATTGGCAATAGGGATGGAGGAACTGTCAATTTTTTTTAACAAGAGAAGGTAATATTCTGGTAGGAAACTAATTTACTATCATGAGATATTGTTTCTTTTTTCTATTGTTTTGAAAGCAGATTTTTTAAATGGATTTGGTTAAGAATTAGCCTTAATATTAGTACTAATTGGAATTGTTTTAGTGGGACACTCTAAATTCCAATGAATAATCATTCCAAAATCCTTGATGCATCACGTGTAGGACAAATCATGATGACTAATTATATATATGCTATAATGATAATCAGATTCTATAGTGAATCAATGATAAGATCATCTCAGTGATTCATTCATTCTAAAGTTTATATATTCTCTTTTTCTTTTTTTACCTATTAAAATTCATTCCCTATTGCTCAAATGGTTTTGATTGTTCTAGTGCTGAGATTTTTAATTGTATGTTATAGCAGTTACTTGATTTTCTAGTACCATGATTCTTAGTCCCACTAAATATTTCTTGGTCTAAATCTATTACTAATTTCTAGTACTTTAGTTTCATTAAGCTTTCAAGAGATTCTAGTGTTGTTTTTAATTTAAAAATCAGATTCTAAAATGGTAGCCACTAACTAATTGGGTTTGGATCAAAGACAAGATTTTAGCTTGGGTTGTGGCAATTAAATCTAATCTATACATATGGAAATAATGAAAACAATATGACTAAATGAAAAATTTAATCTATACATATAAAAGCTTACTTAACCATCTATCAATACCAAGTCAAAAAATTCAAACAACACACAATAAGTTTTCTTCCTTATATCACCGTAGCACACAAACAAATTTTCCAGAACCTACTTCTCTAATACACACAAGTTTTCAACCTTCCGTTATCACCGTAGCACACAATTTTAATCTCAGAACCTACTTCTCTATGGATGAATATTTAAGATATTCAAACTCCTCTAACATTTTAAAGATATTAATAATAAGAGTTAAAAGAACAAATTCCGTACCTCTTGCAAATTACCTTTGCAATGCTCCTTGCCAATTCGATCCTCAACCTAAAGAATATAATCAATACTTAAAAGAATAATACAAAATTAAAATTTGTCAATAGATATTAAACAAGCATGTATGATAAACTAACAAACTAAACAACATGGAAAGCAAGCTCAAACAACCAAAAATAAAAGTTGGAATATGACCAATCAGAATAAGGCTTAACTGTTCAGTGGATGGGTTTAAACTTTACAAGAGTGATATTGCATTGAAATATTGGGCTTTCTATTTTTCTTACTATTTTCAGAATCTGAAGAGATTTTTCTTACTGTTTAAACTGTTCAGTGGATGCTTTCTATACGTGTTTAGTGTAAAGCAGACCCAAAGTTGGGTTCCCCTTAAAAAAAAGAAAAAGAAAAAGAAAGACCCAAAGTTGGGTTTAGTCTAGATCAGCATTCCTATAAATTAAGATTAAAGGTACATATTATTTTGTATTAACTTTTCATGACCTTTACCACTTCCTCAGCCTATCAACTCTATTTGGTAAGATTGCTGGTTTTTAGACTTGTCAGTAATAAATTGTAATACTAGATGGAATACACTGTTGCTATAATCAGTTTTAAATTAACAAGTGCTCCTCATTTATTTATTATTGTCAATATATATAGGAAGATCATTTAAAGCCTAAAAATAAATAATTTTTATTTATTCAAAAAGTAAAGGAATATTTTAATCTTAAACATTAGATTATAATTCATGGTTTAGAAACAATGTCGTTACACAATTTTTTTACGATCAAATGACCTATATATAAAAATAAAAATGTGTAATATATTCAAGAAAAATTATAGTTCTTTGGATGGGGATCTGGGAAAAGTAGCAAAATGTTGAGTGTTTGTGCCGAGTGTTGTGTTTTGGGATTCTTGTACAAGTCTGGAAAGACAGGTTGCTAGTTTATGGTGCTATTGAGACTAGGTACTATCTATGGTATATTATGACTAACCTTTCTTCTGTTTCTTTTTAGTGCTATTGATTCATCTAGTTAGTGGTTTTATTTGTTACCTCTAACTTAGTTATAAACATCCTAAATTTATTTGGTTTCAGTCTAACTTAGTTATATACGAATATTCTCTTTTGTGCTGCTGCTTAATTATATATTGGTTTCATTGGCTTGCTCCAAGTGTGCTGACTCTAACATTTACTGAATTGTTTTATGCCAATTTATATGGACAAAAACAGTAGACAAAAAATTAAAGTGATGAATTCAATGGTTATATGCTCAGAGTGGCCATGTCATTATGGTTTGCTTATATATATACACACACACAAACATAATGGCCAACTATTGAGCTAAACTATTCATTTACTCAAAGTGATGTGTATGTGAGATATTTAAGCACCATGGTGTCCATTAATTCTTTTCTTAGTTTTTATAATATTAATTAAAAAAGTTTTGAGAAAGTACTGCATTTTCTACGTTTTTGGATTATATGTGCTCTGTAATTGCATTATCAACTTGTCATGAAATTAATATAATCCTAATACATATTTAGTTTTAAATAATTAGAATACTATCTTTTTAACATAACTAGGAGGAGCTTTTATATTTATTTGGTACCAAATTATTTCAGAGCTTGTCTGTCTGCTTATTTTACAGTGTAATGTCTTCTTTTAACCACCCATTTTCATTTGTAAAAGTTATGATTAAATGCTTTCAATTTCACCATCCATCATGCCAGTTTCAAATAATGTTTGTTTGAATCAATTTGATAGCTATAAGTTGGTGTGTTGTGAACCTTTCCATATACATGCATTGACAGTATTGTCATTGTGTATTGTCATTTTTATTGGGTTATTTAAAAAATTCTATCATTATTTGATCACTTACCTGATTAAAAAAGACTAGAGTTTTTCTTCTCTTTCTTTTTTTTAATGACATAAAAGAGTTTTCCTAACAATAGCCTTGGTAGAACATTAGAGTGTAAGCTCTTTCATTCAAGCTGTTGATATTTAATTTTGTTTATTCGTATTTTGCTGAATATTCTTCTTATTTTAAAATATAATACTTAATATTCTTCAATAGTGTGTTACTTTATTTTAGTACCAGTTTTTTGTTGGTTCCTTGATCTGTAATGGAAGTGACACAAGCACTTTTGTTAGGAAAGGTCATAAAACAGTAGACATGCCTCTTGATAGTGATGTTTTCCAAGTTTTTCTTGGCTACAATGATCCTTAACAGGTATATGCATTTGTCTATATGTATATATTTTTTTAAAATGAGTTTCAATTCTTAGTTATAAATTTTGCTTGTATAGATAGCTATTGGTTTATTCTACATGGTTCCTGAGATCTAAAGCAATCATGATGTTGGGTTTTCTATTTGGTGGAATTAAGTTAAAGAATTTGACTTGAAATTTATGAAATTGTTCAAATGGTTTCATTGTTTGATGGCCTGAAATTAAGGTTCATATTGTACTAGGATACCAACTTGGGAAGACATAAATAGTGTTCATGGGTTACAATGGCCTAACCAGGTTCAAGTAAAGTGTTTTACTGCATGTAAGTTAGCAAGAAACAAAAGGTTGTCGAGAGCAAATTAGTAACTTATAAATTCATCAACTGTACTTCTGGTTTATAAGATAAACATGTGTCAAGTAGACTTCTGTAACTTGTTATATTTTAATTGCCTGGTTATTATTTATGTATACATTTGTTGGCATTATGTGGTCATTAATACATGAGATATACAAATACCACTATCCTTATTCTAGACATAATAGTAACTTACAAAAACTACAATATTATAGAGTTCTAATTCTAGTGAAAAACAAGATTAGCTGTACCAAATTTGCAGAAGAATAATGAAACAACTACCTGATTATATGCATATTATTCATATGTTTTTCACAATTTAAACACTATACTTTCATGAAGTCTCAATTATATTCTCTTAGAAGAATTGTATTCTCGTCACATTTTTAACGCCTAGAATCAAGATATAAAGCATTTCTAGACATCTTTTTTGATGAATTATATGGTAGAAGTTTTAATATCCATGCAGCACACACACACACTCACATGCATCCACACAGTTGGAACTTTCCTGACAGTGCTCGTGAAGCAATAAATATTATAAGTTCCAGAACTTACACTCCTGCCATTCGTGGCTGGAATAAGATTTCTCCTGTTTGAAACCGCTCTTTTGAAAGAGTGAACTGACCTTCTCCTGCTGCGTCAGATGATGCTCGTGTATCTTTGAGTAGCTCAGCCTCATAATCATAGGCAACATAACAGAGATTCTGTATAGAAATAAGGTCATAAATAGAAATCAGCTTCAGCAAGGTCTCCTTACAAAAATGAGAGAGAAGAGCAGTAGAAAACAAAATTGAAACATTCCACTAAAACACAGGATACTAATGGTATTAGTTGTTTAATGTACCATGAGCAAAATATTTTCTTTGAGGGTGCAAAGCTGATAGTATTAAAACAGAATAACTACAGTCAGGAAAAATGAGGATAAATATTCAACAACAATATTCTGCACTCAAGAAACAAGCAAGACTTGTACCTCTTTCAAAGTGCGAACGGTGCACAACGATTCAAAACTAATATTGTTCTGCTGCATCAACTCCTTAAGAAACCCGGTAAGTTTTAGTGCTCCTAGTCCCACAACCTCCACACCCACTTTGCGCATTACTTTACCATGTAAAACTAGAAGCCGAAAAAGAAAAGAAAAGAGTATATTTCAGATCCCCAAACATTGAATGCAACCAAGATATGATATAAAAGAAAGCACTGGAAAATCCATAGAATGAAAATGAAAAAAGAAGAATAAAAGCAGCAAGGCTACATGGAAAGTTAAAACTGTAACTTATACTGCAGGGCTAATCAGTATATATCATAGGTAAATGAAACCTTGTTGATAGTTTAAGGAAGCATAAAGCATATAAAAGATAAAAGAGAAACTATCACTCCTTACTTGGAACAACTGATGTGACTTGAAACCCAATATTTACAACAATTCCTGAAGTTCTTCTAGCAGCATACAAAGCTAAAGTTGCCTACATTTTCAAAAACAGAAAATGGATAAGATCTTACAAATAAAAAACATCTATCAAAGAATCAATCGAACATTTTAAGCCAAAAGAAAAAGGTCCAAATTACTCATAAACAAGCATAAGTACATAAAGCATCTCAGCTTATAGTGTTAATAAGTAAATTTGGTGCCTGTTCAGGATTGTCAACCACTCAAGTCACAGAAGCTTGCTTTACAAAAGGAAAATGAAGAATGAAAATTGGATCAAGGCCTCGAAATCTATATCTGATGGTAAATGCCATTTTTGCATGAAACAAACTAATCTTAATTCTTTACCAAAGAGGGGTAGCTCAAATGATAAGGCATATGGCTTGCTATATCACAAGGTATGAGGTTTAAGTTTCTCTTGGATACCTACATAGCAATTGTTAGCGGAATCCTAGTTTTAAAAAAATAAAAAATTACTCTTATTTCTTTTAGTATTAAATATGTTAGAATATTAAACAGCAGCGGCAAGTTAAGGCTTAGCGAAATTTACCTGATTAATTGCACAAACAGCAGGAACATTCATGTTAAATAGTGCTGTATATATAGCTTCCTTGAGTTGCCGTCTTGATGCTTTTGCAGATTCAGTATCTGCAATCAAAATACAGAAACCACATCATAAGGACATAAAGTGTCTCAAACAAGAAAAACACACAATTCTCAAGTGTCTCATTAAGGAATTACACGACCAAACTTCAAAAAAATTGAACTATCTAAATTACAGAAAAGGCAATGAATATATAGAAGCTGACCATCATAATGCAATATTGGTATAGACACAACCACTGGCTGTGATGGTGCTCTTACCTGCATCCTGTAAAAGACATCAAATATACATATGTGAGTAAAGAAGCTCATTTCATGAAAGCCAAAGCAAAGAAAAAGAGAGGAGCTACCTACTATAAATAGTGGAAAAAAACTGTCTAAGTCTGGTATACATTGGAGACTCAATGTTACCAAATTCCTGCATATGAGAAAGTGACAATTGGGATTACACACAGTTGTGGTTAATGAATGAATGAATGATGAAACTTTGAAGCTGGTAGGTGACCAAGAAAGTAGCAGAGCGCACAGATGGAGCAGCATACTTGCTCCAATCGTATTTGCAATAGCAAGAGCCACCTGGTCAAAGGACAGAGAAGAACATAATAATAGAAAACAAGAAATGGGTATTGACTAGTGTTCCTTCCTATATAATAACACCACAAGGAGCATATAGTTATATTTTAATTGCCTGGTTATTATTTATGTATACATTTGTTGGCATTATGTGGTCATTAATATTATTGATTAGTTGTAGATATCGGACTTAAAGGAAACCAAGAACTCGTGCACACGTGCCTTACACTAGAATATCATGTATACATTTATGAGGTGCATGCACCAACACAGATTTAATACATACTTTAAGCATAAACCTTCCCCTGTTTTAGCAAAAGACTGAATTGTTCGATCACGTCTTAATATTTTATTAGGATCTGGAAATGAAAAGAGACCATTTTTCATCTAGACCAGATTTAAAAAGGTCAAACAAGAAAAACCTAATTTAAGAATACCATCATATGATCAGTCATCATAGAGCAAAGCAAGTACGACATGCTACTAAATTCTGAGACCACCTGATTCATTTACAAGAGTGCAATTTTCTTTTTCCATTCAAGTAAGACTGTATTCTATCATATACAAGATTTACAACACCAAAGAAAAATGTGAACAAAGTAAAAAAAAAACATAAAAGAAGTTAATTAAGCAAAAGAAACATGAAAACAGTAAAGGTGCCTAATTTGTGTACCTGAGAATGAGTGAAACAGCTGGTGGGTTTGAGGTATTTCTCAGAATAGAAGAGGCTCCTCCATTGATAGAGCAAAGGAGAACTTGGTACAAAGAGAGGGCTGACCTGCAAGAGCAAACTACGGGACCTGCAAGACTGCAAGTTCAAATGACTCGATCTCTACATCTTTTTTATCTCTTGACTTATAATCTTCATAGCTGTTTCTCTTGAACATTGAACATAACAATATCTAAAATTGCATATCAATCTAGTTTCTATCAAAGATGGGTTTTTTATCATATCAATCTACAACATTCAGCCAACAATTTGTATTATCAGGGATGAGAGAAACGAACCTGAGATAGTGGGCGTGAGGCAGAGAACTTGTGAGGTAGAGAAGCTCCACTCTGGAGCGTGACTTCGTGAGGCGGAGAAAGAGCTCCACTCTGGAGCGAGTCTTCGTGAGGCAGAGATGAGTTGAGGGCGGAGAGACTTCGTGAGGGCGGAGTGAGTCTTCGTGAGGGCGGAGAGGGCGGAGTGAGTCTTCGTGAGTGAGAGATGGAGGCTGAGAGAAAGGGTAACTTAGAGAAAGGCTGAGAGAAAGGGAATTTGGTAGAAATTCATTTTGGCGCCTGAGTTTTAGTCATATGGCGCCAAAATATGTCTTATTCAGATCCGTGTGTTTTTAATCCCCCACTATTCAGATCCGTGTGTTTTGAATCCCCCACTTAATAATAGCACTTCTAAATATATGCTATTCTTTAATGTAATATATACTAAATATTGGTAGATAAAGTTTCTAGAGACTTCCAAGAGAAAAAAGAAAGTTGATTCTTCTGAGTTATGAAAACCAACAAAGAAAGTTTCGAACAATTCTCAAGCATCTACATCCAAAAATGATTCTCAACAGGATAACACTCAAATGATTGTAGAGCTACTCATTGAACTTTGAAGAAGTCAAAGGGCTAGAAAAGAGAAAAGTCTAGGATTGGATGAGATAGATTCTCAAAGAACTTCTTTCTACAGGGTAGAAGGAAATAGAGAATAAGTCATTAGGAAAATTCCAATTGTACTTCTTGTTGAGGATGAACCTAAGACTTATAGAGAAGCCATGGAATCAAGATAGTGCATTTTGGAACAAAGTCATTAATGATGAGATAGACTCCATTCTTTCCAATAACACTTGGGAATTGTAGACCTGCCACTGGGGTCTAAGCCAATTGGGTGTAAGTAGATATTTAGGAAGAAATTACCACACAGATTGCACTATACAAACCTTTAAAGTTAGATTAGTAGCTAAAGGGTTTAGCCAAAAAGAGGGCATTGATTATTTTGATACCTATGTACCTGTTGTAAGAACAAATTCAATAAGGATTTTGTTCTCCTTGGCTTCCATACACAACTTATATGTTCATCAAATGGATGTCAAAACGACATCCCTTAATGGTGACCTCAATGAGGAGGTCTAAATGGAACAACCCAAAGGGTTTGTCCTACCAAATAATGAACATAAAGTGTGTAGACTTGTAAAATCCTTATATGGATTAAAACAAGCTCCAAAGTAATGGCATGAAAATTTCGATCAAGCCATTCTATCAAATGGATTTAGACATAACAATGGAGACAAGTGTTTGTATTAAAAAATATGCAAGGGATATGTGATCATTGTTTGTCTATATGAGGATGACATGCTAATCTTAAGTGATAGCATGAAAGGGTTAGTAGAAACGAAGAGGTTTCTATCATCAACCCTCAGGATGAAAGATCCTGGAGAAGTTGATACCATAGTAGGTATCAAATTCAAAAAAAAAAATAGTAGGGGTTTTACTTTAGGACAAACCCACTATATTGAGAAAGTATTGAAAAAATTTAACCATCTTAAGGTTAAAGAAGTCAATACACCATTCGACCATAGTGTAATACTAGAGAAGAATGAAGGAAGATTGGTGGCTCAATTGGAGTATGCAAGTGTTATAGGGAGTCTTATGTATGCCACCCAGTGTACTAGAAGTGATATAAAATTTGCGGTAAGTAAACTTTGTAGGTTTACAAGTAATCCTAGTGTGGATCATTGAAAGACAATTGGGAGAGTCCTAGGTTATCTTAAGAAAATCAAGGATCTAAGTCTTCACTTCTCAAAATTTCCTTCAATGTTAGAAGTGTATACAGATGAAAGTTGGATATCCAATCATGGGGACAATTTGTCCACCACTGGTTGGGTATTTACACTTGGTGGGGGTGTCATTTCTTGGGGTTCCAATAAACAAACCTGCATATCTCACTCTACTATGGAAGCAAAGTTCATATATCTAGATAGAGATTCCTTTCATCAAAGAGAATGTATATGCCAATTGATACATTGCGATAGCTAAGCAACTTTGGCTCGAGCATACACTGGAGTGTATAATGGAAAGTATATACAAATTAGTCTAAGACCTGAATATGTAAGAGAATTGACTCAAACATTACTCATTTCAATATCCTACGCGAGAACAAGTGAAAACTGTGGGATTTAAGAATTTAAATCTAGATGCATGTTCCCTATTATTTTTCCAAAATCATAATAGAAACATAGAATCACATGGCATACATTTAAACATCAGATTGTAAATTAAAACAAAACCAAAGGTATAGAAGCTTATGAATACACAACGGATTAATTAACTCCTTCCTTTGAATTTAATCTTATGTCCTTGTAGAATGCTAAGTATTGCAACGAATTCAAACCGCTAGAACACAACACCACAACCTTCCAAACCTTTCTCTGTTTTACATCTAACAAAGGGTGGGCTAAGTCTCAGCACATGAGAAGAAAGAAATACATAGGGAAAGAGTGTAATGACCCACTACTCTAGACTTTTGGACCATTAACGAAACTATACATACAAATCCTTAATAAAACTTACATTTGCGAAAATACCATAACTTTATTGGAAACTTGTAGAAATAAAAGTTACTCTCATAAAATAAGTAGGATATGGGATCCCATTGTCTTTAAAAACAAAACATGATTTAAAATGAAAGGAATTACATAAGAAGTGCGGAAAATACATGTAAAGATCAAAATAAGACTACATCCTCGAAAATCGAACTCTCGACTCCTTGAATCCATTCACCATCGATACACAATCTCCAAGCATCCACAAACCTTACCGCCACTAATAGCTATTTTCCTGCACATTTAAACAAAAAGGAATGAGCCTAATGCCCAGCAAGGAAAATCTAACACATACATCATATACATAAATTTCATAATAAACATAAAGACATAACATAACACTTATTACATACACATACTATAATGGCCATTATTACTTGGGGTCCCATAGACTAAACAAGTCATATGCCCATGAGATTAATGGGGTCCTACTAGCTAAGTAGGTCATATGCCCATAATCTATTTGGGGTCTTATTAGTCATATGGGTCATATGCCCAAGCCTACAAACATACATATCATAACACTTATCATAACATAAGATAACATATAGAACATATAACATATGCATTTCTATCCTATTTTCCTTACCAAAGTTACCGGGATAAGAGGACAGCGTTGGGACTTTTGGAACACTCCTAAAACCATATATAACAGGGTGAGTAGATTGAAGAAAAAGTAATGAAAAGAATGGAAGGCATGGAATGACTAAACCTTTGAGAAACATACTTACCAAAAACTTATGAGCAAGTTCTTAGATTTCCTAACCAAAATAAGAATAAGGTTAGAAGACTGAGTAGAAGACTATGAGAAGGAAAAATAACATGAAACCAATGAACTAGAGAGTGTGGAAATACCTTGAAGACTTGTAGACCAATCTAAACCACAAACCAAAATACTATAGAACCTTACTTCCCAAAGTGTTTGATAAGCTTATGAGGATCAAGCTTATGATTTCCCCAAACCAGGTGTTTACACTCTCACACTCACTTAGCACTTGCAGCCTCTGAACTTAGAGCAAAAGATGAATAATGGCTGGGTACTAGGTCCTATTTATAGATTTTAGGAATGAAAGGATCTTGATTTTACTTGAATAAAAATAATAGCTTTTTAGGTGAAAATAATTTGAATAATCATTCAGCAGAGGCTGAAGACTCGTTCAAAAAGATGCTGGACTTATCAAGAGGTTGAATGGCTGAATGGAAAACAAATTCAAAATGTTTCAAAATATGCTAAAGGAGGCAATATATCGCCCCCTGTAGGCGATATATCGCCTGGGCCAGTATGCCCGAGGCTGTCGTGCATCGTCTCGTGTTTTCCGTATCTACGTGCTGCGATATATCGCCCCCTATAGCTGCGATATATCGGCACACACTGATTAATTAAACACGAAATTACACATTTTTAGCTAAGTTTGAATGGAGTAAACAGCCTTGACTAAGCCTTCAACGTATTCAAAGCTGCTGACTGACCTTATAGCATTCAAACTTTTACCCTTATTAAATTTAATCCTTAAAATACTTAATCCTTAATCACCCATTCATAACATGTGCTTAAAATCCTATTGGTTGTTATCTAAACCTTATAGTATAATAAATATTATCCTTAATATCAGTCATATAATCAAACCTTAGATTAACATTAATATTCTTAAACTATAGGTTAAACTTAGAAAATCTATAAGTACTACTATGAGGGTCCAAATAATTCCCGGTCTGAACCAAAAATCCACAGTTACAAAGATAATACTATAAATACTATAATACTACTATCTAACTAGCTAAGTAAAGTTCTTGGACTCTACAAAGAGTGATAGAGAGGGGCGGCCTAGAGTAAGAATTTTGACACAGTTTTCTTACCTCAAAAACTCTTAGAAAATCACTCACTTAAGGTTCTATTTTTAGGAAAATACTAGGGAAAGAAAAATAGAGCATATTCCATTTTTTATTTAATTATTTAACTAAATAAATAAGTGTATAATTTGACCAATTACTTGCTCACCAATCCACTATATGGTCGGCCATTTAAGGGCAAATATACCATTTTGATTTATCAATTTTGTTTAGAAAATTACCAAAAATCAAATTATTATTTATTTAGTTTAAATAATAATTAATTAAATACTTATTTAAAATAACTATTTACATTTTGAACCTTAATTTAATTCATTTGACTAATATTAACACTAACTTATTAATATCAACAAGATTTTCCAATTGTTCTTTTCGGGTTTTCATAACTTGTCCCATACTTAGTCATTTTCATGTCCATAAGCCCTTTCCGTCGTACCCCCTTCTTCTAAGCGTACGAGGACCGCTTGCAGGAGATGAAGGTCTTTCCCAACATCGAGTTGGAACTATGCCATTTGGTGACAAAGGAGAACCTGGGATAAGTGGATCTCCTACAACCGAAGCAATGCATAAGCAACATGGAGTTGACTGGCTTCAGGAGCTCCCACAAGTCCCGAGAACTGGCTTCCTGACACATCAAGTACATCGATAGGTGGGCCTTGAAATCTTCAACCAACATCCAAGCAGTCCGAGAGGCTGAAGAAGCCTAGGTAGACCAAGAGCTCAAGGAGGAACTCCAGGCAGATATAGAGAGCTCATTTCTAGAATAAGGTAAAACTCCTATAATAGTTTATTATGCTAGACAAGTAGGGGACGCCGTAAGCCATGAGCACGTATGTGTTTCTCCATCGCTCCTCTGGTGTTGTCTGATCTCCGACCGCCACTGGACCACATTGGAGTTTCATGATTACCAAGATTTAATAGATGCCTATCTCCACCACCTGTGGAGACAGTTGCCTCTGCGAGGGTTTGTGCCTCTGGATGGCGTGACATCTTTCCACGCGAACTAGTTTTGCCAATACGAAACTAACACTACCTAGGAAATGGGAACGCTAGTTAGATAGTTCGCGCACTACCTACTATCTGTTGTTTTGGCCTTGTAGATCACATGGGATTGGCAGATATCACCCAATTAGCTCTTAAGCTTGGAGGGGCTTCGAGTTCTTCCTCAGCTAGAAGATCGCAATCTCTTCGAGAAGGAGCGACCTTTCCACCATCCAAGCCGTAGCAGACCTCCTCCCCCTAAGATGAGGTGCCTCAGGAGGAGGGGGCGCTCGTCTATGAGATTTCTTCGTCCCCATCTCTTGCTGTCGATGAGGTTCTGCTAGCAGAGAGCCAGGGTCTGGCAATCCACCCCCAACTCCTTGTTTATTCGGACACCTTTGAGAGGGAGATGCTAGAGTGCTACTAGGCCAGGGTGCAGCACTTCGACACTCGCATGGAGGAAGGGAACAAGGCTTTCCATGAGACAGCAGAGGCCTTGCGACAACTAAAACCTCCAAGGCTCCAAGGGAGAGACCCCTTGAGCACCTAATAGGCCGTGCAGATTTGGAGACTCTGTTCTCGGCCAAACTGGGAAAGGTGGTTGCTCCGCTGGCGGCGTAGCTCCTCAAGGATTGATCTCTACCATGTGCAAGCTCATCGCTTGGAGTTTTTCCAAGTTGGGTGATCGTAATGAGGCTTCCCTTGTTGTCTCATGCCGATATTCCACCATCCATGTAAGTCAGCTCACCCTCTGTTGTTCATTATGTATTTCTAAAGTGGTATCAACTAGTCAATTGCATGCCTTGATTTGTGCTCGGCTATGGACTACCAGTGCCTCAGGTACATAATGATGGATAAGTCCTATGAGCTACACCAAGCTCAGGCCAAGGTTGCCTTGCTCAAGGAAAGGGTCAGAGTGCCTTTAAAGGAACTGGCCCCCCTACAAACCTCTCTTGAGGCAGAGTTGGCTCAGACCAAGAAGCTCGAAGATTCAACTTGTAGAGCATCCAAGGAACTTCAAGCTGCTAGAGAGTATGTTCAAATAACTAAGGATGTAGCTGCAAAGTTTGCAGGTGAAGCTTCCTGAGCCATGGAGGAGGTCAACAAGGCCTGAGAAGAGACCATGATTTCCCTAGGCAAAGCTATAGCCAGCAAAGACATGGCCATGCAAGCGGCGGAGGAGGAAAAATCTATTCAACAGGAGGTGAAGGTCCTCAAAAGGGAGGTCAACACCATTTCTGAGGATGCCTTGTATGTAGCATGGTTCCATAATCAAGAGATGAGCCTTGACTTTACCGGTGAAGTAGACAAGTACCGTGAACTCTTCGATGAGCAATTGCGGGCAATGAGGGCTGTGGATATTGCCAACGTCGTAGCCACTGAAGCTGGGATAGTACCAGAGGTGGACCCTGTCATCGAAGTGGTACCAATTTATGAGAATGGCCTATGCTTGCACTATCTGTTTGCCTTCTTTACGTTATCACTTAGAATACCTTAGCTGGCGTTTAGCATTTGGGCAGATTGGTCCTAAAATTAAAGAGGTTTTATTTTCAACTCTCAACGTAACCCATCGCCACAAGGAAGTTTTATTTAACCTTCATTTGTCCACCATACGTGGGCCTCAGTCGTGAAACTGAGGTCTTAGCTTTCATAGTTAGTTCAACTAGGGACTTGTGCTCGAGTCATGGCGACTTGAGTCTAGTTGATCCACCTAATTCTTTGACTACTCGAGGCTAAGAAGGTAAAATTGTCTTAGGGTTCGATAATACAATGATAATCCACAAGCACATTGTCCTTGGGAGGTTACATTGGACCTTTTCATTAGACGCGATCATAATTTTGCCCCCCCCCCCCCCCCCCCCCCGAGTACAGGTTACTCAAGGTTTTTATCTGAGACTGGGAACTCATCCTCATGCTCTATGTCCTCGGGTCATGGTTTGAGTTCTCCTTCCTAGGATATTGGGTCTTAGAGAGCTCAAGTTTTTGACAACTTGAGGCTTGTTACTGAGTGTTTGTGACTCGGGGTTGACCTCACTTGTTGGGAAAATACATTGCTTATATCACTAAAAATACCAGCAGAGATGCTTGACATTCCAGGCATGGAGCTCTAGCTCCCAGTTTAGTCAAGCCAATTTGTATGTCCTTGGACATACACTGCTCTCGACCCTATATGAGCCTTCCGAGTTAGGGCCCAATACTCCAGCACCAGGATCTTGGGTGGCTAAGAAAACTCTTCCTAGCACCAAGTCTCCGACCCCAAATTTTTTGTCCTTCACTTTAGAGTTGAAATATCTGGCCACCTTTTGTTGGTAGGTAGCTACACACAGTTGTAAAGCTTCTCGGAGCTGCTCCACAAGGTCTAGAGATTCTTGAAGTAAAGCCTGATTTGTGGTTGGATTATATGTGTCTCACTGGTGCATGGAGATTTCTGCCTCAACTAGGAGCATGGCTTCATACTTGTAGGCCATGGAGAATGGACAGTAGAGGTCCTAGCAGTGGTGTGGTAGCTCCACAATGCCTTAGGCAGCTCCTCGGGCCAAACACCTTTCGCCTGCTCCAACCTTTTCTTCAAAGTGGCCTTAAGCATCTTGTTGGTCGCTTCGGAGGAAAATCTCTTCATAACTCCATGCATTTGACAAAAATCTATGAACAACTCAATGTCAAACTGTAGGCTGTTGTCAGAGACTATCTTCCTCGGGAGCCCATACCAGCAAACGATGTTTTTGATGACAATGTCCAACTCCTTCTTGGAAGTTATTGTAGCAAGAGGTTCTGCCTCGACCCACTTTGTGAAGTAGTCGACTGTCACAATAGTACACTTCACCCCTCCCTTTCACACGGGCAAGGACCTAATAAGGTCAATGCCCCAAATTGCAAAGGGCCAGGGTATTCTCATCTGCGTGAGCTCATTCAAAGGAGCTCGAGGTATGTTGGTGAAGTGTTGGCCCTTGTCGCATTTCTTGACATAATCCATTGCAACACCATTCACCGTGGGCCAGAAGTATCCTTAACTAAGAATTTTCTTGGGGAGGCTCTGCCCGGCAGCGTGGTCACCACAAAATACCTTGTGCACTTCTTAGAGAATGAGGCTGACTTCCTGCCTGGAAACACACTAGCGTAGTGGTAATGAATATTCTCGCTTGTACAACTTACTTTCCATGATCACGTACCGAGGCACTTGGTAAAGCAACTTTCGAGCTACTTTCTTGTGTTGCATTAACTCTTTGGAGACAAGATACTTCACTATTAGTTCCATCCAATCGTCCTGAGGCTGGACTGCTTCTACTTCTTTGGGAGCTAAGATGCTTGGAGAAGCCAAGCGATCAATAGGGACAACATTGATCAACTTAGCGTCCTTAGTGGTTGCAAGCTTGGCCAGAGCATCAACATTGGAATATTGTTCCCTTGGCACTTGTCAGATGGTAAACCTTTTGAAGTTATGCAACATTTCTTGGGCCTTCGCCAAATATGAGGCCATCCTTGTTCCTCGACCCTGATACTCTTCGAGGACTTGGTTTAACATGAGCTGTGAATCACTGAATATCTCGAGGCCTTCCGCTTTTAGTTCTAGGGCTACTCGGAGACCAGTAATGAGTGCCTCATACTCGGCTTTAGTTATTTGAGGCATCAAAACTTAACCTTAAAGCACTGTGAATCATGTGCCCCTTGAGGGATACTAGGATGACGCCTGCCCGAACCCCATTCTTGTTGGAGGACCCATCAACGAACAACTTCCATGTGGGGCCGTCCACCGGGGCCTCCCTGGGTTGCTCATGTGTTCCCGTGCACTCGGCAATGAAATCTGCTAGTGCATGTCCTTTTATGGCAGTCCTCGAGTGATAAGTGATGTCAAACTGACTCAATTCGACCGCCCACTTGAGGAGTCTCCTAGAGGACTCCAGCTTCTATAGGACTTGCCTTAAGGGCTTATTGGCAAGGACCCTGATGGGATGTGCCTAGAAGTAAGGTCTTAGCTTACGAGAATCATTAGGAAAAATGTTAGCTTTTCCATAAGCAAATATCTGGACTCCGCTCCGAGGAACCACTTTCTCACATAATAAATAGGATGCTGGACACGACCATCTTCGCGAACCAAGGCAACACTAATGGCGTTCTTGGAGACAACCATATAGAGGATGAAGGGTTCTTTGTTCATCAACTTTGACAAAATTGGGGGGTTCCCCATGTGAGCTTTTAATTGTTGGAATTTCTGTTCGCACTCATCCGTCCATTCAAATCTCTAACCTCCTCGAAGGGTGTTGAAGAAGGGAACGCACTTATCGGTCGCCCAATTACTTGTGGGTTAGGGTCTCTATGCGCGACACCTGGCACTACCCTCTAAACTCTGAGAGGTCTTCTCACGAACCTATAAGACTCATATGGAGGAACCTCAAGCTAACATATCCAAGGTTCTCGAGGCGTGGCCTGTTGGAGGATAACTTTCCCCTTGAGGAACCGCCCAAAGACGAAGGAAAACCTACCTTCCAAGTAGACAGTGAGCTCATTAGAGATCACTAAACCGCTTCGTAGAACCTAACTACTCTTAGAGACTGCCATGTGTCCTTTGGTGAAAACACGGATAACATAATTAAAAAATCAATTCTCAAAGTTTAAACTTGTTCAATGTAGTTAAAAAAAAAATTAAAATCCATTATACTAGATATGAAATTGAAGAACAAAACAATAATTCATAAAAAAACTAATGCTACCCCAACCTAGCAATAATAATAACACGGGGAGAGAGAAATGAGGTTGTCTGACTTTTTTTAAAATAAATATATATATGTATCCAGACCTTATGTAACGTCCCAGAACTACCTAATAAGGCTCAGGGCCTTGATTAGGGGGCCAGGACGGCAATATATGGAATTATATATTTATTTGATATATTTGATTGTGATTGTGAGTTATATGATAATATAACTAATTATGCATGTTTAGGGGTATTAAATATGCATGTGGGTTCGTTTCTTATTAGAAAGGGAACTTTCGTAATTTGGCTCGTTATGGGCATAATAGTATATATGTGCATATATGTGATATATGTGAGAGAGCACATTATTATGTGAGTTTATTTGGGATACTCGGCAGGAGACGATCCTAGGGAGCAAGTTAGCGGGAAAGTCACAACGGGACCCAATACCCGATTCGGGGCGAGTCAAGGGGTATTTTAGGTATTTAACATTAAATCAGGTTATTGGGTAATGGGAATGAATAATTGAGAATATATTTGGAGTTAGTGAGATTAGGAGAAAATACTGAGATTTTGACCATTTTTCCTCAGGGACGTTTTTGGTACCCCGAGCCTCGGGATTAGCTTAAGTAAACTTAAGCCTTAGGAAAACATAAAAGAAACACACAAACAATTAAACACTCTCTCACTCAACCTACACTCCCTCTCTCTCTTTTCTCTCAGCTGTTCTAGTTAACTCTTGAGAAGTTAGGAAGATTGTGGCTGAAAACCAAGGAATTGAAGGCTCGGGATTAGAATTTGGATAACTTGTGGCTAGGGAATCACCATTCATAGCTAAGGTAATATCTTAATCCTTGTTTCAGATTGAATTCTTCCATGTTTTCCTTAAAGTTTGAGGTGTTCTTGAGCTTGTGGCTCAAGTATGGAAGTTTTGATTTTTGGTGGGTTTTTAAACTAGATTTTAGTTGGGTTTTGCTGCTGGGAAGATATTAAAGCTGTTGTGATGGTTAAATTATAGTTTTGGGGTGAAATTGGGATAGTTTTAGTTGGATTTGGCTATTGAAAAATGAAGGAAATCTGGGTTCGCAGGGCCAAGTCGCAGCTCTATTCTTGAGGGGCCGCGACTCAACTGAAGCCGTGTCCCTTAAACAGAGGAGAACGACCTCTGACCTGAGGGGCTCGTCGCGACCCTCAAGGGCAGGTCGCGGTCCACCTAGGCGTTTTGGCCTTGGTGAGATTTTAGTGATGGGAATCTATTCCTTAGGGCTCGGGATCGATTCTACTACCCGGTTTAGTAGAGTTCAAGGCCCCAGAGGCTAGGACTCGGTCCAGAAGCCTTTATTTGCCTGTTATTGATATAGTCCTATATTATGGTTGTAACTAGGATATCACTAGGGGCTCAGAATTAGGATCGTGCTCGAGGATCGTTCTTATTTTATGCTATACTCAGACTTGAGGTAAGAAAACTGCACCTAATACGTGTTATGTGTTATTAGGGCATGGCTAGACTTATAATAATAATTATGATTAGCGCTTAGGCCCCTGAGAACGTTTATGTTTAAGTTATCATTTTAGTTTTTGGTTAAGCATACTTGAATACTATTACTTGCTTAAGTGTTGCATAACTGTTCGCATGGCTTACGTGGCTAGGGCGTGATCCCATTGAATAAGCATGATTATTACTATGATTACGGTTACCTGATGATGTTATGTAATTAACATGTATGCGTGTTTATCTGGTTGGGGTATGCCTATCCATATCTATTTCTGTGTTTATATTCAGATACCTGGTACAGAGCTTGACTTATTAGTCAAGGACGGCTATAGCGCACTGCGCACTGGTCGAAAGGCTTAGGCCTAAATCAGTAACATACTATTACGTTGGCCAACCTTAAGGTCATTGGAAAACCAAAGGTGTTTGGCTAGCTCTATGGTTAGTTACTTAGAGCTAAGGGTGAGGTACCCAAGTGACTCTATGGTCACATAGCTAGGGAATATGGCCCCAGGGTTGAATGTATGGTCAACTGTTCAAAGCAACGGCCCCAAATTAGTCCAATGACCATTTATTTGTAACTGAATGACTGTATTAGTAAGTTATTAGTACTGGACATGCTAGTTAAGTATTTGGGACTCTATATTTTCTGTTTATGCATTTGCTTAAGTTTTCTTACTGAGCCTTGGTTCACGGGTGCTATGTGGTGTAGGTAAGGGAAAAACAAAGCTTGACCAGCCATGAGTTGAAGAGCTTCGGTGGTAGTGTGTACATATGCGACTGCTCATTCACCACGGCTGAGGATATCTTAGAGGAACTAGCATTGTAGACCTAATTTTGCTGCTTAGGTCGGCTGGATGTAACTTTTTTTTTGTATATATACATTTCTAAAAGTTTGGTTGTAATATTTGGAGATCCTTTGAATATATAAACTTTTTAAATAAAAGTCAACAACTCCTTAACCAAAATTTTTAACTCTAACCCTTGACATTAACCAAATGACTTGATTAGCGAGTCTGACACAATTTAAAGTACATAGTGTAATGGTCCTGGATTAGGAGGACGTTACAAATTGGTATTATAGGTTCCTGAAGACTGGTCGGGCATGTACCCTCGCCACAAAAGACAAGCTCGACTCAAGGTTCGATAACTATTATGTGGTTATGTGTTTAACTGATTAAACATGACATGAATGCCTTCTCTACGTGCCTGTTTAGGAAGAGTGAGATAATCTGATAGGATGTGGCCCTTGATTGCTGCATGAATAATAAAGAATATGCTTATTAGCATTGTTACTGCTTGTGAATGTAAGGGAACCGCTTATTAGTGTTATTATTTGTATATAGGCCAGGAAATGCTTATTAGCATTGTTAACACTGGTAGGGATTAAATAACATGCTTATTATCCATGTTATACTTGCGTAAATGCTTGGATATGTTTATGTGCATTGTTATTTGCTGATGGATATCAGGAAGTGCTTATTAGCACCATGAATGAGCATATTATGTGTTGGCATGCTTATTAGCATTGCATTAGTTGTTTGTTTATTTGATCTTGGACCGTCAGGCAGCAATGGGTATGGTTATTACTTACCTATCGGCCGATTTGATCACTGTAGAGTTGATTTGATAACAGTATGAACCCTCGAAGGTTAGAGAGGTTGGCTAGCCAAGAGTTACAGGCCAGGGAAGGGAATGACTAGGGACAAGCCCCACCGCCAGCTCTAGAAAACTAGAAACAGGTGCTTGCTGGTATGCAAGCCAGGCTAGAGAGGCAGCAAGAAGAGATACGCCTCTTGAGACAGCAACAGGTTCCAACAGAGAACCCGCAGCCCGCAGTGCTGGTAGTGATACAACCAGAGGTACAAGCGGTAGTGCAGCCTCAGGTAGGGGGAGATAGATGTTAACCCTTGTATGAGATGTTCAGGAAACAACACCCTCCAATTTTTGAGGGCGACTTAGATCCATTGAAGGTTGAGCAGTGGATGACCATGATAACCACTATCCTGGATTTTATGAGGGTGGGTGGTAATGAGAGAGTGGACTGCGCCACTTACATGTTTCAGGAGGATGCCCGTATATGGTGGGAGGTGGTATCCCATACCAGAGCAGTAACCACCATGGAATGAGAAGAGTTTAGAACCTTGTTTAATGAGAAGTACTACAACGACGTAGTTAAAGCTATGAAGGTTGAGGAGTTCAGCAAGTTACTTTAGGGTAACATGACAGTGACTGATTATGCCCTAAAGTTTGATAGACTGTCAAAGTTCGCTGGGGTTCTGGTGCCCACTGATGGGACAAGAGGAGATAGATTTATTCAAGGGCTACAACCAATGATAGCCAATGATGTTTGTATTACCATTGTGCCAGGATTGACTACCTATGCACAGGTTGTGGAGAAGGAACTTACAACTGAGAGCGCAGAGAACAAGATCTGGCGTGACAATGTAGCCAAAAGGGATTCTAGGAGGTCAGGACCTCCATTTATAAACTTTGGTAGGGGTAGAAGCCCCATTGATAAGAAGAGGAAGACCCCGGATACAGTTTTAGCTCCAGGGCTAGATAAGAGGCCACGAGGCATGCAGATGGGCCACCAGGGTGGTAGTGAGACCTGGAGAGCATTCCCAGAGTGTACTCGATGCAGGAGGTGCCATATTGGGGAATGTCGAGCGAAGGCCTGCTTTGTTTACAGTAGTGTGGGGCATTTGAAGAAGGACTGCCTGAGATCCAGAAAGGAAGAGTTGAAGAAGGTGGATAGCCAGACGCCAGCTCGGGTGTTCACCTTGACCCAGGCAGAGGTCGAGGCTAGTCCCTAGGTGGTTACATGTTAGCATTCTAGTGCTGGAACCTTCTATACTATTTTGATTGATTCGGGTGCTACATACTCTTTTGTTTCTAGTAGGATTATAGATGGATTGTGTAGACCATGTGACTTCTATCCTGTGGGGTTTGGTGCTATATTGCCTACCGAGGAGTTAGTGGTTTCCAAGAGATGGGTTAGATCACTACCAGTTATAGTGGATGGTAGAGACTTATCGGTTGACTTGATAGAATTGGTTATGACTGATTTTGATATATTCCTGGGTATGGATTGGTTAGAGAAGTATGGGGCAATGATAGATTGCAAGAAAAGATGGTAACCTTTGAGCCCGAGGGTGAGGACCCCTTTGTATTCGTTGGCACTGTGCATGGACCCCGTATACCTATGATATCTGTACTTAGAGCTAGGGACCTATTGCAGGGGGGATGCATAGGGTTCTTAGCTAGTGTGGTGGATACCACTCAGGTCATGCCAGTGGGACCAGAACAGACCCGATTAATCTGTGAGTTTCTGGGCGTGTTTCCAGAGGATCTACCAGGGTTACCTCTACATAGGGAGATTGATTTTGTGATTGAATTGGCGCCAGGGACAGAGTCAGTGTCTAGGGCACATTATAGGATGGTTCCAGTTGAGCTGATGGAACTAAAGGTTCAACTACAGGAGTTACTAGAGTTGGGTTTTATCAGGCCCAGTTTCTCATCATGGGGCGCACCAGTTCTCTTTGTGAAGAAAAAGGACGGTTCTCTGAGGATGTGTATCGATTACAGAGAACTGAACAAGTTGACTATCAAGGACAAATATCCACTACCAAGGATTGATGATTTGTTTGATCAGTTTCAGGGTAGGACAATATTCTCCAAGATAGATCTTTGATCTGGTTATCATCAGCTGAAGATTAGGGAGGAGGATATAGCGAAGACAACTTTTCGCACCAGGTACGGGCATTATGAGCTTTTGGTAATGTCATTTGGATTGACTAATGCCCCAGCAGCATTTATGGATTTGATGAACAGGGTGTTCAAAGATACCCGAACCAGTTTGTGATCGTCTCTATTGATGATATATTGATATACTCTCAGTAAGAGACAGAACACGAGCTGCACCTCAAATTGGTACTACAGAGGTTGAGAGAACACAGGTTGTATGAAAAGTTCAAGAAATGCTAGTTTTGGTTGCTACATGTGACTTTCTTAGGTCACATAGTTAGTAAGGATGGAATTAAGGTGGATCCAGAGAAGATTGAGGCAGTGAGAGATTGTCCAAGACCAAAGAATGCTTCAGAGATCAGAAGTTTCTTGGGATTGGCAGGGTATTACAGACGCTTTGTGGAGGGGATTTCCAAGATTAAGTCGTCACTGGTAGAGTATACACGCAAGAATCAGAAGTTTATATGGTCAGGAAAATGTGAAAATATCTTCCAGAAGCTCAAGAAGAGTTTGATCACCGCTCTGGTTTTGAGCCTTCCTACAGATAGGGAAGGCGATTTCCTATGCATCATGTCAGTTGAAGGAGTATGAGTAGAGACACCCCACACATGATTTAGAACTTGCAGTAGTGGTTTTTGCATTGAAGGTGTGGCGACACTACTTGTATCGTGAGAAGTGTGAGATATACATTGACTACAAGAGTTTAAAATACTTCTTCACCCAAAAGGATCTGAACATGAGGCAAAGATGCTGGTTAGAGCTGGTTAAGGATTATGATTGTGAGATCCTCCATCACCCTGGGAAGGCCAATTTGGTAGCAGATGCCTTAAGCCGGAAGGGTCCGGGAAAGTTATATAGTGTCAGGCAGATATCAAGGGAATTAACTGATGATATGGCTAGAGAAACAATTGAGTTAGTGGTGGGCCAGCTAGCCAACGTCACCCTATAGTCTACTCTTTTGGAGAAGATTAAGGAGAAGCAGTTAGGTGATCCTCATTTGGGGCAGATTAGAAGGAATGTCCTAGCTGGAGTAGCTAAGGACTATACGGTATCAAGCATAGGCTTGTTGAGACACAAGGATCGGATCTGCGTTTCGATGGACATCAAGATCAGACGGGAGATTCTGGATGAATCTCATACTACCCCTTATTCTCTACATCCAGGCACCACGAAGATGTACCAGGATCTGAAAGTTTTATATTGGTGGCCAGGGATGAAGAGGGACGTGACTGAGTATGTGGCAAAGTGCCTGACCTGTCAGTAGGTCAAGGCTGAGCATCAGAGGCTAGCAGGGCTGTAACAGCCTCTGGATATCCCAGAGTGGAAGTGGGAGGGCATCACGATGGATTTCATGGTAGGGTTGCCCATGACAGTGGGCCAGCATGATTCGATATACGAAATCAGCTCATTTTCTACTAGTGAGGATGAATTATACAGTTGACCAGTATGCAGACCTCTATGTGAGAGAAATAATTCGTCTTCATGGGACCCCAAGGTCTATCGTGTCTGATAGGGACCCTATCTTTACTTCCAAGTTTTGGGGAAGTTTGTAGAGGGCGATGGGTACACAGATGAAGTTTAGTTCAACTTATCATCCTTAGACTGATGGTCTGTCTAAGAGAACTATCCAGATATTGGAAGACATGCTGAGGGCATGTGTGTCAGACTTTAAAGGGTCCTGGAGTAATATTTACCTCAGATAGAATTTCCCTATAACAATAGCAACCTGTAAGACCCAAAATCACTAATAAGGCCTAAGGGCCTTGATTAGGTTCCCTGGAGGGCATAATTGGTATATGTGTGATTAAATGCTTAAAATTCATGATTAAGTGGCGTGGATGATTAATATGATTATGTGATATACGAGTATTAAATATGCGTGTGAGCCCTTTCTAGCTTATAAGGGCATATTTGTAATTTTAGCATGTTAAGGGCATAAATGTGATTATTTGTAATAAATTGTTGAGACCACATTATTATGTGGATATATTTGCAGTATATGGCTCAAGATAGTCATAGTGAGCGGATTAGCGAAATAGTCACAGCGGGCTTTAATACCTGGCTTGGGGGAGCCTAGGGGTATTTTTGGGAAATTGGAGAATATTTTGGGATTTACTAGATATTGAATAAGTATTTTGTAATTAATGGGACACAATGAGGTTAATTATTTAATAGTAGGAACACTTATGGAATTAGCGGGAATCGAGAGTGAAATGACCATTTTACCCCTAGGATTAACTTGAGGACTAATAAGTTATGAGGGGCAAAACAGTCTTTTTAGGAATTAAGAGTTATATTATGTAGGAATCTAGACTTAGCTACAATTACAACTCTCATATCTCTCTCTTACGTGCCCTCACTCTCACTCTCCCTCTCTTTTACACTTTGAAGATAAGGAAAAGGGCAGCAGGAACTTAGGCTTGAGGCTGGAGTTTTGGAAGGAATTCAGCTGGGAAAAGCTAGGGAATCTAAGCTCTGGAACTAAATTGAAGCTGAGTAGTTGGGCTGCAGCCAGAGGTAAGGATTTGTGATAGCTTTCTTTAGAACTTTGCTGGAAACCATGTCAAGGTTTAAGTTTGCATGGGGCTTAGTTTTGGTTAGTTGGTTTTGGGTGTTAGGAAGTATAGAAATTGTTGATAAGGTTGGTTATGATGTTTAAATTGTCGGAATAAGAAATCTGGACTTGGTTTTGAATTTTGGCTTAAAGTTAGTTTGAAGTAATGTGGTTTATGGGATGAAAAGAGGTGAAGAAAACCCATAATTTCTGGGTTCGAAGGCGGCGTACCACGACCCAACCCAGAGGCGCCGCGACGCGTGTGGCCTGTAGGCCTAGGTATGCTCTCTGAAATGGGGACGAACCGTGAACTTAGGAGGCAAGTTGTGGCCCGCCTCCCCTGTGGCTTGGGTTCTTGTTCTCTGACTTGAGGGCAATTCACGAACCTTGAAGCCAAGTCATGGTCACCTAGGGATTTTTGCCTTAGGATGGTTTCTAGGTTTGGTAAGGCTCGAGGGCTCGAACCTAGGCGCTCAGGACAATTTCTACTACCTGGTTTAGTAGAAATTGAGGTCCCGGAGGGTATTTTTTATCTCCTAAGTATTTATTTGGACTGCAAGTTAACAATGACCCATTGGCCACTATGACTACGTTTATTGCCAAGGCTCAAAACTGAGGATCGTGCTCAGAACCGTTGTATTATCTTCGCTCAAAATTAAAGGTAAGAAAACTGCACCCTTGAGAAGTTATAACGGAACTGAGATTCCCAATACGTGAACATGTTTACTGTATGGCTAAATGATTGACTTGGCATATAAGAATGAATGATCTAAGAGAGCTGGGGCTAATAATTTGCGCACAGGACGCGTCTCGGCCACTGTGAGCTAAGGTCAGCTAGATAAACACTTGACTCCGCCTAAGCAAGCCAGAGTCAGTGGAGTAAAAAGAGGGCGCAGCCTAAGGGCGCCGACCCTGGATATTCTATATTGATTGAGATAAATGGCTAAACGTATATGTTTACCAATATTAGTTTGATGTCAATGACTTGTTGAATATTTGAATAACTGTTTTATGGTTGAATGATTATCATCACTGATTATGTATTAGTCTTATGGTTTTCTTGTTGGGCCTTGGCTCACGGGTGCTACGTGGTGTAGGTAAAGGCAAGGGTAAGCTGGATCAACCATGAGTTGGAGAGCTCTGGGAGCGAGGTGTACATTGTCAGCTGCTCGTCCACCATGATTGAGGGAAAGTACAGGGACAAAAGCCTAAAACTTGTAATTTTGCCATTAGAGTGGCCACTGATTGTATATTACTTTTGAGAATTTTGTAGCTTTGTCTCTTAAACCTTGTTTTTGGGATCCCATGTACCAAACATCTATTTTAATGAAAAATTAACCATTTATGATCCAAATCTTTTAACCCTAATCTGGTTGTTGACCCTAGGATCACATTTTTATTCAAATGACTTTATTAGTAAGTCCTGCACTATTGTAACTACACAGTGTATCGGTCTTGGTTATCCAAGGAATTACAACTTGGTATCAGAGTAGTCTAGGTTTAAGGGTTGCTGAAGACTGGTTGGACATGTACATTCGCCGCTAAAGACAAGCTCGACTCAAGGTTTGTTAATTGTATATATGTGATTAGATACTTAAGTGTTTGAATTAAATGTAAATTCTTTAATCTGTATGGCTAATAGGGAGCATGAGATACTGATAGGGCCTGGCCCTTGACTGCTGTGTGACTATTCTGAGGCATGCTTATTAGTTTTTCTGTTGTATGTGAATGAATATTTGAATGATTGTTTGCATCTTGATTGTTTGTTGATTGAGTTTCAATGGGGATCTATGGAAAAATTGTTACCTTGTCATCATTGTTTGATCGTCAAGTCATTGATTTTAGATAAACTTGGATAGCTATTCATCCAAGGCGATCAATACGACTAGCTAACACAAGGTTTAGGGCTAGAGATGATGACCAGGGCCAGAACCCTCTGCCAGTCCCTAAGAACTGGCAGCAGACATTCAAGCTCGGTTACAGAGCTAGGAAGAGCAGATCCATCTTCTGATATAGCAGGCTTCGTCAGGGAGTGCTACACCTATTGTGCCACTTGTCATGGCACCAGTTATACAGACACCCAAGGTTGGGAGCAGTTGGGAGCCACTGTATGAGCGATTCAAGAGACAGCATCCTCCAACCTTTGAGGGAGGACCGCCACTGAAGGCTGAACAGTGGATGAGTATGATTACTTCTATCTTGGATTTCATGAGGGTAGAAGGTAATGACAGGGTGGCCTGTGCCACCTATATGCTTAGAGATGATGCCCGTATTTGGTGGGAAGTGGCATCACAAACCAGAGATATTTCTACTTTGAGTTGGGATGGGTTCAGAGATCTGTTCAAACAGAAGTATTACAATGTTGCCCTCAAGGCCACGAAGACAAATGAATTCACAGGACTGATACAGGGCAGAATGACATTTACAGAATATGCCAAGAAGTTTGATAGGCTAGCGAAGTTTTCATCAGACTTGGTGCCTACAGATGCGGCCAGGCAGGCCAGATTCATCTGAGGGCTCAATGCTATGAAAGCCCGGGATGTGAGGATTACATCGGTACCTGGGCACTGCCACCGTCATTATCAGGAGTTCATGACGTATTCCACATATCTATGCTTCGGAAGTATGTCTCAGATATGACTCATGTGTTGAAGTATGAAGATTTAGAATTGCAGACATATTTGTCTTATGAGGAGCAACTAGTTCAGGTCTTAGACAGGAAAGATAAGGTTCTACGGAACAAGACAATTCCTCTAGTCAAAGTATTATGCAGGAATAGTAGGGTCGAGGAAGCGACTTGGGAGCCTGAGTCAGCAATGTGGGATCAGTATCCTGAGTTATTCAGGTAAATTTTGAGGACGAAATTTTCAGTAGGAGGGGATAGTTGTAACGACCCAAAATCACTAATAATGCTTAAGGGCCTTGATTAGTGTGCCGGGAGGGAAAAATTGATATATGTGTGATTAAATGGTTAAAATGGATGATTAAGTGGCGTGCATGATTAATATGATTATATGATTATGTGATATGCATGTTTACGAGTATTAAATATGCATGTGGGCACTTTTTAGCTTATAAGGGCATATTTGTAATTTTGGCCCATTAAAGGCATAAATGTGATTATTTGTGATAAATTATTGAGACCACATTATTATGTGGATATATTTGCAGTATATGGCTCGAGACGGTCCTAGTGAGCGGATTAGCGAAACAATCACAGCGGAGTTTAATACCTGGCTCGGGGGAGCCTAGGGGTATTTTTGGGAAATTGGAGAATATTTTGGGATTTACTAGATATTGAATAAGTATTTGGTAATTAATGGGACACGATGGGGTTAATTATTTAATAGTAGGAACACTTGAGGAATTAGTGGGAATCGGGAGCGAAATGACCATTTTACCCCTAGGATTAATTTGAGGACTAATAATCGAGGGGCAAAACAATCTTTTTAGGAATTAAGAGTTATATTATGTAGGAATCTAGACTTAGCTAGAATTACAACTCTCATATCTCTCTATTACGTGTCCTCACTCTCACTCTCCCTCTCTTTTACACTTTGAAGATAAGGAAAAGGGCAGCAGGAACTTAGGCTTGAGGCTGGAGTTTTGGAAGGAATTCAGCTGGGAAAAGATAGGGAATCTAAGCTCTGGAACTAAATTGAAGCTGAGTAGTTGGGCTACAGCCAGAGGTAAGGATTTGTGATAGCTTTCTTTAGAACTTTGCTAGAAACCATGTCAAGGTTTAAGTTTGCATGGGGATTAGTTTTGGTTAGTTGGTTTTGGGTGTTAGGAAGTATAGAAATTGTTGATAAGGTTGGTTATGATATTTAAATTATGGGAATAAGAACTCTGGGCTTGGTTTCAAATTTTGGCTGAAAGTTAGTTTGAAGTTATGTGGTTTCTAGGCTGGAAAAAGGTTCGAAGGGGGAACGCAGCAACCCAGCCCAGAAGCGTTGCGGCGCGTGTGGCCAGTAGGCCTATGTATGCTCTCTGAGTTGTGGGCACGCCAGGACCATAAGAGGCAAGTTGTGGCCCGCCTCCCCTGTGGCTTGGGTTCTTGGTCTCTGACTTGAGGGCAAGACGTAACCCTTGAAGCCAAGTCGCGGTCCGCCTAGGGATTTTTTCCTTTGGATGGTTTCTAGGTTTGGCAAGGCTCGGGGGCTCGACCCTAGGCACTTGAGACAATTTCTACTACTGGATTTAGTAGAAATTGAGGTCCCGGAGGCTAGTTTTTATCTCCTACGTTTTTATTTGGATTGGAAGTTAGCAATTACCCATTGGCCAATGTGACTAGGTTTATTTCCAAGGCTCAGGACTGAGGATCGTGCTCGAAACCGTTCTATTATCTCCGCTCGGAATTCAATGTAAGAAAACTGCACCCTTAAGTGGTTATAATGGGACTGAAATTCCCAATACTTGAACATGTTTACTGTATGGCTAAATGATTGACTTGGCATATAAGAATGAATGGCCTAAGAGAGCCAGGGCTGATAATTTGCACACAAGACGTGGCTCAGCCACTATGAGCTGAGGTCAGCTAGATAGACACTGGACTTCGCCTAAGCAAGCCAGAGTCAGTATTTGAGATAAATTGTTGAACGTATATGCTTACTAATATTAGTTTGATGTCTATGACTTGTTGAATATTTGAATAATTGTTTTATGGTTGAATGATTATCATCACTGATTATGCATTACTGTTATGGTTTTCTTGCTGGGCCTTGGCTCACGGGTGCTACGTGGTGCAGGTAAAGGCAAGGGTAAGCTGGATCAACCATGAGTTGGAGAGCTCAGGGAGCGAGGTGTACATTGTCAGCTACTTGTCCACCACGGACGAGGGAAAGTACAGGGACAAAAGCCTAAAACTTGTAATTTTGCCATTAGAGTGGCCACTGATTGTATATTACTTTTGAGAATTTTGTAGCTTTATCTCTTAAACCCTATTTTTGGGATCCCATGTACCAAACATATATTTTAATGAAAAATTAACTGTTTATGATCAAAATCTTTTAACCCTAATCTGGTTGTTTACCCTAGGATCACATTTTTATTCAAATGACTTGATTTGTAAGTCCTGCACTATTGTAACTACACAGTGTATCAGTCTTGGTTATCCAAGGCGTTATACTACAAAGTCTACCATTGGGGTGACACCTTATGAGATGATGTAAGGTAGGTAGTGCAGATTGCCCTTCACTGGGATGATATGGGTGAGAGGAAATATTTTGGTCCTGAAGTAGTTCAGAGGACCACTGAGGCTATTGAGAAGATTAGAGATCGGATGCTTGATTCTCAGAGTAGATAGAAGAGCTATTCAGACTCAAGGCGGAGGAACGTGGAGTTCCAGGTGGGAGACTATGTCTTCCTTAGGGTTTCACCTCTGAAAGGGGTAAAGAGGTTCGGGAAGAAGGCCAAGTTGAGTCTTAGGTTTGTGGGACCATTTGAGATCCTGGAGAGGATCGGTCAGATGGCCTATAGGTTGGCCTTACCCCTGCACTGCCTAGTGTGCATAATGTATTTCATATTTCCATGTTGAGGAAGTATGTGTCAGATGGAACTCATGTACTGAGTTATGAAGATCTGGAATTGGAAGCACATTTGTCTTATGAAGAGCAGCCAATTTAGATTTTAGACAGGAAGGACATGGTCCTGAGGAACAAGATATACCTTTAGTTAAGGTATTATGGAGGAACAAAAAGGTTGAGGAAGCGACGTGGGAGCTGGAGGCAAATATGCAAACTCAGTATCTCGAGCTGTTCAGGTAAAATTTCGAGGACGAATTTCTGTAAGGAAGGGATAGTTGTAACGTCCCAAAACTACCAAATAAGGCTTAAGGCCTTGATTAGGGGGTTGGGATGGCAATATATGGAATTATATGTTTATTTGATATATTTGATAGTGATTATGTGAGTTATATGATAATATAACTAGTTATGCATGTTTAAGGGTATTAATTATGCATGTGGGCTCGTTTCTTATTAGAAGAGCAACTTTCGCAATTTGGCCCGTTAGGGGAATAATTATATATATGTGCATATATGTGATGTATGTGAGAGACCACATTATTATGTGGGTTTATTTGGGTTACTCGGCACAAGATGATCCTAGGGAACAAGTTAGCAGGAAAGTCACAACGGGACCCAATACTCGACTTGGGGCGAGTAAAGGGGTATTTTAGGTATTTAGCATTAAATTGGGTTATTGGGTAATGGGAATGAATAATTGAGGATATATTTGGAGTTAGTGAGATTAGGAGGAAATACTGGGGATTTTGACCATTTTTCCTCGGGGACGGTTTTGGTGCCCCAAGCCTCGGAAATAGCTTAAGTAAACTTAAGCCTTAGGAAAACATAAAAGAAACACACAAACACTTAAACACTCTCTCACTCAACCCACTCTCCCTCTCTCTCTTTTCTCTCAGCTATTCTAGTTAACTCGTGAGAAGTTAGGAAGATTGTGACTGAAAACCAAGGAATTGAAGGCTCGAGATTTGAATTCGGATAGCTTGTGGCTAGGGGATCACCATTCATAGCTAAGGTAATATCTTAATCCTTGTTTCAGATTGAATTCTGCCTTATTTTCTTTAAAGTTTGAGGTGTTCTTGAGCTTGTGACTCAGGTATGGAAGTTTGATTTTTGGTGGGTTTTTAAACTAGATTTTATTTGGGTTTTGTTGCTGGGAAGATATTAAAGTTGTTGTGATGGTTGAATTATAGTTTGAGGGTGAAATTGGGATAGTTTTAGTTGGATTGGGTTGTTGAAAATGAAGGAAATCTGGGTTCGCAGGGCCAAGTCGCGGCTGTGTTCCTGAGGGGCAACGACTCAACCGAACCTAGGGCCCTAGGAGGCCTCTGTTTGGGAGGCGTGCCGTGACCCTCAAGGGCAGGTCGTGGCCTGTGTCCCTTAAACAGAGGAGGAGGGCCTCTAACCTGAGGGGTGCACCGCGACCCTAAAGGGCAGGTCGCGGCTCGCCTAGGCTGTTTTGGCCTTGGTGAGTTTTTAGTGATGGGAATCTATTCGTTAGGGCTCTAATAGATTATACTACCCGGTTTAGTAGAGTTCGAGGCCCCAGAGGCTAGGGCTCGGCCTGGAAGCCTTTATTTGTTCGTTATTTATGGAATCCTATATTATGGTTGTGACTAGGTTATCACTAGGGGCTCAGAACTGGGATTGTGCTCGAGGATCGTTCTTATTTTAAGCTATACTCGGACCTGAGGTAAGAAAACTGTACCCAATATGTGTTATGCGTGATTAGGACTTGTCCCGACTCTTAATCATAATTATGATTAGGGCTTGGGCCCCTGAGAATGTTTCTGTTTAAGTTATCATTTCACTTATTGGTTAAACATACCTGAATATTCTTATTTGCTTAAGTGTTTCATAACTGTTCGCATGGCTTGCGTGGCTAGGGTGTGGCCTCGTTGAATAAGCATGTAGAGTCCAAGAAATTTACTTAGCTTGTTAGATAGTAGTAGTAATAGTAATAGCTAGTAGTAGTATGTTTATTACTGTGGATTTTGGTTCAAGCCGGGATTTAGTTGGAAATTCCTAGCAATAGTTATGGATTTTATAAGTTTAACCTATAGTTTAAGAATATTAATTATAACATAAGGTTTGATTAATATTGCTGGTTATTAATATGATAATTATTATAACCTAAGGTTTAGATAGAGCCAATAAGAATATGACACTTGTCATGAGCATAGTTATTCTTAAGGTTTAGATAGAGCCAATAGGATTATGACACTTGTCATATGCATGATTATTAATGAATTATTATTTTAATGATAAAATAAGGGAAATATAAGACTTAGTCTTCACCAGAATCTATTAGGAGCATGACATTTGTCACAATTTTATTTATTTGTGGATTAGGTTGTTATTTAGATAATTAAATAGATTTTTCGTAACTTTAGGGTACTGTAACTTCTGACCTGTTTTAGACCCAGTTATTTTATGAATTTTGAAAAATAGTATTTCTAGAAAGTTGTAGATAATTAAATGAGCTTTCTAACGGTATAAAGGTGGTCTAAATCAGAGTCCTACAACTCTAGTTATGTTGATTTTACTGTAGGTGAGTTTAGAGTTACGAGATTTAGAGAGTTAAAAGTTAGGATTCCATTTGTTTTTATTTCTGTTTTTAATTTTAAAAATCAAGCTTTGACTCCTTAAACCTCTCTCTAAACAATTTGACCAAGTCCTAAGCCTTTGGCTGAAGAATATTCAATTATTTTCAATTAAATTCATTATTTTTATTCAAAGCCAAAAAGAAGATTTTTATTCCTAGAACTCTATAAATAGGACCTAGCACCAAGCCTTTTCATTCATTCTTCAAGCATTGATCAGAGCCTTCCAGGTGCTAGTGAGACTATAGAGTAATAAACACTTGGGTTGGGGTTATAAGCTTTATCATTCTAAGCTTATTAGACACTTAGGAAGTAAGGTTCATAGTGTATTTCGGTTTCGAGATATAGTTCGGTCATAAAAGCATTCAAATGTATTCCTATTCTTAGTTCCTTTCAATATTGTTTCATTAGTTTTATAGTCCTAACTCAGTCTTCTCTATTCTTGGTTAGGCATCTAAGTTCTTCGAAATTGAGGTTTCTTGTCGGTAAGTATATTCTCGGTGGTTTTTAGTTCATTCATCTCTTTCTTTTAGAATACTCACCTCTATATAAATGGTTTTTATGAGTGTTCCAAAATCCCGACCTTGTTCTCATCATCCTGGTATTTTGGTAAGGAAAATAGGATAATTCTTATATGATATGTGCTATGTTATGTAAGATGTTATGATTATGCTATAGTATGATTTTATAAGTATGATTGGGGCTTATAGTTGTTATATTGCAAACCCTATCACATTTATGTTTTGGGGCTTATAGTTGCTACATAGCAAACCCCAATAGTTATATGTTTTGGGGGCTTATAGTTGCTTAACTAGCAAACCTCATTGTAGTTTGAGGCTTATAGTTGCTTAGTTAGCAAACCCCAATAGTCACCATGTACATGGGTTAGAATTATGATATATGTGTTATAGTATATGATATATGTTCATAGTTTATGTGTATGATTGTAGTAGATTTTCCTTGCTGGGCATTAGGCTCATTCCTTTATGTTTTATATGTGTAGGAAAATAGTTATGGCGGCGGGAAGGTTCTCGGCAGCTTAGGATTGTGTATTGAGGGAGAATGAAATCGGTGGAGTGCGCGAACGATTCGAGGATGAAGTTGTTTAAATCTTTTAAATTATGATTTTTATGTATTTCCGCACTTAATATTGTAACCATTTTATTTAAGATTTAAGTTATGCTATATTTTATTTTCAAAACAATGGGATCCCATATCCTACTATGAATTTTATGTATTTTAACTCTTTACAGTTTTAATAAAGTTATGGTTATTTCATATATATGTTTTCTTAAGATTGGTGTTTGTGTATAGTAGTTATTAATTGTCCAAAGTCTAGAATAGTTGGGTCGTTACAAAGCATGATTATTACTATGATTATGGTTACCTGATGATGTTATGTGATTAACATGTATGCGTGTTTATCTTGTTGGGGTATGCCTATCCATATCTATTTCTGTGTTGATATTTGGATACCTGGTACAAAGCTTGACTTATTAGTCAAGGACGGCTATAGCGCGCTGCGCGTTGGTCGAAAGGCTTAGGCCTAAATAAGTAGCGTACTATTACGTTGGCCAACCCTAAGGTCGTTGGAAAACCAAAGGTGTTTGGCTAGCTTTATGGCTAGTTACTTAGAGCTAAAGACGAGGGCCCCAAGTGACTCTATGGTCACATAGCTAGGGCCCGGGGTTGACTCTATGGTCAACTGTTCAGGGCAGCGGCCCCAAATTAGTCCAATGACCATATTTATTTGTAACTGAATGACTGTATGATTAAGTTATTACTACTGGACGTGCTAGTTATGTATTTGGTAATCTATATTTTCTGTTTATGCATTCGTTTAAGTTTTCTTGCTGAGCCTTGGCTCACAGGTGCTGTGTGGTGCAGGTAAGGAAAAAGGAAAGCTTGACTAGCCATGAGTTGGAGAGCTTCGGTGGCAGTGTGTACATATGCGGTTGCTCGTCCACCACGACCGAGGATATCTGAGACGAACTAGGGTTGTAGCCCTAATTTTGCCGCTTAGGTCGGCCAGATGTAACTTTTTATGTATATATACATTTTAAAAAGTTTGGTTGTAATATTTTGGGATCTCATGAATATATAAACTTTTTAAATAAAAGTCAACAATTCCTTGACCAAAATTTTTAACCATAACCCTTGACATTAACCATAACTACACATTTTTAACCAAATGATTTGATTAGCGAGTCTGACACAATTGAAAGTACACAATGTAACGGTCCTGGATTAGGATGACATTACACCTTACCTCAAGAGACGTGACATCCCTCAATGGGTTTTTTTAATTATATAAAAAAAAAAATTCAATTGCTTTTTATGTCTTGCTTACCCTTTTATGTCTTTCAAGTGAGACATAATAATATAGTTTTTAGGTCTTATAAGGCTAGACATAAAATGCTTCCTTAACTTTTTTATGTCAGTATGTTACATGAATAAATTTGAGTCTTTTTTTCTATAAATTGTAGTGCTTTCAGAATCAAAGTTTTGAGCATAAAGAGGGGTTCCTTTCAAAAAGCTCAAGCTCAACAAGTTCTTGAAACATTCATAAAGCTAAGGTATTCTGAGATTTACCCAAAAAATGCCTTAGTCATCAATTATTTAGACATAGTCAATAACAATTGAATAATTCAGAAAAAAAATCATATGCCATAACATTCAAGTGGGATCCACTTGCGGTAGAATTGCAGGTAGATTTTTTGATAAAAAACTAGAAAACATAAATGAGATTCAGATAAATTGAAGACATACGCAAGAAATTCGACTGAGGAAGTATCTTAATAGTTTTAGTGGTACTGGTGGCAATCTCAATGGAAATGGCTAAATCCGGTGTAGGAATCTTAAAAATTCTTGAAGGAGCTCTTTCTTGAGAGTTTTTTATTTCCTTATTCTGGGTTTTCTAGGTTCAAATGAAGAAGAGTAAAAATGAATGGGTGAAAACGTTTTCAATAAGCATTGAGGTGGTTGAATCATAGTCACAGGATCAAATGTTAAAAGAAGGATTTTGGGGATTCAATGACCCAAATTCGGTCTTGAAAGATGGGAGAAGTTGGAAGAGTGATTTGATTGATGCAAAAACTAATCATCGCCTTAAAATGGGCGACGTGTGTCAGAACATTAAATGCACATTTTAGAAAGCATCTAGGATTAAAGTTTTCATTGTACAATCTATAACAAACAATTGGGCACAAATTTTATGCATGATTTAGCATGTATGCAAGAAAGTTCAATTCTAAGAGCACGTATGTTGAGTGACATAAATACGTTCAATATTTATCTTGTTCGCTATTGCTGGAAATAAAAAATGTTAGGTTATTGTGCACAAAAAAGTGGGCTAGACCGGACAATCCGCCAACCCAACCCGTTTTTTATGATATAGAATTGTAAATGGTGTGGGTCGTGGCCACTTTGGCTTGGAAAGTGACAAGCCATGTTTGTATGACTCAGAGATGGGCTGGGGGTATTGTGGCCTTGTCTAGACCAACACCGCCTGTTACATATTGCTTAATACTTATATAATTATATATAATTAAAATATCTGACATTTTATATATAAAAAATTATATGATTATATACATGTAAACTTTGATATGAACCCTAGGCCAATAATCCTATAATTTTGAACAACACGTTACGATTGTGAGAAAATATAGGTCCTAGCCAAACTTCTCCTTCTCTTTATCTTGTCTTCTACGTTCAAAGAAAGCAACCAACCCAGTCAGCAAACCAACACACCACTACCAACGTGAGAACTAGCCATTACCACCACATCTTCGTTACCCACACATCACCACCACCTTAGATTCACTTCTCTTGTTTGAAAGCACTACCAAAATCAATCACCATCATCACCATTACGCTACTAAAGCATACATCACCATCACAACCATCATCCATGGCTAATACAATAATGAAATGTTCTTTCCTATATTTGTTAAGGCTATAGCATAAGTAGATCATATAGAACTAGATTTACACACACATATATATATATGTTTTTATTTTTTTCTGAAGTATCAGAAATCTGATGTTTGAAGTTGACCACTCAAGACACCGGTACTGAAGTTTGACGATGACTATCACAACACCAGCTCTAAAGTTTGCTCTACTGCTCTGCGACGACACCACACAATAGTAATGACACAGTATGCATAGTTTAATTTCTTGTACGTTTGTTTGAATGATATTCATGCTTTGTGTTTCTATTTAGTTTACTGATACTATTCATTCATGCTTTGTACCATGATTACTACAGTATTTAGTTTACTGTTATAATATTCATTCATGACATTGAAATCATATATTTCACATTCTTACTTTGTGTTTCTATTTAGTTTATTAATAATATGCATTCCTTCTTTGTAGCATGACCACCAGCACTATATTTAGTTTACCATAATAATAATCATTCACGGACTGTTATAATAATACTCAATATTCATGTCTCGTAAGTTTGTATTTACTGTTATAATAATATTCATTCATGCTTTGTAGTTTGTATTTAGTTTACTATTGTATTAATATTATTCATTCATTTCGTGCTTTATATTTAGTTTACGTTATATTCATTCATTCAAGTTAATATTATAATGATAATTCCATGTACAATAATGATACATGCATCAAAATTATGCACCAAAATATTACACTAACTGATGTAGCACTGTTTTTAAAAGAGTGGGTCTCATATGAAATAAATGTGATTGGTTAAAAGAAACCACCACATTAGTTTGTTTAACGTTTTGGTGCATAATTTTAGTGCACATATCATTACTCATATATGTATATGCGTGCATCTTTATGATTCTTTTGTTTGTGTTAAAATGTTAATGATTTATTATAGTTTATATATAATATTATTTGTGATATATAATATGTATTCATGCTTTACATTTGATTTCCTGATTTTTGGCTCATTATTTTTTTATGGATTTTAAAGTATAATATTAAATGTGATTTTTTTTCGTTGACTCATATGCTTTGCATGTGGCTCACTAATTTTTTTTCTATTTAGTATATTTCATAATGTATTTTGGTTAATTTGGTATCTAATTTGTCCTGCAAGATTGGGGAAATTCAAAGCTTGTGTTGAGAGAAAAAAGATTGATTATAAGGGATGTTTAGTTTTAGATGTGCTTACAAGATGGAACTCTACTTATATGATGTTAGATGTGGCTCAACCCAACCCTTATATCATTGTAGGATGTAGGGTTGGGTTGTATAATAAAAAAAGTGAATGATTCATAATATCTCCAAGCCGTAATTATTGGGTTGGCCCACTAAATAATCCTCAACCCAGCCAAACCAGTCCATGTGCACCTCTGATGTTAGGTTTCATGCGGGATAATGAGAACTCAAGACTTAATTAACTCAAGGAGTGCTCAAGGAGGAACCACAACTCTCACCATCCAAAGATTGTATATTTCGTGAATGTTCATTTACTGATATGACAGAACCCCAATAGTTGGATATCCACTGTGTTATTTGTTGGGGAGTCCTTGATGGTTGTGTATGAGTTATTTTATTTTTTTCAGTCCATATTGCCCAAGAACTAATTATGATCTTCTCAAAACTTTCTCTATCAGCAATTTCTGATACATATAGTAACACAATCTTAAGTGAGATGTTCCCTTTTGACTCTTTGAGAAATGAGTAATCTAGTTGATTACAATTGGCTTGTGAAAAAGGCACTAAAAGATGGGATGTGCATATGAATCACCTCCAAATTATCCACACAAAGGGCACGAGTTGTTATGGACAATATTACATCGATGCAACCCACTATAAGTGCACAAAATCTCATGAAATCCTCTCCAAGTAAAGCGTAGTATTTTTCAAGGAATTTTCAATCAAAAAATTTCTTCCACCAGATAGAGAAAACTTTTCTAGATGAGGAGGGCGAGGAAATGTCCATAGACATAGCAAGATTATATCTGCTCTTGACTGAGTAGTAACAGTGATGAGTATTGTGTCAAAGCCATGAATCATCATGTTCAAATGGACTTAAAGGGATGGATAGGATACAGTCTGAGTTAGCAGAAATAAAAATCTTATTTACGACTATGTTGTTTTAAACACCCAACGGAGAAAGGAGATATGAGACTCTTAAAGTGTTAGAATTGGGTCTTGTACTTGGAGAAAACGATGGTGGTCGTAGTAGCCAAGGATCCTCAAATTCCCTTATATTATTAGCCCCATTTCCAATTGGGTGCCTTAGTTCTTTTAATAATAAGTTTCTTCTGCAAATAATTCCATGCCATATTATGGATGGATAGAAGCCTTCTCTCGCCTCAATGTTTGTTGTATTTTCAAAATATTCTTCCTTTATCACTTGGGCCATAACCAAAGAAGGATCCATTAAAATCCTCCATGCCTGTTTGGCTAAAACAACTTGATTATATTGACTGAATCTTCTGAATCCCAACCCTCCATCACTTTTGGGTAAACACATCTTATGCCAATCCCCCCCCCCCCCCCCCCCCCCAATGGACTCACTTCTTAGTGTCTACCGAACCCCACCAATATCTTGCCACTAAACTTTTAATCTCTGGATAGAGACCCTTTGGAACACTTAAACATGACAGTAGATATGTTCACAAAGTTTGGATAATATCCTTTACCAAAACCTCTTTACCCCATGAGAAAAAAGCGTTGCATGCCATGTATGCAACTGCTCCCACTTTGTCCAATATCTCAAAAGGACCTATAAACCTGGGACTAAGCTTGCCTGTCTTCTCAAACCGCTTCACACCTTTCATAGGAGATATCTTTAAGAAGACTTGATCTTTTCTGATGGTTCTGAGTAGCGAGCATACGTTTTCTAATCAACGCTACTACTTCCTGAGCTTTTCTAACAGCTTCGGGACCAAGAAGTTGCCTTTCTCCTACCTCGTCCCAATGTAACGGCAATCGATACCTTCTTCCATAAAGTAGCTCGTAGGGTGTCATCTCAATCATTGACTGGTAGCTATTGTTGTAGGAGAATTCTATCAGCGACAAATACTTACTCCATGATCCTCCAAAATCAAGTACACAAGTGCGCAACATATCTTCTAAAATCTGTATGGTACGCTCGGACTGACCGTCTGTCTAAGGATGAAATGCTGTACTAAGACTTTATTTGGTACCCATGGCTTGCTGCAAACTTCTCCAAAATCTTGACGTAAACACCGATCCTCTATCAGATACTATTGTCTTAGGGATTCCATGCAGTCGTACTATTTCTTGGACATAAATGTTTGCGTATTGATCTGCTGTATATGAAGTCTTAATAGGCAGGAAATGAGCGGACTTGGTTAGTCTATCTATTACTACCCAAGCCGAATCATGCTGCTTATTTGTTCGTGGAAAACCCGTCATGAAATCCATGGCTATATCGTCCCATTTCCATTCTGGAATGCTAAATGGTTGCAATAAGCCTGCAGGCCGCTGATGTTCTGCTTTCACTTGCTAGCATAGTAAGCATTTACACACAAATTCCGCTATATCTTTCTTCATTCCTGGCCACCAATATATTGCCATAATGTCGTGAGTCATCTTGGTCGACCCTGGGTGTACTGAGTATGGGGTATTGTACGCTTCTTCTAAAATCTTCATCTTAATCCCTTGATCATTCGGCACGCATACCCGATCCTTATATCTAAATAAACCTGGTCCCAATATTGAGAAATCTGTGGCCTTGCCTTCTTTAATTGCATCCGTATGTACTACTAATGTGTCATCATTCCTTTGCCCAATCCGTATTTCTTCTAACAGACTTTTCTGGATAGACAAGTTAGCTAGCTTACCGATGACTACTTCTATTCCGGCACTGATAAGCTCCTATTGTAGCGACTTTTCCATTCCAGCTAATGTTGCTAGACTTCCATAACTCTTCCTACTTAGCGCATCAGCAACTACGTTTGCCTTTCCCGAGTGGTATAGAATTTCACAGTCATAATCCTTCACTAGTTCTAACCACTTGCGCTGCCTCATGTTGAGCTCCTTCTGAGTGAAGAAATAATTTAAGCTTTTGTGGTCCGTATAAATCTCACACCGTTCTCCATAAAGATAATGGCGCTAGATTTTCAACACAAAGACCACCGCTGCCAACTCCATATCGTGTGTTGGATAGCTGTTTGGTCATAACGGGATTAATTTCCAGGCTTGGGGTAAGTCTGGGGGTAATTTGATGCTTAGTATATTACCAGGAATGAATGGGTAATGAGATATGATTTAATTATTATTTGAGAATATTGGGAATAATGGGAATTGGAAGACATTAATTATAATTAGCGGGATAAGTGGGATATAATTGTTTTGCCCTTGGGTGGATGTATAGGAATTAATTGGGCTTAGGGGCGTTTTGGTATTTTGACCATGGGATATGTTTAAACTTAGGTGGCTGGTTGTAGAAGGTTTAGGCAGTCAAAATAGAGTAGCTCTCTTCCTTTTCCACGATCATTTCTTCTTCTTCTTCTCGGTTGAAATTTTGAAGCGAGATTGAGGATTCAAGCCAGGGAATTAAAGCTTGAGGGTTTAGGCTAGTGATCAGCCATTGAAGGGGATTCAAACCTGTGTTTAAGGTGAATGCTAAGGGACTTAAGGACCGATCGTTCTCAATGGTCATTCTTTTATTATTTCACGCTCGAACCAGAGGTAAGAAAACTACACGCAATATGTGACATGCATGGTTATTGATGAGCCATGTTGAGTGCTCTATATATGGATATTGATTGCATAGTAAATGCATAGAAGCTTTGCTTATTTATGTATGGCACTGACTTATTAGTCATAGAACGACAATGGTGTTTAGTATTGATCGTGAAGCTGTGACTTATCAGTTAAGTTCAGCGGTGATACTGAGCACTAGTCATATAGTATTGGCTTAAGAGTCAAGAATGGCATTAATGTGTATAACATATGCCAAAATGATTAGATCTAATCAACATGAGCATGAAATGCTTGACCAACCCTAAGGTCAAAGAAAACTAAAAGCACTTGTCTAGTCTAAAGGCTAGTTACATAGAGCAAGGGCCAAAAGGCTCAAGTGACTGAACATCACATGGCTTAGGGAGCGGATCCCCAGAGACAGACTTATTAGTCATCTACCCAGTGTGTGACTCTTTAGTTACCTATCTGATTAGGGTTCAGAGCCCCAGAGTGTGATTCTTTTGTAACCTATCTTATTAGGGTCCAGAGCCCTAGAGTGTGACTCTTTAGTCGCCTACTGATTAGGGTGTTGAGCCCCAGAATGTGACTCATTATATGATTAGGGCTGAAAGCCCCAGAATGATTACATGAATCATTTATTGAAATTACATACATGCAGTAATAAGTTTTCTAGCTGAGCCTTGGCTCACGGGTGCTATGTGGTGTAGGTAAAGGGAAAGAAAAACTGCCTCGAGTGGAGAGCTTAGGTTGTGATGTGTACATATATAGCTACTTGACCACCACAACTAAGGTGTTTCTCAGAGGAACTAAGGGTTAACCCTATTTTTTCCGCTTAGGTCGGCGGGTTGTAACTTTTATACTGTAATAACCATTTTGGATTGTAAATAACTTCGTAAACACTTTTATGGGCCAATGTACAGTTTAATCTTTTAAATAAAATATATCCATTCCTTTTGATCAAGATTGTCATCCTGGCCTATTAATAACACCTAGATGAACATTTATAACCAAATGACTCGTTTAGCGAGTCAAGCACTGTTTAAAGTCCACAGTAACGGTCTTGGAGTAACAAGGGCGTTACAACTTGGTATCAGAGTGTGCCAAGGTTTAGGGTTCATGGTTTGGTAACTATTTATGTGGTTATGTGTTTAACTACCTAAATAGAATATAAATGCTTTACCTGCCTACATGATAGGCAAGAATGTGCTTATTGGTATTGATATTGCTAGAACATGATTATTTGCATTGTTAATTGTCAATTGTTAATTGCTAAATGCTAAATGCTAAATTTTATAATCATGAATCAATGTGTTTATATGGATGAATATCTTCTTGATCTTGGACCGTGAGGCGGCAAGAGGTTTAGTTATCACTACCTAACTAGTCGCATTGACTATTACAACAAGGTTTAAGTTGATGATATGCTTCCAAGGCAGATAGATTCATCAGCTGGCCAGGAAGAACAGAGCCAGAATGACAAACAGGGTCAGGAGAATGACCAGAGTCAGATCCCTCAACCAGCTCCTGATAAATGGCAGCAACTATTTATTGATTTGTAAGCAAGAGTTATCAGGAAGGAAGAAGAAATCCGCCTCCTGAGACAACAACAAGTTTCTACAGGGAACATTCTACTAGAGGCACCACCTGCAACGGTGCCAACAGTTGAATAGCTGTCAGAGGCTGGAAGTAAATGGGAACCTCTTTATGAAAGGTTCAGAAAATAGCAACCTCCATTTTTTGATGGCAGTGCAGATCCAGCTAAGGCTAAGCAATGGATGAGCATGGTTACCACCATCCTTGACTTTATGAGGGTGTCTGGTAATGAGAGGGTGGCTTGTGCCACATACATGTTTCAGGAGGATGCCCGAATTAGGTGGGAAGTGATATCCCACACCAAAAATGCCAATGCCCTGAGTTTGGAAGAGTTTCAGACTCTGTTTACTGAGAAATACTGCAACGATGCCATTAGGGCTGCAAAAGCTGAAGAGTTCAGTAGATTACTTCAGGGGAGTTTGTCAGTAACTGAATTTGCTTTGAAGTTTGACAGATTGGCAAAGTTTGCCATGGAGATGGTGCCCACTGATGGGATCAAAAGGGAGAGGTTTCTCCAAGGGCTACAGCCTAGAATAGCCCGAGACGTTCGTAACACCACTGTGGCTGGAGTTACTACTTATGCACAAGTGGTAGAGAAGGCGCTCACAACTGAGAGCGTAGAGAACAAGATCTGGCGGGACAATGAAGCCAGAAGAGAGTTGAGGAGGACCTGACCTCCATTTTTAGGTTCAGGTAGGGGCGGAGGCCACAATAATCAGAAGAGGAAGGCTTCTGATACCTTCCCAGCTCCAGGTCCTGATAGGCGACCACATGGTATTTCAATGGGCCGCCAAGGTGGTAGTGAGGCCTGGAGGACTTATCCTGAGTGCCCTAGGTGCAAGAGGCGCCATTTGGGGGTGTGTAGGGCAAAGGATTGCTTCTTATGTGGGGCAATGGAACATTTCAAGAAAGATTTCCCAGAGGCAAGAAAGGAAGAACCTAGGAAGGCGGACAACTCGGCCCCAGCTCGAGTGTTCGCATTGACTCAAGCAGAAGCTAAGGCTTCCCCCTCAATAGTTACAGGCCAAATTTTTAGTGCTGGAACCGCTTATATTGTTTTGATTGATTCTGGTGCTACACAATCTTTTGTTGCTAGTAGAATTATTGATAGACTGTGTAGAACATGTGATTATTATGTTCTGGGGTTCAGGACCTTGTTACCCACTGGGGAGCTAGTAGTATCCAGGAGATGGGTCAGATCACTGCCAGTGATAGTAGAGGGCAGAGAGTTGTTAGTTGATTTGATAGAGTTGGTGATGAATGACTTTGATATGATTCTGGGTATGGATTGGTTAGTGAAGTATGGGGCAACCATAGATTGCCAAAGGAAGATGGTAACCTTTGACATATGATATCTGTAATGAGGGCTAGAGATCTATTGCAAGGAGTTTGCATAGGATTCTTAGTCAGTGTGATTGATACCAGTCAAACCATGCCAATCGAACCAGAGGAGACCAGATTAGTCTGTTAGTTTCTGGATGTGTTTCAAGAAGATTTACCAAGGTTTCCACCACACAGAGAGATTGAATTTGTGATAGAACTCGCACCAGGGATGGAGCCAGTGTCTAGAGCACCTTACAGAATGGCCCCAGTGGAGTAAAAAGAACTGAAAGTATAGCTGCAGGAGCTATTAGATTTAGGTTTTATTAGACCTATTTCTCACCTTGGGGTGCAACAGTTCTATTTGTGAAAAAGAAAGATGGTTCTCTGAGGATGTGTATTGATTATAGAGAATTGAATAAGTTAACAATCAAGAACAAGTATCCTCTGCCAAGGATAGATGATCTATTTGACCAGTTGTAAGGTAAAAGGGTATTCTCAAAGATAGACCTTTAATCTGGTTATCATCAGCTGAGGGTCAAGGAGGGTGATATAATGAAGACTACCTTTTGCACTAGATATGGGCATTATGAGTTCTTATTTATGTCTTTTGGATTGACTAATGCCCCAGCTGCTTTTATGGATTTGATAAACTGAGTGTTCAAGGATTATTTTGACCAGTTTGTGATTGTCTTCATCGATGATATCCTGGTTTATTCTCAACCAGAGTCAGAACATGAGTAGCATTTGAGGTTGGTTCTACAAAGACTGAGGGAACACAGATTGTTTGCAAAATTCAAGAAATGTGAATTATGGTTATCTCAGGTAACTTTCCTTGGGCACATTGTCAGTAAGGAGGGGATTAAAGTGGACCTAGCCAAGATTGAGGCAGTTAGATATTGGCCAAGGCCAAAGAATGCTTTAGAAGTTAGAAGTTTCCTTGGATTGGCAGGTTATTACAGATGTTTTGTGGAAGGGTTCTCAAAGATTGCCACTTCATTGACTGAGCTGACACGCAAGAATCAGAAGTTTGTATGGTCAAGCAGGTGTGAGAACAACTTCTAGGAACTGGAGCAGAGGTTGATTACAGCTCCAGTCCTGAGTCTTCCTATAGATCAGGAGAAGTTTATGATATATTGTGATGCCTCACATCAAGGTTTTGGTTGTGTTTTGATGCAGTCAGGGAAGATGATTGCTTATGCCTCACGTCAGCTGAAGGAGTATAAACAGAGATATCCCACTCATGATTTAGAGTTGGCGGTTGTGGTCTTTGCATTAAAGGTATGGAGACATTACCTTTATGGGGAGAAGTGTGAGATTTATACTGACCATAAGAGCCTAAAGTACTTCTTCACATAGAAAGACCTGAACATGAGACAAAGGCGTTGGCAGGAGTTAGTAAAAGATTATGATTGTGAGATTCTATATCATCCAGGAAAGGCCAACGTGGTAGCAGATGCTTTAAGTTGGAAGGGTCCAGGACATATTTTCAGTGCAAGGCTAATATCCAGAGAATTAGCAGAAGATATGACAAGAGCTGGCATAGAGTTACTGGCGGGCCATTTGGCCAACATTATGCTATAGTCTACCCTGTTGGAGAGAATCAAAGAAGGTCCGTTGGGTGATCCACAACTGCTCAAGATTAGGGAGGTTGTTTTAGCTGGAGTGTACAGAGATTATTCAGTGTCAGACATGGTTTTGTTGAGATACAAAGGCTGGATATGTGTTCCGTTAGACACTGCTTTGAGGCGAGAGATTCTGGATGAATCTCATACTACTCCTTACTATTTGCATCCATGCACCATGAAGATGTATCAGGATGTAAGATCGCTGTATTTGTGGCCTGGGATGAAGAAGGATGTAGTAGAATATGTGGCTAAGTGCTTGACATGTCAACAGGTTAAGGCTAAGCATCAAAGGCCAGTAGGGTTATTGCAGCCTCTAGACATTCTAGAGTGGAAATGGGAGGATATCACGATGGATGTTGTGGTGGGATTACCCAGGACTGTAGGTCAACATGATTCAATATGGGTTATTTTGGATCGATATACCAAGTCAGCTCACTTTTTACCGGTGAGGACTACTTTACAGTTGACCATTACACAGATCTCTATGTGAGAGAGATCGTGCGCCTCCATGGAGCACCGAGGTTGATTGTGTCAGATCGGGACCCCTGTAACGACCCGGATTTTCAAGACTCGATAATGCGGAAATATAAATGTTTTCATTTAACAAAATGTCTCAAAAACCCATAGAAAAAAAAAACTTTTTAAAAAGTCGTATGGCCATACTTAACATTTAGTTACAAACATGTTTTATAAAGATTAGAGTGAGCCTAGTTTAGGAAAATTACACAACATTTCCAAAAATAAAAAGGCTTCCCAAAAGGTCGGTCCACATGTACATTTGCAAGGAAGACCCCAGCACTCACTGCTCTGCCCTGCCCTTGCCCTTACCTACAACATGAAACAACTAGGTAAGCGAAAACACTTAGTAAGATCAACTTTCAAACAAAGCAGATAGAGAAATAGGGATCCGGACCCATCCGGACCCTACACAATCAATTTCAAGAACGCTAAAGCGTCCTGGGAAACTTATGGTCATGCCTGATAACCAAGGATAAATTAATTCATATCTAGATAAAAATCCTGCACTCAGAAAATCCCAGAACAAGCAGATATATTATATCGCAACTAATTCTTATCAACAATTATATCCCTGCACTCAGAAAATCCCAGAGCAAGCAGATATATTATATCACAACTATATCTTATCAATAATTATATCCCTGCACTCAGAAAATCCCAGAGCAAGCAGATATATTATATCACCATATAATTCGAGACCAACGCTCGACAATTTCCAACAATTCAGGCGTAACGCGCCCTCCAACATAAATGCTAATCTGTAAAAGAGAACCGAGTCTCCACACTAAGATCTAGCCAATAAATATTCTCATCAAGGGTAACTATCGTGTTACCTAGGGCATCGGTACTTATTCAAGAGTGTAATCCAATTTACACGGTTTTACGGAGACTTCTATGTTAATCAGTGGTGCTGGTGAGCAGTTGCCCCTAGGGTGTTCAGCCTCACTCAATCTTGGCAACCCCTAGTATCTCTAGGCACTCTCACTGAATGGCCAATATTCTCGGCTGCTATCTGGGAATAACTTATCAGAGCACTTGCTCGGATTCTAACCGTCCAATGATTAAGTAAGCATGAGGGCCCCTAGGTCCCATTTATCTTGGCGCCCCTAGGTTTAACCAACTTATCCTCATCTCATGGCCACTCGTCGCGGTAATGAACTGGACATAAATAAAATCAAGCAGTGTGACGGGGATCAACCGTCTAGGATATGACGGACTTCTACCGTTCATATTTTCTAAATCAGCACTCACTAGATTAACGTCTCTAAGCAACTTTCTATGACAGCCTATATATGTGCATGTATACCTATACTAACATACAAGACAATAATCATTTCATGTTGCAGCCATACAATATAAGTTGACTTACTTGGAGTCCTTAGCGCTCAGCAGGTTTTCACCCTCCAACGTTCAGTCCAGTTACGCTTAGCCAATACTGTAGTTATCCATACAGTATACTCGGATTAATTATGGCACTCATAATTCATTATTATTATTTTGGGCAGTTTGGTCATTTTAATAAAAGTCATTTGTAAGGATTTATAATCCTTACTTGGTTTTAAACCTATTAAGGAAAGTCATACAAAATATTCGAGACTAAACCCTAAGTCTCGTGGAGACCTATCCTAAGGTCTCGATACCTAGGCTCGGGTATCACAATGGTATTTCCCCACAACCCGCTAAAAATCTTATTCTTTCAAGGTATCGCTATTAACCCGCACCTTCGACTAGTCGGTTAAAATATGTAAGATTTTAGCCGGTATTATATCCAGAAAATACAAATAAATTCCTTAATTATTCTTAAAGAAAATAAACTCTTTAAATTTTCCTTTTAGTTTTCTTAAGGTTTTTAATATCTAAAAACCGATTTAAGAAAATTGCCTAATTTGTCTTAATTAGGAAAACCGTTATAAATTTCTCATCTTGACTAATTAATTTTCCAAAAGCAATTAATCAATTTTTACTTACTAGAAAAATAATTCATTTAATTATTTTATCAAAATATAGGGTTTTAAACCCTCTTTTAATTTATTAACTATTAATAAATTAAATCTCTTATTTTTAGAAAGAATAAAAATTCTTTAATAAAAATAATTCATTTAAACTCAAAGGGGTAATTTTAGTGAAAATATGATTTCAAGACTTACCAATTTATATATTGAAATAAGCAAAATTTTACTTTTTACCTTATGTTCCAAAATCTCATTTTTACACTAAGTGTGAAAAGCCTATTTTTCACATTTTTAACTACATACTTCGTTAGTTCATAACTTGAAATTTACTTATCCAATTGTTACCAAAATTTCCCAATTCCATTTTTGTTATGCCATTTAGGTCTTTGTAAAATCTTAGGTCAAAATGAGCATTTTTTATTGGTGAAATTATTTTCCAACAATGAGGTAAAAATGACATTATTTTCAAGTCTTTATTTTTTCCAATCTTTGACAGTTAATAACTTTCAAACCGTTCAATATTTTCTTACCAAATTTTATAGTGGAATAATAGGTTATGCCAGCAATATGTCCACAAAATTTTTAGAAAAAACTGGGTTCATTTGCCCTATACAGTGGCTGTCCAAACTTGGTTCCGAAAATAAGAATACGAAAAAACAGTTTTTTACCTAAACTTTGAAATAGCATAACTTACTCATTTCTAAACATTTTTTAGTGTTTCAAAAGCTCAATTTTATGTACTCAATCTCAAAAAAATCACAGTACAACTTAATTTTACAAAACCAATATACAGTGGCTGCTTGACCTCTTGGAAATCACAGCTTAAAACATGTTTTGTTTTAGGGTATCCTACAAAACCCTTGGGGGTTTTGGTTCCCATTTTCAAACATCAATACACATGCATCATAAAAATTATTAAACAACTACCATAACCTTATTACATCACCAACAAGAAACTTTAAGCATTAAATATACAAAATAATGCTTAAAACTAAAAACCCTACAACAAAATCATCAAAAGTAAACTTTTTACCTCTTTGGTGTTCTTGCTTAAGGTTTTGACCTTCCTATTAGCTTTGGCTCCTCCAAAACCTTTCAAAAACCCTAACCAACTTCCCCCAACAACATAGGTAATTAGCTATTTGAAACTCTATGATTAAAACTTGACAAAAGTCTAGATTAATGAAACTTTACCTTAGGGAAAACCCTTCCTAGACCAAGACTTAGCTTCCAAGTTTCTTTGGTGTTCTTGGGGTTGAAAATGGAGAGAACACTTGAGAGAGTCTTCAAAAATCAGATGAGAGTGAATGAGGGAGGGAGAGTGGTCGGATTTGGGGGTTAGAATGGCTCACACAACTCTTCAAAATATCACAAAACACTTGAGTGCTTTTCTACCCACTTGCCCACTTGACTTCTTAATTAAATGGGAGTTAAACTTTATAAAATTGGGTTCACACCACTCTAAAATAGCACATGGCCGGCCACCCTTTGCCATATATGTGATCATTAAATTTTTTAATTTTTTTTTATAAAGGTTAATAAAGGTTTCATAAGAAGAAAAGTCCAAATTGACTTTTGACACCTTTTTTCACTCTTATTAAGTTTTAATCACCAAACTTAACATTAATTAATTAAATTTAATGTCTCTCACATTTAATTTAATTAATCACATAATAAAATTTAACCTAAGGTCCATTCATGGAATAAAATTCCCCATTTCGGCAAAATTAGGCATTTAACACAAAATGCCTTAAAATTTCCATTTTCTTTTAGGTTTATTATTTTTGACCAAACTTTAACTTTTATGAATGTATTTTATGCCCAAAATATAATTGCCATGATTTTTCATTTTATTTTCCGAGATTTTTACCCGATCAGGGTTTTTGTGTCGGTCCAGGATCGAAAGTCTTATCTTGACTTTTAAAATCACAAAATTCATGTTTTGGCTAGCAATAACTCATGGAATACTTCCAAAAAAAATATAATATTATTTAAAATAATATTCTTAACCCGGGGGAAAAATCCCGACCCGAGTCGTTTAAAGGTGCCCGAAAACGTAGGACGTTACAACCCCACTTTCACTTCCAAGTTCTGGGGAAGCTTACAGAAGGTCATGTGAACATAGTTGAAGTTAAGTACTGCTTATCATCCTCACACAGATGGACAGTATGAGAGGACAATTCAAATATTAGAAGACATGCTGCGAGCATGTGTGTTGAACTTTGGTGGGTCCTGGAGTAAGTATCTACCTTTGATAGAGTTTTCCTACAACAACAGCTATCAATCGACCATTGGGGTGGCACCTTATGAGTTGTTGTATGGTAGGAAATGCAGATCTCCCATTCATTGGGATGAGATAAGAGAAAGGAGATACTTGGGTCCTGAAGCAGTTCAGAGGACCAATGAGGTCATTGAGAAGATTAGAGCTCGGATGCTTGCTTCTCAATGTAGACAGAAAAGTTATGCAGATCCCAAACTCAGGAACGTGGAGTTCCAAGTGGGAGATTATGTTTTCCTTAGAGTCTCGTCATGGAAGGGGGTGAAAAGATTTGGGAAGAAAGGCAAGCTAAGCCCTAGATTTGTAGGTCCATTTGAGATCCTGGAGAGGATTGGTCAGGTGGCTTACAGGTTTGCCTTACCGCCGACATTGTCGGCTGTGCATAACGTATTTCATGTTTCAGCTCTTCAGAGGTATGTATCAAATGTGACTCATGTGTTGAGTTACGAGGATCTGGAGCTTGAAGAAGATCTCTCCTACGAGGAACAGCCAGTCCAGATACTAGACAGAAAGAACAAAGTCCTGAGGAATAAAATTATACCTTTGGAAAAGGTATTATGGAGGAACAACAAGGTCGAGGAAGCGACCTGGGAGCTGGAGTCAAATATATAAAGTCAGTATCCCGAGTTGTTTGGGTAAATTTTGAGGACGAAATATCTGTAAGGAGGAGATAGTTGAAATATCCCAAATTCCCTAATGTGGTTTATGCTTGGATTAGGGGGCCAGGAGGGCCATAATTGATTTATTATGCAATTACGTGATTAAATGCATGATTATATAATGATTTGATGATTATTATATATCTGTATATTTATGTGCATGCTTATGATTTATGGATGAGACCACATTATAATGTGGATATGTTCGAGCTATTCGACATGAGACGATCTTAGGCTGCAAGTTAGCGGTTTGGTCATAACGGGATTAATTTCCAGGCTCAGGGAAGTCTGGGGGTAATTTGATGCTTAGTATATTACTGGGAATGAATGGGTAATGGGATATGATTTAATTATTATTTGAGAATGTTGGGAATAACGGGAATTGGATGACGTTAATTATAATTAGCGGGATAAGTGGGAAATGATTGTTTTTCCCTTGGGTGGCTGTATTGGAATTAATTGGGCTTAGGGGCATTTTGGCTTTTGACCATGGGATATGCTTAAACTTAGATGGCTTGTTGTAGAAGGTTTAGGCAATCAAAACAAAGTAGTTCTCTTCCTTTTGGATGATCATTGCTTCTTCTTCTTCTTCTTCTTGGTTGGAATTTTGAAGCAAGATTGAGGATTTAAGCTAGGGAGTTAAAGCATGAGGGTTTAGGCTACTGATCAGCCATTGAAGGGGATTCAAACCTGTGTTTAAGGTGACCGCTAAGGGATTTAAGGATCGATCGTTCTCAAAGGTCATTCTTTTATTATTTAACGCTCGAACCAGAGGTAAGAAAACTGCTCCCAGTATGTGACATGCATGGTTATTGGTGAGGCATGTTGAGTGCTCGATATATGGACATTGATTGCATAGTAAATGCATAGCAGCTTTTCTTACCTGTGTGTGGCACTGACTTATTAGTCAGAGAACGACAATGGTGTTTAGTATTGATTGTGAAGCTGTGATTTATTAGTCAAGTTTAGCGGTGATACTGAGCACTGGTCATATGGTATTGGCTTAAGAGTCGAGAACGACAATAATGTGTATAACACATGCCAAAATGATTAGATCTAATCAACATGAGTATGAAATGCTTCACCGACCCCGAGGTCGAAGAAAACTAAAAGCACTTGTCTAGTCTAAAGGCTAGTTACATAGAGCAAGGGCCAAAAGGCTCAGGTGACTGAACGTCACATGGCTTAGGGAGTGGATCCCCAGAGACAGACTTATTAGTCATCTACCATGTGACTCTTTAGTCACCTATCTATTAGGGTGCAGAGCCCCAGAGTGTGATTCTTTAGTCACCTATCTAATTAGGGTGCAGAGCCTGAGAGTGTGACTCTTTAGTCGCCTATCTGCTTAGGGTGTTGAGCCCCAGAGTGTGCTCATTTTCTGATTGGAGCAGCAAGCCCCAAAATAATTACCAGAATCATTTATTAAAATTACATACATGCAGTAATAAGTTTTCTTGCTGAGCCTTGGCTCACGGGTGCTATGTGGTGCAGGTAAAGGGAAAGAAAAGCTCACCCAGCCTTGAGTGGAGAGCTTAGGTGGTGATGTGTACATATGTAGCCGCTTGACCACCACGACCATGGTGTTTCTTAGAGGAACTAGGGGTTAACCCTATTTTGCTTAGGTTGCGGGTTGTAATTTTTATACTGTAATGACCATTTTGGATTGTAAATAACTTTGTAAACTCTTTTATGGGCCCATGTACAGTTTAATGTTTTTTTTTTTTAAATATATCCATTCCTTTTGATCAAGATTTTCGTCTTGACATATTAGTAACACCTAGATGCATGTTTATAACCAAATGACTCGTTTAGCGCGTTAAGCAATGTTTAAAGTCCACAATAACTGTCTTGGAGTAACCAAGGTGTTACATGAATCGTCCTCTCAGAATTTCCATTTGTCTGAGGATGAAAGGTTGTACTGAACTTCAACTGAGTCCCCATAGCCCTCTACAAACCACCCAAAAACTCGGAGGTAAATATGGGATCCCAGTCTGATACTATAGATTTGGGAACCCCATGGAGATGTACAACCTCCCTCACCTACAACTCTGCATACTGATCCACAGTATAGGTCGTTGTCATTGGTAGAAAGTGAGCTAACTTGGTGTATCTATCTACTATCACCCACACTGAGTCATGCGGCCCTACTGTCCTGGGTAAACCTCCCAAAAAATCCATAGTAATGTCCTCCCACTTCCATTCGGGAATACCCAAAGGCTGTAGCAACCCCGCTGGTCATTGATGCTTAGCCTTCACCTGCTGATAGATTAAACACTTGGTCACATACTCAACTATGTCCTTCTTCATCCCAGGCCACCAATATAAAGTCCGTAGATCCTGATACATCTTCGTGGTGCCTGGATGAAGTGAATAAGGTGTAGTATGGGATTCATCCATTATCTCTCGCCTGATACCCATATCCATCGGGACACAGATCTGATCCTTATACCGTAGCAAACCTATCTCTAATATGGAATAGCCCTTAGCTACTCCAACTAGGACATTCCCTCTAACCTCCTAAAACTATGCATCATCCACCTGGCCCTCTTATATCCTCTCTAGAAGGGTCGACCTTAAGGTGATATTGGCCAACCGGCTCACAACCAGCTCAATCCTCACTCTAGCCATCTCCTCTGCCAACTCTTTTAATATTTATGTAGAGCTAAATAACTGTCCTGGGCCCATTCGGCTCAACGCGTCTACCACTACATTGACTTTCCCTAGGTGGTAAAGGATATCACAATCATAATCCTTTACCAATTCCATCCAATGTCTCTGCCTCATATTGAAGACCTTCTGGGTGAAGAAAAATTTCAAGCTCTTATGATTAGTGTATATCTCACACTTTTCTCCATAAAAGTAATGTCGCCAAACTTTCAGTATGAATACCACTGCTGCCAACTCCAGATCATGGGTAGGGTAATGCTGCTCATACTCCTTTAGCTATCGTGACGCATAAGCAATAATCTTCTCATTCTGCATCAACACGCATCCCAATCTCAATTTTGATGCGTCACAATATACCACAAACTTCCCTCCCTCTGAAGGAAGACTCACCACAGGAGAAATAATCAGCTGTCACTTCAGTTCCTCGAAGCTATTCTCACACTTGTCTGACCAAGTGAACTTCAGATTCTTCCATGTCAATTTTTCCATCGGTGCAGCAATCTTCGAGAACCATTCCACAAACCGTCTGTAATATCCTGCTAATCCAAGGAAGCTTCTAACCTCTAAGTCGCTCCTTGGCCTCGACCAATCTCTCACTGCCTCTACCTTAGCTGAATCCACCTTGTGTCCAAGGAATGTCACTTCTGGCAGCCAGAACTCGCACTTCTTAAACTTAGCATACAATCGATGCTCTCTCAATCTCCGCAATACCTGTCGAAGATGTTGTTCATGCTCTGCCCCTGAACTGGAGTAAACCAAGATGTCATCGATGAAGACAATCACAAACTGGTCTAGGAAGTCCTTGAACACCCTGTTCATCAAGCTCATGAATGTTTCTGGGGAATTGGTCAAACCAAACAACATGACCAAGAACTCAAAATTCCCATACCTCATTTGGAAGGCCACCTTCAAAATATCCTCGTCCTTGATCCTCAGCTGGTGATAACCAGATCGAAGATCAATCTTCGAGAATATCATCTTTCCCTACAGTTGATCAAATAGGTCATTGAACCTTGGTAAGGGGTATTTGTTCTTGATGGTCAACTTGTTCAACTCCCTATAGTCTATACACATTCTCAGAGTCCCATCCTTCTTCTTCAAAAACAAAGCCCGAGCACCCTATGGTGAGAAGCTAGGTCTGATAAACCCCAAAATCAAGAAGCTCTTGCCACTATATCTTCAACTCCTTCAGTTTCGCCAGACCCATCCTATATGGTGCCCTCAACACTGGATTTGTACCTAGCGCTAACTCAATGACAAACTGAATCTCCCTATGCGGCGGTAATCCTGGTAAATTTTTAGGAAACACATCTAAGAACTCGCATACCAATCTGATCTCACCCGACCCTACTGGCATAACTCTGGTGGTGTCCACCACGCTAGCTAGAAAACCTATACAACCTCCCTATAATAGGTCCCTAGCCCTCAATGCCGACACCATGGGTATGCGAGGTCTATGCACAACACCCACGAAAATAAAGGGATCTTCACCCTCAGGCTCAAAGGTTACCATCTACTTCCAACAATCTATAGTAGGTCCATATCTGATATGCCAATCCATCCCTAGAATCATACCAAAGTCATCCATACTCAACTCGATCAAATCTACTGATAGTTCCCTACTATCAACCATCACCGAAAATGCTTTACTCCATCTCCTAGAAACTATCAGTTCCCCTGTAGGCAGTATAGTCCCAAACCCCGCAGTATAATACTCACTATGTCTACACAATGTATCAGCTACCTTACTATAAACAAATGAATGTGTAGCACCAGAGTTAATCAATACAGTATATTTAGAGCCAGCGCTAGAAAGCTGACCTATCACTACTAAGGGACTAGCCTCTGCCTCTCCCTGCATCAAGGTAAACACTTGAGCTAGAGTCAAGTTGTCCACCTTCCCTGGTTCCTCTTTCTTTGTTGTTGGGCAATCCTTCTTGAGGTGTCCCACCACCCTGCATAGATAATAAGCCTTTGCTTGACATTTTCCCGGATGGCGCTTCCTGCATCTCGTGCGCTGTGGGTAACTCTTCCATGTCTCACCACCTCCCTGGCAGCCACCCTAAGTATCCCGACCCCTCCTATCAGGACCAGTAGCGGTCGAAGTGTCACGGTTCTTCCTTTTCAGATCACTAGGGCCTCCACCCCTACCAGACCGTGTGGATGGAGGCACTGGGCACTGCCCTGCGAACATCCCATCTCACAGAGTTCTCCCTCCAGATCTTATTCTCTGCCTCTTCAGCAGTAAGAGCCTTCTCAATAGCCTGGGCATAAATTGTCCACCCAAGTACCGATGTAATCCTCACATCCTGGGCTATCATAGCATTAAGCCCTCGAACGAACCTGTCTTGCCTGGCCACATCTGTAGGCACTAAGTTTGATGCAAACTTTGCCAGCCTAACGAATTTCAGGGCATACTCTGTAACTGTCATGCTGCCTTGTACCAGCCCTATGAATTCGTTTACCTTCGCTGCCTTGATGGCAATGTTGTAATACTTCTAGTTAAACAAATCTCTGAACCCATCCCAACTCAAAGTGGAAACATCCCGAGTTTGTGATGCCACCTCCCACCAAATACGGGCATCCTCTCTAAGCATATAGGTGGAACAGGCCATCTTGTCATTACCTTCCACCCTCATAAAATCTAGGATGGAGGTGATCATACTCATCCACTGTTTAGCCTTTAGTGGATCTGGTCCTCCCTCAAAGGTTGGAGGATGCTGTCTCCTGAACCGCTCATAAAGTGGCTCCCACTTGTTCCCAACCTCAGGTGGCTGTACAACCGGTACCACTGCAGGTGGAACAATAGGTGCAGTACTCCCTAACGGAGCCTGCTGTCGCAAGAGATGGATATGTTCTTCTTGACTCTGTAATCGGGCTTGCATATCAGCAAGTATCTACTGCCAGTTCTCAGGGACTGGCGGAGGGTTTTGGCCATGTTTATCATCTAGCCTCGACCCCTGTGCCAGCTAGTTGTATTGATCGCCTTGGATGCATAGCTATCCAAGTTTATCTGCAATCGATGACTCGTAGTCAGGCAATGATGATAGGTTAACAGTCTTTCCATAGTCCACCCTTGAAAATCAACCAACCACATGCAATCACGATGCAAACAAGCATTTAAACATTCATTCACATGCAACAACAATGCTAATAAGTGTTCCTCATTATAATTAGACAACAGTCAAGGGCCAGGCCCTATCAGTATCTCATGCACCCTATTAATCATGCAAATTAAAACATTTACATTTCATTCAAGCATGCAACCACATATATACAGTTACCAAACCCTAAGTCGAGCTTGTCTTTAGCGGCTAGAGTACATGTCCAGCCAGTCTTTAGGAACCTTAAACCTAGACCGCTCTGATACCAAGTTGTAACGCCCTGGATAACCAAGGTCGTTACACTATGCATTTAAAATTGTGCAATACTTGCTAATCAAGTTGTTTGAACAAAAATTTGATTATAAGGTCAACCATCAGATTAGGGTTAAAAGATTTTTATCATAAATGGTTAATTTTCATTAAAATAGATGTATAATACATGGGATCCCAAGAATAAGTAATAAATTGTAATTTACAACCTCCAAAAGACAATACAACCAAAAGCCACTCTAATGGCAAAATACAAGTTTTAGGGCTTTGTCCCTGCACTTCCCCTCGGCCGTGGCGGACGAGCAGCTGATTATGTACACTTCACCCCCAGAGCTCTCTAACTCATGGTTGGTCCAGCTTCCCTTTGCCTTTACCTGCACGACGTAGCACCCGTGAGCCAAGGCCTAACAAGAAAACCATAAACAACAAGCACATATAGCAATAGACATATTCAATCAATCTTAACTCAATCAGTTCAATTAAATATCAGAATGCAAGCATCAAACTAACCAGTGGTAACCATATAATCTAAAGTTCATATTCTAGCTAGTTACACAAATGCTCAGGGTTGGTACGCTTAGACCAAGCCCTCTGTTTATCTAGCTGACCCTGGCTCGCTTAGGCCGAGCTGCGTTCAGTACACATGTCATCAGCCCTGGCACCCTTAGGCCATTCATTCTCATATATCATAACATTCGTATAATCACATAGTACACGTATTCAAATATTGGGAATCTTAGTCTCATTCACAACCACAAGGGTACAGTTTTCTTACCTCAAATTCCCGAGCGAAGAGTTAAGAACTTAGCGATAATCCTTGTCACAAGAACAATGGGTAACTATAAATCTCTACTCAAAATAAATATTTAGGAAAGAAAATCTAGCCTCCAGGCCTCGAATTCTACTAAACCAGGTAGCAGAATTCATCCCGAGCGTCTAGGCTTGAATCCTCGAGCCTCCTCGTTCCTCAAACCTTATTCTCCCTTAATTTCCCATTTAGGACCGCGACTTGCCCTTAAGTGCCGCGACTCGTCCCTAAGATAGAGGCCAAGTCCTCCCTGATGGAGGACACAGCCGTGACTTGCACCCGTCTGGGTCGCGGCGCACCTGGCGAACAGAGGCCCCCAGCCTACAAAAACACAGACGGGTTGCAACGCCTGAAGAACAGGACCGCGACCAAAGCCCTTCAACCCAGAAAAACTACATTTTCTCAGGATTTTTCCCCAGCTAACTCCTAATAATTCAACCTCAATCACACTCCCAGACCCAAACCAAGCCCAGAAACGAGTCTAGGATCCTTAGTCATGTATCTTAAGCACAAAATATCAAAGAAAATTCTACTTAAACTACCATCCAACCATCAACAATTCATCCCTTAAAATCCTCAACAAACTAATCTTATAAACGTGAATTCGTAACAGGAACCAAACAAAATTCCTTTCCTTGATGATGTTGTTGCTGTTCTTGAGTGTCCCTTAGAGTCTTGACCTTAGTGTCCTAAATCCTCAAGCTAGATTCTCAGGTTCTAACCTTCAACTCATCAATACTTCTTCAAACACAAGAGAGGGAGAGAGAAATTGGGTAGGAGAGAGAGAAACAAAATTGAGGGAATGTTTGAGAATTTTCTAGTTCTACCCAAGATTTCCTCTAAGTTAATTAACCTTATCCCCTAAACAAAAGACCAAACTACCCCTTGAATTACTGAGCCCTTTAATTTGTTCTAAGGGTAAAATAGTCTTTTCCCGATTCTTGCTAATTCCTCAAGTGTTCCTAACATTTTCCAATTAATACTGTCGTGTCCAATTAATTACCAAATACTTATTCATTACCCAATAAATCCCAAAACATCCTCTAAATTCCCAAAATACCCTTAGGCTCCCCCAAGTCGGGTATTAAATCTCACTGTGACTATTTCGCTAATCTGCTTACTAAGACCACCTCGAGCCATATACTGCAAATATATCCACATAATAATGTGGTCTCAACCATTTATCGCATATAATCACATTTATGCCCTCAACAGGCCAAAATTAGAAATATGCCCTTATGAACAATAAAGTGCCCACATGCATATTTAATACTCATAAACATCCATATAACATACTCACATAATCATATTAATCATGCATGCCACATAGTCACAAATTTAACCAATTAAACATACTTATACCCAATTATGCCCTCCCGACACGCTAATCAAGGCACTAAGCCCTATTAGCAATTTTGGGTCGTTACACTTGGGTTGCTAGTAAACCTACTAAGTTTATAATCGCATATGTAATGTCTGCTCTAGTACAATGAGAGGTGTACATTAGGCTTCCTATTGCATTTGCATATCTCAATTGATCCACCGCTATGCCATCATTTTTTTTCAAGCTTCATGTTTGTATCGGATGGTATATTTGCCTCTTAGATTTTGAGATGACTAATTTTTTCTAGCACTTTCTCGAAAAAATGGGCTTGACTTAAAACAAAGCCCCCACTATTTCTTCTATCTTTCAAACCTAGAATGGTATCGACCTCTCAAAGGTCTTTTATTTTACAGTTATAAGATAGAAACCTCTATGTTTCAAATACTCCTCTCATGTCATTGCTCAAAATCAACATATCATCTACGTAAAGACACACTAGTATGACATATTTATCACAAGTCTTAGCACATAAGCACTTGTCCCCGTTGTTGTGTCTAAACCCATATGAAAAATAACTTTATCAAACTTTTAATGCCATTTGTTTTGGAGCTTGTTTCAAAATATATAATGATTTGACAAGTCTACAAACTTTATGTTCATTTCCATGAAGAACAAATCCTCTGGTTGTTCCATATAGATCTCCTGTCCAAGATCTTCATGCAGGAATGTTATTTTGACATCCATTTGGTGAACATAAAGGTTATATATAGATGATAAGGAAAATAACAATCTAATAGAAGTTGTCCTTGCTACTGATGCATATGTGTCAAAGTAATTTAATCCCTCATTTTGTTTAAATCCATTGGATACTAATGTAGCCATAACGGATTGTATGGTGCCATCGATTTGGTATTTTCTTCTAAATACCCATTTGCACCCAATTGATTTAGACCCTTGTGGAAGGTCAACAAATTCCCAAGTGTGGTTAGACGTAATTGAATTCATTTCATCCTTAATTGCTTTCTTCCAAAAAGTGGAGTCTCTTATGAGGACATAACTTCTTTGAAAGTTTTTAGATCATCATCTATGTGAAGTACTATTGGATATTTCCATGTAACTTCTTCATTTTTTCCCTTCTACTAAATATTGTGTCTTTACGTGAGAGCACTTTTTACTTTATCCCAAGTCTTTAAGCCTTAGTCTTCTTCTAGGCAATAAATGTTTCTCACCAACCATTTTAGGAATCTCCTTTTGAGGCTCTCTAATGTAAATAGGTTCTTTTGATTTATTGTTATCACATAAAATGTTATCAAAGAACTCAACATCTCTTGATTCATCTATCAAATTAGACTCCAAGTCTGACAATCTATAAGCTTTGCTATTTGAGGTATAGCCTATAAATGCACATCTTATAGCCCTTGGACCCAACTTGGTCCTTTTAGGGTCCGTGATTTTGCAATAAGCAAGCACCCCCAAACTTTAAGATAACCAATGTTTGGTTTCTTTTCTTTCCATAACTCATCAGGAGAGATATCATTTTTTTGTTGGGTTTTATGCGCTTAATAAAACCATATTTCTAATGTAACACATTTTTATTATCAATAAAAGAAGTAGAAATCATTTTTTTATTCAATCGCATTTGTTCGCCTGTTTTATTATATGTTTATTCAACTAATACAAACATTTATAAAATCTCAAACATATGGATAGTTACATTTATAGTGACTAGGTCACAGTGGATTACAATTGTAATTATATGTTCAAAAGAACGAGTCCTAAGATTAAATCAGTGCATTGGATTTTCACTGATTCGGTAATCTATGATATGATCTACTTACACATTCGAGGTGTGATGTGTTGTCCAAGGCATTGAAAAAGTAGATAAGATCGGATGTATTTGGTTACATTGGAATAGGATTGATATTGATTATTGATAGATAAATAAGTATTATTGTTATCGAATCTAATCAATGTCACAACGTTGACCATTGGTCAAGTCGATTTTAATTCAGAGTGACAATATTCTACTAATTGTATTATTTAAATATTTTTACTTGTTCGTTACCACCTGCCCATACTTACATCTTGGAGATTTAGTACTGTAATTGAGTTGTAGTAGTATTCAGAGATATGAAATCTATAACTTTTGTATGAGAAGAAAAAAGATGATTTCCTAATTTTCTTGTTAAAAAAGGTGATTGAGATCTCATTTATGTGATTAAGTTCAAGGAAATATCATTAATAAGCAACTTAGTGGGAGTTAAGGATAAAATACTGATGAGGGGTAAAGCAGTAATTTTCACCCGGCTCAGTAGTAAGTCATCGATAGAGGATTTACTGACTGTAACAGCTATAAAATGGATAATGTTTTTTTTTATTATAATAATTTTGTGCTTCGTTTTATTTAATTGTTAAGTGTTATGAATTGTTTTATTTAATTGTTTGAATTGTTTGTTAGAAATTGTGTGTATTTAATTGTTAATTGTTTTATTTATTTTTATTAATTTATTTTGATAATAAAATGAGCTTTGATTGGATGTACGAAGGTGCATGGTAAGTAGAGATACACCTTAGTAATTAAGTGTGTGCATGTGCATGGTTGCATGGTGCACATGCAGTAGAATTTTCTACACACCTTTCTTTCCTTTTTTTAGAATTATTTATATTTAATTACCAAAAAAAAATGAAGAGGAAAGAGATGTGGGCATCTAAGGCTATAGTGGGAATGAAGGATTTCTTTCCTTTTTGGTTTGGAAATGGAGTGAGTTGATTGGATGACTATTAGCTAAAATAGGAAAAGAGTTGTCATCTTTTATGCACTCTTTATTTTCCTCCAATTAAGAAAATCAAATAAAAAATTAAAATGAATGAAAATAAAGACAAATAAGAAACTTACCCTTTTTCTATTTGGACTAGTTATTGCCTTAAGTTAGATAAAAGGGAAAGAACGAAAAGAAGATGCCATTTTGTTCATTGGAGTCGTCGTCCATAGAGAGAGAAAGGGAGAGAGTGAATGTGAGAAGGACAGAGAAGGAGAAAGAAAGGAAGAAGGAGAGGAAGAAGAAGAAGATGGTTTTGAAAAAAAATCTAGGTTTGTGTTCTTGTTCCTCTTTGTGATTTGATTCTCTACCCCTTTTGTTTTTCTTTTCTTGATGCTAAGACTTTTGTTTTCTTGGAATGTTGTTGTTTTCTCTCTTGTGTGGGTTCGAAAAATCTAGGGTGCCCAAGTTCATTGTGCTCTTGTGTTCTTGAACACAACCAAGGAAGGTAATAAAAATTTTCTCCAATATCTTGTTGTTTGGGTGATTGTAATTTCTCTTGGGTCATTTGTTTTGTATATAGGATTTGTAATCTATGGAATCTCAATGTATGGTCATTTTGATGAGGTGTTTATATGTTGTCATAGTTATCTTAATCAATGATTTGTGATCATGATTATTTTGATAAAAAAAGAGATGTATGATTAAGTTTGACAAGGGTTTTGGTTTTGATCTACTAAAATATGATGGTTTTGGTGGTTTATGTTTATGGTCATATGGGTTCGGCCAAGGCATATGTAAAGATTTGATGTTAGGGTTTCTTTACTCTTTTCATGTTAGTTTTCATCCTCTTTCTATCTTGTGACAATTTGTGATATTAGAAACATGCTAGGAATTTCTTGGGTTTTGGAAAACAATAAGTAATGAAAGTATACTATAGGTTTCCGCCTAGGGTTTTCTTGTAGTATGCTTGTGTATGTTTGATCTTGAGATATGCCTATGATTTAACTATCTAGATGGTGTTAGAGTTTTCTTTCCTCGGGTGAAAATGTGTTAATATAGATGAATGCTAGGGTTTGTGTTTGGATTTGTGTTGATTAAACATGTAGGATATTGTATGAGTTTTGTGAAGCATGATGGAAATTATGTGTAATTTGCACCATGTGTACATGGCCTGTGCACACATGAGGTATATGTGTTAGGCACGAGAAATCTCATGTGATGCTAAAGAATACCATTTGATTATGATTATAGGCTCGTTGTGAAGTTTGTTCCATTTTTACTTTGCTCGGACCTGAGGTAAGGAAGTTAGATAGAATCTTTCTATTTATGCTATGAAACGACAAGATTGGTTTGTATGAGGATATATGATATGTATGATGATGTACTATGTGATATGAAGTATGAAATGCTATTCTGAGATGATGTGATGAATTTTATGAATCATGTATTTCCTTTGTGTTGATATGACTGGATTGCATGTGTTTTTTGTATGTTGTATGAAAAAGACAAATGGTTGTTAGCATGTTTAACGCGACACAACAAAGGGGTTACTAAGAATATAAGACGTAACCCGAGTTACTAAGGTATGACGTAACTCATAGGGCAGACTCGCCGAGGTTATTCAAGGACCACAGCCTCCTATTTACCTCAAGATGTGACATGGACAAGGGAGGGGGCCATGTTCACAAGGATGTGATGATGATGTCTATGATGTTTATGCTTGAATATGCTAATGTATGATGTATGATGATAACGTTTATGCATGATGTATGCTGATGACATTTAATTATGATGTATGATGAGGTACGGATATGATGTTATATGAGTCTTATGATATGATTATGTTTTGTTGTGTTTTCTTTGTATGTTGCTTGTACTTCCTTACTGGGCTTTTAGCTCACCCCTTTACTTTCCCCTTTCAGGTAATAAATAGGGTTTCCCTTTGGCATGCGCTGTGATGTGAGGAGTTTCGACGTCAGAGTGTGTATGGCGTGAGGTATCCTATGGTCGAATAAACGATCAGCTTAAATGCCAATTTTTAAAGAATGATGTTATGGTTTTTAGATTTCAATTCTTATTAGTCAGACTTGAACTATATTTATTTTTATTTTAAACTATTGGGTCCAACTTGCATGTTTTAGCAAGGATCCACTGGATTTTCATATGTTAAGTGGTTTTCATTAAATAAGTTTATGATTTTGATGACCTATTACAAAGTAGTAGTCTAGGGCATTTTAAAAATGGTATCAGAGACGGTCGTCCATGTTTCCAAGGACCCTCCCCATAAACGCTAAAGACGGGAAAATATCGCCTCACCGCATCGTAAGTATTTGTTCTATATGTTATCATTTCTTTCTGCTTTTTAAATTTTATAGTTTTTCTATTGCAGTATAGTAGGATGCCTCCCATTATTAAAACCACTATGAAACAGTTACTTAAGAAGGTCCGCACGATACCTAAGGTCCAACTTGAAGAGGACCCCTACGATTGGAGGATTGCGGTGTTGAAACCGATGGCGGTGCTTTGTGATCGTATTCAAGGAATTATGAACAAAAGAGGGGCATTGCTATGGCCCATAAAACAATACAGGATGTTGAAGGAAGTGATGTCGATGTATCCCGAGGCCCTTCTCCAATTTCCCATGTCATGGCACAACGTCATTTAAGATGACCTGGAAATTAGCACCATCGAGTACGTTATGTACGATCTTATGGATAACTACGATTTTAGTCGTTTGGAGCCAGTTATGGCAAAGATGGACGGCGGAGAAATGGAGGAGCATTATGAGATGGTGCACGATCTAGAAAGAGATATGGCGTGTTAAGAGGTAGTGCATGCCATACCACAAGTAAGCGCTAGGATGAGGACATTGGCGAGCCCTCCTGTCTACTTCCACATTTCAGAGGACGTCCTCAACTACAACTCTTGGGATGAGTCCACAGTTGAGGACTAGAGTCCGTCATGTAAATCGTTCAGTGAAATGTTAATAAATAAGATGGGACTATTTTTAAAGAAACCCTACAGACTTATGTTTTGGTTATTGAACACTTTATGAGTTGTTTGAATTTTTGAATAATTTTTTAAAACGCTTTGAATGTTATGGTTTAATGTTTTTCCTCTTGCAAACTCTAAATGGTGTGGATTTGAAATGTATGATTTTCACGAATATCTATCAAACCATTAGGTGATTTGTCCTCTCTTATGATTTTCTTTTGGTGCCTTAGAATCTCATAATGTCAACAAGAGGAAGATGAGGCAAGGGAAGAGGAGGAGGCCAAGGAAAGGATGTCTCCACAAGATCTAAGGTCATGATAACTCCTGAAGTAGGAATGCCATCAGTCCAACCAGCAGCCCTAGCTGCACCAACTATGGATCTGGCCGCAAAGGTAGCAAGGTTGAGGGAACAACTAAGGCTGAGATATGAGGAATTAACACACACTAGGCAAGTGCCCCAAATTCCCCAAGTGCCTCAAGTACCAATGGCATAGCCTCAGCCGCCAACACCACCACCTGCACCACTACTTGTGACTTATGGGTTTGAACCAGTTTATGAGCGCTTTAGAAAGCAAGCCCCACCAACCTTTTAAGAAAATTGATCCCTTGGTGGCATAGGATTGGTTAAGATTAGTTGAGGCCATCTTCGATCATATGGAGTTAAATGATCGCCAGAGAATCTCATGTGCAACCCACTTACTTTTGTAATGCCCTACTTCCTTAGAGTCGTTACTAAGTGAGTTTTAAACGTGCTTTTAACACGCTAATCGAGTTTTTAAGGCAAACGTGTAATCAAACCATAAACAGAGTCTTAAACTTTGAAAATAATTCCATTTACTGAAAATCACAAAATGTTTAACATTTGGGATCCCAAAATACTGTTTATAAATATTTACAACTCAAAATATATTTAAAGTCGACTAAACGACAAAGCAGGGTTCTTTACAAACAATTCCCAAAAATACCCCTGGCCATGGCAGCCAAGTAGACCAGACATGTACGCGCCGCCTCACGCTCTCCATACTCATGATCGGTTGACTTTCTCCTTGCCCTTAACTGCACCACAAAGCATTCGTGAGCCGAAACTCAGCAAGAAAACTCCAGGTATACATACAACATATGCATATAAACCACTCAGCACACAAGAAATTCGCCAACCGGCTAAACATATACGGCCTAGCCATCCTAGGCGCTTTACCAGGCCCTGGGTAGCGGTCTTCACCGTAAGGATATCCCAGGTATCCTTTAGGGTCTAACCCTGGCAACTTGCACTCTGCATGCTAACGCTACTCCCGGCCCCTTGCCACTCTCGGCCTTCGCCGTTCCTGGCCTTCGCCATTCCCGACCTTCGCCGTTCCCAGCCTTCGCCGTTCCCGACCCTTTCCGATCACTCACATATGTGCATACACAGCATAATTAAAACATAACTTAAACATATATTAACACAATAAATGGGCTACACCCAACACATAATCATATAGGGTCGTGCCCTGCAACACAACCATGGGGCCTCGCCCTGCTCTGTGGGTACAACAATTTTCTTACCTATGTCCCGAGCTTCTTGAGCACTGAACCCTTGAGCACGATCCTCTAATCCGAGCCTCACCGAGAACCTAGTCACAACACATAAATAGCACTCCCATTACTAACTATTTTAAAAACATCTCTCGAAACCAATCCCGAGCTCTCGGAACCTCCCGGATCCCCACACAAGGTGATGGAAGCGTCCCCCGAGCCCCTTGGGCAAAAGCCTAAAAACTAAATTTTTCCCCTGCCCAGAAATGGCCTAGCGCCACGGCGCCCTCCAATGAGGGCCACGGCGCCCAGAAAGGCTCCCTTCCCCTGAAGCTGCTTAGCACCGCGGTGCAGAAGAATAGGGCCGCTGCGCTCCTTCAGAAACCCATAAATCTGGGTTTCTCCCAACGTTTTCCCCGAGCCAAAACACTCCCAAACCAATACCAATGCATACCTAAGTCCCAAATTCAATTCAAAACCCCCAAATAAACCATCTAACAACTCAAAAACATCATCAACCAGCTCAAACACACAATCAAACCTACAATTCATAATTTGGTTTAAAACCTTAGAAACTTAAACCAAGCCTTTCAAAACTTAAACCTCCCTTTGAAAATCTTAAACCATACCAGATAAAGACTTTCAAATATGCATGGAATTCATACCTCAAGATGGAATTCAACCTTGAGCCACCACCAACTCCACTTCCAAGCTTGACACCCTTTGATTTTCTAGCTGAATTCTACAATTGCTAAGCCAAAACCCAGCTTTCAATATTCAACCTAACCTCCAAAATCAAACTTGCAAGAAACTAAAATTCAGAGATGATGCCTTACCTCTGGAAAAATCTTGGCCTAAGCTTGACTCTAGCTGCCCCAAACTCAGCTTGAACTCCTTCTTTGATCTCAAGAAACTCAACTCCAATCTCAGCCCTAGACCCCTTCTTCCTTTCCTTCTTGCTTCTTCTCAAACTTTCAACAGAATTCTTTAATTTGTCTAAATGTAGAAAAACGTGAATGACTATCCTTCAGCCAAGGTTATCCCTTCCTAAAGCCTAATTACCCAACTACCCTCATTTCTATTTTAGTCTCTAACTAACCCTCAAGGCACTTTAGTCCTTTCCTTAATCCCTTGCAAAAATACCACTTTCACACTTAAAGTAACTATCCTCAAGAGTTACCTATAGTTACCCAAGTTACTAAAATACCATTAACCATTAACCAAAAAGTCCCCAACTAAATTTATAATAATCCCGAGATACCCCGAGACTCCTCACGAGCTGGGTATAAAATCCCGTTGTGACTTTAAGCGGAATAGCTCTCTAGGACTGTCTCGGAACGTGCATCACAAATATATCACCATTATATCGAAAATATCACATATATTCCATTTATGCCCTCAACGGGCTAAAATTATCAATTTGCCCCCAACAATCAAATGGGCCCACATGCATATTTAATCGCCTAAACACGCACTCTAATCACATATTCATTAAATTCACATAAATTAACACAGTATAACAATTATCTCCCTCCAGGCACACTAATCAAGGCTCCAAGCCTTATTAGCAAATTTGGGTCGCTACAACTTTAGTTGGATGCACGAATATGGTGGGATGTGGTTAAATAGACTCATGACCTGAATACCATGACTTAGGCAGACTTCGTTCAGGCATTTAGCAAGAAGTATTATAGTGCAGCCGTGTTAGCAACAAAAGTAGATGAGTTTGTGACTTTGGTTCAAGGAAACCTATCTGTCACTGACTATGCACAGAAGTTCGATAGGTTGGCTAAATTTGCTCCTAAAATTGTACCAACTGAAGCTCTGCAAGTCCAAAGGTTCATTCGGGGACTTAAGCCAATGACTGCTATGGACGTTAAGATGACCAGTGCTGAAGTGGTTAGTTATGCTGAAGTACTGGATAAGGCACTCGAAGCAAAATACTTGGAGGATCGGACATGGAAGGACAATGCTGCCCAAAGGGAGGCCCACCGAAACAAAGGCTTCAACGAGGGAAAAAAGAGGAAAGATAATGAAGGGCAGAACAGTGGCACCAACAAGAGACCTAGACCCCCGACCAAAAATAACAACAGTCACAACACTCAGAACCACCCTAACAACTGCAACAGTCGCTATAATGATCAGAACCGTGGGAATCACCAAAACAATAGAGTAGAGCACCCCAGCTGTCCTAAATGCTCGAAACGACATATGGGAGAATGTCAGGCCGACACCAACAAATGTTTTAACTGCGGTCAAGCAAGACATCTAAGAAAAGATTGCCAACAGTGGAAAGTGGGACAGAATAGTAACAACAATCTAGTGCTAGCACGGGTTTTTGCCTTAACCCAGAATGAAGCAGCCAACAGTAACACCGTAGTCATAGGTCAACTCCCTATTTCTGGTATGATGTGTAAAGTTCTTATTGATTATGGAGCGACTCACTCTTATATTTCCATGAATATGATTGATAAGTTGGGTATGCCTTATAAACTGTTTGAGCATAGTTTTAGTACAATGTTACCATCGGGAGACATGATGTTGTCAACTAGGTGGTTACAGTCAGCACCTATAACGATAGAGGGTAGGGAGTGCCCGACAGACCTTACAGAACTAGATATACCAGACTATGATGCCATACTTAGCATGGGTTGGTTATCAAAACATGGAGCATCGATTGACTATCAAAAGAAGACCGTGGAGTTCAGACCAGAAGAAAGGGAACTTTTTTCTTTCAAATGAGAAGTAGCAGGTTTTCGTACACCCATAATATCGTCATTGGAAGCACAGAATATGAAGTAGCATGGGTGTTCAGCATTTCTGGCTAGTGTGGTGGATAAATCCAAGGAAACAAAGTTGAAACCAGAGAATGTGCATATTGTTTGTGAATTTCCGGAACTGTTTCCCGAGGAATTACCAGGATTACCCCCAGACAGAGAAATCAAATTCGTTATCGAACTTGCACCAGAAACAAAACTGATCTCTAAAGCACCCTATTGAATGGCACCTGCAGAGTTTAAGGAACTCAAGAACCAGCTACAGGAATTGTTGGATAAGGGGTTCTAGTCATTCGCCATGGGGGGCACTAGTCCTATTTGTGAAAAAGAAGGACGCGAGCATGAGAATGTGCATCGATTACCGAGAACTCAATAAGGTCACCATTAAGAACAAATATCCTTTGCCGAGGATAGATGGCCTTTTTCATCAACTGCAAGGGACAACAATATTCTTAAAGATTGATCTACGATAATGAGGGAGACATTCCGAAGACGACTTTTAGAACACGCTACGGACACTATGAGTTCCTAGTGATGTCTTTTGGACTCACTAACGCCCCAACAGTATCCATGGACATGATGAACATGGTATTTAAGGACTATTTGAATAATTTTGTAGTAGTGTTCATAGACGATATCCTTTTCTATTCAAAGACCAAGGAGGAGCATGAAGAGCATTTGAGGTTGACCCTTAAAAGACTACAAGAACATCAGTTATACGCTAAGTTCTCTAAGTGTAAGTTTTTGCTGGAACAAGTAACTTTCCTAGGGCATATAGTGTCGAAGAATGGGATAGAAGTGAACCCGTCAAAGATCAAGGCCATTAGAGACTGGCCCCAGCCAAAGAATGTCTCAGAGGATTGAAGCTTCTTAGGGGTAGCAGGTTATTATCGGAAGTTTGTCGAGGGTTTTCAATGATCGCCACACCTTTGACCAACTTGACCTGCAAACATCAAAAGTTTGCATGGAGCGAGAAATGTGAAGAAAGCTTTCAGATCATGAAGGATAAGTTGGTCTCTGCACCTATCCTTTGTTTTCCCACAGAGGGTGGGAAATTTCTGGTGTATTGTGACACATCAAAGAATGGCTTAGGGTTTGTGTTGATGCAGGATGGGAAGGTGGTATCTTATGCTTCCAGGCAACTCAAGGACTATGAGCAACGATATCCCACTCATGATCTTGAGTTGGCAGTAGTGGTGTTCACACTAAAGATATGGAGACATCACCTATATAGGGATAAGTGCGAAATCTACACTAACCACAAAAGTATGAAATAATTCTTCACTTAGAAAGAGTTAAATATGAGGAAGCGAAGGTGTTTGGAACTAGTGAAAGACTACGATTGTGAAATTCTATACAACCCAAGCAAGACCAATGTGGTTGCAGATGCATTGAGTAGGCGAGGCTATGGGAGTGTCTCAGCACTTAGTACAATAGAGATGGCTCTCCAGAGGGAGATTATAAACACCAACATTGAGTTCGTGACAGGAGGCCTGGTGAACCTCACATTACAATCCTCCCTACTAGAACAAATTAGAGAAGGACAGAAAGTGGATGAAGCCCTAATGAAGCAAGACGCTTTGGTACAGAAGAGTGGTAGCAGTGACTTCACGATGTCCAACGGTTGATTGCTGTGATATAAGGATAGGATTTGTGTGCCTGGAAATGATGAGATTAAGGAAAGTATTATGAAAGAGGCGCATACAACACCATATTCCTTACACCCAGGGTTGACGAAGATGTACCAAGACCTTAAGGTGTTGTATTGGTGGCCTGGAATGAAGAGGGATATTGCTGAGTTTGTTACCAGATGCTTGACATGCCAGTAAGTCAAAGCAGAACACCAAAGGCCAGCAGAGTTACTTCAACCGCTTTCCATCCCGGAATGGAAATGGGAGGATATAGCAATGGATTTTGTGGTAGGGTTACCCAGGACCACAAAGCAGCATGATTCTGTTTGGGTAATAGTGGATATGCTCACTAAGTCTGCCCATTTTCTACCAGTTAACACTACCTACTCAGTAGACCAATATGCAGAATTATATGTGAGTAAGATAGTGAGACTTCACGGGGTTCCAAAGTCGATAATTTTTTATTGAGGGTCAGTGTTCACATCAAACTTTTGGAATGGATTACAGAGAGCTATGGGAACAAGGTTAAAGTTTAGTACCGCGTTCCATCATCAGACGATGGGCAGTCTGAGAGAACTATACAAATTCTAGAAGACATGTTGAGATGCTATGCTTTGGACTTTTCAGAGTCTTTGAACCGATACCTACCCCTAATGGAGTTCTCCAATAATAATAGTTATCAATCCACTATTGGGATGGCTCCCTATGAGATGCTTTGTGGGTGCAAGTGTAGATCTCCTTTGCACTGGGATGAGGTTGGGGAGAAATAAATTTTAGGCCCCGAGGCAGTTAGGGAAGCCAGTGAGGCGATCAAGAAAATTTGCCAAAGGATGCTTACCGCACAAAGTAGGCAAAAGAGTTACACGGACCTTAAGAGAAGGGACATCGAGTTTTCAGTGGGTGAGTTTGTGTTCTTGAGAGTCTCGCTGATGAAAGGTGTTATGCATTTTGGAAGGAAAGGGAAGTTGAGCCCGAGATATATAGGTCCATTTGAGATTTTGGACAGAGTAGGGCAGGTTGCGTACTATTTAGCACTGCCCCCAGCACTAGTTGAAGCGCATAATGTCTGTCACTTCTTGATGTTCCATAAGTACGTGTAAAATCCCTCTCATGTTTTGAGTTACGAGTCGTTACAACTGAAGTAGGACCTGAGTTATGATGAACAGCTAGAGCATGTTATTGCTAAGGGAATCAAGGAACTGAGATCCAAAAGGATTTCATTAGTTAAGGTCATGTGGAAGAATAATACAGAACATGAAGCAACATGGTAGTTGGAGGAAGACATGAGAGAAAGATACCCTGAGTTATTCGGTAAGAAAGAATTTCAAGATGAAATTCCTTTTAAGGAGGGTATATTGTAGCACACCAAAAATTTTTATTATAATAATTTTGTGCTTCGTTTTATTTAATTGTTAAGTGTTATGAATTGTGTTGACCACGATTTTGGCCAACGACGAGTAGATGTCAAAACTACAATAAAGCTTCAAGAGAAAAATACGACACTGATAATTTTATAGTGGTTCAGCCCCAATTTATTGGTAATAGCCTAATCCACTTGCAGTTGTGTAACGACCCACTAATCTAGACTCTTGGACCATTATCGAACTATACATACATATTCTTACTAAAACATATATTTGCGAAAATACCACAATTTATTATAAACTTGTAGAAACAAAGGTTACTTTCATAAAAATAAGTAGGATATGGGTACCCATTGTCTTTAAAACAAAATAACTTAAAAACTAAAAAGAGTTACATAGAAAATGCGGAAAATACATTTAAAACCATAAAAGCATAAACAAGACTACATCCTCGAATCGAATAACGCTCGGCCCCTTGACTCCATTCACCATCGATACACATCCTCTAAGCGTCACGAATCTTTCCACCTCTAAAGCTTATTTCCTGCACATAAACAGAAAGGAATGAGCCTAATGCCCAGCAAGGAAAATCTAACACATAGTCATAAACATAAACATAATTTCATAATAACGTAAAGACATATCATAACACATAATTCACTTATTATAATGGCCATTATTACTTGGGGTCCCATAGACTAAACAAGCATATGCCCATGGGATTAGTGGGGTCCTACTAGCTAAGTAGGTCATATGCCCATAACCCATTTGGGGTCTTGTTAGCCATATGGGTCATATGCCCAAGCCTACAAACATACACATATACATATCATAACACATTAATAACATAAAGCATATAGATAACATAAGCACATAACATATTAATTCTAGCCTATTTTCCTTACCAAAGTTACCGGGATTATGGACTGAGTTGGGACTTTTGGAACACTCCTAAAACCATAAGAAAGAGTGAGTCTAAAGAAAGGAGATGAAATGAAAGAGATGGAAAGACTAAACCATAAAAACATACTTACCAACTTATATGCTTAAGAGCTTGGATTCCCTAACCAAAATAAGAATAAGGTTAGGGGACTGAGTAGAAGGTTTTGAGAAAAGAAATAACATAAAATACAGAAAGGAACTAGAGTTTTGGGTTTACCTCAAAGATTGCAAGATCACTCTAACCTTCACCGAAATACTATAGAACTCACTTCCCAAAGTGTTTGATAAGCTTATGATGTTTAAGCTTATAGTTTTTCCCCAACCAAGTGTTTACACTCTCACACTCACTTAACACTAGCAGCTTCTGAACTTAGAGAAAATGGTGAATAATGGCTGGGTACTAGGTCCTATTTATAGAGTTTGGGAATGAAAATATCTTGATTTTACTTGAATAAAAATAATGGCTTTTTAGGTGAAAATCATTTGAATAATCGTTCAGCAGAGGCTGAAGACTCGTTCACAAGATGCTGGACTGTTGAAGGAGTTTGAATGGCTGAAAGGAAATGAATTCAAAAGAGTTTGAATCCATGCTGAAGGAGGCGATATATCGCCCCCTGTAGGCGATATATCGCCTGGGCCAGTATGCCCGAGGCGACCGTGCATCGTCTCGTGTTTTCCGTATCTACGTGCTGCGATATATCGCCCCCTATAGCTGCGATATATCGGCACACGCTGAATATTTAAACACGAAATTACACATTTTTAGCTAAGTTTGAATGGAGTAAACAGCCTTGACTAAGCCCTCAACGTACTAAAAGCTGCTGACTGACCCTATAACATTCAAACTTTACTCCTTATTATATTTAATCCTCAAAAATCTTTAATCCTTAATCACCATTCATAACATGTGCTTAAAATCCTATTGGTTGATATCTAAACCTTATAGTATAAAATATATAATCCTTAATATCAGTCACATTAATCAAACCTTAGGTTATCTTAATATTCTTAAACTATAGATTAAACTTAGAAAATCTATAAGTACTACTATGAGTGTCCAAATAATTCCCGGTCTGAACCAAAAATCCATAGTAACAAAGATAATGCTATAAATACTATCATACTACTATCTATCTTAGCTAAGTAAAGTTCTTGGACTCTACAATTCTCCCCTACTAAAAAGAATTTCGTCCTCGAAATTTACTTATCACATAACTCCGGATACCGGCCTTGCATGTCCTCCTCCAACTCCCACGTTGCCTCGCATTCAAAACTATTGCTCCATAGGACTTTGACTATAGGAAAGCTCTTAAACCGTAACTACTTCATCCCTCTATCTAGGATGCTAACCGGTCGTTCCTCGTAACCTAAGTCTTTCTGGAGTGCTATCGTATCGTATTTGAGGACGTGAGATGGGTCTGACACATATTTGCGTAACATCGAGATGTGGAAGACGTTGTGACTATCGGCTAGTGCTAGCAGTAGGGCTAGTCTATATGCAACTGTTCCCACTTTGTCCAATATCTAAAAGGACCTAAGAATCGGGGACTAAGCTTGCCTTTCTTTCTGAACCGCTTGACAATTTTCATAGGAGATATCTTGATCTCCAACTTGGAATTCCACATCGCGTCGCTTGGTATCCATATATCTTTTCTGATGGCTTTGAGCAGTCAGCATACGCTGTCTAATAAGCGTTACTGCTTCTTGAGCTTGTCTAATAGCTTCGGGCCTTAGAAGCTGCCTTTCTCCTACCTCGTCCCAGTGCAACGGTGATTGGCACCTTCGTCCAAATAGCAACTCATAAGGTGCCATTCTGATCGTTGACTGGTAGCTGTTGTTGTATGAGAACTCGATCAGTGGTAAGTACTTGTTCCATGATCCTCCGAAATCAAGTACACATGCGCGTAGCATATCCTCTAAAATATGAATCGTACGCTCGGACTTCCCATCTGTCTGAGGATGGAAAGCTGTACTAAGGCTTAATTTAGTACCCATAGCTTGCTGTAAGCTTCTCCAAAATCTTGACGTAAATACTGATCCTCTATCTGACACTATCGTCTTGGGGATTCCATGCAATCGTACAATCTCCTGGATGTAGATGTCTGCATGTTGGTCTGCCGTATATGAAGTCTTAACAGGAAGAAAATGAGCTGACTTGGTTAGTCTATCTATGACTATCCAAGCGGAATCATGCTGCTTATTCGTCTTTGGCAGACCCGTTACGAAGTCCATGGCTATATCGTCCCACTTCCATTCTGGTATGCTAAGTGGTTGCAATAAACCTGCAGGCCGTTGATGCTCCGCTTTCACTTGCTGGCATACCAAACACTTAGATACATGCTCTGCTATGTCCTTTTTCATCCCTGGCCACCAATAGATTGTCTTGATCATCTTGGTAGACCCTGGATGAACTGAGTATGGGGTGCTGTGAGCTTCTTCTAGGATCATCTTTCGATCACTTGGCACGCATACCCGATCCTTATATCTCAATATACCTTGACTGGACATTGAGAAATCTGTAGTCTTGCCTTCTCTGACTACATCCATGTGCGTTGCTAGCGAATCGTCATGTCTCTGACCATTCCGTATGTCTTCTAGCAGATTCGATTGGATAGACAAGTTAGCCAGCTTGCCTACAATCACTTCTATTCTGGCACTAATCAGCTCCTGCTGTAGCGGCTTCTCTATTCTGGCTAAAGCTGCTAAATTTCCATAACTTTTCCTACTAAGTGTATCGGAAACTACGCTTGCCTTCCCCGGGTGGTATAGGAAATCGTAATCCCTTACAACTCCAACCACCGGCGCTGCCTCAAGTTAAGCTCCCTTTGAGTAAAGAAGTATTTTAGACTCTTGTGGTCCGTATAAATCTCGCACCGTTCTCCGTAAAGATAATGGTGCCAGATTTGCAACGACCACCGCTGCCAACTCCATATCGTGAGTTGGATAGCGTTGTTCATACTCCTTCAACTGACGTGAGGCGTAGGCTATCACTTTGTCATTTTTGCATCAACACGCTTCCCAATCCTAGCTTTGACGCATCGCATTAGACAACGAACTTATCGTCGGGTGTCGGTACACTAAGTACTGGTGTTGAGCAAGGCTTATCTTTAAGTAACTGGGAGCTTTCTTCACACTTATCGTTCCAGTTAAACTTTTGTTGCTTCCGGGTCAGGTTGGTGTGTGGAGTGGCTATCTTAGAAAAAGCCCTCTACAACTTTCTATAGTAACCTGCTAGCCCTAAGAAGCTTCTTACTTCCGACGCGTTCTTTGGTCTAGGCCAATCCTTCACGGCCTCTACCTTCGATGGATCTACTGCAACTCCGTCTTTCGATAAGATGTGCCCGAGGAACGCCACTTGTGAGAGCCAAAACTCGCATTTCTTGAACTTCGCGTAGAGTTGATGCTCCTTCAATTGCGTCAAAATCATACTCAAATGTTCCTCGTGCTCTACTTCATCCTTGGAGTATACTAAGATATCATCGATGAATACAACGACAAATTTATCTGAGTAATCCTTGAAGAATCTATTCATTAAGTCCATAAACGCGGCTGGTGCGTTAGTAAGACCAAAAGACATAACCAAGAACTCGTAATGTCCATAACGAGTCCTAAAGGCTGTCTTAGGAATATCTTCTCCCTTTACCTTGAGCTGATGATACCCGGACCGTAAATCGATCTTAGAAAATACAGTCGCGCCTCGAAGTTGATCAAACAAATCATCAATTCGAGGTAGCGGGTACTTGTTCTTAATCGTTACTTTGTTCAGCTCATGATAGTCTATGCACATTCGCATACTTCCGTCCTTCTTCTTCACGAATAGTACCGGAGCTCCCCATGGTGAATGGCTTGGCCTAATGAAACCCAAGTCTAGGAGTTCTTGTAGCTGCGTCTATAACTCCTTGAGTTCCGTAGGTGCCATCCGGTATGGTGCCTTAGAGATAGGCTCGGTGCCTGGTACTAATTATATCGTGAAGTCTATCTCTCGAGTTGGCGGCAATCCTGGCAAGTCATCGGGAAATACCTCTGGAAATTCTTGTATAACTCGAACATCTCCATCCTTAATTGGCGTCTCCCTTTCCACGTTCGTGATGCTGGCTAAGAATGCTTGACATCCTTTCTCTATCCTTTGTTGAGCTTTGAGAGATGACACTAACGGGGTGCGTAATCCTGAAGCTTGTCCCATGAAGCATCGTCTCTGGCCGTCAGGAGTTTCGAACATCACCTTCTTGCGTTTGCAGTCGATCGTTGCGCCATGCCGTGCTAGCCAATCCATGCCTAGTATTATGTCGAAGTCCTTGATCACTAGCTCTATCAGGTCTCCTTCTAGTTCTATGTCCTCAATCTTGATCGGTACGCCTCGTACTATTCGTGATGATAGAACTACTTTGCCCGAAGGCAACTCGGTCACAAACCTAGTTCTAAATCTTTCACTAGGTTTGTCTAGTTTTTCTATCATTCCTAACGATATCTACGAGTATACTGCTACCAATCAAGCGATACTAGAACATATACTATCGAGGATAGGATCTGACCTGTAAATCCTTGTTACTAGCATGGGTTCCTCCTTGGGTCAATGCAAAGACTTTGGTCTGGAACCATCGTTTAATCCTTCTTCTCCTCACTAACATTCATCAGAATCCTTTCTACTTCGATTGTCGTTTCTAGAACATTGGCATAGGTAGTGGTTCCCAGGTTTGCTAACTTAACCCCTAATTCCATCTTTGGTCTAAGTCCTCTGACGAACTTGGTCAACCTCGTAAAGTCGGTTGAGACCAACTCTGGTGCAAACTTGACTAATCTGTTGAACTGACGAGCATATTCTTCTACCATTAGCGATGAATGCCGAGGTGTAATACTTCTTGTGGAACGGCTCCACAAATCTTGTCCATATCATGGTGGTGACATCGTTAGTCTGCTGAACTAAGTCCCACCATATCCTGGCATCCTTCCTGAGTAATGACGAGACGCAGGATATGCGGTCCGTATTACTGAGGTTCATGCGCGTAAGAATTGGCTTCACATTCCTTAGCCACTCTTCTGCCTCAAAGGGGTCTATAGTCCCTTCGAAGTTTGGAGCGTGTTGCTTGCGGAACCTTCTCATACAATGACTCCATATTCGGTACTGGATGTGGCGCGTAGTTCGTCACTGGCCATCCCCCATATGGACCAACTTGTTGGGGTGCTAGGGCCATTTGTTGTAGCTGCGGCTGCGGTTGCGGCGGAGGCTGAGGCTGAGTCTGCGCCTGTTGACGTTGTTGCGGCAAGAGTTCCTCGACTTGTTGTTGCAGTCTAGCGATTTCCGCGGTGTTGTCAGCTGACGGTGTCGGCGCGTTGCGGCTAGTAGTAGCACGCACTCCTCTTCTGTGAACTGGAGGGCATCATTGGTCGTTGGAACAACGTTGGAGGCGTTTCCGTTGGTGCGTGCAGATCTTCGGAGCGACATCTTCACCAAAAGTTCTAACAGTCGAGAACTTGTTAGAACTTACCCTAATAGGCTCTAAGGAAAAAACTTATTCTAAAACAAACATATCTCGGACCTATTTATTATGACTTCTTATGAAAAATTATATAGGTCTTTATTTATTATTAGAGTGGGTTTCTATACTTAGAAAAACAAGTCATCTTTATTTTCTAGGTGTGTTTCTAATCATCCTATATGACTTAATTCTCAGGCTCGAAACTTATCTTTGTTCCAAAGTTAACCATATTGAGGGAGGGCTGGGATCAGTAAAATCGTTCCCACTACTAAGGCCCCCTAACTCTCAATAAGGAAACTTGGTTCATTGATTTGTATCCACCCTCACTGAACTTAGTCATTATTCATTTTATTTATTACTTATTATGATTGCGAAAATAAAATTAAACTCATACATGAAAATAAAATAACATGAAATCAATTTGGAAAAAGATTTTCACTTATTACAATCATAAAATAAAGAAATAAACAAAACAAACAATGAAAAACTAGCTATTCTAAAAATCGGGATCTTCTACATCTGATCCTTCATCTAGCATATCATCATCTATCTCCTTATAATCATCATTGTCTTGAGCCTCAAAATTTCCTCGGGGAAGATTCAAGAAGATTCTATGTTGTTGCTCATTAGTGAATTGAAACTCTAAATCATAGGTGAACTTAAGTATGAGAGAATAATATCTTAGGGCTGCTTGTAAGTCATCATCATTATTTATATTCTCCCATATTTCTTCTAAAGTTAAAATTGCTGAAGGAAAATCTTTTAAAAGCCTAATTACTAGGACATATTGTTCTGCAGCTCTCATCATGATTTGCTTAGACTCTTGAAGGTGACCTATCTCTTTGTGGAACAAGATCAATCTTCGAGTGATCTTTTCTAGTGCTCCTACGGTGTTTCTTGGCTCCCTTATTCTTTTTAAAGCCTTAATGGCTCGGATATCCTCATTGCTTAAAGCTCCGTTCATTCTTAACTGAAAACATAAACACTAAAAGTGTTAGCTATACACATAGACAAAGTAACTTGTAACTTGTAACTTAAACACTTACTTGGCGGTCCGATTTGGAGCTTTGAGCATGTGTATCGAGGAGAACTTCATGCGAAGGAACCGTTTGCTCTGATACCAACTGTAACGACCCACTAATCTAGACTCTTGGACCATTATCGAACTATACATACATATTCTTACTAAAACATATATTTGCGAAAATACCACAATTTATTATAAACTTGTAGAAACAAAGGTTACTTTCATAAAAATAAGTAGGATATGGGTACCCATTGTCTTTAAAACAAAATAACTTAAAAACTAAAAAGAGTTACATAGAAAATGCGGAAAATACATTTAAAACCATAAAAGCATAAACAAGACTACATCCTCGAATCGAATAACGCTCGGCCCCTTGACTCCATTCACCATCGATACACATCCTCTAAGCGTCACGAATCTTTCCACCTCTAAAGCTTATTTCCTGCACATAAACAGAAAGGAATGAGCCTAATGCCCAGCAAGGAAAATCTAACACATAGTCATAAACATAAACATAATTTCATAATAACGTAAAGACATATCATAACACATAATTCACTTATTATAATGGCCATTATTACTTGGGGTCCCATAGACTAAACAAGCATATGCCCATGGGATTAGTGGGGTCCTACTAGCTAAGTAGGTCATATGCCCATAACCCATTTGGGGTCTTGTTAGCCATATGGGTCATATGCCCAAGCCTACAAACATACACATATACATATCATAACACATTAATAACATAAAGCATATAGATAACATAAGCACATAACATATTAATTCTAGCCTATTTTCCTTACCAAAGTTACCGGGATTATGGACTGAGTTGGGACTTTTGGAACACTCCTAAAACCATAAGAAAGAGTGAGTCTAAAGAAAGGAGATGAAATGAAAGAGATGGAAAGACTAAACCATAAAAACATACTTACCAACTTATATGCTTAAGAGCTTGGATTCCCTAACCAAAATAAGAATAAGGTTAGGGGACTGAGTAGAAGGTTTTGAGAAAAGAAATAACATAAAATACAGAAAGGAACTAGAGTTTTGGGTTTACCTCAAAGATTGCAAGATCACTCTAACCTTCACCGAAATACTATAGAACTCACTTCCCAAAGTGTTTGATAAGCTTATGATGTTTAAGCTTATAGTTTTTCCCCAACCAAGTGTTTACACTCTCACACTCACTTAACACTAGCAGCTTCTGAACTTAGAGAAAATGGTGAATAATGGCTGGGTACTAGGTCCTATTTATAGAGTTTGGGAATGAAAATATCTTGATTTTACTTGAATAAAAATAATGGCTTTTTAGGTGAAAATCATTTGAATAATCGTTCAGCAGAGGCTGAAGACTCGTTCACAAGATGCTGGACTGTTGAAGGAGTTTGAATGGCTGAAAGGAAATGAATTCAAAAGAGTTTGAATCCATGCTGAAGGAGGCGATATATCGCCCCCTGTAGGCGATATATCGCCTGGGCCAGTATGCCCGAGGCGACCGTGCATCGTCTCGTGTTTTCCGTATCTACGTGCTGCGATATATCGCCCCCTATAGCTGCGATATATCGGCACACGCTGAATATTTAAACACGAAATTACACATTTTTAGCTAAGTTTGAATGGAGTAAACAGCCTTGACTAAGCCCTCAACGTACTAAAAGCTGCTGACTGACCCTATAACATTCAAACTTTACTCCTTATTATATTTAATCCTCAAAAATCTTTAATCCTTAATCACCATTCATAACATGTGCTTAAAATCCTATTGGTTGATATCTAAACCTTATAGTATAAAATATATAATCCTTAATATCAGTCACATTAATCAAACCTTAGGTTATCTTAATATTCTTAAACTATAGATTAAACTTAGAAAATCTATAAGTACTACTATGAGTGTCCAAATAATTCCCGGTCTGAACCAAAAATCCATAGTAACAAAGATAATGCTATAAATACTATCATACTACTATCTATCTTAGCTAAGTAAAGTTCTTGGACTCTACAAGTTGTGATATATATCCTACACTTAAGATTAGATGAACTTGAGCCAACTGAGTTTCTTAAGTGTAAGTAGAAAAATACATAGTTTCTCTCTCTAAACTCTCTCAAATAATGCCCCAAGAATACCCCAAGTAACAGTCCCAAAGTCTCCAAACTAGAGAGTTTTTCTCAGTCTAAAAAGATCAGATCCCCAAAATGATGCCATGAGCCATTTATTTATAGGCTCATGGATCGTACATTAGATATTCCCTTTAACCGGGTCATTGGTTCTTCCAACAGACTTTAATTAATAAAATATAAATAAATCTAAATTACAATAATGTAGCTATTATTCCGGGATATCTGAGAGATTCCCACGGCAGTTGAGAATGATTCGAGATGAAGCTGTTATTGAGGACATAGGAAAGCACCTCTCTTCGGCAAAGCACACCTCTAGTCGGTATAAGCAAAGCACTCCTCTAGCACACCTCTGGTCTAGCATGACACAACTCTGGTTTAGCAAAACACTTTACTGGTCGGGCAAAACAAATGACTGGTCGGCCAAAATAAATGACTGGTCGGCCAAAACGACTGACTGGTCGGCCAAAACAGATGATTGGTCGATCAAAACGACTGACTAGTCGGCCAAAACAGATGACTGGTCGGTCAAAATGGCTTACTGGTCGGCCAAACTCCTAACTGGTCAGTAAAAAATCTTCACCGGTCGGACATAAATTCTATCAGGTCGGTCAGATCACTTTATCATAACTCCGAAGAGCCAACACATTTATTTACAATTAATGTGCATTTACTGACCATGCATGGCACTTGTCACTTCTGATTGCCATGTCATCGAACTGAAATTTTGGGAATAACAAATTGTTTTATTTAATTTTTTGAATTTTTTGTTAGAAATTGTGTGTATTTAATTGTTAACTGTTTTATTTTTTTTATTAATTTATTTTGTGAATAAAATGAGCTTTGATTGGATGTACCAAGGTGCATGGTAAGTAGAGATGCACCTTAGTAATTAAGAGTGTGCATGTGCATGGTTGCATGGTGCACATGCAGTGGAATTTTCTACACACCTTTATTTCCTTTTATTAGAATTATTTTTATTTAATTAGAAAAAAAAATAAAGAAGAGGAAAGAGATGTGGGCGTGTAAGGCTATAGTGGGAATGGAGGATTTCTTTTCCCTTTTGGTTTGGAAATGGAGTGAGTAGATTGGATGACTATTAGCTAAAATAGGAAAATATTTGTCATCTTTTATGCACTCTTTATTTTCCTCTAATTAAGAAAATAAAATAAAAAATTAAAATGAATGAAAATATAGACAAATAAGAAACTTACCCTTTTTCTATTTGTACTAGTTATTGCCTTAGGTGGGATAAAAGGGAAAGAAAGAAAAGAAGAGGCCATTTTGTGCATTAGAGCCATCGTCCATAGAGATAGAAAGGGAGAGAGTGAACGTGAGAAGGAGACAAAAGGAGAAAGAGAGGAAGAAGGAGAGGAAGACGAAGACGAAGAAGGTTTTGAAAAAAATCTAGGTTTGTGTTCTTGTTCCTCTTTGTGATTTGATTCTCTACCCCTTTTTTTTTTCTTTTCTTGATGCTAAGACTTTTGTTTCCTTGGATTGTTGTTGTTTTCTCTCTTGTGTGGGTTCGAAAAATCTAGGGTGCCCAAGGTCACATTGTGCTCTTGTGTTCTTGAACACAACCAAGGAAGGTAATAAAAAATTTCCCCAATATCTTGTTGTTTGGGTGATTGTAATTTCTCTTGGGTCATGTTTGGGTTTTGTTTTGTAAATAGGATTTGTAATCTATGGAATCTCAATGTGTGGTCATTTTGATTAGGTGTTTATGTTTTCATAGTTATCTTAATGAATGATTTGTGATCATGATTATTTTGATAAAAAAAAAAAGAGATGTATGATTAACTTTGACAAGGGTTTTGGTTTTGATATACTAAAATATGATGGTTTTGGTGTTTTATGTTTATGGTCATGTGGGTTCGGCCAAGGCATATGTAAAGATTTGATGTTAGGGTTTTTTGTCTCTTTGCATGTTAGTTTTCATCCTCTTTCTATCTTGTGACAATTTGTGATATTAGAAACATGATAGGAATTTCTTGGATTTTGGAAAACAATAAGTGATGTAAGTATACTATAGGTTTCAGCCTAGGTTTTTCTTGTAGCATGCTTGTGTATGTTTGATCTTGAGATATGCCTATGATTTAAATATCTATATGGTGTTAGAGTTTTCTTTCCTAGGGTGAAAATGTGTTAATATAGGTGCATGCTAGGGTTTATGTTTGGATTTGTTTTGATTAAACTTGTAGGTTATTGTATGAGTTTTGTGAAACATGATGTAAAGATGAATTTCATGATTTAATATGCTTGCTGATTTTTATGGATAGTTGGTGAGAAATTGGTGAAATAATGATTTGCATACATAAGTGATGTTCCAAATGCTATGTTAATCTTATGAAATTAAAATGGTATTTTAATTCGCATTAAAATGATATTTTGCTAAATTAATACCTACAGTTTTTTTTTATATATTTTATGAAGAAAATATAAGTTTTTAATCCAAGTTTATGATTTTTGAGTGATTAATTTGTTGCTGGATGTTTCGGGTAAAATTAAGAAATATCTTTTAAATGAAAGAAATAATGTGTGTTTATTGAAATAAATTAATACCCTAAATTATGTATATGTTAAATTGATATTTAAAAAATATAACCATGAACTTTCACATTATTATTAAGTGTGATTTTTCATTATTTTTAAAATAAGAAAATGTTAGGTTTAAATTCACTTGTGACTTTTAAACAAAATAAATAGTTGCTGAAAGTTTAGATTAATAAGTTAAAAATGATTATTTTGTTTAGAATGTATGGGTTTACACTACATAAATTAAGTCTTAAATAATACAAGTAAAAATTTATTTTTCCCACACTTAAAATTATATTTTCTCACACAAAATATTGTAATTTTGTTAATTTAAAAGAAAATGTAATTTTCTGAAGGAAACATGAAATTTAGAAGTACTTCTAAATCATTTCAAGTTTTGTTATTTTCTATACAATTTAAAATAATAAATGTAATTTTTTTTTGAGAAACTAAGAAAGGTTAAATAAATTATTTTTATGAAGTAAAAAAAATGTATTAAGTGGTTAAATCAAAATAGAAATTATCGTTTTTAACGTCACTTTTTAACAACGCTCCCACGTATGCATGTCGCATGCAAATGCACTTTTACGTTCAAATATATGCATATTATTCAACCATATAATTTTTCATGAAAACCATGCATGGATAATAGGTAGAATTGACATTATTTTTTTGTGATTCTATGTGAAAAATGTGCATGTTTGGAAATTATGTGTGATTTGAACCATGTGTACATGGCCCGTGCACACGTGGGATATATGTGTTGGGCATGAGAAATCTCATGTGATGCTAAAGAATACCATTTGATTATGATTATAGGCTCGTTGTGAAGTTTGTTCCATTTTTTCTTTGCTCATACTTGAGGTAAGGAAGTTAGATAAAATATTTCTATTTATGCTATGAAACGGTAAGATTGTTTTGTATGAGGATATATGCTGTGTATGATGAGTATGAAATGCTATTTTGAGATGATGTGATGAATTTGATGAATTGTGTATTTCCTTTGTGTTGATATGATTGTATTGCATGTGTTTTGTATGCTGTATGAAAAAGGCAAATGGTTGTTAGCATGTTGAATGCGACACAACAAAGGGGTTACTAAGGATATAAGACATAACCCGAGTTACTAAGGTATGACGTAACTCATAGGGTGGACGCGCTGAGGTAATTCAAGGACCAAAGCCTCCTGTTTACCTCAAGACGTGACATGGACAAGGGAGGGGGCCATGTTCACAAGGATGCGATGATGATGTCTATGATATTGATGCTTGAATATGCTAATGATGTATGATGTATGATGTATGATGATGATGTATGATGTATGATGATAACGTTTATGCATGGTGTATGATGATGACATTTAAGTATGATGTATGATGATGTACGAATATGATGTTATATGAGTCTTACGATATGATTATGTTTTGTTGTGTTTTCTTTGTATGTTGCTTGTACTTCCTTACTGGGCTTTTAGCTCACCCCTTACTTTCCACTTTCAAGTAATAAATAGGGTTTCTCTTTGGCACGCGTTGTGATGTGAGGAGTTTCGGCGTCAGAGTGTGTATGGCGTGGCGGTATCCTATGGGCGAATAAGTGATAAGCTTAAACGCCAATTTTTAAAGAACGATGTTATGGTTTTTAGATTTCAAATCTTATCATTGGGACTTGAACCATGTTTATTTTAAACATTGCATGTGCACTTTTATTTTTATTTTAAACTATTAGGCCCAACTTGCATGTTTTAGCAAGCCCCCACTGGATTTTTATATGTTAAGTGGTTTTCATTAAATAAGTTTATGAGTTTGATGACCTATTACAAAGTAGTAGTTTAGGGTGTTTTATAAACATATTTATGGTTTGGCAAATACGTTGTGTGAACTCAAGAGTTCAATTCCAAGTCTATAGTGGAGTCACGAGGAATTAAAAAGTTGTGAGATAATTTATTACCATAAATAAACTCATGGGAACATATTGTAGCTTGGGTTCATGGATCAATGGTCCCCATGCCGTCTCTAGTAAAATTAGATCTAATTGTTTTAAATTATTGATTTAATTATCAATTAGTAATATCTAGTTGAATGGATCAACATAAATAAATAATGTTGAATTATTTATTGATATTAGGTGAGAATGAGATTTAAGAGATAATTTGAGGATTTCATTGGAAATTCTCAAAAGAGAGTTTTATAAACAATTGTGCAATTTTATTGATATTAATAAGTTAGTATTAATATTAGTAAAATAAATTAAATTAAGCTTCAAAATATAAATAGTTATTTTGAACAAGTATTTAATTAATTATTATTTCAATTAAATAAATAAGGATTTGATTTTGGGTAATTTTGGAAACAAAATGAAAAAATGAAAATGGTACATTTGCCCTTAAGTGGACAACCATATGGTTGATTGGTGTGCAAGTAATTGCTCCAATTATACACTTATATATTTAATTAAATAATTATATAAAAAATAGAATAAACCCTATTTTGGTTACCCTAATATTTGCCTATAAATAGAACCTTTAGTAAGTGATTTTCTAAGAGTTATTGAGGTAAGAAAACTTTGTCAAAATACTCACTCTATGTAACGTACTGAACTTTTGGGTAATTATATTTGTTACTAATGAAGAATGTTAGTGCCAAATTATTGTATATTTTAGTTATGTTGAATCAAAATGAGAAACTAAGTCATCTTATCCAAAATAGAGAAAAACCAATTTGGAACCGAGCCAAAAACACTTATCGGAGAAAAATAAATTATCTTTAATAATTAATTATGGCAAACAATTATTTTGGGCATAAGAATATTGAGAATGTTATGAGAGAATTTTAAATTAAATTCTTAATAAAGAATCTTAATAAGTATTTTGAGAGACATTGCTTATTTAGCCTTACTGTGGTAAACAAATTGAAAATATTTTCCACAAATAATATAATAGGTGTTTAATTTATGTGACATATGAATTATTTTGTCACATCTAAGATATGACATTTTGGGTGGTTATATTTACAATTATATCATGTTTTAATGGGTTTTAGGTTTATACCACCCTTTGGCCTTATTTTTTGGCTCAACAACCTCTTATTAAGTGGACTTTTAGGCATATTTCAAAAGACACTCATACCAAAATCTGAGAATACAATATAGTTTTAGATTTTAAAGCTAATTATTTAAATTAGAATGGGAATTAAGGAATTATTAAGTGTCCATAGGGTGTGTCTGAGTGTGATTGAATGTGGTTAATGGTGGAGGTTGATGAGTGGTTGGTTTGAATTTGAAATTCCTTTTTTTGTAATTACCAAATTAATTAAACCAAGTAAATTAATTAAAGTGCGGAATGGTAATTAACTGTATACACAGATTACAGTTCTGTCGGGACAGAAACCAAATTTGTCACGACAGAAACTGAACACAATAAAAAGACAGTGCAAAACAATAAATAACACAACGAATTTTTACAAGGTTCAGAAACCCTTTCGGATAACCTACTCCTTGGCGCCACGCCCAGAGAATAAAACCAATTAATAAATAATCACAAGTACAAAAACATTGACTTAAACAAAACAAGACTCCCTCTTGAGATTTGCCGCAACTTGTTGTACTTCTCTTTACTAATCTGATCTTGATTAAAATGTTCAACCACTTGAACTCCCTTCAATGGCCAACGAGTGCTTGCATCCTCCCGACGCAAGGCTTGTAAAAATCTTCTCCCGAAGACTACAAACGTTGTATTCAAATTACATTGTGTATTCACTCACGAACATGGTATAAACTCACCACTTAAAACTAAACACACATAATTCTACAAGATCACGCGAATACTTATGATCTTGAATACAAAGAGGAACTCTCACTAATATTACAATAAAGCTCACGAATAATGCTCCAAAGAGTTCACTTTTCTCACTGCCTTTAGAGCCCTATTTATAGAGTCCTTTTTCGTGCTCATAAAGACTGAGAAAGAATTATTCTAATAAAGGCAAGAATCATAGTAGTTATTCTTGATTGATGAAGAGTTGCCTCTTTTAGAAAATGCTGACCCGACAGATGCGATATCGGTGGGGACAGCTCAGGCCTATGTCGGATAAAAAACAAGCTCAAAAAGGAAACAATAATTAATGACATTAAGAACCAGTTTCCTGATTGCAATCCTTGAGTTGCATGAAAAATATATAAGCAAATATTCCAAAAACAACTTTTGGTAAGTACCGAATATTTGCAATATAGTTTTTCCCTTTAAAAGCAAAATGAGACAATATGGAAACCAAAATTCACAAAAAAAAAAACCAAATATTTCTGAAAATTATAATAAGGGAAACCAAACATTTCCGAAAAGTATAATAAAGAGAAACAAACATTTCCGAATATTATAATAAAGGGAAACAACTAAATCCACCAATTTATCTTTTAAGAAATAGATATTTCTATAAAAATGCCAATTATAGGATTTACAGAATTGTTGTGAGAAACAAGAACCATGAATAGAACCCTCTCTCTCTTCATTTCATTTTCAATTTTTTTCTCTCAGAAATTTCAGAGGCTTTTCTCTCATCCTCTATCTCTCCATTTTCGTTCATCTCCCTCTCTCTCAAGGAGAGAACCCCCATTGAAGCTTAAACATAGGTTTCAACAAGTTCAAAGGTAAATATGGTAAACTTCTATGTCATTCTTCCTTTCTTTCTCCTCTAGGCCGAAGCCTTGGCCTGTTTCCCTCCCATTTTCTGAGTTTGTGAACTCACTTCCATCTATTGCTTGCAAGGTTTCAAGCATAGGGAGGCGCATGCAAGCCTAGAGATCAAAGTTGGTGCACATACAAAAGTTGTAGAAAACTAAGAGGTAAGTTATGTTAGGGTTTTTGAGTTCTTCTTGTCTTTTCTCAATCTCTCTTTTTAGTCTTGACTAAGATAATCTATGTGATGGTTCAGGGACCTATATGAAGGTGTAAGAGCACACCATCTCCAAGGCTTGAGCATAAAAAAAGTAAAATTTGTGATTTATAGTTAGAAAGATGTATTACGTTTAAGATGTGAGTTTTATAAGCTTAGATATTTTTTTTAATGTGTACTTGATGGATTATAGTGGATAGATGTTGCATGCTTGTGGTAAATAGCCGTTTAGGACTAGGAACCCAAGTCCAAAAGGGTTAGGGTAAAGTAAGTTTCTTGAATTTTTTATGCTTGACTTCCAACGGCTCAAGGAGAATCTAAAATACATATTTCATGGCTTTTATTTTTATTAATGTGTTATTTAGGAAGTGTAGATAATTTTAGGCCCTGAAAACATTCAAAAAGATCAAGTTTTCATTGAGTTATGACCCTTACAAGTCTACGGGGAAAAATTGTTTTTGAAACTGGCAGATTGAACCTACGAGTTTTGAAAAATTATTTCACAAGTCGAAACTGATTATTTTGACTTGGAATTTTTAAAGAGTGTTAATAATATGCTAAACTTAAAATCTGGAATGCTTCACAGAGAAATTATTTATATATTAATAATTATGATTTTTAGAATATGGGTATCAAATCTGACTTTCTTGACAGTTTTGAACCATGTCCCCAACAAGTCTAACTTTCTAAAACTACAATATTATATGTATTTTATTTCACCAAACTATTATTTAGGATATTTAAATATTCGTAATTGTTTTAATTGTTCAAAAATATTTAGAAATATACAAGTTATGGCTGTTTGAAAATTTGTGTGAAAATCTGGTTGTTCATTAGCAGATTAGAGCAACGTTTTTAGAAAAATTATTTTAAAAGACAAAACTTATTATTTTAACTTGAAATTTTAAAGGGATATTCTTATGACACAAAATATATGTTTTGTAAAGTTTTATCAAAATCCAACTTTTACAATGAAGGTTTTGAGAATTTTTAAATAGTAGATAAAACTGAAATTTTTGACAGTGGAATTTAAACTATGAATTTTTGGTTTTTAGACTCTCTAAATATTTCATAAATTAAGTAGGTAACCCATTATATTTATAGACCTAAAATGAATATATTTTGTGGTGGTTAGACCCTCAAACTTTGAATTTGGTCTATCATGAAAAGTATGGGATTAAAAGAAGAGTGTAAGGCTCCAAAGTCCTATGTTTTAAGTAAAAGTTAAGAAATAAATAATTTTTTGCTAAATAATATGGTCATAATAGACATACTTTCACTAATTTTTGGAGATATGAAAGTAAATGATTTTTAGGCTCGTATTATGACGTTTACCTTATATGGAAATAATAGTTCCAAGTCTTTTCCTACAAAGCCATATTTTACGATAAGCTGATTATAGTTTTCACTTATTTTCACAACTAATGAAAAACTTAGAGAATACATATTTGAAAGAAGTATTATTTCTTTAAATGTGATTGTTAATAATGTACAACCATTCCATCAGGCTAGCATAGTTTTTGAACGAATGAAAGCCGAAGATTTTACTAGCACCGAAAAAATGATGATATCTTGCAGTATGTGAAACCAAATGCTGTTTTGCAAATTCTTGGAGGCTTTAGATATTTTAGACGCATGTATGCTTAGTTTCATTTACAAAGCGTATTAACTAGTGGGGGTCTAGTATGTTTGGTCTTTTATCTTTATGGTAGATTAATTAAATGCCCAACTTAAGTGATAGTTGTGTACATTTCCATAATTAATACGAGAATCTTACTCTTATTAAAATATAGTTACGGGTAAGATAAAAGGCGTGCTTACCTGCTAATAAGGGGAGAAATTGCTAAGCACTTAAAAACCTCTAGCTAAGTCAACTTTTGACATCTGTGGCTACAACATGAAATGGCTTGTGTTATGTATGGTAGTATAGGAACACATGCACATGCATACACATATTATAGAAGGTTTACATAGAGACCTTAACTTAGTGGGTGCTCGTCGTGATGTGGTCTGATCCGTTCACAATTATTATCCGTCCGGTTCTAGCACGTGACAATCATTATAGGTCCAGATCAAGTCTATGACAATTATTATCGGTCCGGATCAAGTCCATGACAATCATTATAGGTCCGGTTCAAGTCCATGACAATTATTATCGGTCTGGTTCAAGTCTGTGACAATCACTATACGCTTGGTTCAAGTTCATAGCAATTATTATCGGTCCGGTTCAAGTCCGTGACAATCATCATAGGTCCTGTTCAAGTTTTTGACAATCGTTATAGGTCATGTTCAAGTCCGTGACATTTGGCCATTATTCGGTCTGGTTCAAGCCTGTGAAAATTACTATTAGGTCCAATTCAAGTTCGTGACAATTATAGTCAGCCCGGTTCACGTCCGTGACAATTATTGTCGGTCTGGTTCAAGTCTGTGATAATTATTTTTGGTCTGGTTCAAGTCCGTGACAATTACTATTAGGTCTGGTTCAAGTTCATGGCAATTAGGAGTAACCCAATATTAACTAGGAGTCCATGTAAACCGATGTAATCATACTTACACCCGTGATAATAATTGCACTCTTGGAACCGATGCTTACCCTTTGTGGGATTGTATGTTGGAATGGATAATGTTGATGCTTGGTTCCCCATTATAATGGTATGCATGTTTTGGGGTACTTAATAGTCCCAATTCAATTTAACTCCCAAGTTGGCTAAAATGATGTAGAATGTTATATCTGTCTGTTCGACTGAGAATCTATGAGACATTGTTATGTGGATATGCTGTTTAGATTACTTTTGGCTCTGCATGATGCTTACACATTATTGATTGGTTTTGCTTAGGGTCTAGATTATATCGTGTTATCCCTATTTTCCACTCGTAACATGTGGCATGACACAATGGGTTCGGGGGCCCTCTTAAAGAGGTCCAGGCCCATTCTAAGTTCGATGAATAGGGAAGAAGAAAGTCGTGATAGCCCAATCGTCAATGAGCCCAACAATGCTCAATGGGCACGACCACAACAAGAGGCGGGACCAAGATGCAGGCCCAACTCATCTTCCCCATCCCAACCTACCTGTATCCTTTGGGATGCCAATATAGGTGGCAGGCTAACTAGTCGATGGAAATAGACCTTGTCGAGAATCCAGGGAAGATATTCAGTGTCACAATGTCCGTCTTGGCGAACGAACCCGAGTCCTGGTGAACAGATCAGGACTCTCGTAATTGGGACATTATTAAATGAACCCGAACCAGACTTCCGGATAGGGAGAGCCTGATCTTCCCTGACGCTGACATGTCCCCAAGAAACACAGAAGTTGGTCTCCTCAACTAACTTGTATAAGAGGTTACGCACGAAACGTATGCTACTCCTAGGAAACAGTATTGCCATTACTTTGACAGATCCTGTCCCTAGGATCCCCTTAGAAGCCCACGCATACCAGCCTAAAATTACGTACTATTGGCATATGTAAGGCTTGGCCATGCCTAAGCTGGCCCAATGGGCCCTGATTACTATATTTTATTATGCAACTTTCTTTGTATTATGACTCCATTAGTGACAAAATTTGATTACATCCCTATTGGGCCCAGATTAGTCCAGTCCAAACCCATTTCACCTGACTACCTATAAATAGGACCAGTTGTGCACTGTAGTAAGGATCCCAGATTATCTCTTGTCAAAAGCTCCCTAAAATCTAATACAATAGACTCGTGGACTAAGACTCATTAACGCCCCAACCACGTAAAAACTCTTTCTGTTTATCTTTGATCCTTTCTCTCTAGCTCTTGTTTCTTAATATATTTCTAGTTTTTGAAAAACTCAGTAAACATTTTGGTGCTTTCATTGAGAGCTGAAGGAAGCGTGAATCAAACTTGATGATCTGTTAAAAATTGTGAGCACCAGGCATATCGTGTTTGATCCTACTCACCAGCAATAAGGTAATGAAGAACCATTTCCCAATCAACCATATCCTCAAGACCAACCTGAGGATATGCCTTATCAGGGGCCTCTGCCCGACGACTCCCAAAACTTCGGGGACGGGGGTGACTACGACGAAGGTTATTACGAGGAAGACGAAGGGGAATATGAGGATCAAGAGGGCGAAAACCCTGTTGATCATGAAGAAAAAGATATGGATCCTAAACAGAAGGATCCAAAAGTGGTCTACCTGAGACAACAAGTCCTGGATTAAGAAGCCAGGATAGCTAAACAAAAAGAGGCCACCCGCCAGATGCAAGAGTCCCTCCTAGCTCTTCAGGCCTTCATTACTGCCCAGGGATTGGCAGCCAATCCTTCAACCGTTCCACCTCCAGGAACGCAGCTGCTTGTCCCACCGATCAGGGCTGGCGAACCTAACAACACTAGCCCTATCCCTCATCAGAGACCATATCCCCGAGCTGTCCCGTCGAATCCTACTCAAGAGAAAGGAAAAGACAAAATGGTCGATCCTATGGGAAAAAAAACCCTAGAAGAAAGCTCATCCCATTGCAAAAACCAGGGCTAACCCAGGGAAATTTCCTAGGAAAGAACGGATTATTCCTATCCCAGGACGGGATCATCTGAACGATCCGCAGGGTGTCAAGCCCCAAAATGTACCTAGACAGGATGAACGGGAATGATGCTTCTATCCCACCACCTCCGTGAACAAAGATCATAAAGGGCACAAACGTGAAGAAGAAACAGAAGCCATCATTTCGAGAGACCATACTTCCTGGGTAGACTTGCATGATGGCCTTAATGCCCGAAAGGAACAAGCCCGCAAGGAAAAGATTCACCCCCGAGGAGGCAACTTGAGGAATAACCTCAACGACCGAAGGAACGAGAGAGTCCCCCTGGATGATGTAATGGCCAAATAGTTCATAGAACAATTGGCTGCTCTCAAGAAGGTAATGGATCGGTTAGTCCGGAAACAAGAAGGCAGAGGTTCTGATTCCGAAGAAGAGGAAAAGGAGCCATGCGCTAAACACATCCTCGATGTAGTACTACCAAAGGCGTTCAAAATGCCGAACCTACCCGCCTACACCGGGAACGCGGACCCCAGGGACAATTTGTCCCGCTACAATCGTTTGATGACCGTGGCTCACATTTGTGACAATGGCAAGTGCTTATGTTTCTCGACCACTCTGGCTGGACCCAGAGAAGAGTGGTGGAAAAGACTAAAGTCAGGATCAATCCAATCTTGGTCTGGATTGCAGTCAGCGTTTCGTAAGCAGTTTGTGGCCGCCATGAAAATGGACATGCAAATTAGTGCGCTGGCCAATGTCAAACAACATCCCACGGAGACCCTCAGGGCTTACATCTAGTGCTTCACTAAGGAAGCCTCAAAAAACTAAAGTGGATGATGAATAGTGCCTAGAGGCTCTCCAATCTGGGATCAGAGCTGGATTCCCTCTCTGGGATGGCATGCAGCGGCTACCCTTAAAAAGTTCATCAGGAGGGCACAAGGTTTCATCAATTGGGAGGAGGCCTAAATTCAAGCCATTGGGTGGCAGCCGGCAACCCAGTCGGCTGCCTAAACCTTCCCTGGATATGGAATGCAGTATCCCGCAAATCTCTATCCAACACCCCCAGCGGCGTCCGGATCTGCCGGTACCCATGGGATGACATTCATGACCCTGACAGTCTATGGGCCCACTTTAACAGGGTATGCTCCGTCTCCATCAACCCCATTCTCCAGGTATGGAGTGACACCCACCAGGTACAGTGCTGTACCCGACGATGCCCAACCGCTTCAAACCGGAGGAGCTGAGGCAAGCATAAACCCTTCCCAGGGAAAGAGATCGAGCAAAGGATAGAATCGACCTAAGCCCTCAAAAAAGGGAAAAGGGGTTATGAACCCCAATACACTGAGTAAACCAACCTGGTTGACACCTAGGAAAACATCTATCGAGCAACGGGAAATGTAGTCCATTACTGGAAGCCAGCCCCCATGTCCAAAGGGGGAAAGAATTCGAGGGACACCAACAAGAGATGAACCTACCACAAGGACGTGGTCCATACGATCGAAGAATGTTGTCAGCTGAAGGATGAAATTGAGAACCTGATCAAATTAGGGCATCTCCACCAATGGGTCAAAATGCCAATAGGGGTTCCGAGACTGTCAGCAGTTCCCGGACAACCTACAGCTCCAGGTGCACCTAGAACATACCGACCTCCTTAGGGAGAGTACACTACAGGTTCGGGAGCAGAAGCCCCTCAGGGGGCCCCAATATTGCAAGCACCTAGACCCAGAATGCCATATTGTAACTACCCAAAATTTCTATTAGGGCTTAAGTGCCTTGATTAGTGTGTCAGCAGGGCATATTTGGTATTTATGTCAATGAATAATTAAATGCATGATTATATGGCATGCATGATTAAATGAGTATATAGATATGATTAGATGCATGTTTATGCGTATTGAATATGCATGTTTATGCGTATTGAATATGCATGTGGGCCCTGTTTTGTTCTTAAGGGCATGTTTGTAATTTTGGCCCATTGAGGTCATAAATGTAAATAATTGTGATAAATTTTTGAGACCACATTATTATGTGGATATATTTGCAGCTTGTGGCTCGAGGCGATCCTAGGGAGCGGTTTAGCGAAAAAGTCACAGTGGGGATTTATACCCGGCTCGGGGTGAGCCTGGGGGTATTTCTGGCAATTTAGGATATATATTGAAGATTATTTGATATTGAGGGAATTGGGAGCAATGACCAAAATTCCCTTAGAATGTTTTAAGGTTTACATTTTAATGGCAGGGCAATGTGGTCATTTGTTCTAAAAGAGATGACTCATTTTCAGCCTTATCAGACTTAGTGGAATGTTTAGAAACAAGTAGAAGCTAAAGGAAAAGAAAAGAAGGATGAAAGAAAGAAGGAAAAACAGGGGACTCTTTCTCTCTGTCGGTTTGGCCATTTTTCACCATCTCTTGAGGATTTTTGGAGCTGGATTCTCAAGGAGGGCCTAAGAAAAGACTTGAGTTTATGATCCTTGAGGTGGCTAGAGGTTCAGCTGTAGGTTATACTCAATTCAGGTAAAATTTTCAGAGTTTAGTCTGAACTTTCTAACTTTGAGGAAATTGATTTTGATTTTGAACTTTGAATGAAAATTAAAAGAATTTGAACTTTTGGAATTGAAGAGCTTAAGGCTAGAGGGGCATGGTGATAACCTAAGGTCGAATTTCTCCATTGAAGGTAACCATTTATGGCTTTGAAGTTCTGAGTTCCTATTGTGATTTTGAGCTTCAAGCTCAAGCATGGATTTTTCTTTGTATTGGGGTCCATGTAGCTAAGTTCTATATGGTTGGGCTGTATGGGATGAGATGTAGATGATGGTAGGCTCAATTTGGTGTATGGTTGAAGTTTGGAGGGGTTTTGGAGAGTTTTGGCTCGAGGAAATTCGAAGGAGAAAATCAGTGTGATGTTGGTGTTGTAACTAGCGTTGTAGCGCTACCTTAGGGCGCTACAGCGCTAGGCTTGAGTGTCTGGGGAATTTTTGGCTCTATTTGTAGCGCTATAGTGCCCCCATTTGTGGTGCTGTAGTGCTACCCTGTTTCCAGAAGTGGGTTTTTGAGTTATTTCTTAGGGTTTTTGCCCGGGGGCTCGAGGTTTGATTCCACCACCTCATTTGGTGGAATTAGGGCTTCCCGAGGGCTTGGGATTGGTCCCGAGGTTACGTTTTGGAAATTGAAGTTTAGTGATGGTTCTAATTTATGGTTGTGACTAGGTGTATGCCAGGGCACGGACAGGATCGTGCTTGAAGGTTAATTTCACTAGTCAAGCTGTTGGGTTCAAAGGTAAGAAAACTGCACCCATTTATGTGGATAGGTTGGGACTAAGTGTTCCCTATATTTGTATGCACTATTATATGATTGTGATAAACTATGTGAATTTGTTGGGACTAAGAGCTCCCTATATTTGTATAATGTCATGAGATGGTATTATGCCATGGGGACATGTGATAAACGACCTAAGAGCACCGGAATCAATATTTGCGCATAGGGCACGGCTCAGCAACTGGTAGCTGAGGACATCTTATTTATAACTGAGCTTGGTTAAGCTGGCTAGAGTCAGTGGGTATAACACTGGGGCGGCCTAAGTGAACCGAAGACATTGGGTTAAACAGAGGGTGCCAACCTTGAATATTATGTAATGGTTGCTATAACTGTTGATTATGAACGGGATTATCATTGTTAATTTGATGAATATGATATGTTGATTATCTGGATGAGAAATTGTTAACTTGTTGATTATTATCACTGGATAGGTGAATGTTATGAATTGCTAAATAATTGGTTAAGCTTTGTGGAATATTTGGTTATTGATATTGATCATGCTATGATATTATGTTTTCATGCTGGGCCTTGGCTCACGGGTGCTTCGTGGGCAGGTAAATGCAAGGATTTGGTGGTTCGGCCATGAGTTGGAGAGCTCTGGGGGCAAGGTGTACATTCTCAGTTGCTCGATCGCCACAGTCGAGGGTTTGTACAGGGATGAAACCTAAAATTGTATATTTTGCCATTAGAGTGGCCATGGTTATTTATAACTTTTGGAATTTTTGTAAACACGACTTTTAAACACTGTTTTTGGGATCCCATGTACTAAATAATTATTTTAGTGAAGATTATCTGTTTATGACCAAAATCTTTTAAACTTAACCTGTTTATTATTATAGGATCATGGTTTCAACTATATGAGTTGGTTAGCAAGTCCTGCACTATTTAAAATACACAGTGTAACGACTTTGGTTATCCAGGGCGTTACAGCTTGGTATCAGAGTAGCCTTGGATTAAGGGTTCCTGAAGACTGGCTGGACATGTACATTCGCCGCTAAAGACAAGATCGACTCAGGGTTCCGTAATTGAATACATGAGATTGTATGCTTAAGTGCTTGAATGGAATATGAATGCATTAATTTGTGTGAGCAATAGGAAGCATGAGATTCTAATAGGGCCTAGCCCTTGACTGCTGTATGATGATATCGAGGCATGCTGATTAGCATTGTTATTGCATGTGGATGGATATTTGAATAGCGGTTTGTGTATTGATTACATGTGGTTAATTGGTTAAATTGAGTTTACATGTTTTATCTATTTATTGGTAAATGGAAAGCATGATGAACATGATTATATTTAGTAGCAATGAAATTGTGAACTAAGGCATAGTAATGTGGATTAATGTTTGTTATGCTTTATGTGTGTATGGCTATTGTGATTGTTTGGACCTGCCCGTGGAATGGTTCTGGATATGAACATCAGGGCTGGGGGGTTTAGTTAGTAATGGCAGGTGAATTCAGACTGTTTATGCTCGGAATGGTTAAATGGACTTGGTAATGAGATGGTAGGTGTTGCAGATGATAGATAGGGAATGGAACCCTCCGTCTGCCCATGAAGGTCGCAGCAAATGTTCGCTGGTAAGTGGGTAAGCTGTGAGGTCTGATAGAGGAGACTAGATGGATGAAACAGCGGGTTCTTCTGGGAAAAGAGTTGTTTTGTATAGTATAATAGTAGGGGCGCAAGTGTTTGTTGACTTAAAGGTATAGACACTCAGGAGTGTTGTAGAGAAGGTTTTAGGGGCATTACTTCCTGGTTATGAGGAAGTTTTGGATGTACCCCAAAATTGATTAGAGGATGAGCATAGCTAATCCTATCCTTGATTACATGAAGGTGATAGGCTGTGGTAGAGTGGTTGTGTCAAGTAGTTATGGAAAAAGGATGCACAGAAATGGTACCCCAGACCTGAAGTGTTAGCATGATGGGTTGGGGAGAAACTCGGACTGAGATGTGATAGAAGATATTACTATGAAGTGGTTGGAGCTATGGGGACTAATAAGTTTATGAATATGGTTTGGAATGCTAAGACAACAACAGAGTATGTCAACATGTTTGGTGAGTTAGTCAATCCACTTTGGAAGTTGACACAAGCAGATGTAACTAGAAATGATGACTCATTTAAGGATTAAACTCTGGAATGACCCAGAGCATCAGGGCCGCTCAGGTGCATGAGGTTTTCATCGGTGCCTGGGCAGCAGGGACATCCATGGTATCTGAGATATAAGGAATGAAGTATGGAGCGTGAGTGTCGAAGGGCAAGAAATGCAGATGACGGTGTTCCCATTGGTGGAACTTGGCCAGGGCAGATACTCAGATATCGGAATAAAAGAACCTCTGATAGTTCTTTGTCTTTTGGTTTTGACAGGAAGGGGTATAGTTTATAGGATAGCCATCAGGATAGTGATAAAGTTTAGTGAAGATTAATCAGTATGCACCAGATGTAGGAGACGCCAATTGGAAAGATGCCAGATAAGGGAACATTATCTATATGAAATGGTTTAGTAGGTTAGGGTCGATTAGGGATTGCCCAGGATTAGAGAATAGAAGACTGGAATGTCTTGTTACATTTGAAGCCCGAGGATAGTTCCTCGGAGGTGATAGGTTGACTTGATAATCCTCGTTCTTGGTTGCATAATGGGCTGAAAGAGTTCGGTGTTGCGTATCTTCTAGAAAAGATTCAAATATGAAGTACATGCCTCAAGGTTGTTATACAAGTGGCTGGAAATATTAGTGTTTATTGGGGACGAATTAGAAACTTCTAAGAGAAGCGTTGGAATGTAACTGATAAAGAGGTTCATGGTGAAAGTATTTGAGCTCATCATATGAGAGCCTTGTTGTGAGCCTGAGTGATAGCTAATTTGTTAAGAGGCAACCATGGATTGTGGGGGGCATTAGTTGAAGTATATAAGTTGGATTGAATAGAAAATGAAGTGATCAGTAGGGATTCAGATGGGTATGTAAGGAGTTGTTGAGTACGCTTCAGAAGTCAGCTATGGGAAAATTCAGTATCAGGGACAGTGTGAAGAATGGTATTATTTTGGCAAAAAGAATTACTAGTTCATCAGAGGGAATATCTGACTTAGGGATGGATTGGATAGAGCGTCGTACCGTGGAATTTGTTGTTATCATCTGTTAAGGATGAAGAGTTTAAATGTCCGGTTACAAGACAGGAAAATGTCTTCAGGAATTGATCTTCGATCTGGTTATTACCAGGTGAGGATCAAGGAAAGAGATATTTCAGGAATTATCACTTGTACCAAGTGGGGTATGATGGATTACCAATAAAGATTCTTGACTGACATAAGCTTCAACAACATAGGTAAGTTTAACAAGTAGAGAGTACAGGAAGGATATGAATAAGTCACATCTAGGTTCGTCAAGGATGCGTTGAACTACTTTCCAGCTAGTAGCAAAATGCGAACGACTACTACACTGATGATACTAAGACTGAAGAAGCAGGGTAACAGGTAAGGCTTCAAAAGCTGTCAGTTTCAATCTCGCCAAGGGTATACAAGGTCATGCTACAAGAAGAGAAGGGATCAAGTATGAAGAGGTTCAGTCAGAAGCCACAGAGAGATTATTGAAGAACGTCTGAAGGATAAGAAGCACATCGAGACTAGTGAACATGTCTTCTACCACACAAAGATCTTTGGAGGACAGTCATATCAGAGATTAGAATGATAAAAGAACCTAAGGGTAGACTGAATGGACAACTTTGTATCAGGATTTTGGAAGACGGAATAAAGATTGGTTAACACCTTGTAATATAGAAGTCCATGCGTAGTAGATGGTTACAAAAGGGTAGTATGAGGGATCTTAATCTTGTTCTAAAAACATGAAGCTGTAAGCAGCACATCAAGTTTAAGACGAGCCCAAATACAGACTGCAGAGATGATGGTATGTGCCTCGTGGTAGGTGAAAGAATGGGAACGTGGTCGGTGTACAGAGAATACTCAATTGACAGTAAAGGTAGAGCGTAAGAGATTTGAGCACTTGGTTGTTTATAAAGGAATAATCCTGAGACCATGTTTAGGTGAAACTTACTGGGTAATTTACATTGAAAATCTTTGATTGCGCAAGAAGAAAATTAATTTGGGAGTTGATCTCTTACTGGGGATGGTGTGTGTCGGTTGGATAGGACGCCACGGGTTACTGCTAGGTCAGATAAAATAACAATGGGGATTAGTATGGTACCGGCGATGGGTTGTGGATAAGTATATGTCTCGATGGGAAAAGAAGTTCAGGAATAGGATAATATGAGAATGGTGAAGAAACCTACCATTGTGATATGAGCTAAGAAATGAAGATCGGGTGAATGATCTGATGGAGCCCGATGTTGAGGTGAAGATCCTAGAGGTAACATGGTATAGTAGTGGATCATTGGTGTGGACCACGTTGGACTACAAGTAGGATAATTGGACATGAAAGATTGAAACTCGATAGATTGGGTTAGCACATTTTGGGTTCGTGTGAATGAGTGGCATGTGTGACAATTGATGATAACAGATTGAGACTCTTTAATTCTCCAGGTTCTGGAATGAAATTAGAGAGCAAATGGGATAGGATTGGATCTTAGGATTGATGACTATTTTATGAATGTGTAGTTTTTGGGATATTAAGAAAAGTATAGTCCTTTGGTGAGCAGCCACAGTGATGAATGTTAGCTTGTGGCTGAGGTGACACAGTATAAGATATGGTAAGATAGGAGGCATGTGGTGCTGATTCTAAGTAAGCAAAGAAAAGACAACGAGTATTATGGTTCAGTATTGGTTCGAGGGGAAAACCAACGAAGTTGTGAGAATCATTAGGGCAGGAGCATCTGCCTATCTGAAAGGACATAAGGGTTCGCAAGAATCAAGTGTCGGAACATGAAATTTCAGGACGAGAGACTTGTAAGTCTCCTAGCAGTGTAGACAAGAAAGAGTATGATGGTATGAGGAAGAAAACAGGGAGTTTGACTCCCGGTTTAACAAGAATTTTGAAATCGTACCAAGAATTAGGCCAGGGGCCTACAAGTTTGTCTTACCCTAGTGTGGGTAATGGATTATGGGTTTTATTGGTGTCAATAACAAGAAGGAAAATGATCGCTGATGAGATGAGTAGACTCTGGGATTCAGCAGAGTTTTTGAAACAAGAAAAGGTTAATGAGATTACAGATATAAGATAAGATCTTATGAAACAAGACTGTCACTCTAGTAAGAGTGTTATTGAAGGATTAAAGATAAAGAAATGGACTTTGGAGTTATGGTAAGAGATGTGGGATTTATTACCTGATGGGTGTTCGAATAAATTTCGAGGACGAAATTGTTATAAGTAGGGAATAGTTGTAACGATCCAAAATTTCTACTAGGGCTTAAGGGCCTTGATTAGTGTGTCAGGAGGGCATAATTGGTATTTATGTGAATGAATGATTAAATGCATGATTATATGGCATGCATGATTAAATGATTATATAGATATGGTTAGATGCATGCTTAAGAGTATTAAATATGCATGTGGGCCCTGTTTTGTTCTTAAGGGCATGTTTGTAATTGTGGCCCGTTGAGGGCATAAATGTAAATAATTGTGATAAATTGTTGGGACCACATTATTATGTGGATATATTTGCAGCTTGTGGCTCAAGGCGATCCTAGTGAGCGGTTTAGCGAAAAAGTCACAGTGGGGATTTATACCCGGCTAGGGGTAAGCCTGGGGGTATTTCTGGCAATTAAGGATATATATTGGAGTCTATTTGATAATGATGAAAATAATTGGTGATTAGTTAGGTGTCGGGGTTTAAGCGATAGTTATTAGAGACACTCGAGGAATTAGCGGGAATTGGGAGAAATGACCAAAATGCCCTTAGAATGTTTTAAAGTTTACATTTTAATGGGAGGGTAATATGGTCATTTGGTCTAAAAGAGATAAGTCATTTTCAGCCTTATCAAACTTAGTGGAATGTTTAGAAACAAGTAGAAGCTAAAGGAAAAGAAAAGAAGGACGAAAGAAAGAAGGAAAAACAGGGGACTCTTTCTCTCTGTCGGTTTGGCCATTTTTCACCATCTCTTGAGGATTTTTGGAGATGGAATCTCAGGGAGGGCCTAAGGAAAGACTTGAGTTTATGATTCTTGAGGTGGCTAGAGGTTCAGCTATAGGTTATACTCAATTCAGGTAAAAGTTTTAGAGTTTATTCTGAACTTTATAACTTAGAGGAAATTGAAGTGCGTACGACTAGAGGGGCATGGTGTTAACCTAAGGTCTAATTTCTCCATTGAAGGTAACCATTTCTGGCTTTGAAGTTCTGAGTTTCTGTTGAGTTTTTGAGCTTCAAGCTCAAGCATGGCTTTTTCTTTGTTTTGGCGTGGATGTAGCTAAGTTCTATATGGTTGGGCTACATGGGGTGAGATGTTGATGATGGTAATCTAAATTTGGTGTATGGTTTAAGTTTGGAGGGGTTTTGGAGAGTTTTGGCATGAGGAAATTCGAAGGAGAAAATCAGTGTGATGTTGGTGCTGTAACTAGCTCTGTAGCGCTAGCCTTAGGGCGCTATAACGCTAGGCTTGAGTGTTTGGGGGATTTTTGGCTCTGTTTGTAGCGCTAGAGCGCCCCCTTTGTGGCGCTGTAGCGCTATCCTATTTCCAGAAGTGGGTTTTTGAGTTATTTCTTAGGGTTTTTTCCCGAGGGCTCGGGGTTTGATTCTACCACCCCATTTGGTGGAATTAGGGCTTCCTGAGGGCTCGGGATTGGTCCCGAGGTTACGTTTTGGAAATTGAAGTTTAGTGATGGTTCTAATTTACGGCTGTGACTAGGTGTATGCTAGGGCTCAGACGGGATCGTGCTTGAAGGTTGATTTCACTAGTCAAGTTGTTGGGATCAAAGGTAAGAAAACTGCACACGTTTATGTGGATAGGTTGGGCCTAAGTGTTCCCTATATTTGTATGCACTGTTATATGATTGTGATAAACCATGTGAATATGTTGGGACTAAGAGCTCCCTATATTTGTATAATGTCATGAGATGGTATTATGCCATGGGGACATGTGATAAACGACCTAAGAGCGCCGGAATCAATATTTGCGCACAGGGCGCGACTCAGCCACTGGTAGCTGAGGATAGCTTATTTATCACTGAGCTCGGTTAAGCTGGCCGGAGTCAGTGGGTATAACACTGGGGTTGGCCTAAGTGAGCCGAAGACAGTGGGTTAAACAGAGGGTGCCAACCCTGAATATTGTGTAAAGGTTGCAATAACTGTTGATTATGAATGTGATTATCGTTATTTATCTGATGAATATGATATGTTGATTATCTGGATGAAAAATTGTTAACTTGTTGATTGTTATCACTGGATAGGTGAATGTTGTGAATTGCTGAATACTTGGTTATGCTTTATGGAATATTTGGTTATTGATATTGATCATGCTATGATATTATGTTTTCTTTCCGGGCCTCGGCTCACGGGTGCTTCGTGGTGTAGGTAAAGGCAAGGATTTGGTGGTTCGACCATGAGTTGGAGAGCTCTGGTGGCGAGGTGTACATTTTTAGCTGCTCGGCCGCCACGGTCGAGGGTTTGTACAGGGACGGAACCTAGAATTGTATATTTTTCCATTAGGCCATGGTTGTTTATAACTTTTGGAATTTTTGTAAACACGACTTTTAAACCATGTTTTTGAGATCCCATGTACTAAATAATTATTTTAGTGAATATTATCTGTTTATGACCAAAATCTTTTAAACTTAACCGGATTATTATTATAAGATCATGGTTTCTACTATATGAGTTGGTTAGCAAGTCCTGCACTATTTAAAATACACAATGTGCCGGTTTGGTTATCCAGGGCGTTACACATATCCTCCCGGAACCGCGCCTCCGCAAGAAGATGGTCACACGGCCACCATATTAGGAGGCCCACATTTGGGATGGCCATCCCAGAATGATAAAAAATGATACCTCAATCAACTCAATTACGACCATGAGGTATGCACCTTGGTCCAGACTCCGGCCCAATGCCCGATATTAATGAACCTACCCATCACGTTCATGGAAGAGGATGCCCGGAATGTCATTGATGCCCAAATCGCCAACAAAAGGGTATCCCAAGTGTTGGAGGATGTTGGAGCTCCGTCAATGTACTGTTCAAGCCAACGTTCACAATAAATGATTTGACCGAGGCAGATCTGGCATCATGCCCAACACAAATCTATGGCTTCAATGGGAATTCATTGCTCCTGATGGGTAAGATCCAACTTCCCGTGACGTTGGGGAACGAGATTCAGGGCTCATTCAAATATTGTACGTTCGTAGTGGTGGATTGTCCCACCGCATACAACGTTTTTTTTGGCTGTCCTGAATTGGTCGATTTCAGCACCATTACCTCCATCTGCCATCTCTATATGAAGTTCCCATGCAATAATGGAGGAGTGAGAACCATGTGAGGAGATCAGAAAAGCACCCGAAAGTTCTATCACGTCTCCATCCGCCCTATATGCATGATCAGTGAAGAGCCTTTTGAAAAGGAAAACACTGATCCAATTCCACCACCACAGCCATCACAGAGGGTGGTCCAAGAGGAGGATGAATTGGATTTGCGGATAGGGCATTAGAACCCATGGAGGAGGTGGAAGAGGTGTGCATCCATGACAGCGACCCGACCACAGTAATATGAGTCAGGAAACACCTAAACTCGAAGGTCAGGGCTGCCATAATTGCCTGGGTAAAAGAGAACCAGGATTTCTTGGCCTGGTCTCACTCGGATATGACCGGGATCGACTTCAACGTCATATGTCACACCATGAACATTGACGTAAATGAAACTCCCGTCGGGAAGAAGCGGAGAGCCCTAGGGGCGGAGATGGTAGAAGCTCTCAAATTAGAAGTTGAGAAGTTGTCCTCGATCAACTTCATTCGGGAGGCCCTATATTCCGTTTAGCTGGCCAATCCGGTGTTGGTACCAAAGTCGAACGAGACGTGAACTTGCATCTACTTCACTGATCTTAACAAGGCCTACCCGAAAAATTGTTTCCCTCTGCCCCGAATCAACCAAATGGTGGATGCTACATCTGGGTATGAGTTGTTGAGTTTCATGGATGCCTACTCTAGCTACAACCAGATTCCAATGAATGTAGCAGATCAGGAACACACCATATGTCCCTAGGATTTCTATTAAGGGATAGGCCCTGGCCGACTTCATCTTAGAATGTACCGGGATAACCAAAGATGAAGAACCTGTCGACCCCATAATGCTTCTATGGAAAGTCTTCGTAGATGGAGCCTCAAATGAAAATGGGGTCGGTATCATATTAATATATCCTCAAGGTCATCAGTTGCATAGCGCCCTACGCTTCCAGTTTGAAGCGTCAAACAATGAAGCTAAACACGAGGCCGTGATAGCCGGACTACGCCTGGCCCAGGAGGTAGGAGCAGCAAATGTAGAACTCCACAATGACTCCCAACTAGTGGTCAAGCAGATTTTGAGGGAATACCAAATGAAGGGGGAAAAGATGGCCACCTACATGACACGAACCCGGGAGTTACTCCAATCCTTCAAGAAATAATTCATCTGCTAGATCCCCCAAGGAACAAAATGTGTTTGCATACATATTGGCAAACTTGGCCACGGATGTTGAAGCAGAACTCTCTGGGGCTTTCCCGATCTATCATCTTCCCGCACCTAGTATTCAAGTCCCCACAATCATCAATGCCATAGATTACTCCACATCCTGGATGGGCCCTATCATCCAGTACCTAACCACTGGGGAATTGCCCGCAGATAGGGCTGCCGCTAGGAAACTTCAGTACCAGGCTCCCAGATACGTCATGATGGATGGAAAACTCTATTGAAGGGGGTTGTCCATGCCATATGTTTGATGCATATCTGGGACAAAAATGAATGTAATCATGCATGAAGTGCATGGAGGTTTTGACGGATATCACACAGCTGGACTCAGCTTGTCCAAGAAAATCCTAAGGCAAGGATATTTTTGGCCAACAATGAAGAAGGATTGTGTTGATCACATCTGCAAATGTGAATAGTTCCAAAGTTACGCGAAGATCCCGTGAGCCCCTCCAACAGAAATAACCCTGATGACCAGTCCCTGGCCTTTTGCAATGTGGGGAATCGATCTAGTAGGATTGCTCCCAACTGGGAAGGGTGGGGTAAAATACGCCATTGTGGCCATTGACTATTACACCAAGTGGGTCGACGCGAAACCAATGAGCACCATCACCTTTGAAAAGTCCCTGGACTTTGTCATCAACAACATTGTTTGTCGATGCAACCTCTTTCACAAAATCGTGTCTGAAGACGGGAAGCAATTTGATAGCATCCACTTCATTGACTTCTGTGAAAGATATGGCATCATCAAGAGCTTCTCCATAGTCGCAAGGCCTCAAGCAAACGGGCAAATAAAGGCCGTGAAAAAGATTTTGAAGGGGACATTGAAGAAAAATCTACAAGCCTAGAAGAGCAAGTGGCCGAAAGAGTTTCCATGTGTTCTATGGGCATACCGAACCACAGAAAGAACGCCAACCAGACATACTCCTTATTTGATGGTGTACAGATGTGAAGTGGCCATCCCAGTAAAAATGGCGGTCCCGTCTCACGGATGAGAGTCATATGTTCCCATCCAAAACCACGCCTTACTCCAAGAATCCTTAGATCCGGGAAGAATCACAGGTGTAGCTGAAGATGTAAGAGGGAAAGATCGCCAGGCAGTTTAACTCTAAAGTTAAGAGCTGAAGATTCAAAACTGGTGATGTAGTCTTTAAAAGAGTCTTCCCTGCAACCTAAGATCCAGGAGTAGGGGTTCTAGGACCAAACTGGGAAGGACCCTATGAAATCCAAAACGAAGTATGTCTGGGAACGTATTGATTAAGGCGACTAGACAGAACGGAGGTCCCAATGGTCTGGAACGCAGAACACCTCCACCAGTACTGTCAGTAGTCGGGAGGATCTGATTCTGTTTTCTTTTCAAATTTTTTTTAGCAATGTACGCCCCTGGGAGATTTCTTGTTTAATGAAAATGGTGTATACAAAATATCATAAGAAATGTTGTAAGGAAAGAAAAAGTTCACTTCTGTCTTCATTTTTTACACAAGCAAGTAACCTAAGACTACACTCTTCGATCACTTGGGGGGTATGGCCATCTATACAAGTACGTCCAGGAATGAAGACAAAACAGGATGTAAAGCTCAGAGCTTAGTCCTGATCCGGACTCGTATAGACTTGGGGTGCAAAACCCAACTTCCAACAAAATAGGATGTAAGGCTCGAGGCCCAGTCCTAAAACAGACCTATATGGTTTGGGGGGTTCAAAACCCAATAGAACGCAAGCCTTGAAGCCCAGTCCTAAGCTAGACCTATATGGTCCGGGGGGTTCAAAATCCAATAGGGCGAAACGTTCAAAGCCCAGTCCTAAACCTGGACATACATGATCTTGGGGGTTCAAAACCCAACAGGGTGCAAGGTTCAAAGCCCAGTCCTAAGCTGAACCTATATGGTCCGGGGGGTTCAAAACCCAATAGGACACAAGGCTCAATGCCCAGTCCTAACCCAATAGAGTTTCAGACGACAAAGTTGGCAGAATCTCAGCCTTAAATCTAAGAAGATGATACAGCAATTCGTCGAATGGTTGAACCGGGACCAAAATTTCTTGATGGCTGAACGGAAAGAGGTCTAGTCGGAAATAGATGGACACGAAAGTGAACTAATCATCGAAGAAGCTCGTCAAAAAATTGGCACATAAAAATCTCTCTTTTATGCTCTGAATATATAGAATGTGTAAAGTTTGAAATGAGACTGTCGAGGTATTTATAGGGAAGAAATCCACTATTCGATCCAACGGTCAACAGTGGGAATCCCAAGAGTATCCCCATCCAACGGTCCCTGATGGTACTGAGGCTTAAATTTCCCTAGTCGAATACTAAATCGTGGATTCGTCAATCCACAATCTCCACTTGCCTCATCCAACGGTCCATGTCAAAACTCTCAGGGCTATCCCCATCTTACGATCCCAAATGGTTTAGAAGAATCAAATAGCCCACTCGAGTACCCAATAGACTTTTCTTGTACAGACGGGACGTCTTGAGAATTACGCTGATACTCCTCAGTCACTTGGATCATCAAAGATTATTTTTAGATCTTTAGGGCATAAGTGGAATAGACGCACAATCAACCTGAAGACACGTGTGTGAAACATTGTGAATTTGAAAGGACGAGGATCGCCCAAGTGGCCCCCAAGGAAATGAACCCGACTTCTGGAAAATGAACCGGGATATTTGGATTTGATCCAGGAGAGTAAGGCAAGTCTCCACCATGCAAACATGAACAAAGACTTGGGGGTAAATGTTATCCATGTTTTCCACCCGTAACACGTGGCATGACCCAGTGGGTTCAGGGATCCTCTTGAAGAGGTCCAAGCCCATTATGAGCCCGATGAACAGGGAGAAGAAAGTCTTGATAGCCCAATCATTAACGAACCCAACAACGCTCGATGGGCACAACCATAACAAGAGAACCGAGACCAAGATGCAGGCCCAACTCATCTTCCCCATCCCAACCTACCCATATTGTTCGGGATGCCAATAAAGTTGGCAGACTAACTAGTCGATGGAAATAGATATTGCCGAGAATCTAGGGAAGATATTCAATGTCACAATGTCCCTCTTGGCAAACGAACCCGAGTCCTGGTGAATGGATCAGGACTCTAGTAAATAAACTGGGACATTATTAAACGGACCTGGAATAAACTTTTGGACAGGGAGAGCCTGATCTTCCCTGACGCTGACATGTCCCCAAGAAACACGGAAGTTGGTCTCCTCAACTAACCTGTAGAAAAGGTTATGCACGGAATGTACGCTGCTCCTAGGAAACAGTACTGCCACTATTCTAACAGATGCTGTCCCCAAGATTCCCTTAGAAGCCCGCGCAGACCAGTCTGAAATTATGTACTATTGATAGCCGTAAGGCTTGGCCATGCCCAAGCCGGCCCAATGGGCCCTGATTACTATATTTTATTATGCAACTTTCTTTGTATTTTGACTCCATTAGTGAGAAAAACATGATTACATCCCTATTGGGCCCAAATTAGTCTGACCCAAACCCATTGCACCTAACATCCTATAAATAGGACCAGTTGTGCACTGTAGCAGGGATCCCAGATTTTCTCTTGTAAGAAATTACTCTGCTAAAACTTGCAGAAAACTCCATTGTCAAAAGCTCCCTAAAATCTAATATAGTAGACTCATGGACTAAGGCTCATTAATGCCCCAACCATGTAAAAACTTTGTTTGTTTATCTTTGATCCTTTCTTTCTAGCTCTAATTTCTTAATATATTTCTAGTTTTCGAAAAACTCGGTAAACATATCCATAACCCTAATTCTGGTATGTGATCTGATACAAGGTTAATGATTCAATTGTTAACACTTGATTGATCAGTCTGCTTTCATATTTGTAAATTTTTACTTACTAAGCATTATCGCTTACCTGGTTGTTTCATGTTGTAGGAAACGGTAAGGGCAAAGCGGAGTAGTGAGCACTGGGGTCTGTTTGTCAAATGTGTATGTGGCCCGACCTTTAGGGATACAGTCTCTTGGAAAGATTTTTTGTATAACGTTTAATACTTTCGGTTCATTTTGAAATACAAGAATAATTTTAATGTAGTATATTAAGTATGCACATACTTTATTTTTAAAAGTTTTTTATATGGATATTTAGGACTATAGTAAATTAAAATGTTTTATAATTTCACATTATTTTAGTCTTATATTGTTGGGTCATTACACTTTAGGCTGCCCCTATCTGTCTCTGTGTATTTCTGTCTTCTCGAGTGTTGAGTCTTAGCCCACCCTTTTTTAGATCTAAATTAGAGAAAGGTTTGAAAGATTGTGGTGCTGTGTTCTAGTGATTTGAATTCCTTACAATACGTAACATTTTAATGAAGACCAAAGGTTAGGGAATTCAGAGGAAGGAGTCAATTAATTTTCTATTTATTCGTAAGTTTCTATACATTTATGTTTGTATTAATTTACGAATTTGATGTTTAAATGTATGCCAGACAGTTCTATGTGTTCTATTATATTTTAAAAAAAAATTAATAGGGAGCATGCATCTAGATTCGAATTCTTAGAGCCTAGGTTGCCTAGGTCTAGCCCATACTTACACCTTTGAGATTTAGTAGTGTAATTGAGTGAGAGTATTATTCATATATATGAAATCTATAACTTCTGTATGAGAAGATAAAAGATGACTTCCTTAATATTGTTGTTCAAAAATGTTAAATGATTGAGATCTCATTTCTGTGATTAAGTTCACGGAAATGTCATTTATAAAGAATTTAGTGGGAGTTAAGGATAAAATACTAATGAGGGGTAAAATGGTACTTTGCACCCGGCTTATTAGTAAGTCATCGATAGAGAATTGACTGACTGTAATGGTTATAACAATGGATAATGTATTTGTGGTTTCGAAAATACCTTCTGTGAACTCAAGACCTCAATTCCGAGTCTATAGTGGAGTAACGAGGAATTAATAAGTTGTGAGATAATTTATTACCATAAATATACTCACGGGAACTTATTGTAGCTTGGATTCATGGATCCATGGTCCACATGTCGTCTCTAGTAAAATTAGATCTAATAGTTTCAAATAATTAATTTAATTATCTATTAGTAATATCAAGACTGGGTCAAAATAAATAAATAATGGTGAATTATTTATTGATATTAGGTGAGAATTGGAAAAAAGAGAAAGTTTGAGGATTGGATTGCAAATTCTCAAACGAGAGTTTTATAGACAGTTGTTCAATTTTATTGATATTAATAAATTAATATTAATATTAGTAAAATAAATTAAATTAAGGTTCAAAGTATAAATAGTTATTTTGAACAAGTATTAAATTAATTATTATTTAAAATAAATAAATAAGGATTTGATTTTGGGAAGTTTTGGAAACAAAATTGAAAAATCAAAATGACATATTTGCCCTAAGTGGCTAGCCATATTGTGGATTGGTGAGCAAGTAATTGCTCCAATTAAATAATTAAATCAGTAATGGAATAAATCCTAAATTGGTTGCCCTAATATTTGCCTATAAATAGAGTTATTCAGTTATTTTGAAGTGATTGATTTTCTAAGAGTTATTGAGGAAAGAAAACTCTGTCAAAATACTCACTCTAGGCCACCCCTCTCTGTCTCTCTTTCTCTATCTATTTCTCTTTTCTTATGTGTTGAGACTTAGCCCACCATTTGTTAGATCTAAATTAGGGAGAGGTTTGGAGGATTGTACTGATGTGTTATAGCCATATGAATTCCCTAGAATACCAAGCATTTTAATGAGGACAAAAAGTGAGGGAATTCATAGGAAGGAGTCAATTAATCCACCGAGTATTCGTAAGTTTCTATACATTTGTGTTAGTGTTAATTTACGAATTTGATGTTTAAATGTATGTCATGCAATTCTATGTTTTCTATTATGTTTTTTTGAAAAAATAATAAGGAGCATGCATCTAGATTCAATTATCACATTAAACTCAAAGTCTAACAATCTATAAGCTTTGCTATTTGAGGCATTGCCTACAAAAGCACATCTTATAGCCATTGGACCCAACTTGGTCTTTTTAGTGTCCGCGCTTTTGCAATAAGCAAGACACCCAGATAAAAAATGTTTTGTTCCATAACTCATATGGAGAGATATTATTTTTATTCATAGGAATACCATTCAAAATATGACATGCGGATAACAATGCTTTACCCCAAAAATTTAAACTTAAGTTTGAATGTAATAGCATAGCATTGATCATTTCAAGAAAAGTCCTATTTTTCATTTCCGCTATAACATTTTGTTGTAGAGTATATGGGTGGTACATTCATGTATTATTCCATGCTCTTCACAAAATAAGTTGAAATTATTTGAAAAATTCACACCCCCTATCACTTCTAAGTACTTTTATTTTCCTTTCTGATTTATTTTCAACTTTCGCTTTATATATTTTAACAACATTAAATGCTTCATCTTTTTTTCGTAAGCAAATAAACATATGTGAACCTAATGAAATCATCTATGAAAGTAATAAAATATATGGTTCATCCTCTAGTCAACATACCATTTATTTCACATAAATAACTATGTATCAAATCTAACAAGTTAGAATTTCTATCAATACTAGGAATTTTTTTCTCAAGCATGTTAGATTATAGACATAGCTCACACTTGTCATGGTCAACATTATCACAATTAATTAATCCACATTTAATTGTACTAAAATCTTTATGTGCAAGTCTAACATGCCATAAAGTAGAATAATTTGAGTCAAGCATATAACAAGAAGAACTAGAAGCCTTATTATTTATGTCATCATCAATAGAGGTACCAAGTTGTCACATTCCATCACAAGAAAATCATTTTCCCCACCAAAACATTACCCTTAGACAAGGTAAGCTTGCCAGAATCAATCGCAACTTGCCACTTACAAGATTTATACTCATATCCAATACATACAACCTTTGACCTTTTCTCATTTCCCATTTTGATTTTATGGCCTTCCTTTGAGGTCTCAAATTTTTTGAATAGATATTTATCATAAGTAACATGGATTGTGGCACAATTGTCATACCACCAATATTTTACCTTTCAATGTATGGTTAATCTCAGTTAGTGTTGCCACTAATTCTTATTTGGTTGAATTCAACTTACGCTCATTATTTTGGCTCCTCTTGAACCTACAATCCATAGAAAAATGGCCATTCTTGCCACACACAAAGCAAGGTCCTTTGGAACTCTTGAATTGACCTTCATTCTTCTTAGGTCCTAAAAGTTTTTAGCCATTGTTTTTAGGCTTACCATTTCCTTTTCTTTGTTGTTATTGGGAGGTTTAGCAACCACATTGGTCTTAGAAGTCTTTCTATTAAACTCTTTAATGTTCTTATCTCTAGAACATGACTCCTCCTTTAACCTTAAATGTTTGAGAATTGCCTCCAACGAAATCTCCTCATTATTATGAAGGATTTTATTTCTATAGATCCTCCAAGATGGAGGCAACTTGGATATAATAGCACCAACAACAAATTGTTCCAGGAATACAATATTTAGGGTAGATAGCTTATTCACATTAATTTGGAATTCATGAATTTGGGGAGAATTAGTTTCACGTCAAAAAAACTAAAATCCCATATAATAAATAATAAGGAATTTCTTTGTACCTTCTTCTTCCACTTTATATTTGTCCTCTAATGCCTCCCAAATCTTGTTAGCAGCCTTGGTGTTAGTGTAAAGATCATACAACTAGTCTAAGAGGGCATTGAGGATGTGGCCCCTACAAATTAATTTTTCTTCTTCACATTTCTTCCATTCCTTGATGACTACTTGAGTGTCATCCTCAGTGGGTTCTATGACATTTAGATCTTTTTCCAAGATGAAGTACACTTGAGAGTAGTGAGTGAAATCCTAATCTTGTCTTTCAAATGCACAAATTAGTCCCATCAAATCTATCTAATCTAACTAAGTCTTGTGTCATCAATTTCAAAGCCGAAATTGAAGAAGATTCTTCCATGATGATGTAATTAAGATAATTGAGAATTTGATTGTTTGGAGAGAGTGAAATTACACCACCACAATAACAAGAATCTATGCACAATAACACTTGATAGAGTCCAATAAAAGATTGAGTTAATGAAATGCAAACCCTAGTTGTAGAACAAAACTCCTTGTTCTTCTTACAAGCTTCAAACCATAGTTAGAACACCAATTGAATCCTTTGATGGAGAAAATCAAAACCAAAGCTTATACATGATATGTATCATCGTCTAAATTCTATAAAGTTGTCATCCAAGTTGTTTACCCAAAAATGGTTGTTGATGACGTGGTAAGGATTTCTCACACGTGGTTGACACGTGGCAGAGTTGAAGTAAAAAGGTGATGTTCGGTTATCGACCAGATGCACATTGCTTCATTAAGACTGATTATTAAGTACGACCAAGCTGGTCGTATGATCCGGTTTATTTCCTTATAAGATTATGATCTTGTAATAATTATATTTATTATTTCATCTTTATTACCTTGATACACAGATATTAATGAGGGTTAAGGCCCAATGGCCCATGCAACCCCCCTTGAGCCTATAAATATGCATGAAATAGCTCAATGAGGGGACTTTTGATCTTTGAACCTTTTTCCTGAATATTGAGAGAGAGAGAGCCTATAGTGCGATTATCCATCGTCTTATTGTAATTCTCCAGAAGTTTGTGAAACTCAAGAACCCTAGTTCTTTGATCACGGCTTTGAGATTCAATATTAATAATAGCACTAAGTGGACGTAGGTCATTACCATTCTTTGGGGCCGAACCACTATAAATCGTTGGTGTTTTCTTATTTTCCATAAGACTAAATTCTTAATTGTCGTCTCATTTCTTGTCGTATATTTGACTCCGTGTCGTTGGCCAAATCGAGGGTCAATATTATGGTGCTTTCATTGAGAGATTGATACAAAAAAATGTAAGAAAATATTATGGTGAAGACATCCAAGAAGGCTGGACAGGCCGATGGCGCTGCATCATCTCAACCTCCTCCCCCAAATGTGGCTGAGAATGAACCACATTTGGAGTTTGAAGAGGAGGAGTTAGATTCTGAAACACTGAGGGCAACACTGGGAGTGTTACAGGACGAGCTGGCTAATTTGAGGGCCAAACAGGAGAATGCTGCGGAGACAATGGCGATGCAGCATAGGGAAATTGAACACCAGTGCCAGGAGCTAAGTGAGTGGCAGGCGGACATGGACCGTCGGCAGAGGAATGCCATGGCTGCTCTCGAAGCAGCCATCCGATTGGCTCGAATTCAGGCTGCACCAGCCTCTCAGCCAGATCATCCGCCGAATGCGCTGCCTCGGAGAGGTCCCAATCCTAGCCCTTCGCTCCAGCCAGCAAGCCCTCAAAGGCCAGAGCAGCCGCCTATGGCTCAGGATGATGTCCCAGGTAGGGATCCTGAAGACCAGCCTCCATGTCAGGCTGGTCGAGGCAATCCCCAGTGCCCGAGGCAGAATAGGGCCGGGTAGCCGCCCCGCAGCCTTAGACGCCCACGGGACGAAGAGCCAAATCTACCGAGTAGGGGCATCGTCCTTCTACCAACAAAAGGAACATTGATTCAGGCTATGCGATCATGGGCCCCCCACGACATAACAATGCATGGGGACCCAACGACCAGCGCAGGCCTCCCCCTGACACTCGGGAAATGCCAGCCCGAGGTGGAAATAGTGTGAATAGTCGGTCACGTCGTAGTCAGCAACCGTTTAGAGATGGACATGACTATAACGAAGCCAATTCCGGCAGAGGAAATGCTGGTCAGGGGAATGAGGAAGGAGGTGGAGGCAGAAGCCCCCACCTAGAGAAAACAAGCCAGCTAGCCATAACGATGAGGGGCAACCCAGGCAACATAACGTCTTTGATCGGCTAGGAGTTAGCGAGCAGAGACGCAGGGATGATGATTTAAGGGATGTACTCAATGATCATCATGAGAGGCACAATGAGTACGTTCCCCCGGCACCTCTTGCCCCAGCAGTCCCAGAAGCGGTTTAGGCTCAGATTGATGCCTTGAACCAGTCTAAACAATAGCTGGTCGGGGGACGAATGTCCCACATAGAGTACGATCGGAGGAGGGGCACTCAGTTTGTGCAAAGGATTGTTGTTGTTGAAACCCCCAGTAAATTCAAGATGTCGACACTGCCGAACTTTTATGGGTGCAGAGACCCAGTATCTCACGTTAACAAGTTTGAGATACAAATGGATATACAAAAAGTGTCGGAAGATGCCCGCTGTAGGATCTTCCCCGCGACATTGTCTGACACCGCCCAGGAGTGGTTCTTTAAGTTCCCTCCTGCTAGTATAGTATCTTGGGAGATGTTCGTGAAGGAATTGTACGGAAAATTCTAAGCGGGTTGCGAACGACCCACAAAGGCCAACCAGCTGGTCGAGATATGCCAGAAAGAGGGAGAGCCCTTAAATGAATATGTCCAGTGCTTCATGCGAGCAGCAGCTGGATCCAAGACAATGGGTGATGAAGGTATGATGATGGCTCTAACTGCTGGGGTAAGGCACCATTCACCCCTCTGGAGTAGCCTCAGAAAGAATGGGGTAAGAAGTACCCAGGAGTTTTTGGATTGGGCTGATCGGTATATCAAGCTCGAGGACGCGATTGCCAATGAGGGGAAATCTCCAACAAAAGACAAGGGGCCTAAGGTAGAACTCACCAAGGATGCCAACGGGTCGGAAAAGCCCAATGGCAACGGCAAGGGAAACAGGAATGGCAATGGTAGGAATGGTGGAAAACGGGCGAACAATGAACCCTCAGCTTCTGAGAATAAACACCCCAAAGGCAGTCGATACGAGCTGAGATTCACCAACTACACGACACTTGTGGAAAGTCGAGTGGAAGTCTACCAGGCGACCAGCTCCAGCGTGCCTTATAAACGACCCCCACCTATAAGGAAAGATATCTCCAAGAGAGATACGACGAAGTTCTGTCGTTTTCACAACGACTATGGGCACGACACCAACGAATGCAACCAATTGAAAGACGAGATTGAGTTCCTGATTAGGCAGGGACATCTAAGAAGATATGTGCGAGCCGCAAGAGGGTCTCAGCGAGAGCCTCAAGGTGGCAACGAGCAGGCGCATGCACACCAACGCTCGCCACCTTTACAGCCAGCTCCTGTGGCAGGCATTCTACTCACCATCTACGGCGGTCCATACCTTGCAGGGAACAGTGGGAAGGCAAGGGAGCGATACGCTCGAACCCTACGCCACGACCAGGACATCGAGAAGATGAGTGTGGAGGATTGAGCACCAAAAAAGGCTCGAAAAGATGAGTTGATAATCTTCTCTAAAGACGATGCCCCGCACGTACGATTCCCACACTCCGATCCGCTGGTCGTATATGTGCAAATTGCCAACATGATGGTGAAGAGGGTGTTGGTCGACACAGGAAGTTCGGTCAACATCCTATACAAGTCTTCACTAGAGAGAATGAAGCTGTCCATCAAGGACCTGGAGCCATGCTACCAAACTATCTATGGTTTTCCGATGAAGGGTTCGCCCCAACTAGGTCGATTAGGCTTCCAGTTACAGTAGGTACTACACCTGCTAACAGGACATTACTCACTATTTTCATAGTAGTTGATTGTCCTTCGTCATACAATGCTGTAATTGGGAGGCCAATTCTGGTCGACCTACGAGCTGTCACTTCAATATGGCACCTTGTCATGAAATTCCCAACAGGCGCATAGGTAGGATGCGTATTGGGAAATTAGCGGGAAGCAAGGGAATGCTACAATGCCTCGATAACCAAAGCAAAGAAAGGTGTGTCGAGAGATGTTTCCGGAAAGGAGTTGCAAATGGCAGTTGATGCTCAGGCCCAGTCAGGTGATAATGTCACCAAATAGGGCGTTGCCCAAAGTGAGGATAGAGACTTGGATCCTCACTTTGGGGATTTTGAGGAAGAAATAGGACCCATCGAGGACCTTGAAGAGGTCCAACTCGATGAAGAAAATCCTACCAGGATTGTGAAAGTCGGTAAAAACATAGAGACAACAACAAAACAAGCATTGGTAGAGTTTTTGAGGAAGAACCAGGAAGTTTTCGCCTGGTCACACAAAGACATGGTTGGAATAGACCCTGCAGTCATCAGCCATGTCTTGAACATCGACAAAAGTTTTCCACCAGTGCAACAGAAAAGAAGGTTGCTCGATAAAGATAGATCAAAGGCCCTAAAAGAAGAAGTCGAGAAGCTGAAGGAGAATGGGTTCATCAGGGTGGCGTTTTATCCATCGTGGGTCTCTAATCCCGTGTTGGTTCCTAAGCCAAATGGCAAATGGCGAACATGCGTGGATTTCACAGACCTCAATAAAGCCTGCCCCAAGGATTGTTTCCCACTCCCTAGGATCGACCAACTGGTCGATGCCACTGCAGGGCATGAGATTCTTTCTTTTATGGATTCATACTCCGGGTATAATTAGATTAGTATGCATCCTCCTCATGAGGATCACACTAGCTTTCGGACTGACACTGGGCTTTACTGTTACAAAGTAATGCCCTTCGGTTTGAAAAATGCTGGTGTGACTTACCAGCAATTGGTCAACCACATGTTTAAAGAGCTGATCGGCACAAACATGGAGGTCTATGTCGATGACATGCTAGTTAAGTCAAAGAAGGCAGAAGGACATATAGAGGATTTGCAAGAGTGCTTTAACGTCTTAAACAAATATCTGATGAAGCTGAATCCCCTCAAATGCTCCTTCGGAGTAGGATCAGGGAAGTTTGGGATTTATAGTTAACTCGAGAGGAATTGAAGCCAATCTTGAGAAGATCAAAGCCCTGATCGATATGAAATCTCTAGCAAAGATTAAGGATGTTCAAAGTTTGACCAGAAGAATTGCCGCTCTCAGTAGATTTATTTCAAAATCAACAGACAAGTGCGTTCCATTTTTTAATCTACTTAGAGGCAACAAAAAATTTGAATGGACGGAGGAGTGCAAGCAGGCTTTCCAAGCAATAAAGAATCACATAGCACAACCACCCATCCTATCAAATTTGGTCGATGAGGAAACTTTGTTTGTCTACTTGGCGATTACAGAATATGCTGCTAGTGCTTTCTTAGTAAGGGAAGAAGAGGGCGTGCAGAAGGCTGTTTATTATGGAAGCAAGAGGCTAATTGGAGCGGAGCTGCGATATCCACCAATTGAAAAGTTAGCCTATTGCTTAATTTTGGCCTCAAGGATGATGCGGCCTGTAACACCCCACGTCACTATGGCTGCTTCTTGGAATGAGGACTGGCCCTACAAACCAACACGAGTCCTTCCAGCGTGCTTTGTCCTCACTCGCACTCTTCCTGGGAAAACTTCCCAGGAGGTCACCCATCTTGAGATTACTCCAGGTCAAGCACGCTTAACTTTGGAGTTCTCAAGTGATGGGCTACCGAAAAGAAGATGCATCTTGCTGATATAGGTAGTACCCATCAATCCATTTAAGCCCTCCTCAACTGTGCAATCCCATACCTACACAGTCTTAGAATCATCACACTTGACCTTCCCCAGGCGGTGTGGGATTGCACAGCTTACACGATCTTTACCCTTACGGATCATGGGATCCTGACTGTCACAATCACCCCCCCTTATGGGCCCGGCGTCCCCATCGGCCACACTTCTAGCTGGTCAGGGCTCTGATACCATTTATAATGCCCCACGTCACTATGGCTGCTTCATGGAATGAGGACTGGCCCTACAAACCAACACGAGTCCTTCCAGCGTGCTTTGTCCTCACTCGCACGCTTCTTGGGAAAACTTCCCAGGAGGTCACCCATCTTGAGAATACTCCAGGTCAAGCACGCTTAACTTTGGAGTTTTCAACTGATGGGCTACCGAAAAGAAGATGAATCTTGCTTATATAGGTAGTACCCACCAATCCATATAAGCCCTCTTCAACTATGCAGTCCCATACCTACACAGTCTTAGAATCATCACACTTGACCTTCCCCAAGCGGTGTGGGATTGCACAGCTTACACGATCTTTCCCCTTACGGATCACGGGATTCTGACTGTCAACTGGGCATCAAAATTCACAAATGATAACTAGGTTTAGCGCCCTTAGGCCGCGCCCTCTGTTTATCCCACTGACTCCGGCCCGCTTAAACCGAGCTCAGTGAATATTAAGTTGTTCTCGGCTACCAGTGGCCAAGTCGCGCCCTGTGCACAAATAATGTATACGTCACCCTTAGGCCATTTATCACATGTCCCATGGCATAATACCATCTACGACATTATACAGATATCGGGAGCACTTAGTCCCATCACAAACATATAACCGAGTGCAGTTTTCTTACCTTTAGATTTGTTAGCATCGTTCACTTAGATCCTTGAGCACGATCCCTCTCGAGCCCTAGCGTAAACCTAGTCACAGCCATAGATCAGAATTATCACCAAACCTCAAGTCCAAAACCTAACCTCGAGACCAATCCCGAGCCCTTGGGAAGCCTCAATTCCACCAAACGGGGTGGTGGAATCAAACCCTGAACCCCCGAGAAAAAACCCTTGAAAATAACTCAAAAACCCCTTTCTCGAAATAGGGTAGCGCTACAGCGCTACAAACAGAGCCCAAAATCTTCCCAGGACAAATGGCCTAGCGCTACAGCGCCCAAAGGCTAGCGCTGTAGCGCTAGTCACAGACAACCAATGCTGTACTTTTCCTTCCTGCGATTTCCCCGAGCCAACCCTTACCAAAACTTTTCCAATCTTCAACCAAACTTAAAAACAAGCTTATCAACATACTCCACGCAACCCAAGCATCCCAAATACACAAAACCCAATCACATGCATCCCTAAACATAGAATTCACCATAGTTGAACCTAGAGTTCAAAAGCTGAGAAACTCAGCAAAACCAGAAATCACCAAGCTTGAAACTAAAGTTCCTTACCTCTGATGAATGAGATTAGCTTAGGTTAACCTCCTCACTAGCTTGGCATTCACCTCCTCAAAGCTCAGCTCCAATTTCCCTAGAATTCCCCATCAAAACTCAGCTCAAAACCACAACTATACCAAGAACCAGAAACTGAAGAAACCTCAAAATCTTACCTCCACTGAATAAGTTGCCCTGCCAATTCTTCAATCTTAACTCAGAAACCTAATTGCTCAGCTTGATCTATCCCTCCTCTGAACTTTGCTCCAAGAAACCTCAAGAAAAATAGTGGAGAAGAGCCTAAACCGACCTTGCTTTTCTTTCCCTTCTTTCTCTTTCTCTTCTTTCCTTTTCTTTCCTTCTACAAACTCCACTAAGCATAAAGCCTCAGTTATGCCTATCCTTTATAAGCCAAATGACCACAATACACTCCCTTAAATCCTAAGTCTTTTAATCCACCTAGTGGCATTTTGGTCATTTTACCCAATTCCGGCTAATTCCTCAAGTGTCTCTAATATTTTCCGCTTACTTCCTGATACCTAATTAATCACCAGTAATATTCCTCAATGTCAGAATTAACCTCAATATATTCTCTAAATTCCCATAAATACCCCAGGCTCGCCCCGAGCCGGGTATAAATCCCCGCTGTGACTTTTTCACTTAACCGCTCACTAAGATCGTCTCGAATCACGGATCACAAATATATCCACATAATAATGTGGTCTCAACAATTTATCACATATATATACATTTATGCCCTCAACGACCCAAAATTATGATTATGCCCTTCTAAACTAATCAGGGCCTACATCCATACTAATACACATAGTCATGCATCTCAGATATTCAAATAATCATATATCATACTTTAAATCATTAAATCACATAAATTCCAATTATGCCCTCCCAGCACACTAATCAAGGCCCTTAAGCCTTATTAGTTAATTTGGGTCGTTACAACTATCCCTCCTAATGAGAATTTCGTCCTCGAAATTTACCTGACTAACTTCGGATATTCATCTCGCATTGTTGTCTCAAGCTCCCAGGTCACTTCCTCGACCCTACTATTCCTCCACAACACTTTAACAAGAGGAATTGTCTTATTCCGCAATACTTTATCTTTCCGATCCAAGATCTGAACCAGTTGCTCTTCATAAGACAAATCTGTCTGTAACTCCAAGTCTTCATATCTCAACACATGAGTCACATCTGAGACGTACTTCTGGAGCATAGAAACATGGAATACTCCATGAACTCCAGACAACGATGGTGGCAAGGCTAACCTATAAGCCACCTGACCAATCCTTTCTAGGATCTCAAATGGTCCAATAAACCTAGGACTTAGCTTGCCCTTCCTTCCAAACCTCCTCACCCCTCAAAGAGGTGAAACTCGAAGGAACATGCGGTCCCCAACTTGGAACTCCACGTCCCTACGCTTAGGATCAGCGTAGCTTTTCTGTCTGCTCTGAGAGGCGAGAATCCTTGCTCGGATCTTCTCTATAGCCTCACTTGTTCTCTGAACCATATCCTATCCCAAATACTTTCTCTCACCCATTTCATCCCAATGAATGGGTGACCTACACTTCCTCCCATACAACAACTCGTAGGGAGCCATTCCAATCGTTGATTGGTAACTATTGTTATACGAAAATTCAATCAACGGAAGATACTTACTCCATGAACCTTCAAAGTCAATCACACATGATCTGAGCATATCCTCCAACACCTGAATCGTCCTCTCAGACTGTCTGTCAGTCTGAGGATGAAAGGCTGTACTGAACTTCAACTGAGTCCTCAAAGCCTTCTGCAAACCACCCCAAAACTTGGAAGTGAAGATAGGATCCCGGTCTGACACTATAGACTTAGGAACCCCATGGAGACGTATGATCTCCCTCACATACAACTCAGCATACTGATCCACAGTATATGTTGATCTTACTGGAAGAAAATGGGCTGACTTGGTGTACCTGTCCACTATCACCCACACCGAGTCATGAAGCCCAACCGTTCTGGGTAAACCTCCCACAATATCCAAAGTAATGTCCTCCCATTTCCAGTCAGGAATGCCCAATGGCTGAAGCAACCCTGCTGGTCGTTGATGTTCAACTATTACCTGCTGACAGGTTAAGCATCTGGCTACGTACTCCACCACATCCTTCTTCTTCTCGGGCCACCAATACAACATCCGTAGATCCTAGTACATCTTTGGGGTACCCGGATGAAGTGAGTACGGCGTCGTATGAGACTCATCTAGTATCTTTCGCCTGATCCCCTCATCAGCTGGAACACATATCCGTCCCTGACAACGAACCAAACCAACCTCAGAAATATAATAGTCCTTAGCTACTCCCGCTAAGAAATTCTCCCTAATCCACTGTAACGGAATGTCTCCCAACTGTCATTCTCTGATCCACTCTAGTAGGGTCGACTGCAGAGTAATATTGGCCAACCGGCCTACCACCAACTCTATCCCCGCTCTGACCATCTCATCAGCTAATTCACTTGAGATCTGAATAGAACTATATAATTGACCTGGGCCTCTCCGGCTCAATGCATCCGCTACCACATTGGCTTTCCCTGGATGGTAAAGAATATCACAGTCATAGTCCTTTACCAACTCCAGCCAACGCCTCTGTCTCATGTTCAGGTCCTTTTGTGTAAAGAAATACTTCAGACTCTTGTGGTCAGTGTATACCTCGCACTTCTCCCCATAAAGATAATGTCGCCAAATTTATTGTGCGAATACCACCGCTGCTAACTCTAAATCATGGGTAGGATACTGTTGCTCATACTCCTTCAACTGTCGAGACGCATATACTATGACTTTCTCATTCTGCATCAACACACAGCCTAAACCAATCTTGATGCATAGCAGTAAACCACAAACTTCCCTTCCCCCGAAGGAAGACTCAACACCGGCGCTGAAATAAGTCATCGCTTCAGTTATTGAATACTATCTTCACACTTGTCTTACCAAATAAACTTCAGATTCTTCCATGTCAATTCGATCATCGGTGCCGCTATCTTCGAGAAGCCCTCTACAAACCTTCTGTAATAACCCGCCAAACCAAGAAAACTCCGCACCTCCGAGGCATTCCTTGGCCACGACCAATCCCTAACCGCCTCTACCTTAGATGGATCCACCTTAATCCTATCTGCACCCACGATATGTCCAAGGAATGTCACTTCTGGTAACCAAAATTCAGATTTCTTAAACTTGGCGTACAACTGATGCTCCCTCAACCTCTGAAGAACCTGTCGAAGATGAAGTTCGTGCTCTGCCTCTGAACTGGAATATACCAAGATGTCGTCGATGAAGACAATAACGAACTGATCCAGAAAATCCTTGAACAACCTGTTCATTAGATCCATAAAGGTTGCGGGGGCGTTGGTCAAACCAAACGACATGACCAGAAACTCATAGTGCCCATACCTCATTCGGAAGGCCGTCTTTAGTATGTCCTCATCCTTGATCCTCAGCTGGTGATAACCAGATCAAAGATTTATCTTTGAGAACATCGTCTTACCCTGCAGTTGATCGAACAAGTCATCAATCATTGGTAGGGGATACTTATTCTTAATAGTCAACTTGTTCAATTCCCGGTAGTCTATGCACATTCTCAAAGTCTCATCCTTCTTCTTCACAAATAAAACTGGAGCACCCCATGGCGAGTAACTAGGCCTGATGAATCCCAAATCCAGAAGCTCCTGCAACTATTCTTCAATTCTTTCAGTTCTGCTGGTGCCATCCTGTATCGTGCCCTCGACACTGGCTCTGTCCCTGGCACCAACTCAATAACAAACTGAATCTCTCTACGTGGTGGCAATTCAGGCAAATCCTCAGGAAACACATCCAAGAACCCACAAAACAGTCATCCTGAGGATTTGCCTGGATTGCCGCCACGTAGAGAGATTCAGTTTGTTATTGAGTTGGCGCCAGGGACAAAGCCAGTGTCGAGGGAACCATATAGGATGGCACCAGCTGAACTGAAAGAATTGAAGATACAGTTGCAGGAGCTTCTGGATTTGGGATTCATCAGGCCTAGTTACTCGCCATGGGGTGCTCCAGTTTTATTTATGAAGAAGAAGGATGGGACTTTGAGAATGTGCATAGACTGCCGGGAATTGAACAAGTTGACTATCAAGAATAAGTATCCCCTACCAAGGATTGATGACTTGTTCGATCAACTGCAGGGTAAGATGGTGTTCTCAAAGACTGATCTTCGATCTGGTTATCACCAGCTGAGGATCAAGGATGAGGACATACCGAAGATGGCTTCCGAACGAGGTATGGGCACTATGAGTTTCTGGTCATGTCGTTTGGTTTGACCAACGCCCTCACAGCCTTTATGGATCTAATGAACAGGTTGTTCAAGGATCTTCTGGATCAGTTCGTTATTGTTTTCATCGACGACATCTTGGTATATTCCAGTTCAGAGGCAGAGCATGAACTTCATCTTCGACGGGTTCTTAAGAGGTTGAGGGAGCATCAGTTGTACGCCAAGTTTAAGAAATCTGAATTTTGGATACCAGAAGTGACATTCCTTGAACATATCGTGGGTCCAGATGGGATTAAGGTGGATCCATCTAAGGTAGAGGTGGTTAGGGATTGCCCGAGGCCAAGGAACGCCTCGGAGGTGCGGAGTTTTCTTGGTTTGGCGGGTTATTACAGACGGTTTGTAAAGGGCTTCTCGAAGATAGCGGCACCGATGACAGAATTGACACAGAAGAATCTGAAGTTTATTTGGTAAGACAAGTGTGAAGACAGTTTTCAAGAACTGAAGGGACGACTTATTTCGGCGCCGGTGTTGAATCTTCCTTCGGGGGAAGGGAAGTTTGTGGTTTACTGCGATGCATCAAGATTGGGTTTAGGTTGTGTGTTGATGCAAAATGAGAAATTCATAGCATATGCGTCACAACAGCTGAAGGAGTATGAGCAGCGATATCCTACCCATGATTTGGAGTTAGCAGCGTTGGTATTCGCACTGAAAATTTGGCGACATTATCTTTATGGGGAGAAGTGCGAGGTATACACTGACCACAAGAGTCTGAAGTATTTCTTTACACAAAAGGACCTGAACATGAGACAGAGGCGTTGGCTGGAGTTGGTAAAGGACTATGACTGTGATATTCTTTACCATCCGGGGAAAGCCAATGTGGTAGCGGATGCATTGAGCCGGAGAGGCCCAGATCAATTATATAGTTCCATTCAGATCTCAAGGGAATTAGCTGATGAGATGGTCAAAGCGGGGATAGAGTTGGTGGTAGGCCGGTTGGCCAATATTACTCTGCAGTCGACCCTGCTAGAGCGGATCAGAGAAGGACAGTTGGTAGACGTTCATTTACAGGGGATTAGGGAGAATGTCTTAGCGGGAGTAGCTAAGGACTATTCTATTTCTGAGAATGGTTTTCTTCGATATCAAGGACGGATATGTGTTCCAGCTGATGAGGGGATCAGGCGAGAGACACTAGATGAGTCTCATACGACGTCGTAGTCACTTCATCCGAGTACCACGAAGATGTGCCAGGATCTACGGATGTTGTATTGGTGGCCCGGGATGAAGAAGGATGTGGTGGAGTATGTAGCCAGATGCTTAACCTGTCAGCAGGTAAAAGCTGAACATCAACAACCAGCAGGGTTGCTACAGCCATTGGGCATTCCTGAGTGGAAATGGGAGGACATTACTATGGATTTTTTGGGAGGTTTACCCAGAACGGTTGGGCTTCATGACTCGGTGTGGGTGATAGTGGACAGGTACACCAAGTCAGCCCATTTTCTTCCAGAAAGATCAACATATACTGTGGATCAGTATGCTGAGTTGTATGTGAGGGAGATCGTACGTCTCCATGGGGTTCCTAAGTCTATAGTGTCAGACCAGGATCCTATCTTCACTTCCAAGTTTTGGGGTGGTTTGCAGAAGGCTTTGGGGACTCAGTTGAAGTTCAGTATAGCCTTTCATCCTCAGACTGACGAACAATCTAAGAGGATGATTCAGGTGTTGGAGGATATGCTCAGAGCGTGTGTGATTGACTTTGATGTTTCATGGAGTAAGTATCTTCCGTTGATTGAATTTTCGTATAACAATAGTTACCAATCAACGATTGGAATGGCTCCCTATGAGTTGTTGTATGGGAGGAAGTGTAGGTCACCCATTTGTTGGGATGAAATGGGTGAGAGAAAGTATTTGGGACCGGATATGGTTCAGAGAACAAGTGAGGCTATAGGGAAGATCCGAGCTAGGATGCTCGCCTCTCAGAGCAGACAGAAAAGCTACGCTGATCCTAAGCGTTGGGACGTGTAGTTCCAGGTTGGGGACCACGCGTTCCTTCAAGTTTCACCTCTTTGAGGGGTGAGGAGGTTTGGAAAGAAGGGCAAGCTAAGTCCTAGGTTCATTGGACCATTTGAGATCCTAGAAAGGATTGGTCAGGTGGCTTAAAGGTTAGCCTTGCCACCATCGTTGTCTGGAGTTCATGACTTATTCCATGTTTCTATGCTCCGGAAGTACGTCTGAGATGTGACTCATGTGTTGAGATATGAAGACTTGGAGTTACAGACAGATTTGGCTTATGAAGAGCAACCAGTTCAGATCTTGGATCGAAAAGATAAAGTATTGCGGAATAAGACACTTCCTCTTGTTAAAGTGTTGTGGAGGAATAGTAGGGTCGAGGAGGCAACCTGGGAGCTTTAGACAGCAATGTGGGATCAATATCCCGAGTTATTCAGGTAAATTTCGAGGACGAAATTCTCATTTGGAGGGGATAGTTGTAACGACCCAAATTTACCAATAAGGCTTAAGGGCCTTGATTAGTGTGCCAGGAGGGCATAATTGGAATATATGTGATTTAATGATTTAAAGTATGTTATATGATTATTTGAATATCTGAGATGCATAACTATGTGTATTAGTATGCATGTAGGCCCTGATTAGGTTAGAAGGGCATAATTGTAATTTTGGGTCTTTGAGGGCATAAATGTATATATATATGTGTGATAAGTTGTTGAGACCACATGATTCGAGACGATCCTAGTGAGCGGTTAAGCGAAAAAGTCGCAACGGGGATTTATACCCGGCTCGGGGCGAGCCTGGGGGTATTTCTGGGAATTTAGAGAATATATTGGGGTTAATTTTTACATTGAGGAATATAACTGGTGATTAATTTGGTATCGGGAAGTAAGCGAAAAATATTAGAGACACTTGAGGAATTAGCGGGAATTGGGTAAAATGACCAAAATGCCACTAGGTGGATTAAAAGACTTAGGATTTAAGGGAGGGTATTGTGGTCATTTGGCTTATAAAGGATAGGCATAACTGAGGCTTTATGCTTAGTGGAGTTTGTAGAAGGAAATAGAAGTGTGAAGGAAAGAAAAGGAAAGAAAAGAAAGAAAAAGAAGGGAAAGAAAAGCAAGGTCGGTTTAGGCTCTTCTCCACTATTGTTCTTGAGGTTTCTTGGAGCAAAGTTCAGAGGAGGGCTAGATCAAGCTGAGCAATTAGGTTTCTGAGTTAAGCTTGAGGAATTGGCAGGGCAACTTATTCAATTGAGGGAAGATTTTGAGGTTTCTTCAGTTTCTGGTTCTTGGTATAGTTGTGGTTTTGAGCTGAGTTTTGATGGGGAATTCTAGGGAAATTGGAGCTGAGCTTTGAGGAGGAGAAGGCCAAGCTAGTGAGGAGGTTAACCTAAGGTACGCTCGTTCATCAGAGGTAAGGAACTTTAGTTTCAAGCTTGGGGATTTCTGGTTTTGCTGAGTTTCTGAGTTTTTGAACTCTAGGTTCAACTATGGTGAATTCTATGTTTAGGGATGCATGTGATTGGGTTTTGTGTATTTGGGATGCTTGGGTTGCGTGGAGTATGTTGATAAGCTTGTTTTTAAGTTTGGTTGAAGATTGGAAAAGTTTTGGTAAGGGTTGGCTCGGGGAAATCGCAGGAAGGAAAAGTACAGCATTGGTTGTCTGTGACTAGCGCTACAGCGCTAGCCTTTAGGCGCTGTAGCGCTAGGCCATTTATCCTGGGAAGATTTTGGGCTCTGTTTGTAGTGTTGTAGTGCCCTCCTTAGAGCGTTGTAGCGCTACCCTATTTCCTGAAAGAGGCGTTTGAGTTATTTTCAAGGGCTTTTGCCCGAGGGTTCAGGGTTCGATTCCACCACCCCGTTTGGTGGAATTGCGGCTTCCTGAGGGCTCGGGATTGGTCCCGAGGTTAGGTTTTGGACTTGAGGTTTGGTTATAATTCTGATCTATGGTTGTGGCTAGGTGTACGCTAGGGATCGAGAGGGATCGTGCTCAAGGTTCTAAGTGAACGAAGCTAACAAATCTAAAGGTAAGAAAACTGCACCCAGTTATATGTTTGTGATGGGACTAAGTGCTCTCGATATCTGTATAATGTTATAGATGGTATTATGCCATGGGACATGTGATAAACGGCCTAAGGGTGCCATATACAATATTTGCGCACAGGGCGCGGCTTGGCCACTGGTAGCCGAGGACAGCTTAATATTCACTGAGCTCGATTTAAGCAGGCCGGAGTCAATGGGTTAAACAGAGGGCACGGCCTAAGGGCGCTGGCCCTAGTTATCATTTGTGAATTGATTATTGATATGAGATGAAATGTTTTGTATGTTGAATACTTGGTTATCATAAATGCTTAAACTGTTGAGAACATGTTTATGTGATATGAGATATTGAATTGTCTGTTGATTGTTTATGCTCTGTTATTGTGTTTTCTTTCTGGACCTTGGCTCACGGGTGCTACGTGGTGCAGGTAAAGGCAAAGGCAAATTTGGACCAATCCTGAGATGGAGAGCTGCGGGGCTGAATGTACATAGTCAGTTGTTCGGTCGTTATGGCCAAGGAGTGGATCAGGACAAGAAATGCCTAACAGTCTGTTTTGCCTTAGAATGGCTAATTACTGTATTTAAATCTTGAATCTTTGTAAATGGTTTTAATCGTATTATTTTTGGGATCCTGTGTAAACAGAAAATGCTATTTATAAGAAATGTGGCTTTTGAGACCAGAATCTTTTAACCCTAGTTCCATTATAGTTTCAGTAACACGCTTTTAATTAAATGACTTGATTAGCAAGTCTAGCACTTCTATAAACACACAGTGTAACGGTCTTGGCTATCCAGGGCATTACACCTAAAACTCTGCCAAAATAGAGAGAGAAACAGCAATAATACTGACTCGTGGACTAGGTGAATTTTAACCACTGAACCATGTAAAAGTTCTGTGTTCTTGAGTGAAATCATTTATTTTTCATTACGGTTTATTAAGCACTAATCTACCTTATTATTTCTTATTACACTGTTGGTGAAAAACCGCTTGAACAAGTACCATGGTGGAAAAGCTAAGTAGAAAGTCCAAAGGCATGAAATAAGCAAGTGACATGTGGGATTCTGTTGATGAAAATATACAAAAAAGATCACGATCACAATGGTAAATATGATTTGCTTGTACCTTAAGCTTGAATAGTGGATTATGATGTATCATTCTAATTCGTTGATTTAGAGACCACTAAGCATATTTTGTTCTTCTTCATGGATTCTTGAGCGGCCAAGGGAACTTGTAGATGGAGATGGAGAGTGTGTTGAGTTCAGAAAAGTATTGATGATAGTCAATTTAGTTTAGTTTTAATTAATTGAAGGGAAACATTTTTTTCTTTGTTTAGATCATTTTTTTAGTTTATTTCTTTTAGAAATTTGATTTCCTTTTTTTTTTTTTTGCATATAGTGACATTTTAATAAAATTTTAGTAATAATAAGATTATTCTTAGTTTTCTTTTAATAGACATGTAATTATAAACATTCGACAAAAGGCAAAATGACTAAACGCCATTTCTCGACAAAAGGCAATGGTGCTAAAGAACCATTAGAGCTTGTACACAGCGATGTGTGTGGTCCAATTAATATACAAGCAAGAGGTGGTTATGTGTATTTTTTAACTTTCATTGATGAATACTCAAGATATGGTCATATTTACCTAATGCTTGGAAAGTCAAAAATCGTTGGAAAGTTTAAAAACTTCAAAGCTGACGTTGAGAAGCAGTTAGGTAAAACTCTTAAGATGCTTAGAACAAATCGAGGTTGTGAATATTTAGAACTACAATTCAAAGATTTCATACTGGATCATGGTATTCTATCCCAACTCACAACACCAGGAACACCACAGCAAAATGGTATTTCTAGATAGAAGAAACGGGACCTTGTTAGACATGGTCAGGTCTATGTTGAGCTACTACGCTCACATTCTGGGGTTATGCACTTCAAACTACAACTTACACTTTAAATTTAATCCTGTCTAAGATGTTAAGCAAGACAGCACAAGATTTTTGGAATAGTATCAAACCTAGTTTGCACCATTTCCGCATTTGGGGTTGTCCCGCTCATGTTATTAGACCTAAGTCAAGGAAACTTGACTCAAGGTCTGAAGTGTGTATTTTCGTGGGCTCTGCTTCAGAGACACATGGTGGTTATTTCTATGGTCAGAAGGACCAAAATATATTTGTCTCTACAAATGCAACATTCCTAGAGTATGACTATCACATGTATTTGTCCCTACAAATGTATTTATCTCTAAAGAAGCAAGTAGTTTTGGAGGAACTCACTGCTGATCGAATTCCATCATCATCATCATTAAATGATAAACAAAAAAACAAAGAAACCACAATTGCTAAAAAAGGAAGCCCCAGTGAACCGTCATAGTGCAAGGATTGTGAGACAACCTGATCACTATGAACATGAAGCACATGCCCTTCTTCTGACACAGACAAGGAGGACCCATTGACCTTTAAGGATGCAATAGAAGACCCTGAAAAGGAAAAATTGCAAGAATCCATGAACAAAGATATGAATTAGTGTATTCCAATTTGATCTGGGAACTTGTAGACCCACCTAAAGATGTGAGGCCCATTTGGTGCAAATGGATTTTCCAGAAGAAAAGAGGTGTTGAGGGGAAAGTAGAGACTTTCAAGGCAAGGCTTGTAGCCAACAACTGTACACAGAAAGAGGTGAAACTTAGTATAAGAAAATATCATCATTATTATCTTGAGCCTTAAAACTACCTTGGGGAATATTCATAAAGATATTGTGCTTTTGTTCATTTGTGAATTGAAATTCAAACTTAGAGGTGATCCTTAGTCTAAGAAAGTAATGTCTCATGGCTATCGGTAAATCATCTTCATCATCTATAGTCTCCCATAATTCTTCTAATGTTGAAATTACAGAAGGAAAATCTTTAAAATGCCTAATTACTAGGACATATTGTTCCATAGCTCTCATCATAATTTGCTTAGTAGTTTGAAGTTTGAAGGTGAATTAGGGTCAATCTTTGAGTGATTCTTTCTAACACTCCTATTGTATTCCTTGGCTCTCTAATTATTTTCAATGCCTTAATGGCTCAGATATCTTGATAGGATAAGGATCTATCCTTTTTAATTGAAAACATAATGGCTAAAACGTTAGCTATTAACATAAACATAATAACATAAACACTTACATTGGCGGTTAGATCCGGAGCTTGTGTGTGTGTATCAAGGATAACTTCATGCATATGAACTGTAGATCTAATACTAGTTGTAATGCCCCGACTAATTCTTGATCTCGGACAATTAAAAACTACTAAACATAACTACTATTTTGGACCACACATACATAAAATATTAGAACTTTATTAAATATCCAAAATACGGTACGAGATACAAAATAAGGTACGGGTACCCATTGTTTAGTACATAAAACATAAAAACATAAGCTTTAATTAATTGTTTAAATACTAAGTGCATAAATATATTAAACATAATTTAAAAGACTTTAAACAATGTCATCTTCGATCTTCCCGCAGTCCATTCAATCTATCCATCCCCAATACACATGCCAAGCTGCCACGAATCTGTCTCGCCATCCAAGTTCATTTTCCTGCACCATATGAAATAAAAGGAATGAGCCTAATGCCCAGCAAGGAAAATCTACTAAAAACATATATCATAAATCATAAGACTATATCATAAAACATATACTATAAAACATATGACGTAAAAAAAAACGTATATCATATAGGACTACAATATTAATGGCCATTAACTAATTACCGTAGCATGTGATAAAACCATCTAGGTCCTCAGTCTACTAATCGAGGTAGGTTAGATCACAAGGTAGTATATGATAACCCATCTAGGTCCTCAGTCTACTAATCGAGGTAGGGTAAATCATAGCTTTAAACCACGATAATGATAAAAATCTTGGGGTTTGCCATATAAGCAACTATAAGCCCCAAGTGAGTACAAAACATATTCATACATATAAATATCAACATATGAGTTCACATAAACATATCATAACATATATATCTAACCTATTTTCCTTACCAAAAACTGGGATAATGGAGACAAGAACGACATTGGAACACTCCTAAAACCAACAGTAAAATTCATGAGTTTCTAAAGAAAAGGAGATGAAAAAGAAAACTAAACCATCAAAGTAGAAACTTACTGAAGTACCTTAAGTTTCAAGAACTTAAATACCTAACCAAGAATTCATAAAAATCAAGTTAGGATCTGAAAGAAAAATGGAAGAAAATATAAGAACTATGATGGAAGAACCTGAGGACAAGAATACCTTGGTAGACTAGAAATTTGATCTACACCTCAATATCGAAATAACACTCTATCTTACTTCCCAAGTGTTTAGAAAAGCTTATATTGGAAAAGCTTTTATCCCATAACCCAAGTGTTTTCTATCTAGAGTAATCTTAGCAACTTGGTTGCTCTAAAGAATGCTTAAATGATGAGTGAAATGGCTGAGTACTAGGTCATATTTATAGAGTTCAAGGAGTGAAACTAACCCCTTTTAAAATGAATATATTTGAATTTTCGTTTCACTAGATGCCCAGAACTCGGTCAAAAACGTTGAAGAGCAAGTCCAAGTGGTTGAGGGCTATTTCTAGCTCGGATTCCACGAAGTTTCAAAAATTGACCCAAGGGCCCATATATCGCCCTACCCTAGGCGATATATTTCCTATGCCTATGCCCCGATCCTTCGTGGTTTCGTTTGTGCGAAGTCGACGTATTTTTCGTATCTCCCGTAGGCGATATATCAACCCCTATAGCTGCGATATATCGGCAAACATTGATATATCAAACACGTTTTTGCACTCTTTCAACACATTTTGAATTTGTTAAACAACTTTGACTGAGTAAAACATGATCATTACAGCTGCTAGAAGGTTCTAGAGCTTCTATATTTATCCTTTATTAAATTATTCATCTAAAATCATTAAATAAGCATGCTTTCGACAAGTGTCACGTTCTTATTAATTCTATCTAAACCTTAGGTTATAATAAATAATATTTCTAGGACCAACTATATTAATCAAACCTTATGTTATAATTAATATTTCTAAACTATAGGTTAAACTTATAAAATCCATAACTGTTTCTATGAGTTTCCAACTAAATCCCGGCTTGAACCAATAACCATGAAAACTAAAATACTACAAGCTACTACTACTACTACTACTACTATCTAGCTAAGTGAAATTTCAACACACTACAACTACCCCCTACTTAAAAGAATTTCGTCCCCAAAATTTACATACCAAACAATTCCAGATACCATGCTAGGATGTCTTCCTCCAACTCCCACGTTGCCTCCCGTTCTGAACTATTACTGCATAGGACCTTGACTATTGGAATTCTCTTAGACTGTAATTCCTTCATCCCCTTCTCTAGGATGCTAACCAGTCGTTCCTCATAACTCAAGTCTTTCTGGAGTGCTTCCGTATCGTAATTGAGGACGTGAGATGGGTCTGACACATATCTATGTAGCATTGAGATGTTAAACACATTGTGGCCATCTACTAGACCTTGCAGTAGGGCTAATCTATATGCAACTATTCCCACCTTGTCCAATATCTTAAAAGGACCTATAAATCGAGGACTAAGTTTTCCTTTCTTCCCAAATCGCTTCACTCCTTTTATAGGAGATATCTTTAAGAAGACTTGATCTCCGACTTTGAATTCCACATCTCGTTGCTGGGTATCTGCATAACTTTTCTGTCAGCTCTGAGTAGCGAGCATACACTTTCTAATCAGTGCCACTACATCCTGAGCCTCTCTAACAGCTTCGAGTCTAAGAAGTTGTCTTTCTCCTACCTCGTCCCGATGTAACGGCGATTGGCACTTCCTTCCATAAAGTAACTCATCGGGTGCCATATCGATCATTTTCTGGTAGCTATTATTGTAGGAGAACTCTATAAGTGACAAATACTTACTCCAAGATCCTCTGTAGTCTAGTACACAAGTGCGCAACATATCTTCTAAAATCTGTATGGTACGCTCAGACTGACCGTCGGTCTGAGGATGAAATGTCGTACTAAGGCTTAACTTGGTACCCATGGCTTGCTGCATGCTTCCCCAAAATCTTGATGAAAACACTGATCCTCTATCTGATACTATGGTCTTATGGATTCCATGCAATCGTACAATTTCTCGAACATAAATGTCTGAGTACTGGTCTGCAGTATACATAGTCTTAACAAGCAAGAAGTGAGCTGACTTGGTTAGTCTATCTACCACTACCCAAGCCAAGTTATGCTACTTTTTTGTTCGTGGTAATCCTGTCACAAAATCCATGTCTAGATCGTCCCACTTCCATTTCGGAATACTAAACGGTTGCAATAAGCCAGCAGGTCACTGATGTTCTGGCATCACTTGCTGGCATACTAGGAATTTGGACACATATTCTGCTACGTCTTTCTTCATTCCCAACCACCAATATAGCGCCTTAAGGTCATGAGTCATCTTAGTCGACCCAAGGTGAACTGAGTATGGGGTAGTGTGTGCCTCTTATAAAATCGTTATCTTAATTCCATGGTCATTCGACACGCACACCCGTCCATTATATCTCAAGAACCCTTGTCCTGATATAGAGAAATTTGTGGCCTTGCCTTCTTTGATTGCATCCATAAGTGTTACTAATGTGTCATCATGCCCTTGCCAAATCCGTAAATCTTCTAATAGATTTGACTGGATGGACAAGTTAGGCAGTTGACCAATGACTACTTCTTTTCTGGCATTGATCAGCTCTTGTTGTAGCGGCTTTTCTATTCTGAATAATGCTACTAGATTTCCGTAACTCTTCCGACTTAGCGCATCTGCAACTACGTTCACCTTTCCTGGGCGGTATAGGATTTCGTAGTCATAATCCTTTACTAGTTCTAACCACCTGCACTGCCTCATATTGAGCTCCTTCTATGTGAAGAAATACTTTAAGCTCTTGTTGTCCGTATAAATCTCACACTATTCTCCATAAAGATATTGGTGCTAGATTTTCAATGCGAAGACCACCAGTGCCAACTCCATATCGTGTGTTGGATAGCATTGCTCGTATTCCTTCAACTGCCTTGAGGTGTAGGCTATAACTTTGTCATTTTGCATCAGCACATAACCCAAACCTTACTTCGATGCATCACAGTACACTACAAACTTGTCGTTGGGTGTCTGTACGCAAAGTACTGGTGCTGGGCATAGCTTATCCTTGAGCAACTGGAAGCTCTTTTCACATCTATCCGTCCAGTTGAACTTTTGTTCTTTCTGGGTCAGGTTGGTAAGCGGGGTGGCTATCTTAGAAAAGCCTTCTACAAATCTTCAATAATAGCATGCTAGCCCAAGAAAACTTCTAACGCATTCTTAGGTCTTGGCCAATCCTTCACAGCCTCTACCTTAGCTGGGTCTACAACAACTCCATCCTTGGATACTCTATGGTCAAGGAACACTACTTGCGAAAGCCAAAATTCGCACTTCTTTAACTTAGCGTAAAGTTGATGTTCCTTCAGTCACAACATTGTCAATCTTAAATGTTCCTCATGCTGGACTTCGTCCTTGGAATACACCAAAATATCATCAATGAACACTATGAAAAATTTGTCCAAGTAATCCTTGAAGACCTGATTCATTAAATCCATAAATGTGGCTGGAGCATTGGTAATACCAAAAGACATAACTAGAAACTCGTAATGTCCATATCACGTTCTAAAAGTTGTCTTTGGTATATCCTTTTCCCGTACCTTGAGCTGCTGATAACCGAACCCTAGATCAATCTTAGAAAACGCGGTCGCTCCTCGGAGTTGATCAAATAAGTTGTCAATCTGGGATTGTGGGTACTTGTTCTTAATTGTCACCTTGTTCATCTCACGGTAATCTATACACATCCGCATGTTTCCATCCTTCTTCTTCACAAATAGAACCAGTGCTACCTATGACGAATGGATTGGTCTGAAGAAACCCAAGTCTAAGAGTTATTACAATTACATCTTTAACTCCTTGAGTTCGGTTGGTACCATCCGGTATGGTGCCCTTGACATAGGCTCTGTTCCCGGTACTAGTTCGATTGTGAAGTCAATTTCCCGAGTCGGCGACAACCCTGGTAAGACATCAGGAAATATTTATGGAAATTCCTTTATAATGCGGACGTCTCCAACCTTTAGTGGTGTTTCATTTGCCACATCCGTGACGCCTGCTAAGAATGTGTGACATCCTTTCTCTATAATCCTTTGAGCTTTGAGAGATGAGATAAGTGGTGTCCGTAGTCCTGCAACCTTTCCCATAAAACATAAGTTCTGACCGTCAGGAGTTTCAAACGTCACTTGCTTACGTCTATAGTTGATGGTTGGACCATGCCTTGCTAGTCAATCCATGCCTAGTATTACGTCGAAGTCTTTGATTTCTAGCTCTATCAGGTCGCCTTCTAGTTCTGTGCCCTCGATTTTGATCAGTACACCTTGTACTATTCATGATTATAGGACTACTTTTCCCGAAGGAAATTCTGTCACAAACCTAGTTCTAAATCTTTCACAAGGTTGGTCTAAATTCTCTATCATTCCTAACGAGATTTACGAGTGTGTTGCTCCTGAATCAAACAATACTGAACATATATTATCAAGGATAGGAATCTGACCTGTGACCACTTTGTTACTAGCTTCGGCTTTTCCCTGGGTCAAGGCAAAGACTCTACTTGGAACCATCTGGTTGTCCCTCTGTTCTTCTTATTTGAGTTGCGGACATTCCTTCTTCCGATGACCTTCCTAGCCACAATTGTAACAACCTTTGGTGTTTGCACAACACTCCCCAGGATTTCTTTTCTGGCATTTGGAGCACTGAGGGTATTCTACATAACCTGACCTATTACTTCCATTATTTGTTGTGTTGGTGGTTCTAACCATTCTGCGTCTGATTCTGTTGCTTGGGTTCAGACTCGCTGGCCTCCTCCTTACTAACATTTGCATGGAGCCTTTCCACTTCTATAGCCATTTCTAAAGCATCAACAGAAGAAGTGGTTCCAGGATTTCAAAGCTTGACTCCTAGCTCAATCTTGGGTCTGAGTCCCCTAGTGAACTTTGTAACCCTCGAAAAATCGGTTGGGACCAACTCTGGCGCGAACTTGGCTAGTTGATCGAACTGTCTAGCATACTCAACTACTGTTAAGTTGCCCTGCTTCAGACTGGTGAACTCTTCTACCCTCATAGCGATGACAGCCGAGTTGTAATACTTTTTGTGAAATAGTTCCACAAATCTAGTCCAAGTCATGGTGGCGATGTCATGAGTTTGTTATACTAAATCCCACCAGATTCTAGCATCCTTCTTCAGAACAGAAGAAATGCAGGATATGTGCTCTGCATTGCTGAGGTTCATATGTGCTAGGATCGACTCTACATTCCTGAGTCCTTCTTCCGCCTTTAAGGGGTCGGTTGTCCCTTCAAAGTTTGGAGTATGCTGCTTATGGAAATGCTCGTAGATTGGCTCTATGTACTGAGCTGGATAAGGCGCGTAGTTCGCCATCGACCATCCTCCATATGGACCTACTTGCTGGGGCGCTTGAGCCGCTGGCTAAGGCTGCGGTTGCAGTTGAGTCTGAGGCTGCGGCTGAGTCTGTTGTCGTTGTTGCTACAGCAGTTCTTCCACTTGTTGACGTAGTCGAACAATCTCAGTGGTGTTGTCAACTGGTGGTGGTGCATTTCTATTGGTAGCACATGTTCCCCTTCTTCGGATTGGAGGGGCTTCGCTAGTCTCGTTGGCGGCGCTGGAGGCATTGCCGGCTGTGCGTGCAGACCTTCTGAGCGCCATCTTCAACAAAGTTCTAATAGTTGAGAAAACATGTTAGAACTTACCCTAATAGGTTCTAAGGCAAAACTTAGTCTAAGCAAACATAACTCGGACCTATCAGTTACGATTTCTTATGAAAAATTATGTAAGCTTTCTTTATAATTAAGGTGTGTTTCTATACTTAGAAAAATAAGCCATCTTTATTATTTTCTAAGTCTTTTTCTAACCATCCTATATGACTTAATTCTCAGGCTCGAAACTCGTCGATGTTCCAAAGTTAACCATATTGAGGGAGGGCTGGGATTAGTAAAATCATTCCCACTACTATGGCCCCCTAAACTCTCAATACAGAACCTGGTCCATTGATTTGTATCCACCCTCACTGAACTTAGTCATTATTTATTGAATTTCTTATTTATTATGATTGTAAAAAAAAATCTAACTCATACATGTCATTCAAAAATAACAATTTATTCATTTGGAAAAAGATTTTCACTAAGTACAATCGGAAATGAAAAATAAATAAATAAACTAAACTTAAAAAAATAACTAGGGTAAATCTAAAAATCATGATCTTCTACATCTGACCATTCATCTAGCATATCATCATATATTTCTTCATAATCGTCATTATCTTGAGCCACAAAACTACCTCGGGGAATATTCATCAAGATATTATGCTTTTGTTCATTTGTGAATTGAAATTCAAACTTAGAGGTGAACCTTAGTATAAGAAAATAATATCTCATGGCTACTGGAAAATCATCTTCATCATCTATAGTCTCCCATAATTCTTCTAATGTTGAAATTACAGAAGGAAAATCTCTAAAAAGCCTAATTACTATGACATATTGTTCTGTAGCTCTCATCATAATTTTCTTAGTAGTTTGAAGGTGAACTATCCCCTTGTGAAATTGGATCAATCTTTGAGTGATTCTTTCTAACACTCCTATTGTATTCCTTGGCTATCTAATAAACATTAGCTATTAACATAAACATAATAACATAAACACTTACATTAGCGGTTAAATCCGGAGCTTGTACGTGTGTATCAAAGAGAACTTCATGCATATGAACTGTGGCTCTAATACCAAATGTAATGCCCCGACTAATTCTAGACCTCAGACCATTGAAAACTACTAAACATAACTACTATTTTGGACCACATACATACATAAAATATTAGAACTTTATTAAAAATCCAAAATACGGTACGAGATACAAAATAAGGTATGGGTACCCATTGTTTAGTACATAAAACATAAACTTTAATCAATTGTTTAAATCCTAAGTGCGGAAATAAATAAAACATAAATTAAAAGACTTTAAACAACGTCATCCTCGATCTTCCCGCAGTCTATTCAATCCATCCATCCCCAATACACATGCCAAGCTGCCACGAATCTATCTCGCCATCCAAGTTCATTTTCTTGTACCATCTGAAATAAAAGGAATGAGCCTAATGCACAGCAAGGAAAATCTACTAAAAACATATATCATAAATCATAAGACTATATCATAAAACATATGACGTAAACAAAATGTATATCATATAGGACTACAATATTAATGTCCATTATCACATCACCGTAGCATGTGATAAAATCATCTAGCTCCTCAGTCTACTAATCAAGGTAGATTATATCACAATGTAGTATATTATAACCCATCTAGGTCCTCAGTCTACTAATCGAGGTAGGTAAGATCACAAGGTAGTATATGATAACCCATCTAGGTCCTCAGTCTACTAATCGAGGTAGGGTAAATCATAACTCTAAACCACGATAATGATAAAAATCTTGGGGTTTGCTATCTAAGCAACTATAAGCCCCAAGTGACTACAAAACGTATTCATACATATAACATATCAACATATCATATCACATAAACATATCATAACATATATAACTAACCTATTTTCCTTACCAAAAACTGGGATATTGGAGACAAGAACGACATTGGAACACTCCTAAAACCAACAGTAAAAACCATGAGTTTCTAAAGAAAAGGAGATGAAAAAGAAAACTAAACCATCAAAGTTGAAACTTACCGAAGAACCTTAAGTTTCAAGAACTTAAATACCTAACCAAGAAGACATAAAAATCAAGTTTGGATCTGAAAGAAAAATGGAAGAAAATAAAAGAACTATGATGGATTGAACCTGTGGACAAGAAAACCTTGATAGACTAGAACTTTGATCTACACTTCAATATTAAAATAACAGTCTGTCTTACTTCCCAAGTGTTTAGAAAATCTTAGATTGGAAAAGATTTAATCCCAAAACCCAAGTGTGTTCTCTCTAGAGTAATCTTAGCAGCTTGGTGGCTCTGAAGAATGCTTAAATGATGAGTGAAATGGCTGAGTATTAGGTCCTATTTATAAAGTTCAAGGAGTGAAACTGACCCCTTTTAAAATGAATAAATAAATTAATATAAATTGAATATATTTGAATTTTCATTTCACCAGATGCCCAGAACTCGGTCAAAAATGTTGAAAAGCAAGTCCAAGTGGTTGAGGGTTGTTTCTTGCTCGGATTCCACGAAGTTTCAAAAACTGACCCAAGGGTCGATATATAGCCCTACCCTAGGCGATATATCGCCTATGCCTATGCCCCGATCCTTCATGGTTTCGTTCGTGCGAAGTCGATGTGTTTTTTGTATCTCCCGTAGGTGATATAGTGGCATACATTGATATACCAAACACGTTTTTGCACTCTTTCAGCACATTTTGAATTTGTTTAAACAACTTTGACTGAGTAAAACGTGATCCTAATAGCTGCTGGAAGGTTCTAGAGCTTCTAGATTTATCCTTTATTAAATTATGCATCTAAAATCCTTAAATAAACACGCTTGTGACAAGTGTCACGTTCTTATTAATTCTATCTAAATCTTATGTTATAATAAATAATATTTCTAGGACCAGCTATATTAATAAAACCTTGTGTTATAATTAATATTTCTAAACTATAGGTTAAACTTATAAATTCCATAACTGTTTCTATGAGTTTCCAACTAAATCCTGGCTTGAACCAATAACCACGAAAACTAAAATTCTACAAGCTACTACTACTACTACTACTACTACTACTACTACTACTACTATCTAGCTAAGTAAAATTCTGAGACACTACATTTAAACCCTACTGGATACACTAATTCTGATTTTCAATCAGACAAAGACAGTCGTAAATCAATGATTAGGTTAGTTTTTACTCTCGGTGGAGGCGCTATAGTCTGGAGGAGTATCAAACAATGCTATTTTTCATATTCAACCATGGAAACTGAGTATATAGCGGCATATGAAGCACCTATGGATGCGGTTTGGCTAAGGAAGTTCTACACTGATGTGGAAGTGATTCAAGATATGTAGAAGCCACTAATTTTGCACTATGACAACAGTAGAGCAGTAGCTAATTCAAAGGAACCTAGAAGCCAGAAAAAAGGAAAACATATTGAAAGAAAATACAATCTCATAAGAGAGATCGTACAGATAGGTGATGTGACAGTTATGAAGATAGTGTCGAAATAAAACAAGACAGACTTGTTTACCAAAACACTTCCTGCAAAGTCTTTTACGGGTCATGTACGAAATATGGGATTGGGAGAGATACCTCACTTAATTTAAGGACAAGTGGGAGATTGTTAGGGTTAGTGCCCTAAAAGCATGTGAAAAGACATTTTTATTGATTTAAATAAAAGTAAAATTTTATTATATTTGATTATCAATATTATTTCTTGAATAATTTATATATATATATAAATATAAAAAAAATCTATATTCATTTATGAGAATGTGATATTGTATGCGTACCAGAGAATAAAGATCATATATAACGAATAAAATAGTCACCAACGTATTATAGAATGGAATATTTAATTGAAGGTTGCTAGTACGGTTTACTAAGCATATAGTTGGATACAAGTAATCTAGATTCAAATTACTGATGTGAATAGACATATTGGTAAAGGTACTTTATATAATTATGATTATATATGACATGATCAATGTGAATTAAGTTATTTATAAAATTACATTTTTCCATAAAGATTTAATTCGTATCTTGAAAAGATGATCATTTGTAGATCAATCTAAATCTTGAGTAGTCATGAAATCCTGTTCATGTTTATTGGATCTTTTTATTCATTCGTAAATGTCTCTTAACATAATGAGGCTAGCAAATTTTGTTTTGGAGATTCAATATCTTGAATGGCTGGTAACACAATTTTACAATAATGGAATCCACACTTTCCTAATAGATCGAATATTGGTTCCCTTAATGGTTAATTCTGAGACTGAATAGTTATTGAGCTCAAATCTATCATATGATTATAGATTATTTATTCATCGTTGAATTAATGGTAATTAAGGAACAAGAGATAATTAAAAGGGTAAAACAATAATTCTTGACAAACTCTAAATAGTGAACCAATAATTGGATGACATAACTACATATATTGATTATATTAATGGACTGCAAGTGAATACTCTGTAAATATAATTATATAATTACTAAGAGTGTAATTCCATATTTATAGTGGAGTAATAATGGAATTAACAAATAAGATTATTCAATTAAAGACTTTAATTAATAGTCTTGTTTATTGGAGGTTATTATTATTGGTCAATGGTCCCCGAGTAACCTCTATCCTACACTGTCAAGGGTAAGGATGTCACAAGCAAGATTAATGGAGAATAGGACTAAATTTCATAGGAATTAATTTTCCATGGCTAAGTGATAATTATGTGTAATTAATCAACTATTTGATTATATAGTTTTTATTTGAAAAACTTTATATTAGTTGAAATTAATATTAATAAGTTTTTTTATTAATATTATAGTGAGTTAGATATATCTTATTATAAGATAATTATTCAAAAACTGATAAATTAAGATAAGTTTAATTTTGAATTAATTGATATTTATTTTGGAATAATATTTATATTATTTTTTAATAAAGAATTGGTTTAAATTTAATAAAATAAACAAATGAGAAAAATTAGTAACACAAAAGTGTGTGTACACCCCACTCACTGAGCATGCATAGTGAGTGGCGCCACAATCATGTGACAAGTGTCCCTGTGATTTTAATTGTTTAAAATTTAAATACTACTTGTTTATTTAATTATTTTTTTTAATTTGTTTAAAATAAATAATATAAATAAAAAGCTAACCGGTCCATTTTGAATTAATTCAATTTAAATAAAATAAAATCGTTTTATTATCTTTATAAGTTTGAAAAAGATACAATCTTTTATAAGACGTATCAGTCAGATAAGCCTGAAAAGTATCTAGAACTTTCTAAAGCCTTCTCTTCTCAAAACTCTATAGATCTCATGTGTTGAGAACATTTAAAGAGCCTAAGTAATAAAATAAGTGAATCTTACGTGCCCACACACGTCCTTGTGTGTTTGAGAAATGACTTCTAAGACTTTTGTGTGACTCTTCGTGTCTATAGGTAGATCATTTAATTATACAAAAAGACTAAAGGACTCTTGATAGACTACAAGATGTATTCTTCTGTCTTATTTATAAGTATTGATCCTCGTTCAGTATTAATGTTTTTTAAAACCACCACCCCGTTCTGTTGCGTCCCTGATTTTATTAAATTAATACCAACAATAAATATGTGGCATTTTAGACAACATAATTACATGTCTGAGTTTGAATTACAGTATAACAATTATCAATGGAATGTTTTCCTTTCAAAACTCAGTTTCCATTGGAATCATTTACAACACATTTATTAAGAGAAAGCTTCACATACAGTTCTTGGTCACAAATTTGACCCATGCTAATAAGATTAGCTTTGACTCCTTCAACCAACAATACTCTTCTCAAATTAGGCATACCCTCAACATTCAAGGTACCCTTGCAAAGAACCTTAACAGAAAATGTTAGGAATTGTTAAAATACAAATCCTAGGTGGTATTATACAAGCAAGGTGTAAAACCCTAACGATTTCACATAATGAATGCGTGAAATTTAACTTTTTGTTGTAGGCATTTAAAAATTATAATATTAGGTCCAAAGTTATACATTGAAGTATCTAAGGATGCCCAAAATTAGAGAGCATTTGGAGATGTTTAAGGTTACTTTTTAGAAGTTTGACCTGCCTCTCTGGCATTGTTTCGCCTCCTTCTAGGCTACGCCTCACCTAGAACTTAAATCCTAGGCGAAACACAACAGGCAACGCATTGCTACTAGTGGGCAAAGCATCGCATGGTAGGCGACGTGTTGCCTATCTATTTCATATAGTGTCTACAATATATAATCCTATTGGATAGACTAAAAGACGGTGCCTACACTATAAAAGGGGTCTTTTAGGGTTTTGAAACCTTGATCACACTTTGAAACTCTCTCTAACTCCACTCTCTCTTTCTATCTCTCAAAGATCATACGTTCTCTCCATGAAGTTCATCAAGAAAGTGATTGTCTTGAGAATTTCAAAGGCTTTCTCAATCCCAATTCCATTTCCTATTATAAAAACCCTCAAACATCAATGGTAGGCTAGGAAAGAGAGAATTCAGACAATAATACTCCTCTTATATGAGCCTTAAGATGTTTCTCTCCCAATTTCAAGTCTCTAGGTGGTATTCTTTTTCTTGTAATAGTTTGGATTTCATTTTTCGGTTTGCACTTGATTTGTCCCTGATTTTTTTTTGTTTTCTACATTGTAAGTTTTATCCCGAATCTAACTAGATGGGTGGAGTAAGTTCACTCTCCCCCAATAATCAAATTCTCTATATCTTCTTGTTTCTTATTTTCTACATCACCATGGATGAATCTTCAACAATTTCCACTTTGAAATTTATGTCACGAGATTTTGCTCGATTGGATAGATTTGATGGAACTAGTTTTGTACAATGGAAAGACAAAATTAGGCTTCTTCTCACTACTCTCAAGGTGTATTATGTCTTGGAGAAGGAATTGAAAACTATTTATCCACCTAAGGAGGATGACATTCACGATGTCGTCAAACAATGGAAAAAACATGAAGAAGATGAGCTCATATGTTGAGGACACATCCTAAACATCCTTTCGAATCGTCTTTATGAGCTTTACACACCAAGTCCACCAAAGAAATATGGCAGGCCTTGGAAAACAAATACAAATCCGAGGAAGAAGGCACAACAAAATTCTTTATCACTCAAGATGAGCTCATATATATTTTGGGGACACATCTTAAACATCATCTCAAATTGTCTTTACGATATCTACATACCAAGTCCACCAAAGAGATATGGGAGTCCTTGGAAAACAAATACACATTCGAGAAAGAAGGTACAATAAATTTTTGTATCACCTAATGAATGAAATTTAAGTTTATTGATGATAAAACCCTTATCCCCTAAATTCATGCGTTACAAATCATTATGAATAAGCTTTCCACCCTTAAGATTGTTTTGCAGTAGCAATTCCTTATTGATATTATAATAGCCAAGTTACCTTCATATTGGAGAGACTATAAGAAATTTTTTTATCATAATAACTGAGGAGGAGTCCCGTTCTAGGGATCAACATGTGAATAAGTCTATTGGTGGGACCTCCAATGCCAATGTAATGGCTATACCTCCTAACAACAAAGGAAAAGGGCATAAGAAGCCTCATGGCAAGGGTGACAAGGCGTTGGGCCCTAGAAAGAATGAAGGACATTTCTAGAGCTCCATAGGATTTTTCTTTCTCTGTGACAAGAGTGGTCATTTTGCAAAGAATTGCAGGTTGAAAAATAGTCAAAACAATGAGCCAAAAGTGAATTCAATCGAAGAATACTTAGTGGCTACACTAAGTAAAGTCAATGCAATCAATGAGAAAGTGCAAGGGTGGTGGTATGACACTTATGCCGCTATCCATTTCATTTATGATAGGTGTCTCTTTAAGACATTTGAGAACACAAGTGATGGGCATGTAATGCAATTGGGCAATGAGAAGAGGTCCGAGGTTGAAGGTAAGGGTACAATTCATCTCTTTTTCACTTCAAGCAAGAAGGTTCTACTTACGAATGTTCTCTATGAACCATTCATGATTAGAAACCTTGTGAATGGAGACTTGCAAAGGAAATCAGGGATCAAGGCAGTTCTTGAATTTGGAAAGATCATTTTGTGAAAAAGGGGGGAATTTTGTGGAGAAGGGTTATGCTTATGATGGAATGTATAAACTTTGTACTTCAATTGATTTTGTGAATACAAATAAAGCTTCTACTTATTCTTCTTATATGCTTGACTCAAATTCTATCTTTATGGACTGATAGACGTGCATGTATATGTTATAGGGTTATAAGCTATGCCTTTGTTGACTATGCCTTAAATAGCAAAGATTAATGATTGTTACCAATATTTTTTATGTAATTTTAAAGTTTTTTTATAACAATGTCATATCGTCATCTTCCACCTCCAAGTCTTCTTCCTTTACCTTGACTGTTTTCAAGGAATTGGATTTCTTTTCTACCTTCTCCTTTTGTCAATTTTTTTTATTTAATTCGAACGTTCGTAGATACCCTAATAATACCTCGACTTTAAATGTGTAAAGTTTCTTCACTTCCTCCAAAGAGGTAATCTGTCTTTAAAATTGGTCTGGTAAAACTCGAACAATTTTCTAACTAACATAGAATCAGATAGTCACTCACCTAGCACAAAATACTCATTAGAAATATCAGACAATCTTTCATAGAATTTTGCTTGACAGATTTCAAAGAAAACCTTGATATTTTTACATCATCAGTTCCTTCAAATTGAATTTGGAGAATATCCCACATTTCCTTAACTGATTGACATGATGTAATTATTTTAATGTGACCCTCACCGAATCCTTTAAAAATACCATCCAATGCTTTGTTGTTATAGCTAGACAATTTGTCTTCATATGAAGACCATTCCAGATTAGATTTTACTTTATTCTTACTAGTACTTAGATCCTTTATTGACGGTGAAGTCCAACCAGTCAATATGGATCTCCAAACTTTCTCGTCAAGAGACTTCATGAAATTTTTTATTCTTACCTTCCAGTATGGGTAGTTGATTTCATTCAGCAATGTGGATTGCGTGAATGAGCCTCCTTTTGTACACATAGATATGATACAAAAACACAAGTAGTAAAAAAACATAATACACACAAGATCTTTTCACTAAGAATTTAGCTATGCGGTCAGATACCAATTGAAATTCCTGTTTGTAATATTACAAAGTAAATAATTATACAACTTCTTAATTAAGGCGAAATTATAAAAAGTTGTGGAAGCACCTTAAGTTGTTGCTTTAGCAATTTACAAGTGTGTTATAGCAACATACAACATAAGATTGAAATGTAAATGACTATGAAATTTTTACGTGCTTTAATTTCCATAATACATGAGGCCACGCCCAGAGAATAAACTTGATTATTAAGATTATCACAAATATAAAAATACACTTGACTTAAGTAAAGGAAGACTCTGTCTTGTCTAGAAACACAAGTATTTTTGTAACCTATGTTCCACCAAGTATGTCAAATCATTCATATGTCAGAAATCCCTTCAACAATCAATGATGATCTTCTCCCGAAGATGTCCCTTTCTTCCTCCCGAAGAAAGCCTTGTAGTTTTCTTCTCTCGAAGACACTTGAACCTTTTTATAACAAAGAGATATGAATGTACAGTGTGCAAAAGATGCAATACTCAGCCAATTACAAATACAAGACCACAATGCAACACTTAGTCTTACAAAACAGAGAAGCTTTGTGAGATTTTACACTTTTAAATTACAAGGAGAAAATAAAAGTTACAAAGTAATTCTCAAAAGTTGTAACGTGGAATGTCTTTGATTTTTTCATTATATAGCTTGAGAATCCTTTCATAGCTACCAATTCAACCTGCTATCAAAGTAGAACATTCCATACACAAAAGATATGTATCACTTAAATCTCGCATGTTTTGCCTGTGCAATTCAATCAGTTGTCTCAATAAACCAATCACGAACCTAGTACAAACAATGAAATAGATTATTCTTGACAATTTTACCAACAAATATTTTCTACATTGATTACTGGTTATTGATAAATATTCTTATCAGAAAATAAATAAGAAGATAATTTAATTATTTCATAAATTGCCTTTTAAAATACATTATATTTCTTTTTCTTAGACCATTTACAATGCAATATGTAAATTTTGTACCAAATTTAGTACAAAAAAATGAGTTAATGTTATATTTGGTCAAATATTTGCAATTATTCTTCAATGCACTAGATGCAAATTGACACAAAAAAGTCAATAATTCATTTAATATTTATTGAGAACATACAATTTTTTTTATTATCTAAATTATGTATACCAATAAATTTTTCATTGAAAAAATAAATAAAAAATGATATATGGTTGATCATTAATTGTCAACTACTCAATTATAATAATTAGTGCCAGTATAGTAAATAAAAAAATTGCATTTATTGATGTGTCAAATTTGATTCAAGCTATATTTTGTTCTAAATTTGGCACACATTTTAGCATGTGCCAAATTTCGCATACTTTTTGGAAGACCATTGGAGTTATACTTTTTGTAAGATGTGATAAATATAATATATAATATTGCAGTAGCTTTTTGGCACTCTAATGGAGATGCTCTTATAAGGAACAAAATTTATAAAATAGAAAAATCTATTTTTAGTGGAGATCTCATAAAATAAACAGTTGCAATATGTCAACTTAACACTTTTACTTAATTAAAAAAATATTATTCAATTAAATATTCATTCTTTTTCAGTAACTCAAATATTCGTGATCCCCAAGATACATACAAAAATATTAATTAATAAGATCATATAATTTATGAGAAAATAAATAAGGTGTGCATTTTCTAGTTTCTAAGACAGGATGCAATCATGCTGAAGCAACATGAACACTTCAACAAAACCCAAAGTGCATGTCTTCTAAATGGATGCCAATTTGGGGTTTTTATGAAGTAATGAAAATAAAGGAATGCTACATGAATGAAAATGAGAATAAGAATAGAAATTGAATAAAATTTAATATAAACACAAAAAGTAATAAATCATTTTTATTTGTGCATTGGAATGGTCTTTCCTACCGCTTTTGAAAGGAATAGTTATTCCAACAAAAATAGTGGAAAATCATGTTATTGGAATGACTTTAAAATGCTTTAAATTGTATCCAAAAAAAAAGAATGACATTGTAATGCTTGGGCCTCTTCATATCATGAGTGCTCGTGTATGGGAAACGTGAGGGGTAATACATAGATAAATCGTGCATCACTATTCTTATGTCTATTATATGCATCTATGCCATTCGGTTCAACATGAGTGTGAGAAAATTTTTACCCAAAACTTTTGTTACGTTTTTATATAGATTCGTGTGTATCCATCATGCCCACTTTTTTTTTCTTTCAAATTGTACAATATGAGAAGGATCTTTTAGTCTAGTTTATCTAATTTTCTTACTTTCACACTTATAATTTTTAATTCATTTAAGGTGTTTGTAAAAATGCTTCAAAAAATTGATATCATCTACGTTTTAAGTTTATTAGGAAAGTACTGCTATGTTTTTCTCTGGATTTGAATTAGTTTTTAGAATTGTTTCATATTTGATAAATATGGTGTTCCTTAACAATTAGGATGATGATGTGGCATAAACATAAGGCACGTGAAAAGCATATGATAAGACATTTATAGAGGACTGGTTGACCCTCGACCAGATAGGAGAAGAAAACATGCTATTGGACACATTCAGAATTTTTGCAGAGTAGCGGGAAAAGAAGTTGACAAAAGACATGTGACTAGAGTTGCTAGGTGGAACGTAGTTAAAGCTCAAATCTAGTTAAATGTACAGATATTTGCGAGATATATGTTATTTATAATATAAAGTACATTATTTACATATTATTTTATGATTACTTGTTGCACAAGTTACGCAAGGCCCATGGCCCATCTATGTACATTCTTATGTCTATAAATAGATGACTCAATGTTTCATTATTTTTTATGCTGTAATTCTTTACTTTCAGAGAATTCTAAGAATCTAGTGATGTTATACACGTTCTTGTATCCTCTCTCTTAGCTTTTGAAACTTGGTTGACTTTAGTCATTTGATTGTAGGTTTTGGGAATTTACATAAATAAGAGTACTAAGTGAACGTAGGTCATTACCAATCAGCAAGGTCAAACCACTATAAATCTGTGTGTCATTTGTTATTCTTAAGTTCAGATCTTACTTTATATTGTATTTTTGACTTCATGTCGTTGGCCAAATCCCGGGTCAACATTTTGGTGCTTTCATTGAGAACCGAACTCAAGAAGAAGTAAAAAAAAAAAGATGGCTAAGTCTAATAGGAAAATGCAAGGTTAGCAAGCTGGTCCGACGTCTGAAAATCCTCAGAACCTGCCTCCTCTGCCAGGAGTGACTGAAGAGGAGCCTCAAGTAGAACTGGAGGAAGAAAGCAAAAAATTGGATGTTGAAACCTTGCGAAGAGCCATAGGAATGTTGCAGGATGAGTTAGCCACACTGAAGGCTAACCAGAAGAATGTTGCTTAAGACTATGATCATGCAAAAAATGGAAATTGACAGACAAAGGTGAGAGCTCAATGATAGGCAAGTTGAGATGGATCTTCGTTAGAGGGATGAAACTGTGGCCATGGAGGTGGCAATACAGTTAGCACAAGGAATTTGACCTACACAGAACCCTCACTTGAACCATCACGAAATCATCAACAACCAGAACAACACCGGGCTGCCCAACCTAAAAAACACCCCCAAAATTCTGGTAGACATGCCGAGCAGCATCAGCCTCCTCGGTTCGGTCGAGTCAACGAACATTCCCCTCGACAGAATAGGGACGAGCAGGATCACCGAAGCCCAAGACGTCATGTAACTGACGAGCAGGTCTAACCTTAAAGAGGACCAGGAAATGTTCCCTCCAGAAAAAAAAAGAAGGCAGCCAGATTTAGGTTCAGCGGTCAGAGATCCCCGATGACATAATAATGTCCCGGGACCTAGTGACCAACGCAAACCTCATAGTCCTCCACCGGTTTATCGAGATGGTTTTGGATGAAGATAAGTTGATAGTGCATACAGCAGGTTGTGCACTCACATGTCATAGTTTAGAGATGGGAATGATTACAACCCGGTCAACCTGATGAAAAAAGGTTCGAGCAGCAGGACCCTCCACCTCCTCCACCAATGAATCATCAACTAGCAAGTCAGAACGTAGGGGGGTGGCGAAGGCAGCATAATGTCTTTGATCGACTGGGACCCAACTAATTCTAAGACTTTGGACCATTAAATCTACTATACATAGACATTTTTCTTAAGAAAACATACATACGAAATAGTCACAACTTTATTAAAAACTATAAAGTAAAAGTTAAAATGGATATAAACGCGGGGTATGGGATCCCATTGTTTGAAAAATAAAACATAACTTTAACTTAAATAATTTCGTTACAAAATGAATTGCGGAAAAATACATAGAAACATAATAAAAAGACTGAAACAATGTCGTCCTCGAATCGTTCTCACAGCCCACCGAATCCATTCTTCCTCAATACACAATCCCAAGCTGCCAAGACTTTTTCCGCCGCCATAACTATTTTCCTGCACATATAAAATAAAGGAATGAGCCTAATGTCCTGCAAGGAAAATCTACTAAAAGCATAAAACATAAACATAAAGATAAACATATGAACATATGACTATAAAGACGTATACCATATAGGACTACAATATTAATGGCCATTATGACATGTGATAAACCATCTACGTCCCCTGTCTAATATCTGAGGTAGGTTAGATCACATGATAGTATATGATAACCCATCTAGGTCCTCTGTCTAATATCTGAGGTAGGGTGTATCATATCTCTAAACATGATAAACACTAGGGCTTGCAAACTAAGCAACTGTGAGCCCTAGATAAAAACATAACATAATGTATTATAGCATAAACATATCATAACATATTATACATAACATAACACATAAACATATAGAACTATCCTATTTTCCTTACCAACACCGAGATGTGAGAACAAGGGTGGAATTTTGGAACACTCCTAAAACCAATCAAGAAGAATGTGAGTATTCTAAAGAAAAGAGATGAAAATGAATGAACTAAACCACCGAGAAGAAACTTACCGACAAGAAATCTTAAGTTCAAAGAACTTAAATACCTAACCAAGAATGGAAAATAGCGAGTTAGGATTTAAGTAGAGAAAACTATAACAAACTAATGAAACATACAGAAATGAACTAGGAATAGGAATACCTTTGAATGTACTATAACCGAACTACACCTTGATATCGAAAAACACACTATTAACCTTACTTCCCAAGTGTTTAATAAGCTTAAGATGATAAAGCTTATAATCCCAACCCAAGTGTTTAACACTCTAAAGCAAACCTAGCAGCTTGAAGGCTCTAAACTCAGCTTGAAGAATGAAAGAAATTGCGGGTACTAGGTCTTATTTATAGAGTTCAAGAATGAAAAGATCTTCTTTTAGCTTGAATAAAATAATGAATATTTAATTGAAAAACATTTGAATATTCGTTCAGCAGAGGCTTAAGACTCGATCAAAAGATTCAGAGGCTTGCTAAGAGGTCAAGGAATAAAATGAGCTCCGTTTCAAAATTGTTTAAAAATCTTGCCCTAGAGCCGATGTATCGCCCCTAGAGCTGCGATATATCGGCATACGCTGAAATATTATACACGTAATTGCACTTTTTCAGCCTAATTTGAATTGAGTAAATAGCTTTGACTGAGTCATATAACGATTTTAAAGCTGTTGGCAGATTCTGGGGTTTTCAAATATTTCTCTTATAAAACTATTCCTCAAAAATACTTAAATTCTCAATAAACATGCACATAACAAGTGTCATGATCTTATTGGTTCTATCTAAACCTTATAGTATAATAAATAATATCTTTATAATCAATTGTATTAATCAAACCTTATGTTATAATTAATATTCTTAAACTATAGGTTAAACTTATAAAATCTATAGGTGTTGCTAAGAGTGTTCAACTAAGTCCAGGCTTGAACCAAAATCCACAGTTGTACGCCTTGATTTTCCCACGGGCTGATTAGCAAGCTGAGCTGCAGCCTAATCATGATTATCTCGTGGGCATCCCCAAGACCGGAGCTTCTGTCATAGGGTCGTACATCCTTAGCTCGAGGAGGCCCAAGGGTTCCCCAAGATTGCCCAAGACTTGAGCCTGGACTCTGAAGGCTGAAGGTCGAGTTAAGTATCCAGCTCATGGTATGAGCTGAATATGGAGGCTATGACCCTTTGTAAAGTCAACACACACAAGATAAACGTGCATATATCAGACATCACGTGTCTGATATGCCCCTACCTTCTCAAACACGCAGCAGGAACGTGCGTATTCAGACACCCACGACTGGGTTGGGCCGTGCGGCCCATTATCTCCTTACCTATCGATTTGACCACACTTATGTGTCAGGTTTAGGAATTAATCATGAATGTCACAAAGTTGATGTGATAGGTAAGAAGGTCATGGGATGACCTTCTTACCAACTCCCAGGTGCCTTCTCCTATAAATATGGAGACCCTGGGAGTTGATAGGGGTTGGATGATCTCTTGTAAGAAATATCCTGTAATCATATACCCAGAATAGAGCAATAATATTGACTAGTGGAGTAGAAGGATTTTAACCTTTGATCCACTTAAAAGCCGTGTCTTGAGTCGCCTTTCCATTTCCTAAGATCGTATATCTGTTTTGGTTCATTATTAGCACTAATCTCTTTCTCTTCCTTTCTTAAATTACCTGTTGGCGAAGAACCGCGTCAACAACAGTAATAAACATACTATAACTACTACTAGCTATTACTACTACTACTACTACTACTACTACTACTACTACTACTACTACTACTACTACTACTGCTACTACTACTACGACTATCTAACTAGCTAAGTAAAATTCCTGGACTCTTCAGATTAATAGAATTGTCTTGGTCGAAATTCCTAGTAAATTCAAAATGCATGTGCTACCCAGATATACTATAAGAGAAGACCCAGTATGTAACGACCTAAATCTACTAATAAGGCTTAAGGGCCTTGATTAGTGTGCCGGGAGGGCATAATTGGAATATATGTGATATAATGATTAAAAGTATGATATATGACTATTTGAATATTTGAGATGCATGACTATGTGTATTAGTATGCATGTGGGCCCTGATTAGGTTAGAAGGGGCATAACTATAATTTTGGCCTGTTAAGGGCATAACTGTATATATATATATATATATATGCAATAAATGTTGAGACCACATTATTATGTGGATATATTTATAATCTGTGAGTCAAGACGATCCTAGTGAGCGAGTTAGCGAAAAAGTCACGGTGGGGATATATACCCGGCTCGGGGCGAGCCAGGGGGTATTTCTGGGAATGTAGGTAACATATTGGCAATTATTTGGTATAGAGGAATATAATTGGAGATTAGTCAGGTGTCGGGAATTAAGCGGTGAATACTAGAGACATTCGAGGAATAAGCGGGAGTTGGGGTGAAATGACCAAAATGCCCTAGATGCACTTATAGGTTTAAAATTAAAAGGGAGGGCATTATGGTCATTTGGCTTACAGGAGATAAGTATGCTGAGGCTTTATACTTAGTGGAAATGGTAGAATAATGTAGAAGTCTGAGGAAAGAAAGAAAAGAATGAAAAGAAAGAAAAAGAAAGGGAAGAAAACAGAGCAGTTTTTCTAAGGGTCGGTTGGTGATCTCCTTCACCATTTTTTTGTGTTTTTCTTGGAGCAAAACTCAGAGGGGAGCTAGGTTAGGCTGAGCAACAAGAATTCTGAGCTAAGCTTGAAGGGTTGGCAAGGGATTAGCAGGAACACACCAATACTTAAGGTAAGACTTTTGAGTTTTCTGTTTCTGGTTTGGCTTGTTTAAGCTATGGGGTCTAAGCTGAGCTGATGGGAACTTTAGGGGAATTCAAGCCAAGGAATTGAGGAAGAACAAGCTAAGGAGGTCTAGAGGCTAACTTGAAATCGAATTTCCATCAAAGGTATAAAATTCTAAGCTTTAAACTTTGAAGTTTTGATTGTGTTTTGCTGAATTCTGAAGTCCAGGAGCAGCTATGGTGAATTTTGGGATTAGGGGTGCATGTGGTTAGATTTTGTATGATTGTGATGCTTGGGATGAGTTAGACATGTTAGTGAGCTTGATTTTGAGTTTGGTGAAAGTTTGGGGAAGTTTTGGTTAAGTCTAGCTCGGGAGAAATCGCAGGAAGAAATTGAGCAGTTTGGCAGTTTGTGACTAGCGCTATAGCGCTAGCCTTTGGGTGTTGTAGCACTAGGACAAGTTTGTTGAGGGCATTTTGGTTCTGTTTGTAGCGCTGTAGTGCCCTCCAATGAGCGTTGTAGCGCTACCCTGTGTTCAGAAAGGGATTTTAGGGTTATTTTCAAGGGTTTTTGACCAAGGGTTCGGGGTTCGATTCCACCACCCTGTTTGGTGGAATTAGGACTTTCCGAGGGCTCAGGATTGGTCTCGAGGCTAGGTTATAGACTTGAGGGTTGGTAATGACTTTGGTCTATGATTGTGGCTAGGTTCGCACTAGGGCTCGGGAAGGATCGTGCTTGAGGATTTCATTGAACAAAGCTAGCAAATTCAAAGGTAAGATAACTGCACCCGGTTATATGTTTGTGATGGGACTAAGAGCTCCCGATATCTGTACAATGTCAATGATGGTATTATTCCATGGGACATGTGATAGCGGCCTAAGGGTGTCGTACACAATATTTGCGCACAGAGCGCGGCTTGGCCACTGGTAGCCGAGGACAGCTTAACATTCACTGAGCTCGGTTTAAGCGGGCCGGAGTCAGTGGGATAAATAGAGGGTGCGGCCTTAGGGCGTTAACCCTAGTTATCATTGAAAATGGATGATTGATATGAAATGAGATGTTTAGTATGTTGAATACTTTATTATTGTGAATTTTTATATGGATGAGGACATGCTTATGTGATATGAGATATTGGATTGTATGTTGGTTGTTTATGCACTGTTGTTGTGTTTTCTTGCTGGGCCTTCGTTCACAGGTGCTACGTGGTGCAGGTAAAGGCAAAAGCAAGTTGGACCAATCCTGAGATGGAGAGCTGCGGGGTTGAATGTACATGGTCAGCTGATCGGTCGCCTTGGCCAAGGAGTGGATCAGGACAGGGATTGCCTAACTGTCTGTTTTGCCTCAATATGGCTTATTATTGTATTTAAACCTTATGCCTTTTGTAACAGTTTTTAATTCAGTTATTTTTGGGATCCCGTGTAAATGGAAACAGTTTATTAATAAGAAATGCAGTTTTTGAGACCAAAATCTTTTAACCCTAGTTCCGCTATAGTTTCAATAACACGATCTTAATTAAAATGACTTGATTAACAAGTCTAGCACTTTTAAAAACACACAGTGTATCGGTCTTTACTATCGAGGGCGTTGCACAGTATCTCACATGAACAAATTTAAGATATAGATGGATATTCAGAAGGTGTCTAAAGATGCTCGGTGCATGATTTTCCCAGCCACTGTGTCTGATGCTACTTAGGAGTGATATTTTAAATTTCCACCGACCACCATAACTTCATGGGAAATGTTCATCAAGAAGTTTTACGGACAATTTTATGTTGGTCACGTATGTCCAACTGAAGCAAATCAGCTGGTAGATATAAGGAAAAACGAAGGAGAGCCTCTCAAAGTGCATATTCAGAGGTTGATGAGAGTGGCTGCTCACTACAAAATAGTGGGAGATAAAGGAAAGACAATGGGCATTACAGCTGGGATACAACGCCAATCCCCATTATGGAGTAGTTTACGGAAGAATGGCGACAAAACAACCCAAGAGTTTATAGTCCAAGCAGATAAGTACATTAAGTTAGAGGAGGTTATCGCCAATGAAGGAAAAGCTCCAAAAGTTGATAGAGCAAAAAAGAAGAGTCAGTTAAAGTTGTTGGTTTCCTTAGTAAGTCCAACAACGGTGGTAAGAACAACAACAAAAATGGTGGAAAATGGGCAAGCACTAAGCGGTCTACGTCCGATAATAAATGCCCTAAACATAATAGATATGAACCAAGGTTCACCAATTATACAGCCCATATCAACAGCCGAGCAGAAGTGTACCCGGCCAGCCACACCATCGTACCATTAAGGCGACCAGCCCCATCAGGAAGGACATTTCAAAAAGAGACACAACAAAGTTTTGTTTCTTCCATAATGATTATGGCCATGATACAAACGAACGCAACCAACTGAAAGATGAGATTGAGTTTCTAATACGACAAGGACATCCGAGGAGATATATTCAAGTTGGGGATAATCCCCAACAAGGAGCTAAGGGAGGCAATGAGCAGGCACGTGTACGCCAACACTCGCCTCCCATATAGCCAGCCCCAGTTGCGGGCACTTTGCTCACTATTTTTGGCAGACCACACTTAGCTGGTGATAGTGGTAAGGCAAGAAAGATGTATGCCAAGACCCTACGTTACGAGCAAGGCATTGAAATACTATCTGTCGAGGAGAAAACTCCCAAAAAATATCAAATAGGGGAAGATTGGATAACCTTCTCTCAGCTGGATGCACAACGTGTTCAATTCCCCCACACAAATCCCCTAGTTGTGGATATCCAAATCGCCAATATGATGGTAAAGAGAGTGTTGGTGGACACGGGAAGCTTAGTAAATAAACTTCACAAATCGTCATTGGAAAGAATGAAGTTATAAATACAAGATTTAGAACCATGCAACCAAACCATTTATAGTTGCTCTGGTGAAGGGCTTGCTCCAACAGGGTCTATCAGACTCTCGGTCACAGCAGGTGCTTCCCCTGCGAACATGACATTACTCACTACTTTTATAATAGTTGATTGTCCTTCCGCATATAATGTATTGATCAGAAGATCCATCTTGGTAGAGCTACGAGCAGTGACCTCGATCTGGCATCTTGCCATAAAATTCCCAACAGATTATGGAGTTGGGTGTGTGCTCAGAAATCAATGGGAGATAAGGGAATTTTGTAACTCCTTCATTATGAAGGCAAATAAATATAGAGAGGGGAGTGGGATCATTGCCTCGAGAAGCTCCAACGGATCAGAGAAAAGGTTGCAAGGAGTCAACAAACCAAACACCCAATCTTGTGAACAAATCACCAAATAGGGTGTTGCCCTAAGTGAGGACGAAGACATAGACCCTTTCTTTGGGGATTTTGAGGAAGAAGTAGGACTTGTGGGGGATGTCGAGGAGATCCAAGTAGAAGAGGAACAACCGACCAGAGATATGAAAGTCAGTAAAAACTTATAAACAACAATAAAAATGAACTGATGGAATGTTTAAGAAAGAATCAAGAAGTATTTGCCTGGTCGCATAATGATATGGTGGGAATAGACCTGGAAATTATTATTCATGTCCTAAACATCGAAAAGAAGCACCCACCAGTCCAACAAAAAAGAAGGATGCTCAACAAAGACAAGTCCAAAGGGCTAAAAGAATAAATTGAGAAGCTTAAGGAAAACAGGTTCATTAGGGTGGCATTTTATCAATCATGGGTCTCCAATCCCGTATTAGTCCCAAAGCCAAATGGCAAGTGGAGGACTTGCATGGACTTTACATACCTCAATAAAGCTTGCCGGGATGATTGTTTTCCACTACCAAGTTTTGACCAACTAGTAGATGCTACATCTTGGCATGAAATGTTATTGTTTATGGATGCATAATCTGGCTACAATCAAATAAGTATGCACCCACCAAATGAGGAACACACCAGCTTTCGAATAGATAATGGGATATACTGCTACAAGGTAATGCCTTTTGGTTTGAAAAATGCTGGTGCAACTTACCAATAACTTGTAAATCACATGTTCAAGGATCAGATCAGTAATAACATGGAAGTATACGTCGATGATATGTTGGTTAAGTCGAAAAAAGCTTGTGGGCATGTCAAGGATTTACAAGAGTGCTGCAACATCTTGAAAAAATATCAGATGAAGCTTAACCCGTTCTTTTGGAGTCGGATAAGGGATGTTTTTGGGGTTCATAGTGAACTCACGAGGAATAGAATCTAACCACGAAAAAATGCATGCATTTATCGACATGAAATCCCCCACCAAGATTAATGATGTACAAAGTCTAACAGGAAGAATTGCTACCCTAAGCAGATTTATCTCAAAATCTACAAACAAGTGTGACCCATTTTTTAATCTACTCAAGGGAAATAAGAAGTTTGAATGAACAGAAGAATGTGAGCAGGCCTTTAAAGCACTTAAGAAGCATATGGACCAACATCTTGTTCTATCCAAACCAATCAAAAGAAAAACTTTGTACATCTACCTAGAAATAACAGAATATGCTGCTAGTACTATTTTGATCATAGGATAGAATGGCATCCAAAAAGCAGTATATTATATAAGTAAGAGGCTAGTAGGAGCAGAATCATGGTATCCAACTATTGAGAAGTTAGCTTATTTCTTGGTACTGGCATCACGAAAGGTGCGACCCTATTTTCATGCTCACCCCATAAGAGTTTTCATCGAACAACCATTACGGAAAGTCTTGGAAAAAATAGAAGTCGCTGGTCGACTATTCAAATGGGTTGTAGAGTTAGGACAGTTCGAAATTACTTACTTACCATGAACAATAATGATGGGCCAAGCATTGGAAAATTTTGTAGCTAAATTCATTGATCTCCCAACATGCGAGTGGACACCAGGAACTCAAGTGTAAGAACAAATTCCCATCTGGAAGCTGCTTATTGATGGGTCTTCCAACGAGCACAATTCTGGAGCAGGATTGATTCTTATAACACTAGAAGGGCATCGATTTCACTGTGCACATAAATTTGGCTTTATTGTCTCCAACCATGAAGCTGAATATGAAGCGTTTTTCATGGTTAAGACTAGCCGAGGATGTAAATGTAAAATCACTAGAGATATACAATGATTCATAATTGGTCGTTAATCATCTCTTAGGAGAATATCAGGGAAGAGAGTTGAAAATGGTCGCGTATCTAAACAAAGCAAGAGACTTTTTGACGCAATTTGAAATGTATGCATTGCAACAAGTACCCCACGACCAGAATTTGAACACTGACGCATTGGCCAAGTGGCAAGTTCCAAAGATGCAGATATGCTAAACATAGAATCGGTCAAACATTTATCAACCCCAACATATAGGTAAATGACTCCACCCTGGTTAAACATGCAGCTGATACTTGGATGACTCCCATTATCCAATACCTTGACTCCCATTACAAGTATTTGCTTATTACGTATGTTATTCTGCTATATTTTCATAATTATTTATAAGAACACGAGCAATAATGTTTGAATAAGTATTGGTCTATGGAAAGTGACCGAGCACCTTAATTTCCTCACCCACTTGGGGGGCATATAAGATACTAAGGGAAGCAAAGCATATGAAAATTTGTAAACACACGAGGAAAATAAGGGAAAGAATGCAACAACACTTATAGTATTTTTCAAAAAATTTAGATTTTGCACAAAAATATAAATTATTATGCTATGTTCGGTCATGCGAGCAGATGTTATAGTGACAATTATAAGTTCAAAAAAGATTTGACTTAACACTGCGACTAGTACTTCTCAGATGTAATTCAAAACTATAATAAAAGTAAAACTGTCTCGGGCAGTAAATTGTCTAAACATCATAAACAAGTTGTCCAGGTGTTATAATTACAAAATAAAAGAAAGAAATAAATTCACTGAGAAGGACGGTGTTGATGGGGTTGCTGGTCGACGGTTGCTCCAGTCTCCTCCTCTCCATCGATCCCAGTAGCAAAAGAAATTTCAGGAAATGTATGGGGCATTTTTCTCCTCCTCCAATCAAGCAGTGCATTGAGCAAGTTCATACTTCCTTATCTACTCGAGAAAATAATCAAAGTTTGCACCTTGATCGTTCTTCCATAACATGTAAAAGCAAGTGAAGGTTGCACCTTAAAACCTCTTAGTATTGCTCGCATTATCCCCTCAAGTTGTTTCATCTTGTCCTCCAGCTCATTGACATCCTTATGACTCGTTAATAGGTCATCTTAAAGCTTGACCACCTCATCGTGGTTTTCCTTGGACGCAACCTTGTATTTTTCTTTCAAAGCTATGGCCTTGTCCAAGTCTTCCTTGGTCTTTTTCACCTCCTCATTGAAGGCCTTAATCTGGTCCTCTACTGCTTTTCTCTCCTCAACAAATTTGGAGTTGTCCTCTTCAACAAGGCGCCACCTGTTATTTATGGTTAGGATGGCCTGTGAGCAGCATAAGAATGATGTTAGAGAAAGAAAAAAATAATAATATTAACCAGAAATATAATAGATTTAGAAACAAAATGACTTGGCCAAGACCTCTTTGATGAGTTGATGTTTGGCCACTTTTTACAGCTTGTCTATTGTGGAGTTGGAGGCGGTCGTCAGCATCTCATTTATAGAGGGATCTCCCATCTGCTCAGTGGAAGATTCATGTTGAGGAGAAGGAGGAGGAGTAGTGGTATTTGAAGGAAGAGGATTCGTTGATTGAGACTTCTTACTTAGAGGTGCCTCGCTGGTACCTCCAGCTTCTCTCTTGCAAGATTTCTTCGACCCAGTTATTTTGCCTCCCGAGGCGTAGATGTCAAAAATGTTGTTTGCTTGCATGATTGAAAAAAGGGCAAACAAATTAGTTAAAGTGTCCACAAGAATTTATAAAGATCCACAAGGAAAAATTCTAAGTATTATACCCAAACTAAAGTTACTGGTCACTACATTATCTAAGTTACTACTGCTACAAACATTTTCCTCCTATAAGAATCTAAATTAAACCTACTGGTTGGAAAAATAATGTTGCCATTCCTGTCAAACATACTACTAGGAATGGGCAACTTATTTAAAAAAGTTGAAAAATCCATACCATTTTCGTCCTCAAACGAGTCATATACTCGACCAGGATGATCGTGTAGATTTTGTTTTCCCTTCCCATGGGAAGGAGGAATAGGTTCTGGTCAAGGATTTGACCTTGGTTCCGTGATGGTGACCGCCGTCAAGCGACGCCTAGGGGGTTGGGAGACATCTTGTGGGTTGGAGACATCATCAATGCCTTCTCCTGTGGCACTCCCATTGGTCGATTCCTTCACACTCTGCTTGACAGAGGTCATGCTTGTCAGGGCCACGGTCATCTCTACCATGCCTTGGGTAGGCTTTGGTCAGAACCATGGGCCTATATTAAAAAAAATAGTCTAAAACAAAGAAGAAAGAAATGAACAGAATTTTGAACAAATTCAGGAAGAAAAAAATTTCTCCTCAAGTGAAGGACAAGTTGTCCGCTACGAGATCGGTGGTGAGGAAATACTCTTGGAAGCATTTACCCACATTGAACTTGTAGGTTATATCGCTCAGGAATGTACGGTTAGATTCTTGATGGCAGAAGTGAAAAAATCTCATTATTTTGGTTGGGGTTGGATTTAAGATCGAATAGGTAGTTAATTTCATCAGTAGTGGGTACAAGCCATTTTTTATAGTTGTAAAGAATATAGATTGTGAATAACACTCTATATTCGTTCGAGGTTCTTTGAAATGGAGAGATGTCGAAATAGTTCGCCACCCCTCGGAAAAAATCGTGCAGAGGAAAAGTTGTCGTTGCCTCAATATGATACCTTGACCAGGCGCTATAAGCTTCACCAAGCATGTTTGCCCTCTCGTCGAGTGTTGTCTTGTATTAATTAATCCAAGAAAGGTTATACTTCTTGCGATACTTGGCCACTATCCTGCTCGTCATAACGCTAGGAGGGGCAATGTACCAAGGTACATCCTTTTTTATGACTTCTCATACAAGAGCATGGGAAAGGAGAAGCTCAGGAAGCTGCTCGATTCTTACAAGTTTGTTATTGATCGAAGGACCCTCAGCATTGGCCACATGCTGGCCAATGTGAGGATCGAGGATATTTTTCTTTCTATGGGCAACATTCTTTAATCGGGCCATGGATGGGTTGGTTTCTTGTGGTTTTCTTTTGGTTCGGTTAGAAGAAGGACTTGAACTGGGATAGCTGGTTCACGGTATTGGCTATGGTGGATCTTGTGGAATAGGAAACGTAGGCTACTTGGAGTCTACGAACAACAAATTTAGGAGATCTTCATCTATTGGCCTCTCACCCCCAGGGATCGTGCAAGAATATCTGAGAAGAAGAAGGGGAAGTAAGAATCTAAGACCAATAGGGTGAGGGCTAAGAAAAATAAATACTGTTCGTGGAAACTAATTTAGTATTTAGCCAAGCAGCAGTATTTAGTAACAAATAGACTCTAGTATACGTGCAGCGAATGTAACATAACAAAAAGTCAAAATAAAGTTTTTTCCAAGGAAACTTTTCGACTTCGTCACAGGCAAGAAAAACCCAGATTTGTTCCGAGACCTAAAAATCAAATTTTTAGTTCGATTTCATAACCAAAATTAGTAGTTGTACCTTGATAAAGCCTTCCTAACGTCTTTACACTCCTAAATATTACCTAACAAACTTATTTAGGCCTAGAATTCTACATTTATTTTACCTAGAAACCGAATACTCTCAAGAATACATCAAAAACTTCATAGTAACAGTTACGAAAAGAAACAAATCCTCACAAAAGTGTAGAAAAATTGACGAAAAATAGAAGGAAGTTGCTTGAAAACCTACTTGAAGAAAAGATTGTCGAAGAAATCAGTTGAAAATCTTTTGGAAACGCTTGAGACGTGTCTCGGATTGCTTGAAGAAGTTTTGAGAGTTCTTGAAGAATGAGCGTGTAAAGGTAAAAAGTGAGAAACAAAGAGGTTATTTAAACTGAGTAGGTAAGTGAAAAGTCATGATGAAAAAGGAGGATTTGGAGCCATTGGGAAACACAAAGCCGTCATTTTTTTTTACTTCGAAACTGTAAAGTCATGATTATTTACCTTTTCGAGGAAGTAAAAGCACAGTTGGATGTGACGGGTTAGTGAAAGCTGGTCGAATAAGTTTATTTTATGTTGATCGCATCATAATAAACTTAGGGGCAAATGTTTCCCTAAGAATTAGCATGATGATGTGGCAAAAACAAAAGGCACGTGAAAGGCCCATGATAAAACATTTATAGAGGACTGGTTGACCCTCGATAGACGGGAGAAGAAAACATGCTATTGGTCACATTCAGAATTTATGCGGAGTAGCAGGAAAAGAAGTTGACAAAAGACATGCGACTTCTGCTGCTCGATGGAATGCAGTTCAAGCTCAAATCTAGTAAAATGTTCAAATATTTGTGAGATATCTGTAATTTTAAATATAAAGTGTATTATTCACATATTATATTATGATTACTTGTTGCACAAGTTACGCAAGGCCCATGGCCCATCTATGTACATTCATGAGTCTATAAATAGAGTACTCAAGGATTCATTATTTTTACACTGTAATTCTTTACTTTCAAATAATTCTAAGAATCTAGTGATGTTATACACGTTCTTGTATCCTCTCTCTTAGCTTGTGAAACTTGGTTGACTCTAGTCATTTGATCGCATGTTTTGGGAATTTACATAAATAAAGTACTAAATGAAAGTAGGTCATTACTGATTAGCGGAGTCGAACCACTATAAATTTGTGTGTCATTTTTTATTCTTAAAGTTTATATCATTACTTAATATCGTTTATTTGACTCAGTGTCATTGGCCAAATCTAGTCGAAACATATGGGAACAAGTTTTCTTATTTTCTTTAATTAATTACTAAGATATTGAGAAATGGAAGTTGGATAAAGTGTAGATATTTTTTTTTCTTTTTCATTTCCTTATATTTTAATATCTGTTTTTTCTTGGAGTGAGTACATTTTTTCTTATTTTGTGCTATTTTTGGCTTGTTTAAAAAAATATTATTAATAGGAGGCGGTTATACCAATGGTACTCCCCTTCGATTGGATACTATAAACCCTAAAAAAATATTTTTTAACATTATTTTAAAGAAGTTACTTATCTTTGTTTGGTATATGGTGCAGGTGTCCTATCATCTTTAAAACAAGGAACTTGCTCTTTTAGTGGGACCAAGTTGAGCTCAAGCTATTTTTATGAAATAGGAGTTTCTGTCTAATATGAAAGTTATATTGTCTAACTTCTTAAGTGTAATATCCCGTAGATATTATTTGTGTTATAATTTTTTCTATTTACTTAATTACTTGTTATTTATTTATTAGTTAATTAATTTATTTCCTCTAATGTATTATTTCCTTTTGTATGTGAGTGTGTTTTTGTTAATGTACATGTGAGAGTGTATGTGCGTGTGCGTGTGCATATGTGGGTGTAAGACCACATGGGCATGTGGCATATAGAGAAAGTGCTTTGTGGTGATCTTGATGTGGGTCAAGAGGTAAGATCTTAAAAAATTATCATATTTGGAAAATATGAGCATTTTAGGTAAGGGTATTTGGAGATATTGCGTTTTATTCTAAAATAGGTCTTGAATCATTCTATAAAGTGAAATTGGTTTTTCTTTATTATTTAAATGGTAAATGGAATTACCATAATGATAGAAATAAACCTAGTATATTTCTAGAATATTCTAATAGTCTATTCTATTATTGGAAGAATTGAATTAGAAGATTTATTATTATTTTTTGTGGGGTGAAGATTTATTATTTAATAGCAAATGAAATAAAAAAAAAGATTTTAAGAGATTAAAGAGAGAAAGTTATGTACCTTTTTTTTTTCAGAAATCTCATAACTTTGGACCCAATTATAGTAAAATGGATATAACTTGAGCTTTACGAGTCCGATTTAGACAATCTTAGTATCGTTGGAGGCTAATTCGATTATTTAATAATTTCTAGAAATAGTATTTTTTCCAAAATCGTGATGTAATTGGGTCAAAATTGGGTCCCAAGTTACAGCACCCTACACTTATGAAAATTCCATTTAGATAATTATTTTATTTTAAACCTATAACTCATCTATAAAACGTACATTAGAGTATTTTACTCAACCTTTTACCCTAGTTGTCGTCACCCCATAAAGAGATAAAGAGAGAGAGTTCGAATGAGAGAAAGAGAAGAAGGAAAAGGAGGATCAAGGTTTAGCAGTAAGTATTCTTCTTTTAGTTCTTAGTATTCTCTTCATCTTTGTGGATTTTTAAGTTATGTGGTATTGGTTATTAGAATTTCGTATACATCAAGGAAGGAAGTCTTGATTAGGGTTTCGGTCATCACTCAAACAAGGTAACCATTTGAAGATTTTATTATTTTGGATTTATGTTAGAGTAAATGTAATATGTTGAAAGGATGTTGATCTAGTGATTTAGGTATTGTTTTAAAATTTCGACTTTAAACTATTGGATGAGCATTCATAGATAATTATTTGATGCTTATAAGGTTTTCCCACACCATTTTCTCTCAAGGTCACTCACGCCAAGGTAAGGAAGTTAGACTTTGTTTTCCATGTTTATGTTGCATGTTGTATGCTAATGTTTTCAGGCACAAGTATTTGGGAAGATGAGATATTTGGTTGTTGATGCCCTAGAACAGTGACCAAGTGGTCTTTGAGGACAATTTTCCTCCCAGCTTCTATCCCATTTATGCGTGGTTATGTACTCATGAGTTATGATTGTAGTTTCGTGTTGTGGTTGTTGGTTATGATGTGATGTATTATGTGTTTTCTATGTTTATGATGATGATTGCAAGCACAAGTATTTTGGTAGATGAGTTTACCATGTATGAACATTTGGCAGTCAATGCCCAAGAATTGTCCAATGTGGTCCCAGAAGGATAGTTTTCCTCAGTCAACTTCTATTTCATAATACTTGTTGCCTTAAATGTTTATGTATGAATGCCAAAGTTTGACATATGTAATGTCTAAGAATGCTTGTTATCACCTTGTGGTGTTTATGCTATGACTAGTTTGATGTTAAGTAATACTAAGTTAAGGAGAGGCTGTGATGAGTTTAAATGTTGTGTTCTTGATAGATTTTGAGCATGATAAGACATCAAAGTGTATGTTAGTGCTATAAAAATGAGAAAGATATATGAATGGTAAAAGTTAAGTTAATGCCTTGGAAATGCTGCAACTTTGTATGAACTAAGGAAGTTATGATTTTAGGTTAGTTTTTAAAGTGGTTATGATTATTGAAATGTTTTGTCTGCATGTTTGTACTTCTTTACTGGGCTCTCGAGCTCACCCGCCACTTTCCCTCTAGTTGCAGGTATTAGTTGAATGCAACAACGCAATGAGTTCAAGCCCATCTAGATGAAGTACGTATATTGCCGGGGCCATATGAACCAGGAATTGATCAACAACACCACAGGTTTATTTAATCTTTCAAAGCATTTTAAATATGTCAAGTATCATCTTAGAAAAGTAACTAGGATTTTAAACTCATGTATTATGTTACATAAAATGTTTTTCTTAAATTTGGATCCAATATTTTTTGCATGTTTTATTATTGAGGTGGTATTGGCAAAAATGACATTTTGTTATGAAATATGCCAAACTATGTATTTTTAAAACGATAAAACATTTAGGGCGTTACACAAGGCATCTCTTTCTCATCTTTGATCTCAATATTGTAATCTATGGATTGGCTTGTAACTATGTTTCATTGCAATCTTGATATGATACATTCAAATAATTAAATAAATAAAGGAATGGAATGCAAAAGGTTTCTATTCCATTACCTCTAACAAATTAGATCTAAGTAGTTGAGTTTGTAGCACTTATATAAAATTTTAATAGTAAAACTTCTCGCCGTTATGTTTTGATGTAGTCGTATAGTCTCTAACAACTAATTGATGATGTAGTTTTTATTCTTATAATTTTCAAATTGAAAACTATTATAATTTAATTAAATACAAAAGTAAATAATAAAGTAAAAAAATTAAAATAAATAGTAATATTTTATTTATTTATTTATATCCAAGTTTTGGTAAAGGAAAATTTTGTGAAAAAACAATGAATTAAATTAAACGAAATTGAAAAAGTAATACATAATTTAAGAAAAAACACACAAGAGCTTTTATGTGGATCAGTCTGAATAGTAGACGCATATAATTAACATACGTGTCTACGTGGGTTGGGTTACATTGGGTGAGTTGGCTCAGCAACCCTATGTTAGTCAGTTCAATTTGTTTTTGCAAGCAATTAGACATGTGTACATTATTGAATTGATGCTACTAATGAAAATTACCTTTTACTTTTAAAAAAATTAAAGTCATACCAAACAGACCCTAACACTAGGTTTGGTAGGATGAATTTTTGGATGGATATAGATGGATGGAATGAAAACACAAATCTATTGTTTGGTAAGGAGAGATTGAGCCATATGAGATAATTATGAAAGAAAAAGACAAAACAAAATAAATTAAATATAGTTTTAAAAAAGGGGACTTCTTTAGTCCCTCAGTTGCCATTTTCAGGACTTAGTCCAACATTGATTATCAGCCATAAAATATGTTAGTTTTTAGAGTGAATGGTTGGATTTGAATTTGTTGATTGAATGATACAAAAATACACATATACCCTTAGGGACCCCCTTTAACTGAGTACCGATTGCCATTTAACCGGGTACCCCCTCACAGCTGCCAAAAATTTGTTTGATTGATAGGTCCGAGAATTAACGAACATCATTTAACTCAACATCAAACACAAGCCACGAATTTGGAGGAATTGCACCACCTGCTCCCTTACGTCCATAACTGCGTGAAAAAAGTTTATATCAACACAAACACAAATATGAAACAAGCTCAAATTAGATTAACAGACATTTACAAACTCGAGACATACCCCATCTCTGGTGGAATGGTAAGCCTTCTCTTGTCCCCAACACGCATGCCTGGCAAAATGGAAGTAAGAGTGTAAAGAACTGCTTTACAAAGAAATAAACAGGTAAATTTAATTTTTTATTAAAATAAATTGACATAAAATTACCCTCAACTCGAACATCCCACCCTTTAATAACTTGTCCTACACGTGTAAAACCAAAAGACAATAGTGTTAATACAAATAATGAGGAAGGTTTACGTAAGTTGTCGCTCAAAAATAGTTGTACCTAGGCGGAACTTAAATGGTGCTCTTCCCACGTTTGAGTCGAACTGTTTACCATTCTTCTTTAGCTTGCCAATGTAGTGGACACTGACCTGAAATGTAATGAATTTAATTTTGTTTAGAGGTAGGTGAATACTAGACTTTTAAAAGGCAGAGTCAAATACTAGACTTTTACAACCGGTTTACATCACCGGCTCATCAAGTAAAAAAATGTAATAATAAAAACACCAAATAATTTTATAGCTTGACACTTGGCAATTTTTTGGGTCCCACTTGTTGGACTAAGTCCGATGAAGGACTTAAAAACTTGCCTTTAAAAAATTAATAAATATATATATTTAAAATATACAATATAATAATTTTTACTTTCTCTCGATGGTTCCATTTCTTGTATCAAACAACATAAAATAGAGCTGTTATTATTTCTATCATACTTTCCATCCTTCCCACTCTTTTCCTCTAACAAAACATAGCCTAAAAGCTATTTGCCTAAAAAAAAGTACTCTATAAACTATTTTCTTTTTCCTTATAAACAAATGGCACAGCATTATTTACCCATCGAATAGAATAAAGGGCTGAAAAAATCACATCAAGAAGTTTATAACTTTAAGGAAAAAGTTGAGGGCTACAAAAGCTACCTAGAGGAAGGCAACACAGTAGCCTACATGTATATATTTATATATATATATATATATATGCACATATTAGAGGATAATAAGAGTCCAAATCATTCCTCGTCTTGAGCATTTTCGCTTTGAAATTTTTACCTGACCCACATGTGATATGTTGTGATGTAGTCTCGGCATTTGAACCCTATGAGACGCTTGTGAAGAAACACGACAAAAAATAAACAGAAGTAAAAAAAATGAGATTCTTTTACATGCATCTTAATTTTTTATGCAAGATCCAAGAAGTTTCGTGAATGCAAGAAAAACGTACGATCTTTTTTTTCTTCATGTGAGTGAACACTCCATTATTAATGATGCATAACAAAAATCATGTGTTTTTTTTTTTAAATAATTTAGTAAAAATGCCAACTTATGATCAAGGGGCATTTTAGTCTTTTATGTCAAGGGGTGACTTGGTCACTAGATTACATCAGTGATAGGACACTAAAAAACGAACTCAGTCCATTCTCTCAGCTCTCTTTTTCTCGGGGTTCTTTGGATTTTTGAGGTGTTAGCTTGGGAGACTGAAGCTGTGAATTGGAGCTAGGATTGGGTTAAAGTCAGCTTGAGGTTGTAGCTAGCTAATTGAGGTAAGAATCCTCCTCTGTTGTGATGACACTACAACAATTACAGGCATTAGCGGCGACCTCAGTCAGCCTATATTGTATAGGCTATTAGCGGCGGACTAGGGGTCCGCCGCTAATATTGTTCAAATATTTAAAAAAATTAAAAATATTTATTAGTGGCGGACTTACCAATATTAGCGGCGGATAGTCCGCCACTAATATACGTAATAAAAAGTCTGGGAATTTTTTTTTAAGTTTTATTAGCAGTGGATAATCACCTCTATTAGAGGCGGACTATCTGCCGCTAATAGTATTAGTGGCGAGTAATCGCTTATATTAGCGACGAACTACCCACCGCTAATATTATCTACTAGCGGCGGGCCCCGCCGCTAATACTTTTACGGTTTAACACCCCCATCGTCTCCTTCTCCCAAATCCTTGAAACGCATTTCTCCTCCTCCATTTCTCCTCCACCGATCCTCCATATCTTTCTATCTCGGTATGTATATGTTTATTTATATTTTTTTCGTTTTGATATTAATTCTCAGGTCTAGTATCAAATCCTTGTAATGAATGGTCTCAAGTCTCAGGTCTCTCTCTCCCTCGTGTTCTTTCAAAGGGTTCGTCCGTGGTGCTCCTCAGTCCCGTCCCCCTGCGGTGGTTCTCTTCACTACTACAAAAATGGGCTTTCTCGACAGTTTTTAACTGTCGCTATTGAGTAATGACGACAGTCGACTAACTGTCGTATTTGTCTATGCTGGCGTAGGGGTAGCTATGTTGACAATTAAACATTGTCGCCATTGCTGGCAACGCCAACAGTTAATAGGTGTCGCTATTGTTGGCAATGCTGACAATTATTAAGTGTCGCCGTAACATTAAATTTATATATATATAAATAATAAATTTTCAATAGATTTTTTTAAAAACTTTTAATTATATTTTTACCAATTGAAGTTTGATATAAATTTAAATAAAAAAATTACTCAAATAATTAATTATTATTACCATAATTTGTAAAAAAAATTATATTTATCATAATAAAAATTCATATACATACAACATTTATTCATATAATTAAAATATAAATAATACATTAAATCCCCATGAGACTAAATAATTTTCAATAAAAAATCATTATAATATTATAAATACATAAACTTCAAAATATATTGTTGACGGTAAGAACTCGTCAACGAAGTTAAGTTGGAAAAATTATCGAACCAAGATCGCTAATTGGGAAGCTGTAAAAACTTGAACAAAAACTCAAGAACAATGATAAATCAACAATGGAAAATTTAGTCTTTCATTCACACTTAAGCTTCTGCTACAGTAAAATTCCCAACCCCCTTTCAGGTGGCCTTGGAGTTCCTTTTATAGTAGGCTCTAATATCCTTAGGTACATAGTGGTCCAGGGGACCAAGTGGTACATACGTACTGTACTAGGGGAGTGGCTTCAGAGGTTGTGGTTGTACATCCTATACAGGAGCAGGTGTCAGGAGGATGTCTCCACTACTCATCTGTACCCGTATCTGATGCATGGTGGCAGGCGTAGTGGCACAGGAGGTAGTGGTGTCGGTTCTGACCTATGGCCGTAGACGTACGGACCATGATCCTTACTGGCACTGGTATCCGTACCTAGTACTTGGTTGTACAAATATGTCTCATTCGACTCGTACCGGATCTCCTAAGCATAGGGACTTCGAGATGTGAAAAAGGGGATCCTTGGTGTCCGTAATGGCTGTGGGGTTGAGTAAGGGTCTTGGGCCCATACACATCAAGTCATGGGGTATCGGCCTCCTGGGACGATGGTGGGCTGATGGACCTCCCGGGGTGCGCGCGCACGGGACCTTGCGTGGCCTCGCGCATGGGGCGCCATGAACGGCCTCGCAGCCCCTCTTGGCCTCGCGCACGGGGCGCCACGAACGGCCTCGCAGCCCCTCTTGGCCTCGCGCATGGGGCGCCACGAACGGCCCCGCAGCCCCTCTTGGCCTCGCGCATGGGGCGCCATAAACGGCCTCGCAGGCTCTCTTGGCCTCGCGCATGGACACGGTGGGCGTGGCCCCATGGCCTCGCGGAATTGGACGGCCTCCGCCCCTACGATGGCCTTGCGGGGAGGGACGGCCTCGCGAATGGGCATGGTGGGAGTGGCCCAATGGCCTCGCGAGACGGGAGGGCCTCGCGGAATTGGACGGCCTCCGCCCCTACGATGGCCTCGCCTCTTTGATGGCCTCGCGGGAGGGACGACCTCGCGGATGGGCATGGTGGGAGTGGCCCAATGGCCTCGCGGATCAGCGGCCTCGCGAGACGGGAGGGCCTCGCGGAATTGGACGGCCTCCGCCCCTACGGTGGCCTCGCCTCTTTGATGGCCTCGCGGGGAGGGACGGCCTCGCGGATGGGCATGGTGGGAGTGGCCCCATGGCCTCGCGGATCAGCGGCCTCGCGAGACGGGAGGGCCTCGCAGAATTGGATGGCCTCCGCCCCTACGATGGCCTCGCCTCTTTGATGAGATTATGAGCATCAACACTTGCCCCCCTAGTCTAAAAGAGGGTCTTTAGGTGCTCTTGTAGACTATTCATCTTGGTCCCTATAAATAGGCCTTCATGCATGGCTTAATATTCACACTTTATTTCCTTGGCCTAATGGTTGTTAGACCCTTGCTCCTTTCAAGAGGTAAAGGGTTCAATCCCCCACAACCACACTTTCTTTATAATTTCATCATTTTTCCATTTTTTCATCATTTTTTATTTTTATTTTTTTATATAAGCTAGTTTCTTGGTGTGTATATTTTAGGACTAACACACATTTCTGGTTAATTCTTGCAGACGCACATTTTCAACGCTTCGGTGCTTTCCGCCTCCCAACCTTCCTTGGACTCCGACCTCGTTCTTTCAATCGCTTGAGGTATATTTTCTTTTCTTCTCCCGTTTATTTATTTATTTTATCGGATTCAGACCAGCAACACTTGGGATGGGGTACATTAGTCTGAGCTTGTTTTGACCATATGCACGCCCCTCCTCTTTTTTTTATATATATACCCTGTAGTAGTCCATTTAGGGCGTTTGTATCTAGAGGTATTAAGCCTATGCCTTTGTGTTTTGTAGCCTTCCCCTCGTTTATACGTGAGCCCCTTTTTGCTGTTGGGACGTGGTTTCATGGCCAGTGAGGGCCCGTCCGATATACCCCCAAGGGCTGAGTTTATCGACCTGTCTTCAGACTCAGAGTCCCCTGAGGGCAACCCTCACCAGGGTTATGATTCTTTGAGGCAAGCCCGCATTCGCCACCTCGAGTGCGTGGCTGATCTTAGGCATAAAATTTGGGTGGTAGAAAGCGAAGTTGACTCGGTGTCGAGGGGAGATGGAGGACCTTCACCCCTGGGCCTTAGTGACCATATAGCGCGTCTTAGGACGACCCTTTTTGAATTGCGGTGGGAGTTAGAGTTTATGGAGGGACACATTCCGCCAGAACCTCCCACTCCTCCCTCGCCTGATGACGGCCATGGGGCTATTAGCTCCTCTCCTCAGCCTTTAGTCTCAGTTGACCCTATCTTAGCGCTTCTGCCATCGCTCCCTCGATGGAAAACTCTTGCTAGAAAGAAAAAATGGAGGATCAAGTGTTCTGCCTCTTCCTCACATGTTTCTTTCGATTTTGCAGATATGTCAAAGGCATGGAGACAGGTGTCCGTCCAGGAAGAGGACGACACCCCCTATTGGCATCCAGCCTAGTGTCCCACGTGTCTCCGAATAAATTGAAGGCAATCGTGAAACATTACCGAGCTCCTCCAGAATATGCCCTGCACGCTCCTCAAGAGACTTGCCGGGCTGACCGCCCTAAACGGGGCTTTGTGGCTTTGAGCAAACAGATTCTGAAGGCGGGTGGCACCATTCCTCTGCATCCATTCTTCGTGGCGGTTCTCAACTATTTTGATTTGGCCCCTCTCCAACTGTCGCCCAACAGTTGGCTGACCTTAAGTTGCCTCTTCATCTGGTTTAAGGACAATAAGAAACGTGCCCCGACGGCGCAGGAGGTGCATACTTTTTATAACCTTATAGCATTGCCCAGGTGTAAAGGCTTCTACTACTTGCAAAAGGCCAACAGTGAGCTCCCCTTAATAGAGGGCTCGGTGTCCAATACCGGGCCTTGGAAGCAAGATTTTTTTTGGGTAGAGGGGTCTCTCTCGGTTCGTGAAAGCTTCCGTGCTAATCCTAGTAAGTATCCTGACCCTTCTTTCTTTCTTACTAGAACTTACTGTTTTGCACTCTCGCTTGTATTGATATTGACGTGGTTCTTGTAGGGTACTTTGCGGATCCTTCGGTCATTGGGTCTGAGGCGGAGGCCATAGGCAAACTCATTGCTGCAGATTCTGCTCAGAAGAAGGCGACGGTCCTTTTTACGGTGGAAAATCTCACCCGCCACCAATTGTCCCCGGTCACTAACTCCAAGTTCCTGTGGTCGATCACCGGGTCTAAGAAGGTTGTGGCTACGCCGGCTGGGCCATCACTGCACGAGGATGCGGTTGAGGTGGAGATGGAGGATGCCCCCCTGTCCCCAGGGGGACGTCCTCCTCATGACCCCCACGACCAGGACACGGCCTTTCACCCTCTGGACCTGCAGGCCACGGCAGGATGCTACGCCCCTCCTGGCCACGATGGCGGCGATGCCTTCCCTCCGATCCCTCATGACCTCGGCGTACCAGATGCTGATTTCGTCGGGCTCGCGGAGCTCCCTGCTGATGCACCAGAGTCTCAATTTTTCTCTTCTGCTGCGCCTCCTCCTGCCTCGGCGAGTGGGTCGTCTGTTCCGGTCCAACCAGATATTCCTAGCGTGGAGGCAGAGGCTTGGGTGACCAGGATGGCCTCAGTTTATGGGCAGCGTTTCGTTCCAATAGCTGCGAGTCTCCCTGTCTCCGACTGGAGGGGCCTGGGGAACGTGACTCAATTAGACCTCTGGGAGATGCTAAGGCGTGCCGCGGCCTGGGTGAGGCTTTGCACCTTGCGTTGATTAGCATTATGCATAGATGCACTTGTGTTCTTCTTTTTGTTACTTATTGCTGATGCCATTGATTTTCTTGGGCAGGTCTATATCGTGTCTCTTCGACATGCTGACTCGACTGGCATCCTTTCCACATCTACCACTGAGAGGGACGGCCTCATAGTCCAGGTCCAGGAGCTCGAAAATGAGCTTAGCGCAACCAAGGTCCAATTGTCAAAGGCCCGGACTAAGTATGCCAAGTCGGACTCGAGGAATGATAATTTGAAGACTAAGATCAAGGAGCTGAAGGGCAAGGTCAAATGCTTGGAGCGCGAGCTCAAGGGGGCCAAGGCCGCTGCGTCCGGGTCGCATGAGATGGTTATTCAAATGGGGACTGAAGTTGAGGCCCTTAGGGCCGAACTACAGTCGGCTCAGGAGAAGGTCGCTTCCTTGGAGGCGGAGAAGGCTTCCTGGGAAGAGGAGAGGGTCATAACCGAGCGCAAGTCTATAGACCGGGCTCTTTACAATGTGTGGAGGCAGGATCCCAACTTTGACTTCTCCTCTTTCGGCGAGAAAGCTGTTGCCCGAGCGGCCTGGTGGAGTGCCCACTATAGGAGGCCTTGAAATAGTCTCGCTCCTTTTTTGTTTTTTATTTTGTAACGTCATCACCAGTGCTACTTTTCTGTTAGTAACCTTTGTACTATCTTGAGAACTTTCTCTTGCATCTTTTTTTTTTTTAATGTATGAATACATATGATGCTGCTGTTTATTTCTTGTTCTACTTCATTTGAGGCCCTTTTATGCCTGTATGACGGGGTTTGGTTGGTTCCCTTCTTTTATTTGTCAGGCTGGAGGTCCTATGGATCCCATGTGAGAGGGTTCATTGGGACCTCTTTTGGTGCCTCTTGGTGGCTTCTATAAGGATATTTTGACCCCTTGGGTCTTAGCTATCCTTTTATGTTTTTCTTGCGCGCGCTTATTATTTCTTTGCGAGAAGCGTCCCTCTCGTCATTTTGCATAGTACTATTTCTGCAAGGGTCTCTTTTGGGACCCTTTTTGGCTAGACGGCTTGGTGGCCACTCTAGACTTATTAGTGTTGTCACTATATATATATTTTTCTTTCGTAAGGCCTTTTGGCCTCCTTGATGTTCACAAGGGTAGCTAATCCTTGTAAACTCAGGGGAGGCCTTGCAAGGTCTTTTTACTACTTTCTGTGTTTAGGGACTTCGTCTAGGGCCCCGACATAAGGGATCCTCCTAATACATAGGGGGTCATTTTTAGGCTATTCCTAGTTGAGGGCCCTTTTCAAGATCCCTTATCAGAGGGTCATTTTTTAGGAGCCTCTTTTTTAGGAGGGCGAGGGGTCCTTTCCAAGATCCTCCGTTAGAGGGCCCTTTTTAGGTTCCCCTTGCCAGCTGTGTTATCGCCCCTTGTCCTGCCCCCCGAGTGTTTGGTGAAATTTATTTCGGCGGACACTTTGGCTGATGCCTGAGTATTGAAGAAAAAATAACACACGGAGTGGCTAACAGTTTTACTTATAATATGTGGGTTCATTCATCATATTCGTAACATAATAGTTTCATACACGTAGCTGCAAAGATACACAGGTGGTTGTCATATGAAGCAAAACATAAAAAGACTCACATCTACTTAGGAGGCTATCTAGGTAACCTCTTTGATTTCTTCCTATCCTATCAAGGCAGCGTGCCACACTTGTGCTTTTGCCCGTGGGAATGGGCGCCTTACTGGTAGTACTTCCTCAGGTGTTCTGCGTTCCAGGCCCGGGGTATGATGGTGTCGTCCATGCGAGCCAGCTTGTAAGTGTTCGGGGGGATGCAATTAGCAATCTGGTAGGGCCCCTCCCAATTTGCCCCCAGCACTCCTGCACCTGGGTCTCGCGTGTTTGGGAGCACCTTCCTCAGCACCAGGTCGCCGACTCTGAAAGTTCTCTCTCGCACCCTCGAATTGTAGTACCTTGCGGCGCGTTGCTGGTATACCGCCACCCTCATTTGGGCTTTTTCTCTCTTTTCCTCCAGCATGTCTAAGCTTTCGGTCAGGGCTACGTGGTTGGCTTCGTCTCCATATGCCTGTACCCTGTGGGACGTGACTCGCATCTCGACCGGGAGCACAGCCTCGCACCCATAGGCCAAGGAGAATGGGGACTCCCCAGTAGTCGTGCGTGGAGTGGTTCTGTAAGCCCACAACACATTTGGTAGTTCATCTGCCCAGGCTCCCTTCATCTTCTCCAGCTTTGTCTTTAGGTTCTTCTTCAGGACCCTGTTGATGGCCTCCACTTGCCCATTGGCCTGGGGGTGCACCACCGCGGAGAAGCTGCTCCTTATACCTCTTTCCTTACAATATTCATCGAAGGCTCCTCCTTCAAATTGGGTACCATTGTCGGAAATAATCTTGTAGGGTACCCCATATTGACACACAATGAATTTGTTGACAAAAGAGGTGATGTGCTTAGCGGTTATCTTCACAAGGGGTTCCGCTTCTACCCACTTAGTGAAATAATCCACTGCTACCACCGCGTACTTCGCTCCACCCCTGCCTATAGGTAGAGCGCCGATTAAGTCTATCCCCCAGATAGCGAAGGGCCAGGGGCTGGGCATGCTGGTCAGTTCGCTTGGGGGTCTTCGAGGGTAATTGGAGTGCCTCTGGCACTTGTCGCATTTCGTGGCAAAGTCATGCGCGTCTTTCTCCATGGAAGGCCAGTAGTATCCTTGTCTCATGGCCTTCCTAGCTGTGGAGGGTCCACTTTCGTGGTTGCCGCACTCTCCCTCGTGGATCTCTTGTAACACCTTCAACGCCTCCTCTTCTTCTACACACCGCAGGAGTGGCATGGAGAATCCTCTTTTGTAAAGGACTCCATCTATCAAGGCGTACCTCGCGGCCTTGTACACCAACCTCCGAGATTCGTTTTTATCCGCAGGCAAGGCCCCTTCCTCCAGGTACCTCTTGATTGGCTCGGTCCATGATTTCTTTGGGACGCTGACCATGTGCACATCTGCGCCTTCGATGCTGGGCTTTGGTAAGTACTCCACGGGTATCGATTCCAAGACATCACCATCCTTAGTAGATGCCAGCTTTGCGAGTGCATCGGCATGGGTGTTCTTTTCTCTGGGGATTTGCTCTATAGTATATGCCTCCATTCGTCCCAGATAACCCTTCACCTTCTCCAAATATGCTGCCATCTTGGGCCCCCTTGCCTGGTACTCCCCCTTTATTTGGCATACCACCAATTGCGAGTCACTGAAAATATGAAGGCGCGTTACTTTCAACTCCTGGGCTAGACGCAGGCCAGCTAAGAGCGCCTCGTACTCCGCCTCATTATTGGAGGCCTCAAACCCAAATCGGATCGCGCAGTACATTCTGTGTCCTTCGGGCCTGGTCATCATGATGCCCGCTCCTGATCCTCCTTCATTCGACGCCCCATCAACATGCAAACTCCACTCCTCTACACCTCCTAGTTCATCCTCCATAACAGGCTGCTCCCCTCCTTCACTCTGTCCTTCATTCGACTGATGGGTGAACTCTACTATAAAATCCGCCAGCACCTGTCCATTGATGGAGGCCCTTGGGGTGTAGACAATATCAAACTGACTTAGCTCAATCGACCATTTCATTAGTCTCCCTGAAGTCTCTGGCTTATGTAAGACTTGTCTCAAAGGACTATCTGTTAAGACATCAATTGTATGCGCATGGAAGTAAGGCTTCAACTTCCTCGACGCCACTACTAGCGCGTAGGCCAGTTTTTCGATCTCTGGATACCGGCTCTCCGCGTCCACCAGACGCTTGCTGATATAGTATACGGGCTGTTGTTGCTTCTTCTCTCCCTTAACCAGGGCTGCGCTGATGGCGTGCTCAGACACTGCCAAGTACAGGTACAACTTCTCGCCCTTCTCTGGCTTGGCTAACAGGGGCGGCCCCCCTAGGTGCTCTTTCAATCTGACAAACGCTTCCTCACATCTTTCATCCCAAGCGAACTTTTTGCTCCCTTTGAGGATGTCAAAGAATGGGAGGCATTTATCGGTGGACCTCGAGATGAATCTATTAAGGACCGCCACCCTTCCTGTGAGGCATTGCACCTCCTTCTTGTTCTTTGGCGGGCTCATTTCTATGAGTGCCTTTATCTTGTCAGGATTGGCTTCGATGGCTCTGGAATTGACCATGAAACCCAAGAATTTTCCTGAGGACACCCCGAAAGTGCACTTGGCTGGGTTCAACTTCATCCGGTATTTCCTGAGCGTGTCGAACATCTCGCTAAGGTCTTTGTTGAGCTCTGCTGCTACTTTGGTTTTCACAAGCATGTCATCCACATATACCTCCATATTCCTTCCTATCTGATTGGCGAACATTTTATTCACCAGCCTTTGATAGGTGGCTCCCGCGTTCTTGAGCCCGAAGGGCATCACTTTGTAACAGTATAGCCCTTTGTCTGTAATGAATGACGTGTGCTCTTCATCTGCCGGGTTCATCGGGATTTGGTTGTATCCTGAGTAGGCGTCCATAAATCTTAGTAACTCATGCCCCGCTGTTGCATCTACTAACTGATCTATCCTGGGAAGTGGGAAGCTGTCCTTAGGACAAGCTTTATTCAAATTCGTGAAATCAACGCAAGTCCTCCACTTCTCGTTCGGCTTCGGCACGAGTACTGGGTTCGATACCCACACGGGGTAGAAGGGCTCACGGATGAAATCGTTGGCCTTCAACTTATCAACCTCTTCCTTTAACGCTGCGTATCTTGTTGGATCTAGCGCCCGCCTTTTCTGCCTGACGGGCCTTGCTCCTGGGGAGATGTTCAGGTGGTGGCACATTACGCTGGGGTCTATGCCCACCATGTCCTCATGACTCCATGCAAATACGTCTAGATTATCCTTCAAAAATCTTATCAATGCCTCCTTCACGTCACCTTGTAGGCTTCTCCCTATCTTCAATTTCCTTAAGGGTTCTTCCGTCACCGTAGCCTCCTCTACTTCTTCTACCAGTTCTGCTCTTGCCTCATCTACGACCCGAGGGTCCAGCTCCTGCGGACCCCCTGTGGGCATGCTTATCGCCTCATGTACCACCATGGCCATTGGCTCACGCGGCTTTGCAGGTGTGCGGAGTGAGGTGTTATAGCACTCCCTCGCTTCTTTCTGTTCTCCTTTCATACTTGCGACTCCTCCTGGAGTCGGGAACTTGACAACCAAGTGGTATATTGAAGTTATGGCTTTCAATTCTCTCAGGGAGGGCCTCCCCAATACCGCGTTGAAAGATGATGCACAATCCACTACGACAAAGTTAGACATGACTGTAGTCTGGCGGGGTTGCTCCCCCATGGTAAGCGTTAGTTCGATCATCCCAAGGGGTTGTACTGAATCCCCTGTGAATCCGTATAGGGACGACTGGCAGGGCTTCAGGTGACGCATACCCAATCCCATCTTTTCCAAAGCAGGGCGGTATAGGATATCCACTGAGCTCCCATTATCCACCAAGACTCGATGCACACGCATATTTGCCAACTGGACTGTCAGCACCAGCGGATCATTATGGGGGAAGTGCACCCCTCGTGCATCTTCCTCGGTGAATGTTATCGAGTCGTTTTCCCCTTTGAAATTCTTCGGGGGTCGTTGTTCTAAACTCATGACACAGGGAGGCGGACTTCGCCGAGCCTCTCTCGCATATCTATCTCGTCCCTTCCTAGAATCTCCCCCAAATCCTGGGCCTCCAAATATGGTGCGGACCTCCCCCTGTATTTCTGGGGCTCGCTCCTGTGCCTGGGGCGCTGTGGGCTCGTTTTTTGGCCTTTGCCTTTCTCTTTTGACATAGCGGCCTAAGTGCCCCCGGCGGATAAGCTCCTCAATTTCCTCCTTCAAGTGGATACACTCTGCTGTGGTGTGTCCAATGTCCTTGTGGTATTGGCAGTATTTACTGGGGTCCCTCTTGGACCAATCCTTCCTCATTGGTGGGGGCTTCTTGAAGGGCACCCGATCTTCGTTGGTGACGTAAATATGCTCCCTAGTGTCAGTGAGGTTCGTATAATAAGTGTAGGCCGTTGGCCTATGATCACCCCCTCGCTTGGTCTTCCTCTGCTGGTCATCTCTCGGCCCCTCATACGTCCTCTTCTTCTTAGCTACATTCGGCCCGTCGTTAATTGGGAGCTTTGCGTGGGGCTCCTCCTTTCCGGCCTTCAGGTTTGCGTGGCCATCCTCCACACGGATGTACTTCTGTGCTCTTTCATAGAAGTCATCCAAGTCGGTGACTTCCCTCTTTAGCATGTTGTCCCACAACTTGCTCCGTGGGAGCACCCCAGCAGTAATGGCCATTTTAAACTCCCGGCGCGTTAGGCTCCCCACTTTTGCGGCCTCCCTATTGAACCGATGAATGTAGCTTTTTAGGCTCTCCTTCTCCCCTTGCTTCATGTTGGCCAGACTGGTACCTGGCATTGTGTAGTCCCGCACGGCATGGTGCTGTTGGAGGAATTCGTCAGAGAACTGCTGCCAGGACCTGATGGACCCTGGCCTTAGTCTTTTGAACCATTTATAGGCGGGTCCTTTCAGGGTAACAGCGAAGAAATGCCACCTGGCACCACTCCCGATTCCCCTTAGTTTCATCAGATCATTAAATGCATCCAGGTGATATATTGGATCGGTGTTCCCTTCGTAAGGGGTCGTATTGGGCTCCTTAAAATTGGTGGGGAGTCGGATTGCCTGAATCTCTCGCACGAAGGGCGACTCATGATCGAAGTCTTCCTCAAAAGCCTGGCCACCCGATGCAGTGACAATCTTGCTCCGCAAGCTCCGTATCTCCGTGTCTACGTCCTGCCTCCTTTTGCTGAGGGTGTCTCTCAGAGAGGACGGGCTAAGGTCTGCCTTTCCCTTGCCTTCGCGAGGCGCCACAGGGGGTGTGGTCCCTTTGCCTGCCCTCTTCTTATTGAGCTCCTCCCGCAAGTCTGGGGGTGTTCTTTTGGAGGTGACTTCGTCCTCGTGGCGAGGGGCAGCATTGGTTCTCGGTGCTGGCTTCTGGGCCTGCTTAGGCGGTTCGGGGTGATCATTTGGCTTTGTGCGAGGGGTGTTGCTAGTTGAATGTTGGGTTCTCCCATCATCTACCGGCACTGTGGTCTCCACTCTATCCTTGCCCTTATCCTTCTCCTTAGGCAAGGTCACGCTAGACTTACCCTGCAATAGGCCGTTAAGGACCTCTTGCATGTTTTCTAAGGTGGTTTCTAATCTTTGGTTTTTGCGGTGGAGTTCACGTATCTCCTCTTCGTAAAACTGGGATTTCGAACTTGAGCTCACGGAGTGGACCCGGGGGTGTTTGTCATGCCTATGGGTATAAGGACCCGGGTCTCGCCGGCCGGAGTTCGGTGCCTGCGGCGGTTTTGGAGGAGGGAACGCATCAGTGTTTGCCGGTGGTGCTCTTGGAGGACTCCCTCCAAGTGGGGCGGCTGGCGATGAGGCCACTCTATCACCCCCGTGAGCCTCAGGGTCTTGTGGGGGTTCTGCGTCTCTGGGCAGAGGAGCGTCCTTCATGGAGGCCTTCAGCTGGACTCCATTCAGGTGAACTTCGACCTCCTGCGTCTCCCTCAGTCACTTCGAGCGTCTCGGCATCTTCTTCTTGTCGGAAATAATGGTGGAATAGTAGCTTAAAACTAACGTTCCCACAGACGGTGTGCAGGAGAACCCACAGACGGTGGCACGCTTTTATCCAAGTAGAGGGTGTGCATGATGACCCTCGAACTGATCCCTGTCATATCTCCATGAGACCAGGCAAACAGATCTAGATTCTCCTGCAGAAACTTAATCAGCTCCGCCTTCCTTTCGCTACATAGATTTTTCTCGAGCTTTACCACCTTCGAGGGGTCTTGTGGGTCGATGTTTGCCTCCTCGAGCTCTTCGATGGCCTGGAGCTCGGATCTATCTTCGCCTACTTTGGGGTCGATATCATTATTTAAGATGATATTCTCCCCTTTGGCACTCTGAGGTTTTTCAATCTCAGGACTAGGCACAAGTTCCTGAGATTCCTCATTCCCGCCCTGGATGGTCATCGTCAGCTGCCCGGGTTTTGATTTTCCCTTCATAGAAATGCTATAGCATTCCCTGGCAGTGAGCTGATCACCTCGGACCGTGCATATCCCTGAGGAAGAGAGGAATTTTAGCGCGAGGTGGTGGATGGAGGTTATTGCTTCGAACGCTATCAAAGTAGGTCGGCCCAAAATAGCATTGTACGTGGCAGGACAATCAATGATCACAAACTCGAGGAGTTTTGAGACTGTCCGAGGTCCCTCTCCCAAGGTTATCACCATCTCGATTGTTCCTATTGCTGCTAACCCTTCTCCAGAGAATCCGTATAGCATCATGGAGGGGGCTTTCAACTCGGTGATAGATAAACCCATCTTTTCCAGCGTAGACCGGAACAACAGGTTCACCGAGCTCCCATTATCGATCAGTATTCTCCTAACTCTCTGGTTAGTGAGCTGAGCGGCTACGACCAGAGGGTCGCTATGAGGGAACTGGACGCGACTGGCATCTTCCTCGGTGAATATGACTGGTTGCCTCTCCAATCGTTGCTGCTTGGGTAGATGCTGCTCAGGGACAAACTCCACTCCATTATGAGCCTTAAGTTCGTTGACATATCTCTTCTGGGCACCTCTGCTCGTGCCAGCCAGATGGGGGCCTCCTGAGATCATGGAGATCTCTCCTCCTATCACAGGAGGAGGGATGTCCTGATCTATCCGAGACCCGGGCTGACTTATCAGAACTTCCGGAGCTGGTTGGCCGGTGGGAATCCTATTCCGCGCATACTAAGCCAAGGGTTCGCCTCTGATGAGAGTCTCGATCTCATCCTTCAGGTGCCTATAATCATCAGTGTTTTGGCCAATGTCGTTGTGGAACCGAAAAAACTTGGAGGGGTCTCGCTTACCCTTCTGGTGCTTCAACGGTTCTGGCTTCTTCCAGGGGAGGCGAGCAGAGTTTGCTAGGAAAATGTTCTCCCTAGTGTGTGTGAGCTCGGTATAAGTCGCGTAGACTGGCTTAAACTTTTCCACGAACTTGTTCTTCTTTGGGCCGTGCTGGCTGCCCTCGCTACTCCCTTTTCTCTTGCCTCCACCAAACTGGTTATTCTATGTAACGATTTGTGTCGCTGTCACGACATCCGTTTCCACTCCTGCGGGCTGTTCAGGGGCTTGGCTGGTTCCCGCGGCCGATGCTCGCGCCTCCTCCTAGTTTATCCATCCCTTGGCCCTATTTAGGAATTCGTTCATGGTGTTGACACATTTCCTCTGTATCTCTTCCCAGAGTCTGCCTCCGATGAGGATCCCAATCCTCAAGGCAATGAGCTTGGAGCTGTCATCTACGTCTCTGGCTCGAGCAGCGACGTTTGTGAATCTGCTCAGGTAAGCTTTCAAAGGTTCGTCGGGCTGCTGTCTTACGTTCACCAGGGTGTCGGCTTTGACGAGGGCAGCATGAGAAGCTCGGAATGCCCTCTTGAAGTTGGCAAAAAAAGGCTTTCCACGAGCTGATGGATTGCTTTTTACTCTGCTTGAACCATTGCCTACCCGGCCCAGTCAAGGAGGAAGGAAATATTAAACATCTCAGCTCGGGACCGATGTTGTGGGCCATCATCAGGGTGTTGAACATACCCAAATGATCTGACGGGTCCCCGTCCCCATTGAACTTGGACAAGTGAGGCATACGGAAACCAGGTGGATACACCGTAGCTACTATGCTAGGGGCAAAGAGCTCGAGTTCATCCCCTAAGTCATACTCATCTTTTTCTTTTTCCGACAAGAGCTCCCTCATCAGCTCCTCCATTTGAGCCAGTCGCTCCAGGGTTTGGTGCTCGCTTCCTTGGTTATTCTGGGGCTGTTCAACAACTCCAGTTCCATTGTACGTGTTAGGCGGGTTATAGTCCCTCCTATCTTGAGATAGGTTATGTGGGACATTCCCGCTGTCACGTACTTCAGATAGGCCTTCCCCTTGGCGAGCACGACTGCCATTCCCAACTGGGTCTCCTCTCTGAGAGTTTAAACGATATCGGAGGTCGCCCCTTGGGGTGGGCCGAGGGCTTTGAGCCGAGCTCAAACGATGGCGTAGGTCTCCGCCGGACATGTCACTTCGACGACTCCCGGTCCAGTAACTTCCATTGGAAAAGCTCGGAGCCCGCCGCTGAGGGTGAGGAATTGGGACATCCCTGGGCGCCCGGCTACGATGGGAGGGTGCGACGGAAGGAGGATTTCTCCTGCTGCTCCCATGAGCCGGAATGTCTCGGACTAGATGGGGAGGAGATGGGTATCTTATTGGTGAAGGAGGATGCCTGACTGGGGACGCGATCCTAGTCCCGTCAAGGCGGATTAAGCTAGGTCGCGGCCGCTCCGCTCTACCATCCTCTGCGTCCTGTGCTCGGCGGTCTGAGCGGGGCGCAGGACGGCTGGCCGGGGTGGGCTGTCTTCACGAGCTCTCCCCAGATCTCTATCGCGAGCTTCCTTGAGCCCTCCTGGGTGCACTCGAGGGCGGAAGTAAGCTAGGAGTTGAGGTCCGGACCGATCGGCTGAATTGCTGATCGGCCCTAGGAAGTTCCTCAAATGCGGTTTCTTGGTGATGCGACATGGGAGTAGAATTTGATGTTGAGGGTCTGATCGACTGACTGGGCCTGGACCGGTTCCCCTGGCGGGACTTATGAGTCTCACCATGCCTCTTTCCGACGTTAGCGTCAATTGTAAATGGGGGTATTCGGGCCAAAACCTCTTTAATCTGCTGGTTTGCTTTCGCCAGCTGACTCCTCAACTATGCATTTTCCATTTCTACCGCCGTGTAGAAATCCAGGTTCGGATTGGGCGGCCGAGGAGCCGAACTTCCAGTGTCGTCTTGGCCCATTGGCTGCTTGCCCGGTCGCCGCTGAACCTCAAGGTTCTGCTCATCAGATATGGCGGCATGGTGGGCCTCCTGCCCATCACGTTGATCCACCTCGTTATCATGCCTTGAGCGTGTAACTACCATGGTTGGGCTTTTGCGATAGCACCAATCTAAAAGCTCTCAATGAAAGCACCAAACTGTTCATGCAGTTCTTCAGCAACAGATAATTATATGAATAAGGAGAGGGATTAGTGCTAAATGATGAACCGTAATAGATAAATGATCTCAAAGGAAGATTATAACTCGAATACTTATTTAGGTGGTTCAAAGGTTAAAATCCTTCTAGTCCACCAGCCAATATTATTGATATCTCTCTGATATTCCTTACAGGGTATTTCTTGACCAATTAGAAGCCAACCCTTTGCAACACCCAGGGTCTCCATATTTATAGAGAGAGGACACCTGGGTGTTGGCCAAGGGGGTCATCCCGTGACCTTCTTACCCATCATGTCACTTCTGTGACATTCATGATTAATTCCTAAAACCTGGCAATGAAGTGTGGTCTAATTAATAGGTAAGGGGGACAATGGGCCGCATGGCCCAAACCAGTCGTGGGGTGCCTGAACACACACGTTTAAGCTGCGTGTCTGAGATATCAGGAATGGAGTAGACACGTGATGTCTGATATGCGCATGTTTACATTGTGTGGTTGACTTTATAAAGAGTCGGACGTGTCAGCTCCAGCTTGTATCCCGGGCTCGATGTAGTCTCAGCTCGTGGTGTCCACGTTGCTGACCCGATCCCTGAGTATTCTTACTAAACCATTGGCTACCTCGAGCTAAAGAGGTAGAGATTTGTAACAGCAGCTCCGGGTAGGAGCTTCCACGTGGCTGATAGGATTATGCCCATTTCCAGCTTGCTAATAACCCGTGGATATTTAGGGCGTAGAAGAATAATATAGTTAATTTTATAAATATGTTAAAGAATAATAAATTTAAATTTTGATATAAAAATTATTATAAATAAAAAGTTAATAATATGAAAAATTTAGAAACAAAAAACATATAGTTTAAAAAGTTTTTAATAAATGCATAATTTTTAAAAATATATATTTACATAATTTAGTTTATTTTTAAAATTATACTATTCATTAATTATAATTTTAGATTTTTTATTTGAATTTTGGCGATATTTCATGACTGTCGGCGTTGGACTTTTATTAACTGTCGGCGTTGAGGTCAATAGCGACAACGTTTAACTGTCGGCATTGGTCTTGAATTAACTATCCGCGTTGGGTTCAATAGCGATACCTTTTAACAGTTGGCATTGGTTTCGAATTAACTGTCGTCGTTGGGGTCAATAGCGACACCTTTTAACTGTCGGCATTGGTCTCGAATTAGCTGTCAGCGTTGGGGTCGATAGCGACACATTTTAACTGTCGGCATTGATCACGAATTAACTGTCAGTGTTGGGGTCAATAGCGACAGTCAAAAGCAACGGTGATAGTTATTAGCTGTCGGCGTTGGTCTCTATGCCTACGGTTTTTAACAGTCGGAGTAGAGTCCCGCTAAGCAATTACGACAATCAACAGAGTTGACTGTCGTGGTTGGGTATCAGGATAGCCCAGTTTTGTAATAGTGCTTCTCTCCTCGGTCCGAACGTCATCCACCTTAGTCTCTCGACTACGCCTACTCTCCCTCTCAATCAGGTAACACAATGACCCTCAAGCACAAAATTACATCCATTTAAGCTTTTGTTATGTTCTGCTCTCTTCAAGGGGAGTTTATTATCTCCACAGTTAGAATTTGTGTATAATGTAAGGTTGTCTACTCTGGGTTTTTTTTTTTAATTCTAATATTAAAGGAACGTGAATTTTAAGTTTCTAACAGTACTCACATGAAGGTTAATCCTAAATGGTCTCTGTCTCTTTGAATGAACACAAGGGAGAGAGAGACCTGAGACCATTCATTACTTTATTGAAGCATTTGTCCCTCTAGATTCTGATGTAGATTTCTTGTTATTTTCTTTTTTGTCCCTCAGTTTTTGACCCTCTGCTATTTTATGATATATTTTTTTCTCAGTTCGGGACATTAATATCAAAACAAAAAGTATCAAGTGTTTGTGTCCGGGACATTACTCTCGGTTCTCTCTTTCTATCTCTGATCAGGTAAGGGTTTTTTTCTTTCTCCCTCGCCGATTTATGATTTTTTGTTTATTAATTTTTGGTTTCTATTTGTGATTCTAATGTTAATGTTACTCATTGAGAGTAATATATTTTGGTTTATGAAATGTACTTTATTTTGTATGAACCCTTAAGTGACACTGGAAATGATTTTGGGTTCTTAGGCCTTGCTTACTGATTGTGAAATTTTTATTCATTTTTTAAGTCTTTTCAACTACTATCTAGGCCAGCATCTCTCTCTCTTTCTCTATATATATATTATTTATTTCTTTAATTGTATATGTATATTGGTAATGAATGTATATATATGTAGGAGTGGTACAAACATATGTAGAGAAATAAAAAAAATGTTTATCACCCTTTCTACCAGCCGCACAGAGTGGTACAAACACAATAAGCAATATTATTATATACAATGAAAAATAAACAAACCTAGATATACTGCAATATAAATAATATTTTTGATCCTAGATTCCCAAGTATATATTAACTCAACGTTCTTTTTTCTCAAATTTTTATATTTGTACTTGTCTTATATAGATTCGAGAGAAGTATAAAAATAATCAATTAATATATATTAAAGCTAATTAATTAGTAGTTAATAATATATATTTGTTATCCCCAAAAATTTGAAATGGTGACGTGGCAATAAAGGTGACAAGTGGCAAGAGATATTTGACTGATCAGTTACCTGCTCCGGCCGACCAATCAAGTGCTTGGCCGACCGGAGAGGTGCTTGACCGACCAGTCAAGTGCTTGGCCGACCAGAGGAGTGTTTGGCCGACCGGGAGAGGTGCTTGGCCGACCGGGAGAGGTGCTTGACCGACCAGATAGGTGCTTGGCCGACCGGAGAGGTGCTTGGCCGACCAGAGAGGTGCTTGGCCGACCGGGAGAGATGCTTGACCGACCAGTCAGGTGCTTAGCCGACTGGTGAGGTGTTTGGCCGACCATTTTCTCTCCAAGAAATAACGCTGACTTACTGAACAGATTATTGTTATGGAAGCAAAATTCCAGCAACAACTTAGACTAGAATCAGTCGTGCCTACACGGGAATCTCTCAGATTATCCCAAAGAAGTCGTTATTGTTGTATTTTAATATTATTGTTAACTAAATATTGTGAGAGTGATAGAAAAATCCCGATTGTGAGGGATTTCAGTTGTACGATCCTGGGCCTATAAATACAAAGCTCATGGCATCATTGAAGGGATTTGAACTTCGATTTTCCTAAGAGAGTGTTTTACATTCTGAGAGAAGTGTTGTATTCTTTTCATCTGCACTGAAGAAACTCAGTTGACTCAGGTTCATCTGATCTTGAGTGTAGATTTATAATCATAACTCTAAGTGGACTAGGCTATTACCAACACATTGGGGCTGAACCACTATAAAAATTATCTGTGTCGTCTTTTTCTCTTGAAGGTTTATTATCGTTTTGACGTCTACACGTCATTGGCCAAATCTGTGGTCAACATTTTGGTGCTTTCATTGAGAGCATGAAGAGAAGAACAACAGAAAATTTCCTGATTTTTATGGCGCCTAAGAAGACCAATGCGGCTTCCAAAAAGCCAGGCTCTTCTAAAGAACCTACCAGACCAGAAGCCCCTGGTCCCCAAGACCGCGAGACTGAGCCTAGAGTCTTGCTCAAGGACATGACTCCAGAGGTTGAACAACTCCAGGAAGCCATGGGGGCTTTCCAGGAGGAAATGGCACAATTCAACGCCCGACAGGAGTCATTCGCTGAAGAAATGGCTAGATAGAAAGCTGCATTTGAGCAGCAAATACGGGAGATGGACGCCATGAGCGAAGAGATCAGGCAAGGGCAGGAGGAGGCTGATATGCGACATCGCGAGGCTGCACTCGCTCTGGAGGCGGCTATGCTGCTGGCCCAGGCCAATGCCCAAACTGCAACATGAGGAGAAGCCACCCAAGGAGCAAGGACCACAGAAGCGGGTCGAAAAACCACTGATAGACCCAATTCTCGAGGACCAAATAGAAGCGGTAGTAACCCTCCTGGTCGGGAAGAAGATGGGGTCCGATCGGGCACTGCCTCAACCCAAAGGGGGAACTCCAGAACCCCCTCTAGGAGCCACCGATCAGAATCTTCCAGATCCGGAAGTCACAAGTCAGGCAGTAAGAAGACTCCACCTGAGCAGGAGCAAAATAGAGCTCCTCGAGGTAAAGAAACTTCGCACTTCAAAGACAGGCATGGTCGTGATGAAGCTGATAGTCATCACACTGAACAGTCGAAGGAAAAGGATGACAACAACCAGCGAGGAGGAAAAGACCGCCCGACACAGACGGGAAGGCCACCACTGCATCCCAACCAGCAGTGCAGTGGCAAGGAGCATGTCTCGCACGACAAGCCTTCCGAAAAAACTCAGAGCACAGTGTTCGATCGGTTAGGGAGGCATACCTCTCAGAAGGATTTAAGAGATGTCATTGCCGATAGGAGAAAGACCGTCCCAGTCGAAGGGCGAGATTCGAACTGACCTACCAGTCAAGTAGAAATAATTGATGATGGTGCGCCGGATAGAGGCGCCCAACCGGGCGGTCCCGAAATTTAGTCCCTAGCAGTGGCCCCAGGCATCCAAGCCCAGCTTGATGCGCTAACAGCAGCAGTCCAAGGTTTGTCAAAATGACCTTCTGCAATCGATCCAGTAGACTACAGTAGTGGCAGCCCATTCTGTGCTCGAATTAGAGCAGCCCAGCCGCCAGTGAAGTATAAAGCACCGGTACTGCCAATTTATACAGAAAAGGTAGATCCGATAAGGCATGTGGGGAAGTTTGAAGACCAAATGGAGCTGTTTGGGGTGAGCGATGACTATCGGTGCAGAGTTTTCCCCACTACATTATCCGACACTGCCTAAGAGTGGTATTGGAAATTTAAGTCAGACTCCATTACTTCTTGGGAGAGTTTCAGGAAAGAGTTTTGTAGGCAGTTCAATGCTGCTCAGACCCCTCCGGTTTACGCCAATCACTTGGCAGATATTAAACAAGGGAAAGATGAATCACTCAAGAATTACATACAGAGATTCATGAGAGAATCCAACCGAGCAACTGTGGTTGGAGATGAGGGGAAGATGGTGGCCATTTCTTCTGGCATAATTTATCGAAGTCCTTTATGGGACAGTATTCATCGTAACCCAATTTCGACATTACAACAATTTCTTGAGTGGGCGGACAAATATATGAAATTGGATGACGCGATTGAGAAGGGAGAGAAGGGCCTAAACAATCCAGGCGGATCATTAGATCCTCCTATGAATGGTGGAAACGGACAAAGTGGTGGTAAGAAACGTGGACATAACAGGTCTGACCGCCACAACGAAAAGAAGGCTAAGTCGGGACCAAACGACAAGCCAACTAAGTATGAACCTCGGTTCACCAATTACACCATTCTTTCGGCCAGCCGAGCAGAGATATATCTCGCGAGTCATCAGGAGGTCCCCTACCGGAAACCCCCACCCATCAAGAAGGAGATGAGTAAGAGAGATTTGAATAAGTTCTATTGTTTCCATGGAGACTATGGTCACGACACGAATGAATGCAACCATCTCAAGGACGAGATAGAGTTTCTCCTCCGGTCGGGAAAATTGAAAAAATGTCAAGCTGAAAAGACCCAAGGAGAGGGAAGTAACAATAATCCTGGGTTTAAGCGACAGCGGTCTCCACCTTTACATCCCGAGCCTGTGGACTTCACTCTAGACACCATATGTGGAGGTCCACATTTAGCTGGGGATAGCAACAAAGTAAGGGAGAGATATGAAGTCGCGAGGAATAGAAGAAAATCTAGAGAAGATAAAGGCGCTTGCAGAAATGAAGTCTCCAGCCAGGATTAAGGATGTGCAGAACTTGACTGGGCGGATTTCTGCTCTAAGCAGGTTCATTTCTAAATCAACAAACAAATGTGTCCCATTTTTTAACTTTCTTAGAGGAAGCAAGAAGTTTGAATGGACGGAAGAATGTGAGCAAGCTTTTCAAGCCATAAAGGAACACTTGGCTCAACCTCTTATTCTTTCGAAGCTAGTTGATGGGGAAGACCTCTTTGTTTACTTAGCAGTCACAGAGCATGTTGTCAGTGCTGCTCTAGTGCGAGAAGAAGATAAAGTGCAGCGTCCGGTGTACTACATTAGCAAGCGACTGATAGGAGTAGAGTCCAGGTATCCCGTGATCGAGAAGTTGGCCTATTGCTTGGTACTTGCATCTCGCAAACTGCAACCGTACTTCCAGGCACATCCCGTTAAAGTCCTTACCGACCAGCCCCTATGCCAAGTCTTATAGAAGCTAGAGTCATTTGGTCGTCTACTTAAATGGGCGGTTGAATTAGGCCAATTCAAAATCAAATATCAACCGAGGTCTGCTATTAAGGGACAGGCTTTGGCGGATTTTATTGCTGAATGTACTGGGATGACTGATATTCCCGACCAGCAAGAGCATGTGACTGGGCAGAGAGAGGATCTTCCTACTTGGCAACTTTTTGTTGATGGGTCATCAAACGAACATCATTCGAGAGCAGGAATTATATTAGTCACTCTAGAGAAGCACCGAATTCATTGCGCATTGAGGTTCGAATTTAACACTTCTAATAATGAGGCGGAGCATGAAGCCCTCCTAGCAGGCTTGCGCTTGGCAAGAGATGTTCGTGCCCGGTCGGTTGAAGTAAACAGTGATTCCCAATTGGTGGTCTACCAAGTCTTAGGGGAATATCAAGCAAGGGGCCTACGCATGATGGTGTACTTGAATACGACCAAGGATCTGCTAGCACAATTCGAAGAGTATACTATTAAGCTGGTACCACGGGAGCTAACGCAGACGCTTTAGCAAAATTAGCTAGTCCAAAAGATGCTGAAACTTTGAATATAGTACCAGTGGAATGCTTGGCAGAGCCGAGCATTAATGAACAAGAAGCCATGCCCATCACAATAGTTGACACTTGGATGACACCCATCATTACTTACCTTGAGCAAGGAATCCTGCCAGATAATCGTATATTATGATGGATGGGGTGTTGTATAAAAGAGGGTACTCTTTGCCACTACTAAGGTTCATAGCACCGGACCAGTCAAAAAACTTATTGACCGAAGTGCACGAGGGGTTCTGTTGAGATCATGCTGGGGGGCAGAGTCTATCTAAAAAGATTTTGCGGCAAGGATGTTTCTGGCCTACAATGAATGAACATTCCATGGAGTATGTGAAGAAGTGTGATAAATGCCAGAGATTTTCTAAAGTACCCAGGGCACCTCCGAATGTCTTGAAGCAAATGCAGAGCCCATGGCCTTTTACAGTATGGGGCATTGATCTGATTGGGAAACTACCCAAAGGAAAAGGAGGAGTACAGTTTGCAGTAGTTGCTGTGGATTATTTCACCAAGTGGACCGAAGCCGAACCACTAGCAACGATCACCTCAAAGAAAGTGTTAGATTTTGTGGTTAAGAATATAATATGTCGCTATGGTCTGCCCAAGAAGATAGTCTCTGACAACGGCACTCAGTTTGATAGTGACTTGTTTATCGATTTCTACACTAGGCATGGCATTACAAAAAGTTTCTCCTCAGTAGCTCATTCGCAAGCCAATGGGCAGGTTGAAGCCATAAATAAGACTTTGAAGGATACTCTAAAAAATCGTCTAGAACGAGCTAAGGGTGCTTGGGCAGAAGAATTGCCAGAAGTCCTTTGGTTAAACATGACTCGTGCTCGGATAGCAACTGGTCATACCCCTTTTTCCTTGGCATATGGATATGAAGCCATACTGCCTGTCGAAGTAGACCCACCATCTCATAGGAGAACCACATATGACAAGGAGGAGAATCACTAGTTGCTAGCTGAATCTTTAGATTTTCTTGAAGAAAGACGAGAAAAAGCAAACTTGAGAGTTGCTGCCCATCAGCAAAAAGTAGCTCGCTATTTTAATTCCAAAATTAAAGATCGAAAGTTCCAAGTCAGAGATTTGGTCCTCAAAAAAGTGTTCATCAGAGACCCGGCAGCTGGAGTGCTAGGACCAAATTGGGAGGGACCATATCAGATTGAGCAAGTCTTTCCACCCGGCACTTACAAACTTTCTCGATTAAATGGAGAGCTGATCAGGAACTATTGGAATGGCGAGCACTTGAGGAAATATTATCAATGAATACTGCTTACAGAGTAGTAGCTTAGTTTCAAGTGTTTAACTTATTATTTAAGTTTTTTTGTGAACTGGCTAGTTGCTAACCAGTCATTTGATTTTTGAACAATTTTATTTTGTTTGAGACTCGTAATTAGACACGCTTTGTCCTTTTTTTTACGAGTAATAAAAGAGATCACGCGCAGCGTGGTCGAATCTTGCTACAAATTTTGCATATGTGTTGATTATTCTTACTTTGGCAGTGTTCAACTGTCAGTGCATGTTAAAACAAAAAAGGTTTTCTGGAGGAAAGACCAGGTAGTGTTCAACTGGTCGGTATCCATCAGATGAATGACCAATGTTTAAATAGTTGCATGTTTTTGCAGTGTTTAACTGCTGAAATATCCTCTTTATATTCAATGTGTTTCATGAGTAATAACTGCTCGGACAAATTCGGTCAAGTAGCAAGTGATGAAGGATTTTTTGACCCTCAATCACTTGGGGGGCACATAGGGTATACTGTATACAATTCAACACAAGCAATAAGAACACGAGCAAAGATATTTGTTTTCAGGTTGACTTGTAAATCTTTGAAGTCAAAAGGGCCGTTAAGCTAACTTGTTTTACAAAGCTTAAGTAACTTGGAAATTTTTCAAAATTTTAAGTTAAGAACAATTATTCGTGTGTAAACAAAACGCTATGCTCATAAAATGTTAGAGCAATAAGAATATGAGAAAGCATGCTTAGTAGTAACTTATGAAATGTTTAGAATTTCTAAGTTAGAAAACTAAGTACTCATATGAAAATATAAGGCATCTATGTAATAAAAATTTTAAATGACTCAAGTCTAAAATAGTGAAGTGTTCATGCCAATAGCTCGACCATACGAGCAAAGTAAAATAGCAAAATTTAAAATAAATGTCTGCTAGTCGGGTAAGGAGTCATCTGGTCAGATGGAGGCTCACTGGTTGGCTATGGGGCTCCTTGGTCGGATTGTCACTCAGGTTGATCAACACCTTCCTCAGCATCAGTGGCTTCTTCCGATCGGAACGATAACGTGGGAGAAAAAGGTGTGACACCAGCAGGATTAGTTGCCTCCTCAGTAGGCTTTGCCTCGCATTTTGCAAGCTCTTCTATTTTGGCCTCCTCTATGAGAAAGTTAAGGTTGAGAGGTTTGTTCAACTTCCACACCTGGTAGAAGCAGTTGAAACAAATCTCCTCGTAGCAAGCGAGATCGGCTTCCTTTTCTCACTTCAGCTCCTCGTTCTCGCGAGTCAGTTTCTCTACCTGATCAGTCAACATCTTGCTAATTTGAAGTTGCTTCTGGTTTTCATCAACCAGCTCCCGAAGAGATCCATCCCGCTCGGCAATGGTTTTCTCCATATGCTCAACCTTGGATCTGAGATCCTTTTTAGAAGAAGTTAAAGTTTCTACTTTGGTTTGGGCTTCCACCAGTTGATCATTCAAGACCTTGATTAACTCCCTGTAGTCCACTGCTTGGTGCTGAGCATGGCTGATTGTAATGAGCGACTGCAGTGGAAAACTGAAAGTTACTACAAGTAAAAAGAAAATAATAACATACTTGGATGTCTTATGATAAAATACTTACATTCATCAGTTGGGCCAGCCCCCTTTGCAAAACAACTTCAACACTGAGCCAAGGTAGAGATTCAAAGCTTTGAATTATTGCAGCATCGTGAAGAGTTTGCTCAATCAATTCCTTCCCAATGTTGCCATCAATGCGAAGGGGCTCGCTTAAGCCAGTCGAGCGAGTAGGAGTTAAACTGCAGAGGGAGAAATCGATGAGGGGGTCAACTGTGGGATTGTGATGGGCTGCTCGGGTTGTCTTCTCTGGCTGGTTGGGGTTGTCCTTGGGACTTTGTTTGGAGGAGTTCAGCCACTTCCCTCCCCAGGTTTCCTCTTTTGGGCAAGGGTAGTGTTGAATTGCTTGAACATATCTGAATCTGCAAAAGAGTAAACACAAGATTTGTTAGTAAAAATTGGAGCAATATGTAGATAAATATTTTACTACTATCAGACAACTCTATAAATTCCATATAACCAAGTTATTTATAACCAAACATCAAACTATGATTACTGAACCTGAGTTTAGGATTTGATAAGAAAGTCGTCCTCTTCATCAGATGATGAGCTGAAGTCCCTATGAAGCTGAATGGTCTTTCCTTTCCTAGGCTGTGTGGGAGTGACACGTCTACGTGGATCCTCTGGCAGGGGTTCCCTAATGATAAGGTCACCTGGTCTACGAGAGTAGGAGACGATCCGAGAGAGAACTGATTGATCACTACTTCGATGTCAGCGTTGGACTGGTCAGTTGCATTCGCTTCCTCAGTAGTACTTTCTACTATGATGTTCTGGTTACTTGGTAACAATCCCACCATCTGAAGATTGTCGACGTTAACCAACTCTTTTACATTCTTCTCCTCAGTGGACATGTTAGCCAATTCTTCTGCTCGGGAACACAATTCCTTGGTAGGCAAGGGCTGGTGGAATGGACCCGCATGTGTAAAGGCTAAGTTGTTGGCTTTGATATCTGAAGTCAAAAAATACTCTGTATAGTATTTTCCAAGATTTGATTTATGAGCAATACCATTGTAACGCCCTGGATAGCCAAGACCGTTACACTGTGTGTTTATAAAGTGCCAGATTTGCTAATCAATTCATTTAAATAAAATCGTGTTATTGAAACTATTAAGGAACTAGGGTTAAAAGCGTTTTGGTCTCAGAAGCCACATTTCCATTAAAAAGTATTATCTGTTACATGGGATCCCAAAAATATTAAGTTCAAAGACCGTTTACAAAAGACTCAGGGTTTATATACAACAACCGGCCATGCTAAGGCAAAACTAGTAGTTAGGTGATCCCTGTCCTGGTCCACTCCTCGACCGTGGCGGTCGAACCGCCGGCTATGTACATTCCACCTCGGAGCTCTCCACCTCAGGCTTGGTCCAGCTTGCCCTTGCCTTTACCTGCACCGCGTAGCACCCGTGAGCCAAGGCCCAGCAAGAAAACACAACAACAACAGAGCATGAACAATTAGCAGACAAGTCAATATCTCACATTGCACCACATAAACTCAAATACATCATCAGTCAGTATAGACAAGTATTCCACATACTAGGCATTTCAGTTCATAACATTCACAATTAACAAACGATAACCAGGGCTAGCTCTCTCAGGCTGCTCCCTCCGTTATCCTGTTATTCCTGGCTACCAATGGCCAGTTCGCGCCAAGTGCGCTAATATCAAGTACGACACTCTTAGACCGCTTTTACATGTCCCTTGGCGTGATACCAACATTGACGCGACACAATTCTTGGGAGCACTTAGTCCCATCACCAACATTTATCCGGGTGTAGTTTTCTTACCTTTCAATTCACTGGTTTCCGATGCCACGAAGTCGCGAGCACGGTCCTTTACCCCGAGCCTCTCCAAAGTCCTAATCACAACACAAATGAAACATCCTTTGTCACTAATCAATCTAAAGCTACCTCCCCGGAACCAATCCCACACTCTCGGTACCCCCAAATCCCTAAAACAATGCACCGAAGACATCCCCCGAACCCCTGGAGCAAAGGCTCAAAATTGCAAATTCTAACATCCTGAAATTGGCCTAGCACCGCGGCGCCCAGCAAGTCAGAGAGCACACACACCGCCCAAAAACAGCCTTGCACCGCGGCGCGCTAGAACAGCGCTGCGGCGCTCCTTCACGAGCCTAGAATTCTGGGTTTTTCCCCTGCATTTTCCCGAACTCAAACCACTCCAAATCACCCCAAACTTATACCTAAGCCTCAAAACCAACTCAAAACCCCAAATAGACCTCACTACAACCTAGAAATATCATACCCTAGCTCAATTACACAATCATTCCCAAAATTCACTCTTGAGTTCCATGCCTTAGTAACTCAAACCAGAAAGTTAAAACTTAAACCTAAACCCAAACTAAACTTCAAATTCCCTAATCCATAACAGAAACAAGCTTTACAATTACACAGAATCCTTACCTTAAGTGAAGAGTCCAACCTCTAGCTTCCTTGCTTCCAGCTCCAAGTCAAGCTTTATAATCCCACAAGCTGAATTTCCACAAACAGCCATAACTATCCTTGAGTTCCCACATTCAATCTCTGAAAATCCAAACTTAAATTCAACAAAGAAAAGTTCTAATCCTTACCTCTGTATAACCTTGGCCTAAGCTTGATTTTGATAACTTCAAACCCCTTGATTCTCCTTCCAAGAGCCAAATTCAGCTTTCTTCTTCTCCTTGTCTTTTGTTGTATTTCTAGGTTTCAAAATTCAGCATAAACCTATCTTCCCAAAGTGTTATACGTACTTGTATTTTCCTTCAGCTAAAACTCACCTAAACCACTGCCAAAAGACCACTTTATCCCTCCTTAATTATCCCTTTCTAACTAAACCTCAAGGGCACTCTTGTCCTTTTACTAGCTTTACAATTCTACCACCTCTCCAACAAAACTTGTTACTCTCTATGGTTACTAACAGTTACACAGGTTACCAAATCACCAGTTACCACTATCTAGCTTTCTAGGACCGTCTCGGCACGTGCATCACATTGATATCACCACACCCACGTGGTACGATTCACATATCATAATTATCACATAACATAGTACACATAGTCATATAACATGCTTAAAATCATAATCATGCATCTTAATCATAAAAACCACACATAATCTCCATTATGCCCTCCAGGCACACTAATCAAGGCCCTTAAGCCTAATTAGTGAATTTGGGTCGTTACAACCATGGAGGTATTTGATCCCTTTATGCCTGTGAAATAGGTGGAAAAAACCTGTATTCTTGTGGCTTGGGTTGGTCCTAAAGTCGAAGAGATAGTGCACTTCATGAGGAGTGGGTGGATCCCAACCTTGCAGAAAGTAAAGAATGTATAAAGCGGACAATGCCTGAATCCCATTGGGAGCAATCTGGAAAGGAAAGACGTTGAAATAGTCCGCTACTGACTGAAAGAAAGGATGCAGCGGAATGGTAGCTCCTGCGAATACGTGGTACCTGGACCAGGCACAGTAAGGTCCACCAGGCTTGTTGGCTCTCTGATGAGGGCGCAAACATATCACGTTAACCCCTTTCAGGCCCGAGGCTTGAATGTGTTTGTCAAACATGCAGGGGTTAAGTTTGGAGGGTTTGGCTGTAAACCAAGAGGGTGTTTCTTCTCCATATTTTCTTGGTTTTTGAATGGCTAATTGTTGAATCTCGGTGGTAAATTTCTGAAAGATTTTCTCCGAGGCTTGCTGGGTTTTTGTATCTAGCGAGGCGGTCTTGAAGAAGCCGCAGTTTGGACTTCACTACGTTCCACTACCTTCTGTGTGGCCCTGCGAGCCACCTGAGGGTCTTGGTCCTAAGGAAGTCTATTGGATTTCTTCACCCTCATTTCTGAATGTTCAGCCTGTTGATTGAGAAACTGTTCTTTGTGGAGGAAGTATAAGGCTGATTGGGGAAGGATCTTTTTAAGGCGGCGAAGGCGATCTTCGGGGGTGCGACTGCTAGGAGACTTCGATGAAGAGTCGCTACTTTGAGGAGTATCGCTTGATTGCGGAATGGAAGTGTCAAAATTTATATGGTTGTCACCTCCCCTATAGTCGAAGCGAATCATCTACAAAAAATAAATAGGGGGAGGTGACCAAACAAATATAAATCAATTAGTTCAAGAAAAATATTTATTTTTACTGCTCATAAAATATTTATCTGGTTAGTAAAAATATAGCATGTATGAGGGAAACATAAAGTTTAATGCCCAAAACATGCATGCACATATCAGCTGGGGCCGTGTAATCCGAGCGGCTTGGCATGGTGTTCGAGCAGATGCGCATGATGTCCGAGCGGGCATGCATAGGGTCTGGGCAGATGGTGATGGCCGATCGGGTGGCGGTGTGTACGTGCGTCCGAGTAGAGGGTGCCGAGGTGATTGCTGGCACGCATCCGAGGAGCTAGACCCACTGTCCGAGCGGTTGGTGGTGCACTCGAGGAGCCGCATCAAGCAAGCATCCAAGGGGCTACGCTTGGGTTTCGAGGGGCAGTTGCAAGATGGAACGAGCGGCTGGGCATTGCTTCCACTCGGGTAGGTGGTGTCTGAGCCGATGAGGTGCGCATCTGTTGTGTCCGATCAGTGCAAGTTGGTCCAAGCGGAGGCATGTGTGTCCGACCGGCCAGCGCGCGCGTCCGAGGAGCAAATGTGGGGCATCCGATCGGATAGGGTGTTGGTCCGAGTGGCTATTGCTTGGTGTCTGATTTGTGGGCACAAGGTTGAGCCGAACATGCTTGTGTCCGAGCAGTGTGAGGCGTGTCCCATTGATTTTGGGACATGCCCGAATATTCAAGGAAAAAAGAACCATGACCGATCGACCATGAGTATTTTCCCTAAACCCATTTTGAGAAAGCCTAAATCCCAAAGGACATTGGCACAAACACTTTTCCTCACTCAAAGTACACTACAACAAGATAAAAATATGGGATTTGAAAGGTTTATGAAGTTCTAGGGATCCTATTTGTTCATCAAATACCCATAAACCCATATATGCAATTTGGGTTGAAAAATTAATTTTTCTTCAAATTTCCATGAAATTGAAGACAAAGTTGATTTACCCAAAGCCTAAACTACATCAAAACAGCCACAATACACATTATATATCAAAGATTCATACACAAATTCAAGGGAGTATTTCCAATGGGGGTTTCAGCCTACAAGTTTTTTCTTAAGCTTTGAGAAAAAAAAAACATAAATGGAGATGAGGAAGAAGAACTTACCCAAATGTGTGGATTTCTTGAAGAACCCTTGGATTTTCTTGGAGAAAATTGGAGCCTTCCTTGGTGTTTTGGAGGTTTTCGGCCAAGAGATGGAGGGGCTTTGAGAGGTCACGGTTGAAAGAGAATAAGGAGGTTTGTGAGCCTTTTGATTTTCTTTTTGCTTGTGAGATTGTGAGCACTTATAGGTCTATTTAAAGGGAAAAAGTGGAAATTGTCACTTATTCTTAGACTCTTGGAATTCCCTTGGGTATATTTTCTCCCCCACGATTGGAGCAGTTAATTACACTGATCGTGGTCTACTATGGCATCGTGGTTTGTTGCATAGTCGGAAAAATGTGTACAGTTTGTTTTTATCATACCGTCAGCACTGGAGAAAAAAGTTTATTATGTGAGAAAATCATATAATAAACTTTGGGGGGCAAATGTTATTCCCAAAAATTTGAAATGGTGACATGGAAATAAAGGTGACAAGTGGCAAGAGATATTTGACTGATCAGTTACCTGCTTCGGCCGACCAGTCAAGTGCTTGGCCGACCGGAGAGGTGCTTGACCGACCAGTCAAGTGCTTGGCCGGCCAAAGGAGTGTTTGGCCGACCGGGAGAGGTGCTTGGCCGATCAGGAGAGGTGCTTGACCGACCAGATAGGTGCTTGACCGACCGGAGAGGTGCTTGGCCGACCGGGAGAGATGCTTGACTGACCAGTTAGGTGCTTGGCCGAATGGTGAGGTGTTTGGCCGACCAGTTTCTCTCCAAGAAGTAACGCCGACTTACGGAACAGACTATTGTTATGGAAGCTGAATTCCAGCAACAACTTAGAATAGAATCAGTCGTGCCTACGTGAGAATCTCTTAGATTGTCCCAAAGAAGTCGTTATTGTTGTATTATAAATATTATTGTTAACTAAATATTGTGAGAGTGATAGAAAAATCCCGAGTGTGAGGGATTTTAGTTGTACGATCCTGGGCCTATAAATACAAAGCTCATGGAATCATTGAAGGGATTCGAACTCCGATTTTCCTAAGAGAGTATTTTACATTCTAAGAGAAATTTTGTATTCTTTTCATCTGCATTGAAGAAACTCAGTTGACTTAGGTTCATCTGATCTTGAGTGTAGATTTATAATCATAACTCTAAGTGGACTAGGCCATTACCAACACATTGGGGCTGAACCACTATAAAAATTATGTGTGTCGTATTTTTCTCTTGAAGGTTTATTGTCGTTTTGACGTCTACACATCGTTGGCCAAATCTGTGGTCAACAATATTCATCTTAATTTGTGGTCAGAGTACGTACGTCCGGATAATATTTATAAGAGTATTATTATTTAGACCTGTTGCTGCTGTTGATTTATTATTTAATTATAAAAAAAAATATTTATATAATGAATGTAAATAAAGATGTTATTTTTTGTTATATATATTGTATAAAAAAATAGTAACGTTACAATATATTCCAATACTATTAATACACGTACCACTTGAATTGATTTAATTCATTCTTATTATATTAAACTAATAATTAGTTTCATATTTGAAAAATAAACTAGATTTAATTATAGTAATAAAATTAATAATAAAAAAATGTTTGTATTTATTAAAAAATTATAAACATAAATTTTAATTTACTTTAAAATTATTAATTTTGTAATTATAAATAGAAAAATAATTTAATTTTAGAATAATTAATTAAGTAATAAGAGATCATAAAACTCAAGTTTTTCCTCGAATAACACTTCTCATAAGACATCATAAAACATTTAAAATAATAAAACTTTTTAAAATGATAGGATTAGGACAGTTGCCTTTTTCTTCCCTTTCTTATACTCTCTTATAACACTTTAGATGGCGATTGACAAGAGTTGGACAACATTGAGAAATCGTGGTTGTCAAGAATATTGGAATGGTTTGGAATCTTGTTTGAGGATGGCGTCGGAACATAAAGATTCTGATGGAAGAATTAGGTGCCCGTGTGTGAGATGCAATAATAATAGATTTGAATCTTTAGATGTTGTTCGGGCACACGTATTCGATAGGGGTTTTCATCAAGCTTATGATAAGTGGATTTTTCATGGTGAGGTGGAAGAAATTATTGCTGATGACGTCGTTGATGAGAATGAAGACAATGAAATGATTCATGTTGTGGAAGACTTCCTTTTACCGACAACTAAGGAAGTAGAAAGGGAACCTGGTGAGAGTCAGTATTATGACGAGTTATTTGAGGAGATTGAAGCGGAGTTGTATCCTGGATGTGATTGGATTTCATCCCTGAACCTTTTAGCAAAGTTATTGCATCTATAAGTTAGAAGGAATGTGCCTAACAACATATTTGATGAATTGCTGAAGTTGTTAAAGCTTGCCTTTCCTAAGGAAAAAAAAATTCCTATATCGTACTACGAGGCGAAAAAGAGATTGAAAAAATTAGGGTTGGGATACGAGTCCATTCATGTGTGTTAGTATGATTGCTACTTATTTTACAATGAGCATGCATCTAAAGAGACATGTCCAGTATGTGGAAGTAGTAGATGGATTACTTCCGAAATGACGAAAGGAAAAAAAGTGCTACTCAAGGTGATGCGTTACTTTCCGTTGACACCTCGGTTGAAAAGATTATACAGTTCAAGGATTACAGCAAAACACATGATATGGCATCACACCGGGAAATCAAAAGATGAAGGGGTGATGCGACACGGTGGACGACTCTACGTGGAAGGACTTTTATGTCAAGCATCCTGATTTTTCAAGGGATCCCAGAAATATTCGTTTGGGCCTAGCTGTTGATGGATTTAATCCATTTGGCGACATGAATCTTGCATACATCATGTGGCCTGTGGTGTTGTAAAACTATAATCTGCCACCTTGGTTGTGTATGAAAGACAATTATTTCATGTTGACCCTCCTTATTCCTGGGCCAAAATCACCAGGTAAGGACATGGATGTATTTCTGAGACCATTGGTGGATGAGTTGAAGGATCTGTGGGTTAACGGAGTTGATATAAGAGATAGTATAACCAACAGGAAGTTCAAGATACGGGCAGCCCTTTTATGGACAGTGAACGATTTTCCATCTTGCAGTAGTTTGTCTGGATGGAATGGTCAGGGATACAAAGCTCGTCCTACGTGTAATGAAGACACAACTTCCATCTGAGTGATCGGTAAGACATCTTTTGTTGTTCATATAAGATTCTTTCCATGTACTCATCGAATGAGAAGAGACACCGAGTTCGATGGAGAAGTTGAGACAAGATGTCCTCCGAGACGGTTTACATGTGAGGATATACTAGAACAAGTTAATGCTCTTGCAGCGCAAGTTCTAGGAAAACACGTCCAGTTTGGGGGTGTGAAACGTAAAAGAGGTGTAGATGAAGGTAATTGAAGGAAAAAAACAGTATCTTTTACAAGCTTGAGTATTGGTGTACAATCAAATTAAAACACAATATATATGTCATGCATGTTGAGAAGAATGTGTGTGATAGTCTCCTTGGCACCATCTTAGACAATGATAAATCTAAGGACACCATTAATTCAAGACATGATTTGAAAAAGATGGGCGTGAGAGAATCATTATGGAATTATGAAGATGAGAGCGGGAAGTTGATGAAGTCGCACGCTCCTTATGTGTTAACTCTGGCGCAGAGGCAATAGTTTTGTCAGTTTATAAAAGGAGTTAGATTTCCAAATGGCTTTTGTTCAAATTTGAATAAGAAAGTGTCCGAGAATAATACAAATATTTTTGGGTTGAAGTCACATGATTTTCATGTGATACTGCAACGATTACTTTATCTCGGTGTTCGCAAGTTTCTTCCAAAATCTATATCAACCCCTGTTACAGAATTGTGAAATTTCTTCAGGCAAATATGTTCGAGGACTTTAAATGTTAAAGATATGGATGAATCACAAAATTATCTTATTCAAATATTGTGCAAGATGGAGTTGAGTTTTCCTCCAGCTTTTTTTTGACATAATGATTTATTTGGTATTACATTTGCCAAAAGAAGCTATATTGGGTGGCCTGGTATTTATGAGGTGGATGTATCCTTTTGAAGGGTACATGAAAAAATTAAAGAATTATGTGGGAAATAAAGCTCGCCCTGAAGGGTCGATCGCCGAAGGCTATGTTGCAGATGAGGCTTTGACCTTTTGTTCAATGTATTTCAAAGGCATTGTAACAAGATTTAACCGTCTTGATCGAAATGAAGATGCAACTTATATCCCACGAAACCTCACAGTTTTCAAATCTCAATGTCGTCCGCTCACAAAGAGAACTTTGATGCCTCTCAATCATAACACTCGTGAAATAGCTAAGTGGTTCATACTTGAGAATTCTCCTTAAATTGAGCTATATTTAGAGTAATTTTATTCCCTTTTAAATTAGAACATGTGTGGTTATTATAAGTTTTTTGTTATTAAGAATCGTAACACTATTCTAATAAACAGCGAACACCTACAAGAGATTAGACAAAAATACCCAGATGGTGATCATGATCATTCGCATAGGAAAAACTTTCGTTCGTGGTTTCATAAGAAGGTAGCTTTGAACTTTGAACTTTCATTTTATTAATAATATATTTTGTGAATCTAATACAGTTTTATGTATTTAGATATATGACTTGCACAAGCTTAGGTCTTTGGAAAATGGTGATGAATTGCTAGCTTTAGCATCTGGGTCAAATCATTTGGCAACCTATTACCAAGGTTGTATAGTCAATGGTGTTCGATTTATTGCACACGAACGAGATAAAAAGCGCACCACACAGAATAGTGGAGTTTCTGTTGCCGGAACAAAAGGTTTTAATTATTACGGCATGCTTGAAGAAGTACTGACGCTATCTTTCACTGGTACATATTCAGTGGCATTATTTTGGTGCAAATGGTTTAATACAAATCCAAGAAGGAAGAAAAGAATCATTGAAATATTATCACCAGTATAAACGTCAATGGTGAATGGTACAAAGATGAGTCGTATATACTTGCTAGCCAAGCTAAGCAAGTTTTCTATCTCGATGATCTACTTAGAGATTGTGATTGGAAAGTTGTAGAAGATGTGAATCATCGACAAATTTGGGATATTAAGGAAAATTCTGACGAGGTCAATGATGTTATTGATGTTGTACATGAAACAAGCTCATCAAATTTTGTGTTGACTGTGGACCTCGAAGAGTTGATTATGCAATTTGATCAACCTGCTGCATATGTTGGGGCTGATGAAGAGGGTGACGACGAAGCTGATATGTCAGAACATGAGGAAGTCGCAGATGCAAAGAATGAATTGTTAGTTGAACTTTGTGAAGATGAAAATTTGTCTCCGATTATTGATGGAAATGATAGTGATTACTCTGTTTAGCTTTTCTATTTGTGTAACAGAACTATATATTGAAATATAATAAAGTTTTTTTTGTAATTATTATTAGTACGAATTGAACATGATATACCTCTAATTTAATTTAATGCTAATTACTAACTAATACATTTTAAACTGAAGTATAATGTCAGCTGATATAGCAACCTATCACGGCGGAGATGGTGGGGGTCGAGACCCGCCAGATCCTTCTAGGGTACCATCATCTTGCGAGTCAGGTTAAATATTTCATATCAATTTTTTTTTTGAAATTATATTGTTAGAGAAATTTAACAACAATACTAATACTGGTTATTGTTAATAAATTTTAAAGCCCCGCCGACGAGAAAAAAAGGTCGTGGCCTTGCTAGTAATAATGTTCTTGAAGAACGAAGGAAAAAAGACGGTAAACCATTGGATCTAAAGCTTGATCCTGTGACAAAAAAAGTGGTTGGGCAGGAGGATCAAGCTTTTATTCGCATGTTGGGCACTCTAGTTACCATTTTGTGTCCGGGACATTACTTGGATTTTGCTGATTTACCTCAACAGTTTAAGGATCAAGTGCTTGATAGTATGAGGGTAAAATATTACAAATCTTGTACTTTTCATTATTTATTTCCATTATTTACAAAGTCATCTAATTTTTTTTCTTAATGCAGTATTACTATAATATAGACGGTCATCCACAACGTGAGTCTGTTCTGACAACTGTCTATAAGGAGATGGGCGAAAGATATCGCGAGAGAAAGAACAATAGACATAAATACTTCAAAAATCATTATGCTGGACCAGAAGATTGGGAGAATGTCCTCTTTAAGCCACCTGACCATTGCACTATGGAGACATGGAAGAATATTTGTGAGTTGTTTTTTAGCAAAAGATTCTTGGCTCGTTTGGCTAAAAACCAAGCAAACAGAAAACAAATGAAGTACGTAACAACACAAGGCACAAAATCGTTGGCAGCTAAGCGTCACGAATATGTAAGTGAAGATGTTAATTTAGTATTATAAAATAACACATTCTAAAACATTTTGTTTATATTTGTATAGGAGAACCCATATGCGCATGTTGTTGATACTTGGAGGGATGCTCATATGAAAAAATTGACAAAATCTTTTGTCAATGAGGCAGCTCAACAAGATTATGTAAGTGAATAGTATTGTTTTCTTATTTCTAATGTTTCTAATTTTTGTTTATAATGTTACTTTATACAAGAAAAAATGGCGGCAGAGGTTCAGAGGTCACAGCTTGATAGGTAGACTCAGTGAGGGATCTCTTAATGTATCTGACGTTGATTCGTCCTCGGTCGATCAATACGAGGTACTAAGTAAAGTACTCGGGGAGAGATCTGACTACCAAAGAGGAGTGGCTTATAGGGTGAAAGGGAAGGCAAGAAAGACAACCTCCAGCTCTACAGATCAAAGTCAGTCCTAAGCAAATACTACTCCTACGCCTAATGAAGATATGACTACTATGGACCCAAAACGGTATGTTTTAAACATTTATACTCGCAAGGACACGAATCGTATATGGAATATAGTGTTCGTGTAAGCACGAGATCGAACCAAAAGGAGTTGTCTAAAATCAAAAGGAAACTATTTTAAATCAAAAGTAATAAATTCTAACCTAGCTCCAAAGATTGATGAGTTTTAATATTATGAACATAAAATAAAAGATTGAAAAATAAAGCTATTTAAGACAATAAAAATAAACCAATAATGATTTGAAAATAAGTGTTAAAATAAAAGGTTATTAAGATACTAGAATCCACAAAATGTAAGTTTAAAAATATTTATTAGTATATTGATTCCCAAATTTTAGTGATAGTGAAAATAATTCAAACTATCATTTTCCAAATAGATTTATAATTTTAAGCACAAATTACTTCTAAAAAGATATGATTTTTCTTCACTTTTCAAAAATTATAATTTCAAAGTATTTAATGTGAATCAACCTAATGAAACAATAAAAAATCAAATAATATTATTTATAAGGCAAAACATAATATTTTTGTTCTAAGCATGGATGTGTACAATTTAATGACACATCTTACACAAAGAATATTATGTTTTTGCAAAATGAAGAACAAAGTGCATATTATCGAACAATAAAAAATATGAGATATTAAAGATGAAAGACATATATGAAGAAGAAAAATCCATAAACTTTGTTGCATTGAGACAACATAAATATTACCTAGTTGCAAGTTGGTTTATCATGTTCTTAATAATCTTATGAAAAAGATTAGAAGCACATAACTAGAGTAGAAATTACAAAATAAATGACATACATACTTGAAAATGCTCTTGAACAAAAACTAAAAATGGAAGAGGGAATGATGGAGAGAAAATGAGAGAAAGAAGATGGTAACCCAAAAATGAAGCACCCACCCCCCCCCCCCCCCCCCCAAATGATCTTGAAATACAATATTTATAGCCAAAATGAGATTGTTAAAATAATCAATTTAAATTAATTAAATTGATTAGATTAATTAAATAAAATAAATATGGTATGTAGAGGTAAATTATAGGGTGTAATGATGATGTTGTGGTGAAAATATGTAGAAAAATGGGTAAAAGGTTGACATTTTGGACATAGGGGACAAAGGGTACACTTAGGGAATTTATGGGCTCAAGTAGTGGTGGCTTGGTGGGTGTGGCATTCGGCTAGCTAGGTGATGTTGGCATTGGGCCTGGCTGGGCTAAACTGGGATGAGACCCATGGGGGCTGGCTGGCAGGCGAAGAGCTGGGCAGGAAGGTTGTGGGCCACGCTGGGCTTGAAGAGGCAGGAGTGTGATGGCTGGGGACTGCTTGGGTGAAGGAAATGGCCAGGCGAAGCTGCTAGGAAGTGTTTGTTGGTGTGGGAGCTGAAGGAAGGTGACAGCTGGCGACCTGGGAAGCATGTGGTCTTGGTGGTGTACGGCTGGAGATTCGGGTGCAGTGGCTGAAGAGGAGCTGCTGAGAAGGTGGAAGCGTGGGCCTAGGTAGGAGGGCCGTGGGCCTTGTGGGCTTCGGTCTGGGCAGAGGGTGGCAGGAGGAAAATGGGCTGGGCCAATTTCCTTTAATTTTTTCCACAAAAATGCCACTTTTATTTCCTTTTCTCTTCTTTTTTCAAGCATAAAAATTGAAAAGTACATCCTACAAAATAAGTAAATATTAAATTAGAATCAAATATTTTCAATTATAAAATAACTCATATTAAGTCCATGAAAATATTAATTGAAATTTAATTTACTTTGGCAATTAAGTTCAATAAATCACATTTTTTAACTTATAATCTAACAACCCAAATTTCAAATAATTAAACTACAAAATATTATAATAAAATATCTATAAAAACACACAAAAATATATAAAATCAAAATAAACTTAATAAATTCAAAATTACTTAAAAACTCAAGAATTAAGCAACAATTAGCACATAAAAAGTATTAAAATAACTCTATTTTGTAGAGTTATCATACCCCCAAACTTAATGTTTTGCTAGTCCTCAAGCAAAAGTAAAATTAAAACACACATTTTTTTTATTGGTGATATAAAAATGATTTTCTCAAAAATTGCACAATGAAAATAAATCTCAAAATTTATTATGAATAAAAGTTAAGCTTATGTAATTAAATAAATTGTCAATTTCACTTTTTTTTAAAAAAAAACAAGTTTTCATTAAAATTATTTTTCACTTAAACTTGTAGGAAATAAGAGTGTTCGTATTATGAAAAATGTAATTTTTGTTATAAGCAAAATTGACCCAATAATTAAAGACAAAACTTAAAAATTATTCATATTTTTAAGAGAATTAAATTCAAACTCAATCAAGATTTTTATCATTGAAAATGAAAAATATCACCAAATTTGTTTTTTAATTTTTTTTAGCATTGAAAATGAAAATTAAAAAGGATTTTAAATTTTTTTGATTTTTTTTAATAATTTTTAAATATTTTTTTGTTTTTTTAACAAGACAACAATATATATACTATTACAAAACAACACACAAATTAATAAAAAAAAAATTTCAAACAAACATAAATGAAAACAAAAATTAACACAAAACATAAAAATTAAAAACAACATAAACAAAAACACAATGAATCATACTCTCCTTAATGAAAACACCCATAAAAACTCGATACCCCCAAACTTAATTTAAGCATTGTCCTCAATGTGTCAAAATATAAATATAAATTAAAATTTGACAAGAGTTTAGAATGGTTGTACCTCGATGTGGTGCATCGGTAGGAGAGTAAAAGATACAACAAACAAAAATTATATCACACATAAAACAAGCAAAACAAAAAGAACACAAGCTATCAAGATCAATAGGAATCAAAGAGCTTGGTAAACAGGGTCCTCAAGGAGGATCTCATCCACTTCATCAATTTTTAATTTAATTTTTGTCCATTACCTTTAAATATATCACTATTTTTAGGATTTTCAATTTCAATAGCTCCATGTGGAGAAACAATACGAACAATGTAAGGACCGGACCACCTAGAGCGTAACTTTCCCGGGAATAAATGCAAACAAGAGTTTTATAAAAGGACTTTCTGACCTAGAGAAAAATCTTTTCTCAAAATATTTTTGTCATGGTAAAATTTCATGCGATCCTTATATTTTTTTGAATAGTCATATGTATCATTCCTAATTTCGTCTAGTTCATTTAGTTGAAGTTTGGGTTTCTCACCTGCCTTGTCTAAAGATAAGTTTAACTGCTTAATTGCCCAAAAGGCTCTATGTTCTAATTCAACAGGTAAATGGCACGCCTTCCCATACACAAATTTGTAGGGTGACATGCCAATGGGTGTTTTGTACGCGGTACGATACGCCCATAATGCATCAGTGAGTCTTAAGGACCAATCTTTCCTAGTTGGATTCACAATTTTTTCTAATATGTGCTTAACTTCCCTATTAGACACTTCAACTTGACCACTAGTTTGTGGGTGATATGGTGTTGAGACTTTATGTGTAATGCCATATTGTTTCATCAAATGTTCAAATGGCTTATTACAAAAGTGTGTACCATTATCACTAATGATAGCACGTGGTGAACCAAAACGAGAAAATATATTTTCTTTCAAAAACCGAAGCACAACTTTGTGGTCATTAGTGTGGCATGCAATAGCTTCTACCCATTTAGACACATAATCAATTCCAACAAGAATATAAAGATTACCAAAAGAGTTAAGAAATGGTCCCATAAAATCAATTCCCCAAACATCAAATATGTCAATAATAAGAATAGGATTTAAAGGGATCGTGTTTCTTTTAGTTAAACTTCCTAACTTTTGGCAACATTACAAGCTTTGCAATAAACATATGTATCATGAAAGATAGTAGGCCAATAAAAACCACATTGTAAAATTTTAGCAGTTGTTTTCTTACCACTAAAATATCCTCCACATGCATGCTCATGACAAAAAGATATAATTTTAGATTGGTCACAATTTGGAATACATCTTCTAATTATTTGATCAGGGCAGTATTTAAACAAGTAAGGATCATCCCAAATAAAAATTTTCACCTCAGAATAAAATTTAGATTTATCATGCTTAGACCAATGAGATGGTATTTCTTTAGTGACCACATAATTAACAATATCAGCATACCAAAGCAAGGAAGAAACATTCATCAATTGTTCATCAGGAAAAGTTTCAGTGACAGGAGTGGAGTCATGTATAGTTTCAACAACTAGTCTAGATAAATGATCAGCAACAACATTTTCAGATCCTTTTTTTATCACATATTTCTAAGTCAAATGCTTGTAAAAGTAGGATCCAACAGATCAAATGAGACTTAGCATCGTTTTTTGATAAGAGATATTTTAATGCAGCATGATTAGAATAAACAATAATTTTAGACCCTAACAAATAAGATCTAAATTTCTCCAATGCAAAAACAATAGCAAGCAATTCTTTCTCAGTTGTGGAATAATTTAATTGAGCATCATTTAAAGTTTTGCTGGCATAGCAAATAACATGAGGTATTTTTTCAAGTCTTTGTCCTAAGACAACAACTTTAGCATAATCAGAAGCATCACACATTATTTCAAAAGGTATTTTCCAATCAGGGGGTCGAATAATGGGTGCAGTAGTCAACAAATTTTTTAATTTTTCAAAGGCAACATGGCAGTTATTGTCAAAGACAAAAGCATTTTCTTTTCCAAGTAAATGGCATAAAGGCCGAGAAATTTCGCTAAAGTCTTTTATAAATCTTCTATAAAAACCGGCACGGCCTAAGAATGATCTAATTTCTTTCACAGTTTTAGGTGGGGAAAGTTTTGAAATAAGATCAACTTTAGCTTTATCAACTTCTATTCCCTCAGATGAGATTACATGACCTAAAACAATTCCTTTTTTAACCATAAAATGACATTTTTCCCAGTTAAGCACAAGGTTATTCTCTTTGCAACGAATTAAAACAAGTGAAAGATGGCGCAAACATTCATCAAAAGAGGAACCAAACACAGAAAAATCATCCATAAATACTTCAAGAAATCTTTCAACCATGTCAGAAAAAATTGAAATCATACACCTTTGAAAAGTCGCAGGTGCATTGCATAATCCAAAGGGCATGCGACGATATGCAAAAGTTCCAAAAGGGCATGTAAATGTAGTCTTTTCTTGATCTTCTGGGGTAATGGGGATTTGGTTATATCCCGAATACCCATCAAGAAAGCAATAATATGCATGGCTAGCTAATCGTTCAAGCATTTAATCAATAAAAGATAATGGAAAATGGTCTTTTCTAGTAACATTATTCAGCTTTCTATAGTCTATGCACACTGTCCACCCCGTTTGTACTCTAGTAGGGATTAATTCGTTTTTTTTCGTTTTCAACAACTGTGATCCCAGACTTCTTAGGCATAACTTGAACTGGACTAACCCATTGACTATCAGAAATAGGGTAAATAATACCCACGTCTAACAATTTTATGACCTCTTCTCTAACTACTTCTTTCATATTTGGATTTAACCTTCTTTGACATTCCCGAGAGGTTTTAGCATTCTCTTCTAGATGGATTCTATGCATACATATGGATGGGCTAAATCCTTTAATGTCCCCAATGGTCCGACCTATGGCTACTTTATGTTTTCTAAGGACATCTAACAATTTATCTTCTTGTTCTTTATCTAAAGCAGATGCTATGATAACAGGTAAGGTTTCAGATTCTCCTAGAAAAGCATATTTTAAATTTTCTGGTGTAGGTTTATGGTCTAACTTTGGAGACGCAGACATTGATTGAACATGATCTAAGGGTGAAAAAGGTTCATCTTTGGTTTCATTTAAGGGTATAGACTCTAGCAAAGAATTCACATCATCATTAGAGTCATCAACATGTAATTTCATACCAAAGTATTTTTCACAAAAATCAAGTAAGTCATTCCCATCATCTTCACAAATACTATCTATTCATGTTAACTTTATGCACTTCCTCACACTCAACAGATTTAACAACATTAAATACATTCAATTCAACAGTCATATTTCCAAAAGATAATTTCAAAACACCATTACGACAATTTATAATTGCATTAGATGTAGCTACGAATGGTCTACCTAAAATGATAGGAATTTGAGCATGCATATTTTCCACAGGTTGAGTATCAAGAACAATGAAGTCAATAGGAAAATAAAATTTATCAACTTTTATCAAAAGATCCTCTATAATGCCTCTAGGAATTTTCACAGAACGATCGGCTAATTGAAGAGTTATAGAGGTAGGTTTTAGCTCACCAAGACCAAATTGCTTATAAACAGAATAAGGCAATAAATTCACACTAGCACCCAAATCAAGTAAAGCCTTGTTAATAAAATGATCACCAATAATGCATGAAATTGTGGGACACCCAGGATCTTTATATTTAACAAGACTCTTATATTGAATAATGGAACTAGCTTGTTCAGTTAAAAACGCCTTTTTAGGAACATTATTGTTTCTTTTAACAGTACAAAGTTCCTTTAAAAATTTAGAGTAGGTAGGAATTTGTTTAATGGCATCTAAGAAAGGGATATTGATACTAACTTGTTTAAAAACTTCTAAGATGTCATTATATTGGCCGCCTTTTTTAATTGGAAGTAATCTTTGTGGGAATGAGGCTTTTGGAATGAAAGGATGGATTGGACTTTCCTTGTTTGAAGAGTCATTGAGATTAGAACTAGAAGGCTGACTCTTTTCTTTTTCTTTTTCGTTTTCAACCTTGGGTATGTAATCTGGTTTGACAATGTTCTTTCCCGACCTAAGAGTTGAAATTGATTTGACTTCTCCATTATGACTAGACTCTCCTATCTCATATTGACCTTTTGGATTAGGGATAGGTTGACTAGGGAATGCTCCTTTTTCTCTATCAGCTAAAGCAGTGGCGAGTTGTCCTACTTGTGTCTCGAGTTTGGTAATTGATTGAGATTGATTTTGTAGGATTTGTTGAGTGGATTGCATAAATTGTTGTAAAGTATCTTCTAAGGAAGGTTTTCTTTATTGAGGATATGGTTGATTTTGTGAGGCATGAGCTTGGTTTTGTGTGTTGTATTGGTGCCCTTGATTCATTTGGGGTTGGTTTTGTCTCCATGAAAAGTTCGGATGGTTTCTCCAATTTGGATTGTAGGTGGATGAAAATGGGCTATCATTTGGTTTCCCATAAGAATGAAGATCATTGGCCTCCTAAAAATAGACTTCTTGGTAGGAAGGACATAATTGGGCATTATGGCAAGGACTAGAACATATAGAACAAATATCTTTTCTTGGTTGTATTGGAGAATTTAAAGTTTGGCTTATGGCTAAAGCTTCTACTTTTCTCGCTAATTTGTCTAAGGATGTTCTTAAGTCCAATTCATCTTTTACTTCATACCTTCCTCCTCTTTTTGGTGAATTAATTGTCCTAGACCTAGGATCAAAATAATTCCATTAATGTGAATTGACAGATAAATCTTCAAGGGCGTCCCACGCCTCATGAAATTTTAAAATTTTTCCAGTATGCATAGATTGAATCATTTGACGATTAGAGGGAGTCAAACCATCATAAAAATATTTTACAACTCTCCATTTTTCAAAACCATGATGAGGACATTTTAATAATAAATCTTTAAATCTTTCCCAACATTCATAAAACTCTTCATTATCTTTTTGAAAAAACTCGGAGATTTCTCTCCTTAGACTATCAGTTTTAGACATAGGAAAAAATTTCAGCAATAATTTATTATAAAGTTGATCCCATGTAGTTATAGACCCTGTTGGAATTTGTCTTTTAATGAAAAAGGGAATAATCTTAGTTTGACCGACTCATCAGAAATTTTTTGAAATTTAAATGTTGAGCAAATTTCTAAGAAATCTTTGACATGCATGTAAGGATCCTCTCTATCTAACCCATAAAAAGATGGCAACAATTGAATGATTGCTGGTTTAAGCTCAAAAGGAGTAGCAGAAGTGGTTGGAAGAACAATACATGAAGGAGCATTAGATGAAATAGGTGCAAAATATTCAAGCAAAGTTTTTACAGGCACAACATTTTCATCAACAGGATTAGCAATTGGTTCCATGATGCTCAAATTTTTACTAACACTTTCAATTTCAAACAATGATAAACGTCTTTTTACTAATCGATTTTTAGAGTTACGTTCCCAATGATGCATACAATTTTTACAAACAAGGTAACAAGGATAATCTCAAACAAGCAATTTTCTAATGTGGAAGATCAGTTAAAACCGCAACCACAGAGCATACTTATAAATTTTAGAGATTTCACAACAATATAATTCTTATGGTTTACTTGTCCCCAGGCCTATTTGATTCCACTTACTTGCGCACTACTAACAACTCCCCGAGGTTAATTAGTAGAGGCGAATTGGGAATTTTGTTCAAATTTCCTTTAAGCAAAAATTGCTTATGGTGAAAGGACAAGATTTAGGTTTTTTTTTTCAAGTATTTTTCACAATATTACACTAAAATATTCTAAAAGACAGAAAAATAAGGAAAAAATTAGGGAGGCATAGCATGCCATCAACCATAAAAAAATTAAGGTAAAAATTAGGATGCACAAGTGCCATAAACTAAAACATAAGATAAAAGACTAGGAGGCAAAATTGTCATCAACTAGCTAGGAGGCAAAATTGCCATCAACAAGTAACTTTCGGAAATTAAATAAAATAAAAATTATAACAAAGGTTAGGAGGCACAAGTGCCGTCAACTAAAAAAATTAAAAAGATAGATAGGAGACACAAGTGTCGTCAACTAAAAAAAACAATAAATATAAATATATAAGTAAATTTTTTTTATGGGTGGTAGAACCGTCCCAAATTTTCTTTTTATCTTTTTTTTTTTTAGTTTTTATAGATATATATTTTTTGTACTTTTTTATATATAGCTTTTTTTTTTCTTTTTTTTTTAAGTGCAAAAAAAAAAATTTTAAATAACTAGCAGAAGAATTTACTAACCTTGAGATAAATTTCGTTTCTTTTCTTCTTGCAACTCCTCGGCAACGGTGCCAAAAACTTGATGGACCCAAAACGGATATGTTTTAAAAATTTATACTCGCAAGCGCACGAATCGTATATGGAATATAGTGTTCGTGTAAGCACGAGATCGAACCTAAAGAAGTTGTCTAAAATCAAAGAGAAAACTATTTTAAATCAAAAGTAATAAATTCTATAACCTAGCTCCAAAGATTGATGAGTTTTAATATTATGAACATAAAATAAAAGATTGAAAAATAAATCTATTTAAGAGAATAAAAATAAACCAATAATGATTTGAAAATAAGTGTTAAAAGAAAAGATTATTAAGATACTAGAATCCACAAAATGTAAGTCTAATAATACTTATTAGTATATTGATTCTCAAGTTTTTGTGATAGTTAAAATAATTCAAACTATCATTTTCTAAATAGATTTACAATGTTAAGCACATATTACTTCTAAATAGATAGGATTTTTCTTCACTTTTCAAAAATTATAATTTCAAAGTATTTAATGTGAATCAACCTAATGAAACAACAAAAAATCAAATAATATTATTTATAAGGAAAAACATAATATTTTTGTTCTAAGCATGGATGTGTACAATTTAATGACACATCTTACACAAAGAATATTATGTTTTTGCAAAATGAAGAACAAAGTGCATATTATCTAACAATAAAAAATATGAGATATTAAAGATGAAAGACATATATAAAGAAGAAAAATCCATAAACTTTGTTGCATTACAAGGGAAATCAACATACAACATAAATATTACCTAGTTGCAACTTGCTTCATTATGATCTTAATAATCTTATGAAAAAGATTAGAAGCACATAACTTGAGTAGAAATTACAAAATAAATGACATACATACTTGAAAATGCTCTTGAAAAAAAACTCAAAATGGAAGAGGGAATGATGGAGAGAAAATGAGAGAAAGAAGATGGTAACCCAAAAATTAAGCACCCCCAAAATGGTCTTGAAATACCATATTTATAGCCAAAATGAGATTGTTAAAATAATCAATTTAAATTAATTAAATTGATTAGATTAATTCAATAAAATAAATATGGTATGTAGAGGTAAATTATAGGGTGTAATGATGATGTTGTGGTGAAAATGTGTAGAAAAATGGGTAAAAAGTTGGCATTTTGGACATAGGGGACAACGGGTACACTTAGCCAATTTATGGGCTCAAGAAGTGGTGGCTTGGTGGGTGTGGCAGTCGGCTGGCCAGGTGATGTTGGCATTGGGCCTGGCTAGGCCGAACTGGGATGAGGCCCATGGGGGCTGGCTGGCAGGCGAAGAGCTGGGCAGGAAGGTTATGGGCCACGTTGGGCTTGAAGAGGCAGGAGTGTGATGGCTGGGGACAGCTTGGGTGAAGGAAATGGCCAGGCGAAGCTGCTAGGAAGTGTTGACTTGTTGGTGTGGGAGCTGAAGGAAGGTGACAACTGGCGACCTGGGAAGCATGTGGTCTTGGTGGTGTACGGCTGGAGGTTCGGGTGCAGAGGCTGAAGAGGAGCTGCTGAGAAGGTGCAAGCTTGGGCCTGGGCAGGAGGGCCGTGGGCCTTGTGGGCTTCGGTCTGGGCTGAGGGTGGCAGGAGGAAAACGGGCTGGGCCAATTTCCTTTAATTTTTTTCACAAAAATGCCACTTTTATTTCCTTTTCTCTTCTTTTTTCAAGCATAAAAATTGAAAAGTACATCCTACAAAATAAGTAAATATTAAATTAGAATCAAATATTTTCAATTATAAAATAACTCATATTAAGTCCATGAAAATATTAATTGAAATTTAATTTACTTTGGCAATTAAGTTCAATAAAATCACATTTTTTAACTTATATTATAACAACACAAATTTCAAACAATTAAACTACAACATATTATAATAAAATATCTATAAAAACACACAAAAATATATAAAATCAAAATAAACTTAATAAATTCAAAATTATTTAAAAAATTAATAAATTACTTAAAAATTCAAGAATTGAGCAACAATTAGCACATAAAATGTGGTAAAATAACTCTATTTTGTAGAGTTATCAGTCGCAGTAGCCATATGTTAGATATAGTGAGTTTGGAGGTGGGTCGCAGCCACAGCCTCGGGATCAGTTTGGGGACCTCACGCTTCGACGATCTTCACAGTAGCCTTATAATCCTTCACCGCCACAGCCACAGCCACAGCCGTTGCCTTCACTGCCACAACCACGGCCACAAAAAATGTTGAAGACGAGGATAATTACAATATTAACCTTAATGATTTTATTTATTTATTAGTTTATGTATTTTGATTAAATTAATACTGTATTTATTGTTAATGACAATAGAGATATTGACTAGTTTGATAAATAATAAAACTATTCACATTAATTTTAATGTTAGTTATGTTTAAATTAATTAATTGGTTATTTTGTTAAATTTTATTATGAATTATTTTTAAAAATATTTAAATTTAATAAATATTAATTTATTTAAAATTATTTTTAAAATATATAATAAAAACATTATTAGCGGCGGACCCCACAGATAATAATGTTGCATCCGACACAGGTATTAGCGGCGGGATCCGCTGCTACTCTCTACCGCTAATAATATGTTATTAGCGACAGGTGTGTCAGTCCGCTGCTAATAATCATTATTAGCGACAAACAACTTGCGGCAGGTCATTAGCGGCAGATTGCCACCGCTAATACTAATTAGCAGCAGATCTAATTCTTATTAGCGGCGGACCATCTCGCCGCTAATAGCCTTAATTCTTGTAGTGTGAATTCTTTAATTAGTTTGAGTTTTAACTTTAGCTTGGGTATTGAATTTGGGTGATATTTTGTTGAGTTTATGGGCTAGGTTTTTTTATTATGATTTGTTGAGACCACTTATGTGGTCTAATTGAATTAAAATTGTGTTATGTATGAACTGTTTATTGGATTGAATCTGATTGAAAGGCTCGATCTTGAGGTCGTGATCAGCATAAGCATGTTAAATGCAGGCCGTTATGGCGGAGCCATTTTGGAAGTGTAATATGCACTCCCTTGATCCTATGGTCATGTAATTGAGTTGAATGTCTGCTTGGGTTTCATATTACTGCTTAGAATGCTATATGTGCTCTTTTGATTATTTGTATCTGTTTGTTTGAGTTTTCTTGCGGGGCCTCAGCTCATGGGTGCTACGTGGTGCAGGTAACGACAAGGGGAAGCTGGACCATCAATGAGTTGGAAAGCTTCGGGGGCGGCGTGTACATAGGCAGCCTACTCGACCGTCATGGTCGAGACTTCTTTTTGAAAGCTAAGGTTTAGTTGTTTTGTTTCTTAGGGCGCTTGTTATGTACTTCATTTATTTTCCTTTGTATTACCTTTTGAAAATTCTCTTTTCTTTGGGATCCCATGTTAAGTACTAAATCTTTTAATGAAAAGTTGCCAAGGTTTAATAAAAAAAAATTATACCAAATTTTAACTAACCTTAACCACACTCTTTAGTCCAAATGACTCGCTTACGAGTTAAGCACAATTTTAAACATAGTGTAATGGTCCTGACTATTAGGGTGTTACACGTTCTATAATTTTTTAACACTTGAACAATACACCAGTGCATGGGAAACCATTTCCTGGGCATCACCACAAGAAAAGGCAAGTGGCCATTGGAAGTGCCTTCCTGAAACACAAATTTGATGCATATGTAAGTAAATGGAGGTAACTTCTTGAAATAGCATGTTTTACATTGGGAGGAATTTAGAATTCTAAATAACTGACCGCCATCTTTTAATATGTTGAGAATTGGAAGAAGATGGAGAAGGATTTGTAGATTGAGCCAAATTGTAAGCAGATTTAATAGTTGATTAACCAGAAGATGTTAAGCCCCAAATTAAACAACCTCAATTACCCAAAGAAGTTAAAGAGATTTCAAGAATAGAATTGACTATATCCTCATAAATATAAGAATACAACTTGGCAATACCCCAGGTACTAGAAGAAGTAAAGAAAAAAGAGACAACAGTAGAAGGTGTAGTAGTATTAGAGTTATATGAGATAAACCTAAAATTAGGGATTCAATAGTCATAAGTAGTCTTGAGAGAGTTTTCATCACAAATCTTCCAAATTAAACCACTCTTGAGAAGGTCCCTGTCCCAAAGGAAACTCTGCCAAGTAAAAGATGGAGAATGACCCTTCTTAGCCTCCAAAAAACAAGAGTTATTAAAATACCTCACCCTAAGCAACTTGGCAAAAAGAGAATTGGGACACTGAAATATTCACCAAGTTTGTTTAGCAAGCATGACTTGATTAAAATATAGTAAGGATTAAAAGCATAAAACCCTAAAACACTTAGAAGAGCATAGGGAGGACCACTTTCTTCAATGTATCTTAGAATGTTGACCCATAGATCCCGACCAAAAAATTTCCATAAGAGACTCTACATTTTGACACAAACTCATTGTCAACTTGAAACATGACATAGCCTAGGAAGGGATGGCATGTGTTGACCCTCGATTTGGCCAACGACACAGAGTCAAATATATGACAGGAAATGAGATGACAATTAAGAATTTAATCTAACAAAAAAGAAGAAAACACCAACGATTTATAGTGGTTCGGCCCCAAAGAATGGTAATGACCTACGTCCACTTAGTGTTATTATTAATATTGAGTCTCAAAGCCGTGATCAAAGAACTAGGATTCTTGAGTTTCACAAACTTTGGGAGAATTACAATAAGATGATGGATAATCGCACTATAGGCTCTCTCTCTCTCTCAATATTCAGGAAAAAGGTTCAAAGATCAAAAGTCCCCTCCTTGAGCTATTTCATGCATATTTATAGGCTCAAGGGGGGTTACATAGGCCATTGGCCCTTAACCCTCATTAATATCCGTGTATCAAGGTAATAAAGATGAAATAATAAATATAATTATTACAAGATCATAATCTTATATGGAAATAAACCGGATCATACGACCAACCTGGTCGTACTTAATAATCAGTCTTAATGAAGCAATGTGCATCTGGTCGATAATAGAACAACACCTTTTTACTTCAACTCTGCCACGTGTCAACCATGTGTGAGAAATCCTTGCCATGTCATCAACAACTATTTTTGGGTAAACATTTGCCCTGCAAGTTTACTTAGTTGCGACCAGCATAAAGTAAACTTAGGAAACTGACCTTTCGTATGCCTCCATAAAACCTGTCAGAGCCGTCATGCCTATTCGAAAAAAGTAACCAATCATGTCCAATCAGGTCTTTTCACCTTTCCAATAACTTATCTGACGGCTATTACAGTTCCCCATGTTTTGAAAAAGGTAATTCATGATTACTTCTATTTTCGTGTCGCAGTCACTATAAATAAATACCCCAAATTCATATTTTCACTTTTTACTTTTCACTTGCCTTCTGTTTTTTCAAGGACTCCGAAGAACTTTGACCATTTGAGCCAAGAAAATCCCCGAAGCTCCTGCTACTAATCTAAGGAATCTCCGTTCAGACATTCAAAGATTTCGTTTTTCACACTCCACCTTTCATCCAAGTAAGTTTTACAGACCTTTCAGTTGTTTGAGTTGCCATCCAAAGTTGTTTTTTATTCGTTTCGTACCTGAATTCTTGACCAAAACTGTCTTGGGGTAAATGGGTATGTTCAATGCGTGATACGATAGTGAAATAACACTTCATAGGAGTTAGGAGTCAGTTTGGTAGTTGAGATTGTAGATTTAGGGCATAAAATCGAAGTAAAAATTCGATTTTCAAGCTAGTTGAAAAACTGTGTTTTTCCCATCCTTCCGGAGTCGAAAAAGTTTCTTCTGAAAAACTTTTTACTTCAACTTTTTAATATGTTTCTCAAACTGCTCGTAAGAAACTTCGTGTTTTTGCCACAATGCTGCAGGTGGTATAAAAGCTTAACTTTTATACGCGAGCAACGTTATTCCTACATTCAACACAAGTCTTTACACTACAAGTTCTCATCTCCCCTTTTCTGTTCGCAGATTTTGATGCAAGATCTGTGGGGAGGTGAGAGACCAATTGACGATGACCTGCTCGCTCAACTGCTCGTGGATGTAGAATAGCCGTCGTTACTTATTCTGGACATCCTTTTTTATCGAACTTCACCTAACAGACCTCATTCAAACCTTCCATCCATGGGTAGAGTAAAATCCACTGCCCAGAAAAAAGAAAAATAAACCTTCTGAACACCAGCCTAATCCACATGCAGAAATTCCCTTGACCAGTGGTAGAGCTGAGAGTACTCCCAAGCCAGGAATCCAAGCTCAAGCCCAACTTTGAAGTGCCACTCGACCAAATGTCGACTGGTACGTCGCCCTTCCTAGTCGAGTAACAATTAGGATGATCGCCAATTATATCAAGAAGTACGAGCTTCCTGCAGTGACGCTACTCCAACCTACTAGAGACCAAAGGGCGAATCTGCCTGAAGGCACGTATAGAGCCTAGTCGAGATAACACATCGAGGCAGGAGCGATCCTGTCTCTCCATCCTTTTTTCCAAGGAGTGACCAATTATTTTGGGGTTGCTCTTTTTCAAATCACCATATATAGAATGCTCTCTGCACTCTATATCCTTTATAGTCATAAGAAGTGGCTGATCCCCATGCCACATGAGGTCAACTACCTCTTCGACCTAAAATCCAACCCCAACCAGGAAAACACGGGGTTCTTCCATTTTTGGCACTAGGAAATGGGTCGTACTTTCCTGACTGACACTACTTTTATCTCGAACGTGGGGAAGTACCATCTGGAGTACTTTCTAACTACTGACATGGTCGCGAACAACTTGGCCTTCACACCAGGCGGTAAAGTCTTTGCACCCCTGGTCGTATATTTTTCTTCTTTGAGTCTTCCTGCATTTCCCTTAGAAATTTAGTGCATTTCAGGCCCCTGGTTGCGACCACCCCCTACTCCGGACATGGAGGTCCGATCAGCCCTCCTGGCCAGCATGACCGACATAGAGAAAAATGTCAAGCAGCTGGTCTCAGAGGCCAATCTGAGTCTGGTCGGCCTTCTAGCTCCTCACCAGGATGTGAGGGAATTTACTGCGGGGAGTGCCACCGGCACTGAAGTCCCTAAACAATAGCAAGATGTGTCACAACCTCCTCTGAGGAGGGCAGCTAGGGTGACCATTAACGAACCAACTAGTGCCCCATGACCTGCTACTGCACCAGCCCCTCCAGGGAAGGGAAATAAGAAGGCCACAGAGCCTATTCTTGAGTCATCGGACAAGAACGGTACTGATTTTACGCTTTTAGATAGTCTGCCTATTCCCTTTCACCTCTTTGATGGGGATGGAAACTTTAAATACCCTCATGCTTTAAATTCAGACTTCTTCAGGCCAGAGAGTGAATGTAGCACTAGTAAAGTAAATAGTGTAGCGACCAGTAATTATAGCTCGGGTATCATACTTTCAATTTCTCTGCCCTTGTTTCCTAAATTTAGCAAGTTTCTTTTTTACAGACATGCCTGCTAAACGTGCCTTTGACTTGAACACCAAGTCAGTGAGCAAGAAAAAGTCTCACAGGTGCCAGTCTGGGGAGGCCTGCAGCAATCCCCCTGCGAAGAAGTCTCGAACAGACGACCCTCCTGCGCCTACTCCAACGAATGAGACAACTCCTCGGCTAGCTCCTGCCAGGGAGGCAACTCCCCCAACTCCAAGAAACCCAGATCCTCCGTCTCCGGTCGGACTGACTCCTCCTCTAGCTCCAGTCGACCCTACACCCCTAACATCCACCATCCAGCATTGGACTGGTCGCCGAGAAGAGGCCTTGGGAGATGACCTCACGGGTGTGGTGCTCAACTCAGCCAAAGATAGGTTATCGGGAATAACAAAGCACCGACGCAGCCGAGAGGCAATCCAGGAGACCGGCTCTATGGGGGTCGACCAAGTCCTCAACCGAGCACTGAATGAAGTCTCGCTGTAAGTTGTTTTCTTTATTGTACTTCATGAATTTTATTTTTAACTTGTTCTTATTTACAGCCTTATCTTTTTCTGATTGCAGAGGATGCTTACCCTTACTTATGGCTGGCGGTTTTCGAGGACACAGAATGCTCAATTCGAAAAGAAACTTAGCGATCAGCTTATTGCTGCTGAGGCTCAATATATCGAGCAACTCAAGGCGGCAAAAGCTTCCTATCCCGAGCAGCTGAAGACGGTCGAGGCGAAGCATTCTGATGCCCTTAAGGAGGCCGAGGCGAAGCATACTGAGGCCCTCAAGGAGGCTGAAGCAAAACACCTCGAGGCGCTGCAGCTGACTGAGGCCAAGATCGCTTCTCTCGAAGAGGAGGTGAAGAGGAAGGATGCGAGTATTGTCAAGATTACTGCATCCAAGGAGCAGTACAAGGAGGTCTCTCTCAATAATTACTGGGAATCCCACAAGCTTCAAGATGAGCTAGCGATAAGCCGCCAGGAAGTTGCTGCTCTGGAGGAACAGAATGCCCGCAACCTCGAAGACTATGAAGGGGCATCGTTCGAGTGTTTCTACCTGTTCTGGAAGAACAACCCCAATGCTAACTTCTCCTATCTGTCATACCATATCAGGGAGGCAAAGTTAGCTAGGTGCGTTGCTCGCCTGGAGGAAGAAACAATTCCAAGGTCTCCAGAGATTTCTCTAGCAACCGGCATCGAAAGTGCCCGAGAAGAGGCTGGGGATGCAGTCGACCAGCACCATCAGAAGTCGCCACAAGACCCCCTGGCAACCTCATGATTCTATATTTTTCTTTACTTTTGAATTACATGGCCTACGGGTCATGATGTAAAAACAATTTTATTTATGTTTTAACTTTTATTGTTGCATGGGTAGACTATTTCTTTTAATCGAACAATTACATCCGAGCAGCACTGCTCGCAGTTGTAAAAGGTTTCTTTTCGATATTATAATACCTGCATTTTATTATAACATCTGTTCGCATGACCAAACTTAGCATAGTACTTTGGATTGATTTAACAAAATGCAAAATTTTGAAAAATACTCTAAGTACCTTAGCATGCTTTCACTTATTTTTCTCATGTGTTTACATATCTTTGGACATGCTTTGCTTACTAGATGCCTTATATGCCCCCCAAATGATTGAGGAGCTTTAGGTCCTTAGTCACTTGCCTTGACCAGAACCTGTTCGAACATTACTGCTCAGAGCAAAACGATTAAAATGAGAATATAGCAAAACAACACACGTAATGAGCAAATACTTGTAATAAATACAATAATTGGCAAGAATGAGTGGCTGCGCACAGTCCCTTATATTTCTCGTATCAAAAGGACAAAACATGTCTATACAAGCGATCAATAAGATCTTACACTTATAAGCGATCAGTCACGTAAAGTGACCAACCCTTTTTTCATAACTTGTAAAAAGTAAAATTAATACAAGCCAATCCTTTAAGAATAATTGTTTATTGATAGTACTTGCGCAGGTGTTCTCCATTCCAATAGCGAGGAATGAGATCTCCGTTTAAGCAAGCATGTTTATAGGTGCTGGATGAAGGACTTCTTCAATCTGGCAAGGCCCTTCCCAATTAGGTTCGAGTACTCCAACAGCCTGGTCGCGGGTGTTTAGGAAAACTCTTCGAAGCACTAGATCTCCGACATTGAATTTTCTTTCACGTACTTTAGACTTGAAATACCAGGCGACTTTTTGCTGGTACGCAGCTACTCGGAGTTGGGCTTGTTCACGTTTCTCATCGATCATGTCCAGGGATTCCATCAATAGTTGGATGTTAGAGCCATGATCGTACGTTATTATGCGATGCTAGGGTGGATCTAAGTCAATAGGCAACATAGCCTCATACCCATAAGCCAAAGAAAATGGAGTATGGACTGTTGTTGTTCGATGGGAAGTTCTGTATGACCAAAGAACTTCAGGCAATTGATCTGGCCATGCACCTTAAGCTTCTTCTAGTCATTTCTTTAGGGTATCCTTTAGCATTTATTGACTGCTTCGACTTGTTCATTTTCTTGGAGATGAGCAACTGAAGAAAAGCTCTTGATAATCTCATGTCGGTCGCAAAAGTCCCTGAATAAATCACTATCAAACTGTGTGTCGTTATCTGAGACGATTTTCCTTGGTAATCCATAGCGACAAATGATGCTTTTAACCACAAAATCTAGCACCTTCTTGGTCGTTATGGTCGTGAGTGGTTCGGCCTCAGCCCATTTAGTGAACTAATCGACGGCAACCACAACATACTTGATGCCGCCCTTTCCTGTGGGTAAAGACCCGATTAAATCTATACCCCACACTGTAAATGGCCACAAACTTTGCATCTGTTTCAGTCCATTAGGGACTGCTCGTGGGATTTGGGAGAACCTCTGGCATTTGTCGCACCTCCGCACAAATTCCATCGAGTCTTCATTGTTGGCCAGAAATACCCTTGCCTCAGGATCTTTTTTGACATGCTTTGCCTCCCAGCGTGGTCCCCGAAAAAGCCTTCGTGTACCTCTTTCATAAATTATTTAGCCTTCTCTTTTGAAATACACGTGAGGAGTGGCATTGAGTTTCCCCTTCGGTACAAGATTCCATCGACCAGGATATACCTAGCAGCCTGTCGCTGAAGGGTCCTAGCTTTGTTTCTGTCCGTTGGTAACACGCCTTGCGTCAGATACTCTACATATGGTGCCATCCATGTATCCGCCATCTAGATCACTAGAGTGGTCTCTTCTGCTTGGATGCTTGGCACAGATATCCGCTCAACTGGTACTATGTTTAGAGTATCAGCATCCTTTGCACTTGCTAACTTGGCTAAAGCATCAGCGTTCGAATTCTGGTCGTGAGGTACTTGCTAAAGGTTGTACTTGTCAAACTGTGCTAATAGATCCTTTGTTTTGTTTAAATAGGCAACCATCTTTAAACCTCGGGCCTGGTACTCTCCCATGACTTGATTCACCACTAGCTGAGAGTCACTGTAGACATTGAGTACCTTTATATTCATGTCCCTGGCTAATCATAACCTAGCAAGCAATGCTTCATACTCAGCTTCATTGTTGGAAGTAGTGAAGTTTAACCTGATTGCACAGTGAAATCGATGCCCTTCAAGCGTAATCAGGATCACCCCCGCCCTTGCATGATGCTCATTGGAAGAGTCGTCTGTAAATAACTTCCATAAGGGTGGTTGGTTTTGAGACTCAAGCTCATCAGGCTCTTCGGTCTGCTCACTATCTGTAAGTTGAGTGAACTCTGCAATGAAGTCAGCCAGGGCTTTCCCTTTTATCGCTGCTTGTGGCAAGTAAGAGATATCGAACTGCTCAAGTTCGACTGCCTACTTCAACAATCTACTCGAGGCCTCTGGCTTTTACAGAACTTGTCGTAGAGGCTGGTCTGTCAAAACCGTGATTGGGTGAGCTTGAAAGTAAGGTCGTGTGACAGTCAGAATCCCGTGATCCCTAAGGGGAAAGATCGGGTAAGCTGTGCAATCCCACACTGCTTGGGGAAGTTCAAGTGTGATGATTCTAAGACTGTGTAGGTATGGGACTGCATAGTTGAAGAGGGCTTAAATGGATTGATGGGTACTACCTATATCAGCAAGATGCATCTTCTTTCAGCATATATGTGGCACAGGCCACTCTGTCATTCCCCTCTACCCTCATAAAATCAAGAATGGTAGTAATCATGGTCATCCACTGCTCAGCCTTCAGTGGATCTGGCCCCCCCTCAAAGATCAGGGGCCACTGCTTCCTGAACCGCTCATACAATGGTTCCCATCTATTCCCAACCTCAACTGGCTGTACAACAGGTACCACTGCAGGTGGCACAATGGGGGCAACACTCCCAGATGGAGCCTACTACCACAGAATTCGGATCTGTTCATCTTGGCTCTGTAGCCGAGCCTGCATATTTGCCATCAGCTGCTGCCAGTTCTCAGGGACTGGCAGAGGGGTCTGGCCCTGATCATCATCTCTAGTCCCGGACCTGCCAGCTAGTCGCATAGATTTTCTTGGACGCATAATTATCCAAGTCAATTTGCAATCAATGACTCGGCAACCAGACTATGATGACAGGGTAATAATCCTTTCATGATCCATCACTGGAACTCAATATCATTATACAATAGTCAAGGGCCAGGCCCTATCAGTATCTCATTCACATGCATAACAGTGCTGATATTCATTCACATGCATAGCAGTGCTGATAAGCACGCCTCAATATCATTATACAATAGTCAAGGGCCAGGCCCTATCAGTATCTCATGCCCCCTATTAATCAAACAGATATCAACAGTCATATCTCATTCAAATCATTTAAGCACATAGTCATGTGTACACAATTTACCAAACCCTGAGTTGAGCTTGTCTTTCGCGGTGAATGTACATGTCTAGCTAGTCTTCAGGAACCCATAAACCTAAGACGCTCTGATACCAAGTTGTAATGCCCTGGATAGCCAAGACCGTTACACTGTGTGTTTATAGAAGTGCTAGACTTGCTAATCAAGTCATTTAATTAAAAACGTGTTACTGAAACTATAATGGAACTAAGGTTAAAAGATTTTGGTCTCAAAAGCCGCATTTCTTATAAATAGCATTTTCTGTTTACACGGGATCCCAAAAATAATAAGATTAAAACCATTTACAAAGGTTCAAGATTTAAATACAGTAATTAGTCATTCTAAGGCAAAACAGACTGTAAAGCATTCCTTGTCCTGATCCACTCCTCGGCCATAGCGACCGAACAGCTGACTATGTACATTCAGCCTCGCAGCTCTCCATCTCAGGATTGGTCCAACTTGCCTTTGCCTTTACCTGCACCACGTAGCACCCGTGAGCCAAGGCCCAGCAAGAAAACACAATAACAGAGCATAAACAATCTATAGACAATTCAATATCTCATATCACATAAACATGTTCTCAATAGTTTAAGCATTTATGATAACCAAGTATTCATCATACCAAACATATCATCTCATATTAGTAATCAATTAACAAATGATAACTAGGGTTAGCGCCCTTAGGCCGCGCCCTCTGTTTATCCCACTGACTCCGGCCCGCTTAAACCGAGCTCAGTGAATATTAAGCTGTCCTCGGCTACTAGTGGCCAAGCCGCGCCCTGTGCGCAAATTATACATATATCGGGAGCACTTAGTCCCATCACAAACATATAACCGGGTGCAGTTTTCTTACCTTTAGATTTGTTAGCTTCGTTCACTTAGATCCTTGAGCACGATCTCTCTCGGGTCCTAGCGTACACCTAGTCATAGCCATAGATCAAAATTATCACCAAACCTCAAGTACAAAACCTAACCTCGGGACCAATCCCGAGCACTCGGGAAGCCCAAATTCCACCAAACGGGGTGGTGGAATCGAACCCCGAACCCCCAGGCAAAAACCCTTGAAAATAACTCAAAAACCCCTTTCTGGAAACAGGGTAGCGCTACAGTGCTCTAAGGAGGGCGCTACAGCGCTACAAATAGAGCCCAAAATCTTCCCAGGACAAATGGCTAGCGCTACAACGCCCAAAGGTTAGCGCTGTAGCGCTAGTCATAAACAGCCAATGCTGCACTTTTCCTTCCTGCGATATCCCCGAGCCAACCCTTACCAAAACTTTTCCAATCTTCAACCAAACTTAAAAACAATCTTATCAACATACTCCACTCATCCCAAGCATCCCAAATACATAAAACCCAATCACATGCATCCCTAAACATAGAATTCACCATAGTTGAACCTAGAGTTCAAAAACTCAGAAACTCAGCAAAACCAGAAATCACCAAACTTGAAACTAAAGTTCCTTACCTCTGATGAACGAGCTTAGCTTAGGATAACCTCCTCACTAGATTGGTCTTCACCTCCTCAAAGTTCAGCTCCAATTTCCCTAGAATTCCCCATCAAAACTCAGCTCAAAACCACAACTATACCAAGAACCAGAAACTGAAGAAACCTCAAAATCTTATCTCCACTGAATAAGTTGCCTTGCAAAATCCTCAAGCTTAACTCAGAAACCTAATTGCTCAGCTTGATCTAGCCCTCCTCTGAACTTTGCTCCAAGAAACCTCAAGAAAAATAGTGGAGAAGAGCCTAAACCGACCTTGCTTTTCTTTCCCTTCTTTCTCTTTCTCTTCTTTCCTTTTCTTTCCTTCAGACTTCTGTTTCCTTCTACAAACTCCACTAAGCATAAAGCCTCAGTTATGTCTATCCTTTATAAACCAAATGACCACAATACCCTCCCTTATATCCTAAGTCTTTTAATCCACTTAGGGCATTTTGGTCATTTTACCCAATTCCCGCTAATTCCTCAAGTGTCTCCAATATTTTCCGCTTACTTCCCGATACCTAATTAATCACCAGTTATATTCCTCAATGTCAGAATTAACCCCAATATATTCTCTAAATTCCCATAAATACCCCCAGGCTCGCCCTGAGCCGGGTATAAATCCCCACTGTGACTTTTTCGCTTAGCCATTCACTAGGATCGTCTCGAATCACAGATCAAAAATATATCCACATAATAATGTGGTCTCAACAATTTATCACATATATATACATTTATGCCCTCAACGATCCAAAATTACGATTATGCCCGTCTAACCTAATCAGGGCCTACATGCATACTAATACACATAGTCATGCATCTCAGATATTCAAATAATCATATAACATAATTTTAATCATTAAATCACATATATTCCAATTATGCCCTCCCGGCACACTACTCAAGGCCCTTAAGCCTTATTAGTAAATTTGGGTCGTTCCATCAGTATTACAGAATAATGGTCCCCTTTCCTGTCCAATATTCCCAGTATTTATAAGGGAATTTCATGGACATGTTTGAGTAACCGCGTGAGTCAATCACGCATTTACATAATTATTACATTTAATACAAATAATTTCCATTTATATTGGGATATGATCTGATCACAAGCTAAATGTACTCCTAATATCTAGGATATTAAATATGACAGCTTGGTCATAAATATACATATAAAGGGATCCTGAGTCTTTGGGGATCCACGGATATGCAATATACTAGAGCTACCACGAGCTGGATATCTCCTCCAAGCTCGTGCTTCAACAACTGTTTTAATATTCTGAGGTCGCGCTTCACAACCTTTGTGTCCTTAGCTCGGGTTAAACCCAAGACGCCTAACACCACGCGTGACCACATGAAACTGGAGTTGTCCACGTGGATAATAAGCATATATCATTCCCTTGGTAATTTCTCAGTATATTTATTTGCCAGCTGTACCAGAGCTGAGTGAATGAACTCAGGCTAAAATTAGGGTTCAACATTTCCCCCTACCTCCTGCTTGTGTATGACGTCGTCACTTTCTGACCTACACAGTAAGGACTTTTAGATTTCCGTTACATAAAATCATGCCTGCCCACTACTTGAGTACTGGACACGTGGTGTACCGCAATTGGCGTCTGTTCCGATTTCGAGGACTGCAATAACTGTCTTGTCACCTTTTTTCCGCTGTTTGGTCTATTTAACCTTGGCCCTTGGATCTTGAACTAACCCAATTGGATGGCTCATATTAATCTACTTAATTTACGTATAAATAGAATGAACAAATTTCAAACTTCACCACCTTTTATTTAAAATTTTCCCTTTTCTACACTTCCAGGCCTCTTTTCTTTCTGAGAAATCCCAAAAATTGTTCATCATGCCAAGCCACTCAGAATCTTTCCAGGAGCTTCTCGTCACCTAGTCATATCTTACCGTCGAAGAACACACAGTAAGTATCTCATTCTTTGGTTTGAAGAGTTTTTTTTCTCTCTTTTTTTTCAATGGAGTTTCTATTCTTTACTATTTTCATCCGCAACATTCATTGTAGTTACCGTTAGGCTACTTCTAAATGTTCTTAGGGAATAGGTTTTGACTTAGGTTCTACGGGTGAATCCAAATATTTTTTAGAAATAAGACGTTCGTAAAACTGGGAAATTCCTGGGTAAATCTGGGTAATCCTAATGGTGCATTAATTTAAAGAATACCCATTTGGGGGTAAAGGAAATGAAGGGTTTTTAGGTTTAGAACCAGATAGCTTAGAGGTTACGTTTCTTGGGTGGTTTTGCACTAAACCGCATCCCAAGGAAAGTAGTGGTCCGGCATTCTGACACACGAATCCCTGAATATCAGGGGTTTGTTAGGAAACCGAGGTGCGTAGCTTATAATATCGTGTGGCATCCCAAGATGGGGTTGAGGCTAACCTTAGCTCGTATAACAAAATTAAACCATTTCCCTCTTCATACTCTCGCATCACAGTTTTAGATCCTACTAGGTCGCTTGTTAACTAGGCGGTTCTGTCGTTTGGCGATCTGATGGCTCCTCAAAAGAAGAATGCCCCAAAGAAGAATGCCTCGAGCTCGTCCTCCCAACAGAAGAACAAAGGGAAGCAGATTGCCCCAGAATCTCCCATCCTGCACTTTGGTCCGGTGGTGGAGAAAGAGATCGAGGTCGATCCCAACGCATACGTCGAGGCTGAGGGTATCATTTTCAAGATCACGACTTAGGGGAGGGTGAACAAAATTATGTTGAGCCACAACATAGAAGTCAGAACTGAAACTCTCTTAGTCTGACCTGCGTTCGAAGGGGAACGGAGCTGCTCCCCTCTCCGAGACAACTTCGCAGCTTGGACTGATGAACACCTGAAGGCTGGGGCCTTCCTCCCCCTGGACCAATACTTCGCGAATTTATTAAATTATGTGAAGCTCGCTCCATTTCAGCTCCCCTCAAATTCGTATAGACTTTAGGCGGGGCTGAAGTATTTGTTCCTGAAACACGAGTGGGAGGTCCCCACTTCGGCAGACATTCCTTATTTCTTCTGCTTCAAGGCAAGCCCCAACCAGTGAGGATCTGGTGGAGGATTCTACTACCTCACACGATTCCCTAACTCGGCCTCTGTCATCGAGCTTCCCAGTAATCCAAACGACTATAAATACTTGTTCTTTATGTCGAATGGATTCCGAAATTACAAACATCACTACTTCAACCGACCTCGTAAGTCTTCCATCCTTGTGACCTCAGCTCGTGAATTTTCATTTAAGATATATATATTTTTTAGCTTAACTGAATTTGTTTCTTGTGCAGCCATATTTTCGAGGACGGGAAAGTCCGTGACTTTCAGGGGTCAGTACGAGAAGTTTTCTGGGCATCCCCCAAGTGAGAAGGACTACTGCCAGGTCGTTAATGACATCACGATGCTGGCATGCAAGTTGATCAGCGAAGGCCAAACTCTAGCCTTGAGGACCTAGGCTGCCCTTCCGATGATCCCCGTGCTCCCATCCTCTCAAGAGGCCTTGCCAGACATTGAGGATGAGGATGAGGATGATGAAGAGGACGAGGTGCCTCTAGTGCTAAAAAGGCAGGCTCCCGAGGTTGTCCGAGAACCTGGTCTAGAACGAGTTGCATCAAGGACAGCAGCCGGCCCCTCTGGCCAAGGTAACCCATACCGCTTTAGGGAATTATATAGGGTTATTGCCAATTTTAGGTTAGTTTGTTTTAATCCAAACCAGCTCATCCATCCTCATCCCTATAACCCGGATCGAAATATAACTTTGTTGCAGTGCGTAGACAACCTAGTGATACGCCATGACAGCAGTTATCCTAAGGGCACAGTCGTAGTAGATAAAACTTTAAACTTTAGATCCGCCATTTTTAAGGAGAATGGGACTAACCGTAGGACCTGGTCTTCTCTGCTCCAGGGTGCATTTGCCCATGGATTTAGACAGTATGTAGAGGAATCCAGCCCCGAGGAAGGACTTGAACCTGAACCCCTTAGGATCCCATAAATATTAGTTGTACAATCCCCCTCTCCTCCATTAGTTCCAAGGCCAGAGGTCGTGATAATAGGCTCCTCCCCCAGCCCAGAGGGTAGGATCTTTGTTTATTTTCTTTCTTTATATATATTTTTAACAACTTTATCTATGAACTAATTCTTTTTTGTTCTTTTCAAGCGAAGAGATGGAACAACCCGGAGCTCTTAACCTCTGAACTGTTTTCCAACGTAGGAAGGCCAACTCGGGCCCCGTTATGAAGAGACCTAGGATTATGAAGAAGTCCCCCTACAACTGGAAACACCTCAAAATCCCCTGTCAAGTGGAAAGACACCACCTCAGCTCAGGAACCAGTTCCGGTGACTTTTGTTGCTGCTAAGGTTCCCCCACTTGCTCCTCCACCTCGATTCATGCCTCCCCAGGCTAAGGTGATACAAGCTGAGCCCTAGCTCCCATTGTCCCAGCTACAACCATCCAAATACCAGTAGATCCCTAGAATTTGGAGAAAATCCCTGAAGCCTTTCTGGGTATCATTTATGAGACTGTGAACCATATGGCAGGGCACGCTATAAGGCCAGCTCGAGGGATCTGAGGACCATCAAGGAGCGCAGCCCGAAGAATGTCATGGAATTAACTATGGGGATGAACCTCATTGTAAGTTATCTTTCCTTGGTGAAAAATTTCTTTCTATTGTGTCAAGGGTATATCTCTGACTTGTTTTGTTATTTTGTAGTCTGTCCCGGCCCAGTATCGTAGCATAGCCCATGCTAGGGCTAGAAATGATGAGCTCTGAGCTTATCTAAATGCTGCCAACACTGCCCTGACTGCTGCTCAAGAAGGCGAGTAGGCCACCAAAGCTGCCTCGGTGGCTGCTCAGAAGAATGAGCATGGTACCAATGCTGCTCTCGCCTTATCCCAAGAAAGCGAGCAGGCTGCAAAGATTGCATTGTTTTCCCTCCAAGTTCAAACTGCACAACTTCAGGCTGAGGTTGATAAAGCTAAAGCAAAACTGCTCGAGGTCGAGGCCACAGTCAAAGAAGAAAAGGCGGCCTCATTGTCAGCTATGGAGGAGATGTTGTACCACTACAGGGCCTTCAACCCACATGGGAACTTATCTTTCATGGGAGCCGAGTTGTGGGATCTGTACCTTGCAAGATTCAAGGCTTGGCTCTTGCAAGAACCGTTAGAGACCGGTGAGGCTTCCAGAGTAGCTGGGGGGGATGGCGAGGAGGTCACATCTTTGGGGTGAGCTGATGGAGCTCAATGATACCTCTTTTGTATTTGTCTGTAATTGTTTAACAATTTTTTTTATTAAACAATTTCCTTCGGGCTCAGTTTGAGGTTTTTTTTTCTTCGGGATAGTTTGCTTGCTTTATTTCAATATACATCTAACTTTTTGAACCATTTATCTTTCCTTTACTATCTCTCATGTTTATGAATCCTTAGACTTGTACATTGGAGATATTAGGAATCGATTTTTAGATCGGGATAGAATTTATCGAGCTTGGTTATATCCAAGTTTATGTGTGTTGATTTGTATCATATCTGTTAAGAATCAGGCCTTGAACCCGATTATATCCAAGGTTTTTAATAATTTAAACTTAGTTCATGCTAGGTTTATTGATAGCTCGAGCATTAACAAGCCCTTGATATTAAACACTTTTTCACAACTTTCCAAGTTTTTGACCTAGTATGTCTAAGGTTTTAAATGATTTAAACTTATTTCGTGCTAGGTTTATTGATAACTCGAGCTTTAACAAGCCCTTGATATTAAACAATTTTCCTAACTTTCCAAGTTTCTAACCTCATTGTATCCATGGATTTTAATGATTCAAACTTAGTTCGCGCTAGGTTTATTGAAAACTCGAGCTCTTAAAAAGTTGTTGAATAATCAATTTTTCCAAGCTCTAAGTTTCAGACCTGGTTGTATCCAAGGATTTTAAATGATTTTAAATTTAGTTCGCGCTAGGTTTATAGAAAATTCGAACTTTAAAAAGCCATTGAATAATCAATATTTCCAAGCTTCTAAATTTGTTAATCTTATCAAGCAAGCTTAATTTTTCCAGCCTCGGGTTATATATATGCCCCCCAAGTAACCAGAATGTAGAAACATTCTTGGTTGCTTTTACAAACACTAGAACACGAACTCATAAAATCTTAAAAATTATTTAATAATCCACCTATTATTTAATAAAATGGCTTTTATAAATAAGCCATACATTGATGGTTAATATTTTTTCAAATGTATGGCATTCCAGGTCTGTGGGACTACTTCCCCATTTAGCTGAGCTGTCTTGAAAGTTCCTTTATGCAGAACCTCAATGACCTGATATGGTCCCTCCCAATTCGGGCCTAAAACACCGTCCTTGGGATCCTTATTTAGGAGAAATACGCTTCGGAGAACCAAATCGCCCAATCCAAATCAACGCATCTTAACTTTATAATTAAAATAGCGAGTGATTTTTTGTTGATAATGGGCAAGTTGTAACTGTGACTCTTCTTATTTTCTTCAATCAGATCGAGGGATGCGTTAAGTAGTCCATCATTCTGCTCTTGGTTGAATGTCCTTTGCCTGTGAGTGGCTACCATGCCTTCGTCTGGGAGCACGACCTCACTTCCAAAAGTTAATGAAAAATGAGTATGTCCCTTGGAGGTTCTATGAGAAGTTAGGTAGGCCCAAAGTACTTGCGGAAACTATTCGGGTCATAATCCTTTGGCTTCATCTAACTTCTTCTTCAGGTTCACCTTTAGGGTTTTGTTCACAGCCTCGACCTACCCATTGGCCTGCGGATATGCTATTGAGGAGAAACTCTTAATAATGTCGTATTTTTCACAGAAGTCAGTGAAGAGATCACTGTCGAACAATGTCCCATTTTCTGACACAATCTTTTTAGGAAGCCCAAATCGACATATAATACTCTTCACCACGAAGTCTAGGACTCTCTATGAAGTGATGGTTACTAGAGGTTTGACTTGTACCCACTTCATGAAATAGTCGATCGCCACCACCGCGTAACAAACTCCTCCCTTTCCCATAGGTAGGGACCCTATTAGGTCAATTCCCCATAGTGCGAATGGCCATGGGGATGAGATTATTGTTAGCTCAACTGGAGCAGCTCGAGAAACTATGGAGAATCGCTGGCATCTGTCGCACTTCTGAAGATACGAGATTGAGTCATTTGTTAGAGTGGGCCAAAAGTAGCCCTGCTTCAGTATTTTCAATGCTAGGTTTTTCCCCCAGCATGATCTCCACAAAAGCCTTCGTGCACTTCTTACAAAATGGTTTTAGTTTCCTCGGGCAGAACACATCGTAGGAAAGGCAATGAATGACCACGTCGGTACAAGGTCCCATCCACTATCACATACTGCGAAGCTTGATAAAGTATTTTTCTTGCGTCTTTTCTATCGTCAGGTAGCCTTCCTGTTGTGAGGTGTTCCATTATGGAAGTCATCCAGGTCAGTCTTGTGTCGATCATTTAGACTTCTATCATTTTTGTCACACTCGGATTCTCCAAGAACTCTACTGGCACTACATTCAATGTCTCAGCTACTTTTGTGGTGGCAAGTTGTGCCAAAGCATCAACATTTGAATTTTTCATGCGAGGTATCTGTTCGACAGAACTGTACTCAAATTCAGAAAGTTCTCCCTTCACCTTAGCTAGGTAGGCCGCCATCTTTGTACCTCGAGCTTGGTATTCTCCCAATACATGATTGATCATGAGCTAAGAATCACTATAACATTGGACAGCTTTTGCCTTGAGCTCCCTTGCCACTCTCAGCCCAACTAGTAAAGCATCATATTTGGCTTTGTTCTTGGATGCCTCGAATCCGAATCTCAAAGCTGTATGAAATCGATGCCCTTCTAGGGAGATTAAGATGATCCCAGCTCTCGATCTGTTCTCGTTTGATGATCCATCCACGAAGATTTTCCATAACTCCTCCAGTTACTTCAAGAACTCCTCTTGAAATCCGGTGCATTCAGCCACAAATTCAGCAAGGTCCCGAGTTTTGATTGAGGTCCGTGGCACGTACAATATGTAAAACTGGCTAAGCTCGATTGCCCATTTTAAAAGACGTCCCAATGTTTCAGGCTTTTGCAATACCTGCCTTGAAGGTTGGTTGGTCACGATGTTGATTGAATGTGACTGGAAATATGGCCGGAGCTTCCTGGAAGACAATATCAGATGGAATGCCAGCTTCTCTATCAGTGAGTATCGAGACTCAGCTCCAAGAAGTCTCTTTCTTATATAATATACTGGTTTTTTCGCACGATCTTCTTCTTGAACTAACACGACATTGACTGCATTTTCTATCACGACCAAATAAAGGAACAGAGGTTCTCCAGATATAGTCTTAGATAACACTGGGGGCTTGACCAGGTGCATTTTTAGGTCGAGTAATGCCTGTTCGCAGGTAAGAAAACTGTTGTACCCATAGAGCAGGGCATAGCCCTATAGTTTGTATTGTAGGGCATGACCCTATGTGATTGAATTGCAGGGTTTAGCCCTATTGTTTATGTTATGTATTTATTTAAGTATTTCTCGATTATATGCTATGTGTTGCATACTTGTGAATGAACAGAAAAGGCTGGGAACGGTGAAGGTCGAGAACGGCAGGAAGTCGGGTACGACAAAGGGCTGGGAATGGCGTTATGCACGTGGAGTACAAGGCCGAGTACGGCAAGGGCCGGGAGCGGCATTAACCACGCTGAGTGAAAACTGCTAGGGTGAGACCCTTCACGGATGCATGAGACATCCTCACGGTGTAGACCACGAACCCAGGGCCTGGTAAAGCGCCTAGGATGGCATGGCCGCTATATGTTTAGCCTGTTGGCGGCTTTGTTATATGCAGATTGACAGATATGCATATGCTGATTATTTGTGTTGAGTTTTCTGGCTGGGCTTCGGCTCACGGGTTCTCTATGGTGCAGGTAAGGGCAAGGGAAAGGTCAACCAACCATGAGTACGGAGAGCGTGAAGCGACGTGTACATGTTTGGCCTACCTGGCTGCCACGGCCATGGTTACTTTGAGAAAATGCAATGTATAGACCTGAATTTGTCACCTAGTCGACCTTAAATGTATTTTGAGATGTAAAGTATTTTCTAAATAGTATTTTTGGGATCCCAAATGTATAACGCTTTATAATTTCAATGAATGACTACATTTTCAAATTAAATGAGTTTTATTACAGTTTAGCCACACTTTTAACCTAAAACCTCGATTAACGAGTTAATTGCACATTTTAAACTCACTTTGTAATGGCTCTAAGGAAGTTGGGTGTTACAACTTGGTATCAGAGCCAACCAATGCTTATGGTTCCTGGAGATTGACCGAACATGTACGCTAGCTTCCAGTGACAAGCTTGACTCAGGGTTAGTTGGTAATGATTGAGTTATATGCTTGATTTCTTGTTTAAGTTCCCTATTTGCATGATTATTTTATGTAGAGCATGGTGAATGTGTTAATATATGCATGATGCTAGGGCATGGCCCCCTTGATTGTGGTATGTTATTTGTGTTTTGTGGACTGTTGTTTTTGGTTGGTTGATGTGAATTGGGAAGTGGTTTTGGATGTTGTTATCTTGCCTGATGAGTGCCAACATTGATTGTAGACATAATGTTGAAATGCCTTGGCGATGATTCAGACTTCGCGACAATAGGGCCGAGGATGACAACCAAGGTCAGGACCCTCCATCTGTCCCACAGAATTGGCAACAGTTATTTGCCGAGATGGAAGCTAGACTTCATTGAACAGAGGAAGAGCTTTGACAGTTGAGGCAACAGGCCCCTCCTCAGGGCGTTGGGTTGCAGATTCCTCAGGCTGTGGCGCCAGTGCCAGTGCAGCCTATTATGGAAAATATGTGGGAACCTTTGTATGAGAGGTTCATGAAGCAGCATCCTCCCACCTTTGAAGGTATACCAAGCCCACTACGGGAAAAGTAGTGGATGAATATGATTTCTTCCATCCTGGATTTCAGGAGGGTAGAAGGAAATGAGAGGGTAGCTTGTGCCAGCTACATGTTTAGAGAGGATGCCTACATCTGGTGGGATGTAGTGACTTAGAGAATAAATGTTGTAGCTATGACCTAGGAAGAATTCATAAACATTTTCAATGAATAACACTACAGTGTCACAGTCCAAGCTGCGAAGGTTGATGAGTCTACCAACTTGACTCAGAACAAGATTACCGTAATTGAGTATGCCTTAAGATTTGACCAATTGGCAAAGTTTGCGCTGGATTTAGTGCCGACTGATATGGCACGAAGGGATCAGTTTGTGCGGGGATTGAATGTCATGATCACATGTGATGTTAAGATAACCTTGGATCCGGGGACTACCACTTATGCATAGGTAGTGGACAAGGCCCTTACAACTGAGGGGGTCGAGGATCATATATGGAGAGAGGGCCATGCTAGGCGCGATGCTAGGAGGACGGTACCTCCTTTTGCCGAATCTAGTCGGGGTAGTAGCCCCAGTGAATAGAAGAGAAAGGCCCCAGACTCTTTCGTTCCTCTTAGCTCGGATAGGAGGGTACGGGGTACTTTCAGTGGTCGTGAGGGCGGGGGTGATAACTGGAGAAGTTTCTCAGTGCGTCCTCGGTGCAGACGACGACATCAGAGGGAGTGCAGGATCAGGGCCTGCTTTATCTATGGAAGTATCAACCATTTTAAGAAGAATTTCCCACAAGTCGGGAAAGAAGAGTCGAAGCAGAGCGACAATCTCGCTCCTGCCAGGGTATTCACCTTGACCCAGACTGAGGCTGAGGCTACCCCCTCGGTCATGACAGGTCAGATTTCTAGTGTTCATTCTTCTTTTACTACATTGATTGATTCGGGGGCTACTCATTCATTTGTGTCTACTAGAGTGATAGATCAGCGGTGTAGACCAAGTGATTAGTATGCTAGGGGATTTCAGACTTTGTTGCCAACTGGAGAACTGGTAGTCTCTAGGAGATGGATTAGAGCATTGCCAGTAGAGATAGACAATAGAGAGTTGTCTGTTGATCTGATTGAGTTAGCGATGGATGACTTCGATATGATCTTAGGAATGGATTGATTATCAAAGTACGGGGCGACGATTGACTGCGAGCGTCGGATGGGGACTTTTGAACCAGAAGGGGAGGTGCCCTTTGTATTTGTGGGGATAGTGAGTGGACCACAAGTACCTATGATTTCGGCACTGAAGGCTACAGACCTGATGCAGGATGGTTGCATAAGATTCCTAGAAAATATTTTGGATACCTCTAGAGTTGTGTCGGTTGGACCGAGTGAGACCAGAGTGGTATGTGAGTTTCCAGATTTGTTCCCCGTAGACTTGCTAGGGTTGCCGCCGCAGCGGGAGATTTATTTTGTTATAGAGTTGGCGCCAAGGGTGGAGCCAGTTTCTAGGACACCTTATAGAATGGCTCCGGCATAGTTGAGGGAATTGAAGATTCAGTTGCAGGAGTTAATGGATTTGGGATTCATCAAACCGAGTTTCTCACCATGGGGTGCTCCAGTGTTGTTCGTCAAGAAGAAGAATTGATCTTTAAGAATGTGTATTGACTATAGGGAGCTGAATAAGTTGACCATTAAGAATAAGTACCCATTACCTAGGATCGACGACTTGTTTGACCAGCTACAGGGGAAGACAATGTTCTCTAAGATTGACCTTCGGTCAGGTTACCACCAGTTAAGGATTAAAGAGGAGAATAAACCAAAGACCGCTTTCTGCAGGAGGTATGGAAACTATGAATTCCTAGTTATGTCCTTTGGATTAACCAACGCCCAAGCATCCTTTATGGATTTGATGAAAGGGTCTTCAATGACTATTTGGACAAGTTTGTGATCGTGTTCATTGATGACATACTGGTGTACTATCAGTCAGAGATAGAGCATGAGCAGCATTTATGCCTTGTATTACAGCGGTTGAGAGAGCATAGGATATATGCTAAGTTAAGCAAGTGTGAGTTTTGGCTACTGCAAGTCACGTTTCTGGGCCATATTGTCAGTAAGGAGAGGATTTTGGTTGACCCAAGCAAGATTGAGGCAGTGAGCGATTGTCCTAAGGTGAGCAGTGTACCAGAAGTTAGAAGCTTCTTGGGGTTGGCATGGTACTACCGGCGGTTCGTTGAGGGATTCTCCAGGATAGCCACACCATTGACCAAGCTAACACGAAAGAAGAAAAAGTATGTGTGGACAGACAGGTGTGAGAATAGTTTCAAGGAATTGAAGCGGCGACTAATCACCGCTCCAGTATTAAGTCTGCCATCATACAATGAGAAGTTTGTGGTTTATTGTGATGCTTCTAGACAGGGTTTGGGATGTGTGCTGATGCAAGCTGGAAAAGTGATAGCCTATTCATCGAGAAAATTGAAGGAGTATGAGCAGAGATATCCCACACATGATCTAGAATTGGCGGCAGTGGTATTTGCGCTTAAGGTTTGGAGACATTATTTATATGGCGAGAAGTGCGAAATATACACCGACCATAAGAGTTTGAAGTACTTCTTTACTCAGAGGGATATCAATATGCACCAGAGACAGTGGCTGGAACTGGTAAAGGATTTTTATTGTGATATCCTATACCATCCTGGGAAGGCCAATGTAGTGGCTGACGCATTAAGTCGGAAGGGCCCAGGGCAGTTGTTCAGTTCCAGACAGATATCAGAAAAGTTAACTGAAGAGATGACTAGAGCAGGTATAGAGTTGGTGGTTGGTCAGCTAGCCAACATCATTCTTCAGTCTACACTCCTTGAAAGGATCAAGGAGGCACAGGGGGAGGATCCCTAGTTGAGAGGGCACACAGAGAGCGTCTTAGCCGGAGCGGCTAAGGACTTCTCTATTTCGGAGATGGGACTATTGAAGTACAAAGGTCGGATTTGTGTTCCGATGGATTCTAGTATTCAGCGAGAGATCTTGGATGAATCACATACCACTCCCTATTCTTTACACTTGGGTACAGCGAAGATGTTCCAAGATTTGAGGACCTTGTACTGGTGGTCGGGAATGAAGAGGGACGTGGTGGACTATGTGGCCAAGTGTTTGACTTGTCTACAGGTAAAGGCTGAACATCAGAGGCCAACAAGGTTATTGTAGCCTCTAGGAATTCCAGAGTGGAAATGGGAGGATATCACCATCGAATTCATGGTTGGATTGTCGAAGACCATGGGACAACATGATTCTGTGTGGGTGATTGTGGATAGGAATACCAAGTCCGCCCACTTTTTGCTTGTTAGGACAACTTATACAGTTGAGCAGTATGTTGAGTTGTATGTGAAGGAAATTGTACGACTTCATGGGGCTCCAAGGTCGATAGTGTCCGACAGGGACCCCACCTTCATTTCCAAGTTTTGGGAGAGCCTGCAGAAGGCTATGGGCACGTAGTTGCAGTTTAGTACCGCTTATCAACCTCAAACGGATGGACAGTCTAAAAGGACAATTCAGATACTGGAAGATATACTACAAGCCTGTGTACTGGATCTTGGGGGATCTTGGAGTAAGTATCTCCCTTTGATTGAGTTTTCTTACAATACTAGTTATCAGGAAACTATCGAAGTGGCTCCGTATGAGATGTTGTATGAGAGGAAGTGTAGATCACCTATCCATTGGGATGAGACAGGTGAGAGAAGACATATGGGTCCTGAGATTGTTCAGAGGACCAATGAGGCGATTGAAAAAATTAGGGTTGGAAAGCTCGCCTCCTAGAGTCGTCAGAAGAGTTACTCAGAATTGAGATGCAGGAGCGTAGAGTTTCAAGTTAGTGACCATGTGTTTCTCAGAGTTTCTCCCTTGAGAGGAGTGAAACGGTTTGGTGTTCGGGGCAAGCTGAGCCCTAGGTTTGTTGGCCCCTTTGAGATTCTGGAACAGGTTGGAGAGGTAGCTTATAGATTGGCGATGTCTCCAGCTCTATCAAGGGTTCACGATGTGTTTCATATATCCATGCTTCGAAAGTATGTGTCAGATTCTACACACGTGTTGAGTTACGAGAACTTAGAGCTGGATCAGGATTTATCTTATGAGGAGAAGCCGGTTTAGATTCTTGATTGGAAGGATAAAGTCTTGCACAGCAAGACCATCACCCTAGTGAAATTTTTGTGGAGGAACAACAAGGTAGAGGAGGTGACGTGGGAACTTGAGTCAGATATGCGAGAGCGGTATCCCGACTTATTCAGGTAATTTCGAGGATGAAATTTCTGTAAGGATGGGATAGTTGTAGCGTCCCAATTTTGCTAATAAGGCTTAGGGCCTTGATTAGCGTGCCTGGAGGGCAATAATTGATTTATTATGTTAATATGTCAATTTGATGAGTATGTGATTAGAAATGCATGTTTAGTTGAATTAAATATGCATGTGGGCCCTATTTGGTTGTGAGGGGCATATTTGTAATTTTAGCCCGCTGAGGGCCATAAATGCTATATTTATGAATATTGTGATTGACACCATGATTAAGTGGTGATATATGTGATTCTAGACAGTCCTAGGAAGCAGTTTAGCTAGGAAGTCACAATGAGGTCGAATACCCAGCTCGAGAGGAGCCAAGGGGTATTTTGGGTATGTAATATGTGTTCGAGATTTATTGAGTAACGTGTATTAGTTTGGTAATATTTGGACATGTTGGGATTAAACGGGGATTTATTGGAACACTCGGGGAATTAGTAAGACTTGGAAAATGACTAAATTACCCTTGGTGGTATTTGAGAACTTAGAGTAATTTGAGGGGCAATCTTGACTTTTGGCAAGTGGATATACTCAGTTGGGAGCTGGGGACTCTAGAAACACTTAGACAAAACATAGAAAAGGAAGGAAAAGAACCAAATTTCTCCCAGCTCTCTCTTCCATTCGGTTCTCTCTTTCTCTCCTTGGTGTTGGATTTTTGAAGGATCTTAGGCCAGAAATTCAAGACTTCAAAGGCTTAGTTAGGATCAAGGGTAAGTTTTTAATTCAGTTCTTTGTTGAATTCTGCTAGGAAGTGTTGTTGTTGGGAGCTGATTTTTGTTTTGTTTTGTGGGTTGTTGGGATGAAGTTTGGCAAGGTTAAGCTTTAAGAGTCTAGTAATTTAAGCTTGGAACTGGATTTGGAAGTAGCTCAGGGTCGAATTCCTACTCAAGGTAAGAATTTCATTGACTTATGAAGTGAATTTTCTGGTGTGGTTTAAGTTCTGTGGAGTTTTAAACCACTAGGTGATTTTGAGCTTGGATGAGTGTATGAGTTAGTTTTCTGGTGTTTATGTGTTGTGATGTTGTTCATTTGGAGTTTTTGGTCGAATTGGAATTGGGTGTACTTGGGTAAGGATTTAGGTAATTTTGGCTCGGGAAAAATAGTGGGAAAAACCCAGTTTTCTGGGTTCGCGTATGAGCGTCGTGACCTTGTTCTTCTGTGCCACGGCGCTGGGACGAGTCTGGACAAGGAGCCCCTGCTGGGCGCTGCAGCCCCTATAGGGCTGTGCCACGGTACTAGGCCATTTGCAGGGTGTTGGATTTTGTGTTTTTAATGCCTTGGCCCAGGGGCCTAGGGGGACGTTTTCTCTACCTTGTGTGGGGAAATGGGAGGTCCCAAGAGCACGAGATTGGTTTTGGGGTACAATTATGAATTGGTTAGTAACGAGAGCATTACTTGTGTGTTGTGACTAGCTTTTCAGTGAGGCTCGGTTTGGAGGACTGTGCTCGGGATATCAGTGCTTAAGAAGCTCGGGACGCAGGTAAGAAAATTGTTGTACCCGTAGAGCAGAGGGTGGCCCTGTAGTTTGTATTGTAGGGCATGACCCTATGTGATTGAATTGCAGGGCATAACTCTATTATTTATGTTCTGTATTTGCTTCAGTATTTCTCAATTATATGCTATGTGTTGCATACTTCTGAATGCACGGCAAAGGCCGAGAATTGCAGGAATCCGGGTACGGTAAAGGGCCGAGAACGGCGTTAAGCATGTAGAGTGCAAGGTCGAGTACGACAAGGGCCAGGAGCGGTGTTTAGACCGTGGAGTGCAAACCGCTAGGGTGAGACCCTTCACAGAAGCATGAGACATCCTCACAGTGTAGACCGCGAACCCAGGGCCTGGTAAAGCTTCTGGGACGACATGGCCGCTATGTGTTTAGCCTGTTGGCTGCTTTGTTATATGTTGATTGATAGATATGCATATGGGTATTATTTGTGTTGAGTTTTCTTGCTGGGCATCGGCTCACGAGTGCTCTATGGTGCTGGTAAGGCCAAGGGAAAGGTCGACCAACCATGAGCACGGAGAGCGTGAAGCGACATGTACATGTTCGGCTTACCTGGCTACCACGGCCAGGGTTATTTTGGGAAACTGCAATGTATAGATCTGAATTTGTCGCCTAGTCGACCATAAATGTATTTTGAGATGTAAAGTATTTTCTAAACAATATTTTTGGGATCCCAAATGTATAACGCTTTATAATTTCAATGAATGACTACATTTTCAAATAAAATGACTTTTATTACAGTTTAGCAACACTTTTAACCTAAAACCTCGATGAGCGGGTTAATTGCACATTTTAAACTCACTTAGTAGCGACTCTAAGGAAGTAGGACGTTACAGGGCCCCTCTGCTCGTGCCTGCCAGATGAAGACCTCCTGAAATGGTGGCTATATCTCCCCTTAGTATCGGAGGAGGGTTGTCCTAATTCGCTTGAGCTCCGGTTTAGCTTGTTGGAGCTTCGGGGATTGACGGAGGGTTTGGTCCAGCGGCTGATTAGGGACCACCCGATTTTGGGCGTACTGGGCCAAAGGTCCAGCTCTAATGAGAGTTTCAATCTCATCCTTCTTCTGTCGAAAATCATCAGTGTTATGACCGATATCATTATGTAATCGGTAGAACTTCGAAGAATCACTCTTCGCCCTCTGGTTCTTCAACGGTTTTGGCTTCTTCCACGGTCGCCCTCACCATTTCCCTTCCTTTTGATATTCCTCCCTGGGATATTCTGGGTAACTGTTTGAGTCGTAGCTGCAACATCCATTACCACTCCAACGGGCTAGACAGGGAGCTGGCCGGTTCCTGGAATGGAAGCTCGCGCCTCCTCTTCTAGGTTAATCCATACTTGAGCTCAGGCCAAGAATTTTTCCACACTCTTAACTCCTTTCCTTGGGAGTTCTTGCCACAGGTCAACCCCGACGAGGATTCCTGCCTCAGTGCCATGAGCTTGGAGCTGTCATCAACATCCCTAGCTCGTGCAGCAATTTTAGCAAACCGACTTAGATATGCCTTGAACGTTTCGCCAGGTTGCTGCTTTACATTGGCCAATGAATCAACCTCAACTCGAGCTGCTTGTGAAGCCCAGAATTCTTTTTTGAACTCGGAGGAAAACTTCTTCCACGAGCTTATGGAACGTCTCTTGTACTACTTAAACCACTGCCTAGGAAGCTTGACCAGAGTTGCACGAAATAAAATACACCTTAGATCGAGTCCAACATTGTGGGCCATCATCATGGTGTTAAACATTCTGAGGTGGTCTGACAGATCTCCATCTCCATCAAATTTTGACAAGTGTGGCATTATGAAGCCTACCAAATATGTGGCCGCCACAATATTTGGAGCGAAAGGCTCAAGCTCATCCTCTGAGTCGCAATTTTCTTTATCTTTTGTAGATAAAAGTCTCTTCATTTGCTCTTCCATCAGAGCTACCCTCTCGAGGGTTTGGTCTCTGGTCCTTAGGTTACCTAGGGGCTGTTCGACAGATCTCATCCTATCGTATGCATTTGATGGGTTATTGTCCCTCCAAGCTCGAGCTTGGTTTGGTGGGTCATTCCCATTATCACGTACTATGGACGGACCTCCCTCTTGTCGAGTATAACTAACATCTTCATTCCGAGTTGGATTCCTTCTCTGTGAATTCAGGCGATCACGCAAATCGGGTTTCAATTCGTACCAAAGGCTTTGCGCTGAACTCAACTAATTTCTTAGGTCACCCTCGGACCTACCACTACGATGACTTTCAGTCCAGTAACTCCCATTTGCGAAACTTAAAGCTCGCGGTTGGGGTTGAGGATCTGGATTTTCAACACGTGTCCGTGGGACGTAGGTATTGGCAAGTGGGGGAGGATTTCTCCTACTGTCTCCATAAGTTGGAATGTCCCGTGTAGGACGAGGTGGCATCGGATGTCTTATAGGTGATGGGGGATGCCTTATTGGCGAGGCAATCCTTGTCCCATCAGGGTGAACTAGATTAGCCCGCCTTTGTTATACCCCATTATTTATAGCTCTCTGTGCCTGACGATCCGATCCCGACGTAGGATGGTTTGCTGGAGAATTTTTCCTCTATGAGCCTGTCCCGGACCCTCCTCGTGGATTACCATAGGCATTCCTAGGTGCCAGTGAAGGAGGCATCGAACTTGGGGTTGCGGTTCTAACCAATTGACTGACATGCTGATAACCCCTATGGGGGCCACTGGGTTGAGCATTCTGGCGATCTTGCCCTGTAGGCATAGAACTTGGGGTGGCAGATCTAACTGACTGACTTGGTTTGGATCAGTTATTCTGGTGGGACTTGTGAGACCCACTTTTCCTTTTTCTGACATTAACGGCAGTTGCAAGTGGGGGTGACGAGCCAAAACCTCCCTAATTTTCCTGTTTGCCTTAGCGAGATGGCTTCTTAACTGCATATTTTCCATCTCAACTGTAGTTAAGTAGTTTGGGTTAGGATTTGGTGGTAATGACGTCGAACTCCCAGTGTCGCTGTGACCCACCGATTGCTTACCCAGACATTGCTAGAATGCATGGTCATGCTCGTTCGAAACAACGGTATGATGGGCCTCCTGCCCACCAGGCTGTTCTATCTCATTATCGTGCATTGTGCGGGTGAGCACCATGATGAGATTCGACTGGGATTTTGATAAAGCACTAATTTATCTCTCAATGAAAGCACCAAATTGTTGACGCGGTTTTTTGCCAACGGTGTATGAAGAAATAATAAGGTAGATTAGTGCTTAATAAACCGTAATGAAAAATAAATGATTTCACTCAAGAACACAGAACTTTTACATGGTTCAGTAGTTAAAATCCACCTAGTCCACGAGTCAGTATTATTATTGTTTCTCTCTCTATTTTGGCAGAGTTTCCGTACTACAGAATAATGGTCCCCTTTCCTGTCCAATATTCCCAGTATTTATAAGGGAATTCCATGGATAGGTTTGGGTAACCGCGTGAGTCAATCATGCATTTACATAATTATTACATTTAATAAAAATAATTCACATTTATATTGGGATATGATCTGATCACAAGGTAAATGTACTCCTAATATATGGGATATTAAATATGACAGTTTGGTCATAAATATACGTATAAAGGGATCCCGAGTCTCTGGGGATCTGTGGATATGCAATATACTAAAGCTACCACGAGCTGGATATCTCCCCCAAGCTCATGCTTCAACAGTTGTTTTAATATTGTGAGCTCGCACTTCAAAATCTTCGTGTTCATAACTCGGGTTAAACCCAGGACACCTAACACCACACGTGACCACATGAAACTGGAGTTGTCCACGTGGATAATAAGCAGATATCATTCCCTTGGTTATTTCTCTGTATATTTATTTGCCAATTATGCCCGAGCTGAGTGAATGAACTCGGGCTAAAATTAGGGTATAACAGTTCTAATAATATAATATTTTGTCATGTGATTTGATCTCAACAAATCATCATATTTCCCATGTTCCTCTTTCCTTGGATCCATTGATGACATAGAAGGACGTCGTCTTTCATTAAAAATATGTTTAAGGATTTTAGCCAGAAAAAGGAACAAAGTTGAATTTATCCATCCTCCTATATCATCTTTAGTGAGTTTTACTCCTCTTATATAATCATCAATATTTTAATGCATGATTGGACATGTGATAGGAAAGGTATTGGATGGTAACATTTGTCTTACTAAAATTAAAAGATACAAGATTTATTATATTAAAAAAATAAATATCAATAAATTTTGGAAAGTAAATATGATGCATGAATTCAATAATTAAAACACATAAACTTAACATTTACTATTTCACAATAAAACTACTCGACAACTAAAGTGCCAACTTAAGGTAGGTCCATTTAATTTAAGACAGTCTAAAAGACACTCTTATATTTATTATTTAAAAACTCAAAATAACTCATATTTTATCTTTTAAAAATAAAGTATCGTTTGTTTGGTCAAGATACAATTATCCATTACAAAAGTTAATTGTATCTTTGTGAGTGAAACCCATTATTTCAGAATTTATGACTTAACTTAGAGAGTGCCGACTTAGAGTCGGTCAAAACTAAAATACATCAGTCTATCCTATTTTCAGAAGAAGTCAACCTTGAAATGAAATGACCAGAAACCTTCCTAAGGGGGGCGGAAACAAAGCCGCCTCGAGGCTGTAATAATATTTCACGGTGTTGTACTAAAAAGAAAAATTTGCATATATCACTAAAAGTTAACAAAATATTACATTTATACTGTGACACGGTGATTTTTTTTAATACGAAACAATTTTTTTCTTTTTACGTTCATACGAGGTAGCGGCGGCAGTGAGACTTCATCTTCTCCAGCACCGGCATTAAACTAATGAACGATGTTCCCAACGAAATCCACCCCTTCCTCACCACATCTCCATCGCCCGCCGCCATTGACTGGCTCCAATCCAACATCTTTGACCACATTTTCGCCGAACCTTCAGCATTCTCAGCTAAACTCTCGAAATGGCTAGTCATCTTTGGTTCTCTGTCTTTCTCTATGTGAATTTCTCTCTTGTCTTTGATGTTGTCTATGTGACTAAGTTGATCAAAAGCCATACTTCGTTTATTTTTAGTGAACCAAAAGTTTTATGAACGTAGTACTGTTGTGAATGTATTGAGAAGTGATTGTTTTCGATAATGGAGGGAGATTGAATTTGGTTTGGTGTTCTTAAAAAGTAGAGAAAATATAATGAAAGAATGCAGATAGTGTAATGGATATGGAAGAGAGTGTATGCATGGGCGATGGGGTGGGTGACATGTGGAGCAGTAAATGGTGGGGTGTCTGAAACGTGGAGATAGAGTCAGCATAGTCACTTGCTATGAGTGGCACACATGTGATGTTACTATCACTTGACTCTCCTTTTTGTATTAGATATAATTATGTTACTCTTACATATATATATATAAACAAAATGAGAATATGTAGCTTTAAGTTAAAGGAGAATTTGTATTAACATTTACATATATAAATGTATATATATATTCAACATTAGTATCAATGTTGTTAAATTTTCAATATTTTTTTTGGGTAGTTGCATTGGGGTTGTACTGTATAGTTGTGAGGTTGTTGTCGTGTTGCATTTAAGTTTCTCTTTTGATATTGTGTTGTAGTGTATTGCTTTTTTAAAATATAATGGGTTGCACTGTGTTATTGTGGGGTTGTTATTTTTGTGTTGTTTAGATTTTATATATAGTTGTTTTCATGTTGGCTTTTAGTTGTTCTGTTGTTGTGTTGATGTCTATTTGTTGTTTAGTTGTTTCCAGATATATTTTGATTTTTTTGAAAAAGAACATGTTAGCATGCAGTAGTATAATATTTATTAGTTGTCTTATTGTTGTCTTTTAGTTTCATTGACACTGTATTTTTGTAAATATAATACTTGAAAAAATGTATTTTCTGAAAAATTAAGGCAGTATTTTTGGAAAAAAAATTAGGGATTGTAAAAAAGTTAAAAAATACCAAAAAAGTATATTTAAAAAAAAAACCCTTACTAAAAATGGAGACCACAGGTCACATTGAGATGTCAACCTTCTCTGTCTCACTATTTTAGAATGCATGTGTTTATTAAACTAATCATTTAATTCTAAATTAATTACTAGTTTATTTATAACCCTATGAATGTAATTAATTATAAAATCATACAATTATAAAAGATCATGTTTCTATAATTAAAGTTGTTGACGACATTTTTTTCAATTAAAAACAAGACCAATTAAGCAAATGTATAGTTTAGCAAGAAAAGAAGAACAAAGATTTTTATGTGGTTCAATAGTTAAAATCTGCATACGTCCATGAATAGGTTTTATTAAGATCTGCGATAAAGCATTTTTAGAGCAATTTCGTAGAGCCTCTCTCAATAAAAAATTGTGTCTCCGTACAAATGACTAAGCCCAGACTATTTATAGTCTCGGTTCCAAGAATTCTCACTTAATCTTAGGGATCTTACAAGATACATATCAGGTTTGAATTTGAAATACAAATCTTTTAATTGAAATACAATTAATTGCATTAATTGTAGATAAATATTCCTAAACAATAGGGTTGATTGCACGGTTTGGATTAAATCCCCATGATTATAGGGATTCCCTAACAACATCTTCATGTATTAGTCTAATTCATCTTCATGCTTGAACGCTACTTCAACGCGCTATCGAGATGATACATACCTTCGAGTTCATCGCTCCAGTTTTCGCTACCTCCTTGCTTGATGGGTCCATCGAACTCACCTTTCGGAAAAGGCTTCTTATTGCCTACGAGGCTACAACTTATGTTCGAGTGCAAAAGACATGGCTCTTTCGAACTTCATGTTTATTTGTACAAGTATAACGCTAATACTTATTAATTCCCAGCTTACACTTTACGAGTATACATTTTGAGACTGTTTATTTATTCTCGAAATTTGGGTGTAGAATTTTGCCCCTCAAAATATTTGGTTCGAATCCTCTTAGAATGAAACTTTTGAGCTTCACTTTCTAAAAACGTGTCCACCTACCACACTCAAGTGTGGACATGTGTCAACACATGAATGGATGCTAAGAGTACTCGAGTACTCTCGTTCTGCCTACGTCCTGTCCTATTCCCCTTTTTTGCTGCCAATTTTCGAGATTAAATATGGCCCATTGGATCACGTTTTAACCCGATTCAAGGGCTCAGATTCTGCCACCCCCACCCCACCCTCCCTGATTGCCACATTTTTGCCTATTTATACCCCTTATCTTCATTTTTACTTTCCTAACATTCAGAAAAGAATCATGAACTAGAGCTCCAAACCCTTGCATGTTCTCTAAGCCGAAAAAACAAAGCAACCTTCAATCGTTTGGTTCCATAGGATCATTCCTGCTTCTAACCTTCGAATCGATGATCACTTCATTTCCATGATCAACTTTGTGTAAGTTTTTTTAACCTTATTTTTTCTGTGTACCATTCTTTTAGTTTTCATGCATGAGAAATTTTTCTCAGTTCTTCTTGTATTCTTGAAATCTTCTCCGTAAAAGGGAATTTTTAATCTGTTTGGGTGAGTATTTGTTGTGAATGAAGACCTTCTTAGGCAAAAATATTGGTAAAAAATTGGTGAAAATGGCATCTTTTTTAGGTTATGGGGTAATATGTAATAGGTTTCGTGTAGTACAAGAATTAGGGTTTTTAAAATATGATTTTAATGCCCATAAATCGATGATATCCCTATTTTGGGTAACTATCCCACTCTCTCATGGATCTACTCTCAGTGCCCTGAGCTTATAACAACTCGGTTATGGCATTTGAACAATCTCTCTATTTCGAGTCTTTGGGCTCAATTTACTCTTTCTTGTTTTCTCAAGCTTGCGAGCTCGAGTTATCAAGATTTTTTCTTTCTAATTTTTCTAAGTGATGGAATTTTTTCTTTCTTTCTACTCTCGGTGACCCAAGCTTATAACAACTCGGTTATGGCATTCGAACAGTCTCTATATTTCGGGTCTTCATCCTTACCCATTTCTTTACAGTTAAATGATGTAGTCTTCAGAGAATTGGTGGGGGCCTGAGCTTGCAATCCCTTACCACCCACCATCTCCTCGAGTTGAATCTCCATTTAGTAAAAATCAATGGTTGATTCAAGAGCACGAAGAGCGCCTTGAACGTGAAGACATTCAAACCCACTTCAGGCATCAAATTACGGAGGCTGAATAGGGCAAGAGAAAGAGAGTACATTTTTTCTTGTATCCTGAGCCAGACCTTGAGGTTCATTAGATCCCTTTAGATCCCAAGTGTAAGGTTACCATAGAATTTCCCCCCGACAGGCTCTCCTTCGAATTTATAGAGGGTACATCAAACCAACCAGTCAGTCAATTAAACCCTGAAGTTTCTTCTGCCCCGACCTCAGAGAGTTCTTTCTTCAAGATTGAACACTACCAAAGTTCTGTCACCTCCACAAGATAGATTTTGATCATTCTATCTTTCCATGGACTAAAGTTGTCTGGAAAATTGGTGTGTAGGACTACCAGCTCTGATGAAAGGAGCTGCTTTGCTCCGGGTGAAGACGACCCAGAGAGAAAAGTTAAGCTCGCGGCCTGGAGTAGCGAGCATGTGCTAGCTGAGGCACTACTGCCCTTAAAGGAGTATTTTAGGAAGTTCACTGACTACGTCGCTATCACCCTCTTCCACCTCGAGTCCAACTCATACAGGGTCCTAGCGACATTGAGGTCGCTATTCCACGAGAACAAATGGGATGGACTCTCGACACATGAGACTATGTATCTCTTTTCCCTGAAAAGCAACCGTTCCCGTGGTGGGGATGGCTTCTATTACCTATCAAGCTATCCAAGGGAGAGGAGTCTGTTCGAGGACATACGTAATCACCATCCAAACTTCAACACCATCTTCTTCTAGACAAACGAGCTTGATCCATCCAACTTCCATTCTTTTCAACTGATTTGTAAGTATTTTCTCACAATTTTCTTCTTGAATTCTTTCATCTTCAGCTTAAAATGCTCATCCAAGTTACTTGTGTAGCCAATTACAATTGTCTGAATCTCACTAAGGCCATGAAGAACCACACGGTGGAAATTTTGAAGCTCCTATATGGTCAACGGTCCCTCAACTACATCCTACACAAGGATAAGCTCCGTCTATGTGGTCGCCTTGGTATAAGCCAGTCTACAGATGTTGCCAGGACTCATAAGTACGTGAGATGGGAAGATGTCCCTATCCTAACTGCCAAGCTCGCATCCAAAAGGAAGCATTCAAGCACACGTTCTCGAGCCTCCATTCCCTACTTAGTTAAACCATCAGGCTTGGGGAATGAAGCATAAGACAAGGCCTATCCTAGCCCGTCTGTTGGAGGTAAAGTCATATGAGACATGTCTATGTGGTCTTCGAACCTTTTAAAACAAAAGCCCAACGTCGTAGTCCATTTTAAGGATCCCCATAAAATTTTTATGATCTGGTCGGGGGTAGATTTTAAGGTACATAGGGACGATAGTTGGTTAGGAAAATACCAAACCATGTATAGTGTAAACGAGGTTAGGGAAGGGATAACCGTCCAACAAAAGAGTAATAAGAAGGAACTCCCTTAGAATCATCTGAAGGTGTAGGGATTTCTTGGTCCCCAAGTTTGAGCCAGAGGGGATCTTCCAGTTAGGTTTCTTTACTTAGAAGTTCTCATATTTTTTCCAAGCATGATTAAGTACTAACATTTACTTTCCTTTTTTCAGGCGAGATGGATTCAGACATCGATAACATTCTCAGCCAGCCCACTGTGTCTAAGGGGTCCAACCACAACCGGGTGTCCTCGAAGGGTGCTCGTTCCTCACTACAACAATTTTTACTTTTAATGACTCTCTATAATGACTTTCACCAATGGTGTAAAACATTAAAAATATTCAAGAATATTTTAAGTCTAAGGGTGTAAGTCATTAAAAGTTCTTATATATGATTTAGTGGGTAAGTCATAAAAAATGGTGTGAGACGTTAATTAGAATAAATTAAAAAATCTGGAATAAAATAATTGATTTATAAAATATCAGATTTTGGGAGGAATCTAACGTCTCCCCTCGGTAGACGTGGGGACATCTAACGTCTCCCTTGGGAAGATGTGCCACATCGGACATCTCCCTAGGGGAGACGTTAGATGTCTCCACGTCTACCGAAGGGAAACATTAGAGCCCTCCCCTAAATATTGAGCTCATTTTCCTTCTTATTCCCCAAGCCACACAAACGAGAGGCAACTAAAGATAATTTGGGCGATTTCTAGTGTGTTTTTGGGCGATTTAAGTTCCGATTTTGGCAAATTTTGGGCTCTATAAACTCATTTTAGGTGTGTTTTTAAGATTAAATTAATGTATTATAGTTAGGATAATTTTTTTTGTTTATTTTCTTTAATTATTAGTGGTTAATATTGGGGTTTTAGGGTTTTTGTATGTTGTTGTTTTGGGCGAATCTTGGATCAATAAAGTTAATTTCAAGATTAAAACAATGCATTATAGTTACAATGATGGAAAAAATCATTTTTGTGCATTTTTTTATTTGATTTGTGGGTTTATTAGAAATATTTGTTTAAAGTATGAAAAATAATTTTAATGTAGATTTGAGACACCACATTGTTTACTTTAAAGATACTACGACATTATTTACCATTTTAATTTTTTTTTACTATTTAATATGAAAATTGTACATTTTTTAATTAATTTTTTAGGTGGAATAAGTATATATATGGCTAAAATAAGGAAAATTATTTAATTTTAGTTTTACATACTAAATTGCATGTATATATAAGTAATTCAAGTATATATGTTTATGATTTTTTTTCATTTATGTTATTATATAGTTAAAAAATTATATATATTTTAAATATTATATTAACATTTAATTAGTTTGATTATATATAGTTATGATTTTTTATTATTTTAGTAATATTTTATTTATTAATTAATTAATTTTGTAGGTTGTGGTTTTAACTAGTGAGATTTTTGCCTCAAAGTTTATAATTCAGGCACACATTTGACGTTTTTAAGTTTCTAAAATGGCAAGAATAAGTTATTGTTAGTCCAATTATTTAGTGATATTTGTTTAGTAATCTTTTATTTTTTAATTAATTTAATTTTTTAGGTTTTGAATTTAATATCAAAGTGAATTAAATTTGTTAGCTAGGACTATTAATTGCAAGAGGTACATGCATTATCTTATTTCTTGTTTTAGTATTATTAAACTTTTGTTAGAGGAGTTTGAGTATCTTAAATATTCATCCATAGTGAAGTAGCATCTAAGATTAATATTTTGTGTTGCAGTGATAACAGAAGGTTGAGAACTGTGTGTTTTAGTGAAGTAGGCTCTAGAAAATTTATTTGTGTGCTGCAGAGCTATAAAGAAGAAACTTATTGTGTGTTGTTTGAATTGTTTGACTTATTGTTCACAGATAGTTAGTTCACTATTATAGGAGAAATGCTACCTGATTTTGTCTAGAATTATGTATTCTATTATTATATTTGAATTGTGTTGTGCTTATTTGATTGGACTTGAATAGATTGACAGATGGTTAGGTTACTAATATAGGGACAATGCTGCCCAATTTTTCATATGCTCGATCATATGCTTATTCAGTTTTGTTTTTTTAATTTTTCATAGACATAGGAGAAGGTATGAATAGAAAATGGATAACGACGAATAGGTTATCCATGGAATATAAAAATAGGGTCGAATTGCTCTAAAGATTTTGTTCGAAAAATGTGAAAGACCTAAAATTTACTTCTTGCCCATGTGTTAAGTGCGGAAATGTAAGGAAAATTGGTCTTAGTAAGATCAAACAACACTTATTTTTCAATGGAATAAAAAAAAGTTACACAGTTTGGTATATGTGTGAGGAGAGAATTCATGTCACTCCAACTTTGCCAAGTAGACCCAATGAAGTGAGGAGGAATATAGTAGAGGAGAAATGGGATTCATCAAATGATATGATTGATGACACAAATTATGGATTCGGAGTAGACCTGATAAGTTTGAGACACTAATTAGTGATGCTGAGAAACTGATTTACCCCGATTGTAAAAAATTTACAAAGTTATCTGCGCTTCATAGGTTGTTCAATTTGAAAGCTAAACATGGTTGGAGTGATAAAGGGCTAACTGTTCTACTTTTTTTATTTGAATGATTTGTTGCCGACGTGTAATGAAATGCCAACCTCATTTTATGAAGCAAAGATAAATTATGCTCATTAGGCATGCAATATGAAAAAAATTCATCCATGTCATAATGATTGCATATTATATCAGAATGACTTTATAGATGAAAAAATGTGTCCTACTTGTGGTTAGTCACGATAACAAAAGAAAATAAATGGTGAGGATGTCAAGGAAGGAGTACCTGCCAAGGTCTTGTGGTACCTTCCTCCTATTCCTCGTTTCCTTCGGTTGTTTAGAAATGTTGAACATGGTAAAAATTTATCATGGCTTTCTAATGAGAGAATAAATGATGGTAAATTAAGGCAAGTAGCTAACACCCTAGCTTAGAAGAGGGTTGACTTGTAGTGGCCTTGTTTTGGAAATGAATCTCGTTATATTCGTCTAGGTCTTTCGACTAACGGGATTAATCCACACACTTCACTTAGTAGTAAGTATAGTTGTTGGTCTGTTATGCTTGTCATTTACAATCTACCCCTATGGTTGTGCATGAAGAGAAAGTTTACCTTGTTGATCTTGTTGATATTGGGACCTAAACAACCTTGTAATGACATTGACATAAATTTGTCACCTCTTATCGATGATTTGAAAAATTTGTAGGATGAAGGGGTTAAGGTTTACAATGCGTATATGCGAGGAGAATTTAATCTTAGAGTTGTATTGTTGTGGACTATCAATGACTTTCCTCCTTATGGAAATTTATCTGGGTTTAGTTTGAAAGGATATAAGGCTTGTCCTGTTTCTGAAGAATAAACATGTTCTAAATACTTAAAACACTCCCGAAAAGTATGTTTTATGGGCCATAGGAAGTTCTTGATTAGTACGCATAAATATCGAACTTGGAAAAAGGCATTCAATGGTGAAAAAAGGTTGAGGAGGCTCCTCAACCTTTAAATGGGAGTGAAGTACTTAAGAAGGAGCCTAAGATCATGTTCAAGTTAGGGTAGCCTAAAGTTCGTACACCTTCAAAGCGGAAGGGTCGTGGGAAGGCTAAGGTTGTGGAAGAGCCCAAAAGTTGTTATAAAATTAAATCTATTTTTTTTAAGCTTAAATATTGGCAATTCTAATCAAGATGTATGTGATAGTTTAGATGTTATGCACATAGAGAAAAATGTATGTGACAGTTTGATTGGAACTTTGTTGAATATTCCTAGGAAAATTAAGGCTAGACAAGACTTGGCTGCAATGGGTATATGTGAAAGATTAACTACGAAAATAGATAAGAGACGAACATACTTGCCTCCTGCTGCTTACACCCGCACTAAAGATGAAAGAAGTGAAGTTTGTTCCTATCTAATTAATGTAAAATTTCCAGATGGCTATTCATCAAATATAAAGTCATTGGTAGACATGAAAAGTTGTACTCTAAGTGGTATGAAATCTCATCATTGTCATATTCTAATGCAACATCTGCTACCAGTTGCGATTCTATTTGTCTCACCTCAAAAACTTCGAGAAATAATCATAATGATATGTTTGTTTTTCAAATCATTGTGTTGTAAGGTGATTGATCCTATTAAGTTACCCAAGTTACATGATGAAATTGCTGAGGTCTTGTGTGAGCTGGAGAAATACTTCCCACCTTTTCTTTTTTTGATATAATGATTCATCTTATAGTTCACTTGGTTAGAGAATTGAGATTTTGTGGTCACGTTTATTTAAGATGGATGTATCCATTTGAGCGTTATATGAAGATTCTTACGAGGTATGTCAAAAATAGAAGTCGCCCAGAAGGGTACATTTTGGAATGTTATATTGCAGAAGAGGCAATTGAATTTTGTTCCAAATACATGGGTGGTGTACAAAGGATTGGGGTAAATGAAGTTAATAATGTTGAGATTTAGAGTCGTTGGGGTAATGTTGTTTGCGTAGTGATTTGGGATCAACTAGATGAAGCACATCCTCTAGTATTGTAAAATATTAATGAAATTCAGCTGTATATCAAGTAAGTTTATCCTCATAGGTATAATGCATATGAAATGTAAATATGTGATAACTTTCACAATTAGTTCACTAAAAGCATATTTAATTTTGAAGGGAACATTTGAACTAGATCATGACAAAATTTTCATCAAAGTCAAGGAACCCCAAATGGTTACAAGACGAACATTATCATACTTATAGTAGTTGGATATAAAATAAGGTATATTATGTTGATTTTTCGCTTTTGTTTTTATTATTTAGTAAGGTATATTGTTTGACTAGTTTTTTTATTAGGTTGTTAATGAATTGAAAAGCACTTCAAATAATGTGTCAGACTTTGTTAAGTGGATCTCTCGAGGCCCTTCTCATAGAGTCATCAAGTTTTCATCATATATAATCGATGGTACACAATTCAATACTAGGGAGTATGAAACCAACAAAAACACACAAAATAGTGGTGTTAGTCTTCTTGCTAGAACTATGCATATATCTAGTGTGAAATACAAAAATCTTGTTCAAAGTGATATGACTTTCTATAGAGTAATTAAAGAAATTTGGGAGTTAGATTATATCACAACTCGAGTACCGATTATCTTTGTGATTGGGTAAAAGGGACAGAGACATAATATATGAAGATTTTGGTTTCACGTTAGTAAACCTAAAAGGCACAAATCTGACCGATTTATAATGGTTGCACAAGCAAAATAAGTGTTTTATGTGAATGATCCTTCAGACAACCAATGCTCAATTGTGCTTTCAACGCAAATGAAAGAATGGAATACCAAAGATAGTGATTTGCATGATATACCTATTGAAGAAGAAGCAATCACATTCACCTTACCAGTATGTAATGATGAAATTGATGATGATGTTGTTTGTTTACGTGACAATGGTGAAGGTTTATGGATTCATAAACTGATGTGAGGTATAATATGATTATGTTTGTCATACTTGCAGAAAGTGATTTTGGTTTGTTTATGATGTGTTTTTGTTTGTCACATTTTTGTTATCTCTCTCTCTCTCTATATATAACTTATCGTAATGATTTTTATGTTTCACAAATGTCTGATCCTTTAGGTGAAAGTGATGAGGAGGAATATCCTTAACAAAATCCTGATACTGAGTCAGAGGAAGGGGATGACAAAAATGTGAGAGGGCACACATGGATGAATAAATTGATTAAAAATAGAAGTGAAGGAATCTTATACCTATAAAGATCAATGACTGTTCTCAAGTAAGAGGTACTGCAACAAGTAATCGATCTTCAACGTTGGGTTCTATAGTGAGAACTGTGGTGGCCATCAACTGTAAATCATGGAACGAAGTTCCAGTGGAGACCAAAACAAAGATATTAGATTTAATGAATGTATGATTTAATTACTTATATTTTACTTAAAGATTTTAAAATATGTGATTTAATATGATTATTATTTCAAACTTGCAGAAAAAATTTAAGTTGGAATATAGCTTCAAAAAGCAAACAATGAAAGATGCAGCAAAGATGTTCAGACAATGGAAGACTGACATGACAAGGAAACATATCTACAATGCTTAAGAAAAAAGACCAGACGAGTTTCCACCTAGGAAACCATATGGATTTGAGGGCATCATAATGGTGAGAAATGGTTAGAATTTGTCAACTCAAGATTAACACAAGAGTGAAAAGATAAGAGATTACAGATGCAAGAATATCGGACAATGAACAAATACAACCACAACTTATCTAGAGGAGGCTATGTGGGTGTGGAAGAGATGCTTCAACAACAGACTGAGCAAGAACTATCTGGTATTGATAGAGCTCACTTATGGTCCATGGGTCAACCGAACAATAAAGAAGAACTTATTGGAGAGGGAGCTGAGGTTCAGAAAAATATTGTAAGTTTTTATATATACCGTTACTTGCTATATTCATTATTGGTTTATATTTTTAACTTCGATAAATGATATTTATTTATAAATATCTAACTCAAATTAATTACTTCTATTTTACAGGTTCATTATCAAAAACTCATTAAGGAGGGTCAATGAGAACACGAAGGCCCTAATGATGTGTTGACGAGGGCATTGGGCACCTCGAGCCACGAGGGCATGTTCGGGCTAAAGGTCACGGTGTGCCCCCACAATATTTTGGGATACTCCAAAACCTACCAACATGAAAGAGAAATCGAAAGCTACTGGTTCAGCTAGCACTGTGAAAAATGAGTTTGAGGAAAGAATTTGTCAATAAGAAGTGCGTCTAGAGGAACGTTTTCATAAACAAGTGGAATGTTGAGATCTTTCATGGCCCAACACAGCGATTTAGGATCCAATATTTGAGTCCCACCATTTGTGCCTGACACATAGGTGCCATCTTACTATGTACCCGACCCACTAGCACCATCTTACTTTGTGCCCAACCCACCAGCGCCATCTTTCTAAGTACATGATCCACCAGCATCATCTTGCTATGTGCCTGACCCACCAACGACATCTTACTATCAGCCCGACCCACCATAAAAATTTGTGCCCGAGGTAATTTCAATTTGATAATTGAAAATGACTATGTATGTACACACACACACACATATATATATAATGCTGCTTGTTAAAATGTGTGTGTATCTAGTTGACAATTAGCCATTGGTTCGTTGTCCAATATTATTGCATCTGGCAAACTCATTGACAAAGCGTCAAGTAAGAACTACCAAGAGGTGATTACTTATGCTACTAAGCCGTCGATGCCTCTTCCTTTTGCTTATCTTAATCAGAATATGTACATAGTCATTCAGGCTATTGGGCATCCTATATCATGGCCTAAGGAATTGGTCATTGTATCTGATGATATAACCTTTCTTATTTGATTTATTTTAACAACAAATTTCCCTAATTTGAATAGGATGTTATACAATTTATGTGCTTAATTTGATGAGATCATAATTGTATATTTATGTGCATGTATGTGACAAATGGGTGAGACCACATTATTATGTGGATATGTTTGAGCTATTCGGAATGAGACGATCCTGGGATGCAAGTTAGCGGTTTTCCATAATGGGGTCAATTACCTGGATATTGGGTAATGATAATGATTATTGGATGATATATTGGGAGTTAGTGAGATCAGGATAAAATTTTGGGAATTTTTACTATTTTACCCTCAGGGGCGTTTATGGGACCCCGAGCATTAGGATTTACTTGAGGTTACTTAAGCTTGAAGTAACCTGTTAGAAGGAAAATACGTTCAAAACACTTTTTCTCTTTCTCCCGTTATCGCTTTTCACTGTTCGTTGCATTTTCGAAGGAAACTTGAGTTTTAGGACTCTAATTCAAGAGAGGAATGAGTTATAATGATTCTAGGGAAGATTATAAGCTTATTAACCGGAGGATTTAGCGAGAAACGACTCAATCAGTGGTAATCCAAGCTTTAAGTTTTGAGATTTTGAGTTTGTAAGCTTTGAATTGGATTTTATGTGTTAATGAGTTTTTGAGTTGTTTGAGCCTCCGATTTTGATGGTTTTGGGGGATTGGGATGTTTGGGAACTTTTCTTTTGGGATTTGATTATGTTTGGATAGGTTTTTGGAGGATTTTAAAAGGGGGAAAATGAAGGTTTTTGGCTGAGTTCCAGGTGGGGCTGCAGCCCTATTCTTGGGCGCCGCCACCTTAGCTTAGTGAAGATGAGAGAAGAGGTTGATGGGCGTTGGGGCCGCAACGCCTGGGAGGCGAGCCGTGGCATGAGGTTCAGGCTGAATGTAGCTGGCGCCTCTGTTTGGAGGTGGGCTGGAACTCAAGGGTTTGGGGCCGCGACGCTTAAGGGCAGATTGGGCCAAAATTGTGTTTTAGTCGTGAGAATTCAAACCTTAGGCCTCGGGATCGTTCCTACTACCCGGTTTAGTAGGATTCGACATCCTAGAGGCTAGGTCGAGGAACCTTTTATTACTTATTGTATTGATGGGATTTCATTATTGGTTATGATTAGGTGACTGCTAAGGGTCTTAAGGACAGATCGTTGACAAGGGTCATTCTTTTGTTATTTCACTCTCCAACCAGAGGTAAGAAAACTGCACCCAGTATGTGACATGCATGGTTATTAATGAGGCATGTTGAGTGCTCTATATATATGGATATTGGTTGCATTGTAAATGCACGACAGCTTTGCTTACTTGTGAATGGCACTTACTTTTTAGTCAGAAACGACATTGGTGATAGTACTGGTCGTGAAGTTCTGATATATCAGTCATGAATTGGCAGTAATACTGAGCACTGGTCGTATGGTATTGGCCTATGAGTTGAGAGTGGCATGAGCATGTTTAATGCAGGCTGAAATGATTAAATCTAATCAACATGAGCATTAAATGCTTGACTAACCTATTGGTCGAAGAAAACTAAAGCGCTTATCTAGTCTAAAGACAAGTTACTGAGAGCTAGGGCAAAAAAGGCTCAGGTGACAGAAATGTCACATGGCTTGGGGCGCGAGACCCCAGAGAGTGACTTATTAGTCATGTATCCAGAGAATGACTTATTAGTCATCTATCCAGAGTGTAACGCCTTGGATAGCCAAGACCGTTACACTGTGTGTTTATAAAGGTGGAAGACTTGCTAATCAATTCATTTAGTTAGAAACGTGTTACATAGACTATAATTGAACTAGGGTTAAAAGATTTTGGTTATAAAAGTTACATTTCATATAACTTAACATTTTGTACATGGGATCCCAAAAGAAATAGATTTTAAAAGATAGCTTACAAAAATTCCAGGTTATAAACATGTATTGGCCACTCTAAGGGCAAAACAGACATTTAGGCTTCTCTCGTCCTGTATCACTCCTCGGCCGTGGTAGCCGATCAGCTGACTATGTACATTCAGCCTCAAAGCTCTCTAACTCAGGATTGGTCCACCTTGCCCTTGCCTTTACCTGCACCACTTAGCACCCATGAGCCAAGGCCCAACAAGAAAACAAGATAACAAAGCATAATCATCAATCAACCAATACAATAACTCATAGAGCATAGTCATATATTCAGCAATCCATAATATTCACATAATCAGCCAATCAGTATACCAAGTTCATCAAATTAACATTAATAACCAATTAACACATCAACCAGGGTTGGCGCCCTTAGGTCGGATCCCCTAGTTATCCCACTAACTCCGACCTGCTTAAACCGAGCTCAGTGAATATTAAGTTGTCCTCAGCTACCAGTGACCGAGCCACGCCCTGTGCGCAAATATTGATTCTGGCACTCTTAGGCCACTTATCACATGTCCCATGGCATAATACCATCTCATGACATCACATATAGGGAGCTCTTAGTCCCAACATTAACACATAACCGGGTGCAGTTTCTTACCTTTAGATTCCGATAGCTTGATTAGTGAAACTGACCCTCAAGCACGATCCCATCCGAGCCCTGGTGTACACCTAGTCACAGCCATGAATTAGAACCATCACTAAACTTCAATTCCAAAACCTAACCTCACGACCAATCCCGAGCCCTCAGGAAGCCCTAATTCCACCAAACAGGGTGGTGGAATCAAATCTCGAGCCCCCAGCCAAAAACCCTAAGAAATAACCCAAAAATCTACTTTTGAAGGCAGGGTAGCACTACAGCACCATAGAGTGGGCTCTACAATGCTACAAGCAGAGCCAAAAGCCCCCGACTAACCCAAGCCTAGCGCTGTAGCGCCTAAAGGCTAGTGCTAGAGCGCTAGTCATAGAACCTTCAGCACCCTATTTTTCTTCCTTTGATTTTCCCCGAGCCAAACCTCCATAGAACCCCTCCAACCTAACACTTAGCCACATGCACCATCAAACAAGGAAATCAAGAACTAAACTCAAGAACTCAAAAACTCATCAGATGAAACCATAACTAACCCAGCAACTAAGATATTCAAGCTCAGAATTTCTTACCTTTGATGGGGAATTCGACCCTAGGCTGCCCTTAGTATCCTTCCAGCCTTTAGCTCCACAATTCCTCAAGCTTAATTCCCTATAATTCCCATCCAAAAATAAATTCAAACAGAACTCATCAAAACCAGAAAAACTCAGACCAAACTTTAAACCTTACCTTTATTTGGGAAATAATTGCAATTAACCCACTTGATCACCTCAAGAACCAAGGTACTAACTCTAGCTTAAGTTCTCACTGAGTTACAGCTTCAGAAAATTCTCAAGAAATGAAGAAAAATGGCCAACCGAATGAGAGAAAAGGGTTAGGTTAGGAGTTCTGTTTTTCCTTCCTTCTTTCCTTCTGTCTCTTTCCCTTTTCCTTTCAGCTTCTATCAATTTCTACACTTCCCACTAAGTCATAAAGCTGAAATAACTCTTATCTCTTATTAAGCCAAATGACCATATTGCCCTCCCAATTATAACTAAACCTTTAAGTCATTCTAAGGGAATTTTGGTCATTGCCCCCGATTCCCATTAATTCCTCGAGTGTTCCTAATAATTATCACTTGCATCCCGACACCTAACTAATCACCAATTATATTCCTCAATATCAAATAGCCTCCAAATATATTTCCCAGATTCCCAAAAATACCCCCAGGCTCCCCCGAGTTGGGTATAAATCCCCACCATGATTTTTTCGCTAAACCGCTCACCAGGATCGCCTCGAGTCACAAGCTGCAAATATATCCACATTATAATGTGGTCTCAAGAATTTATCGCATATATTTACATTTATGCCCTAAACGACCAAAATTAAAAATATGCCCTTATAACCTAATCAGGGCCTATATGCATACTAATACTCATAATCATGCATCTCATATATTCAAATAATCATATAAGCATGCTTATCACATATTCTTGCATTTAATCATTTAAATCACACATAATCCAGTTATGTCCTCCCGGCACACTAATCAAGGCCCTTGAGCTTATTAGTAATTTTGGGTAGTTACACAGAGAGTGGCTTATTAGTCATCTATCTAGAGTATGACTTATTAGTCATCTATCCAAAGAGTGAATTATTAGTCATCTATCCAGAGTGAGACTTATTAGTTATCTACCCCAGAATGACTTATTAGTCATCATTTGATTAGGGTTGCAAGCCCCAAAATGATTTATTGATATTGTATACATGCAGTATTAAGATTTCTTGTTGAGCCTTGGCTCACGGGTGCTATGTGGTGCAGGTAAAGGGAAAGAAAAGCTCATCCAGCCTTGAATGGAGAGCTTAGGTGGTGATGTGTACATATGCAGCCGCTTAACCACCATGGCCAAGGTGTTTCCAGGGGAATTAGGGTTTAACCCTGTTTTTGCTGTTTAGAGCCGCAGGTTGTAACTTTTACACTGTAATGACCATTTTGGATTGTAAATAACTTTGTAAACACTTTTATGGGCCCACGTATAGTTTAACATTTTTATTAAAATATATCCATTCCATTTGAGCGAGATTTTCACCCTGGCCTATTAATAACACCTAGATGCACGTTTATGACCAAATGACTTGTTTAGTGAGTTAAGCACTATTTAAAGTACACAGTGTGACGGTCTTGGGCTAACCAAGGCGTTACAACTTGGTATCAGAGTGTGCCAAGGTTTAGGGTTCCTGTAGACTAGTTGGGCATGTACACTCGCCACTGAAGACAAGCTCGACTCATGGTTCGGTAACTATTTATATGGTTATGTGTTTAACTGCTTAAATAGAATATAAATGCTTTATCTGCATGCATGAGATACACTAATAGGGTTGGCCCCTGACTTATGCATGATGAGCAAGAACATGCTTATTAACATTGATATTGATAGAACATGTTTATTAGCATTGTTAATTGTTAATTGTTGATTGCTAAATGTTAATTGCTATGATCACGAAACAATATGTTTGTTAATGTGATTATGAAACATGGATGAGTATCTGCGTGATCTTGGACCGTGAGGCGGCAAGAGGTTTAGTTATTACTACCTAACTGGTCGTATTGATTATTACAGCAAAGTATTGGTTGAGAGTATGATTCCAAGGCAGATGGAATCATCAGCTGGCAGGGATGATCAGGGCCAGAACGATAGACAGGGTTAGGAAAATGACCAGAGTCAGATTCCTCAGAAAACTCCTAAAAACTGGCAGTAGTTGCTTGTTGATTTACAAGATAGAGTAACGAGGTATAAAGAAGAAATCTGCCTCCTGAGACAGCAATAGGTTCTTGCAGGGAATGTTTTACCATAAGCACCACATGTAGTAGTGCCAACAGTTGAGCAGTTGTGAGATGTTGGAAGTAAATGGGAACCTCTTTATGAAAGGTTCAGGAAACAGCACCTTCCAATTTTTTAGGGTAGTGCAGATCCAGCTAAGGTTGAGTAATGGATGAGCATGGTGAGCACCATCCTTGACTTCATGAGGGTGTCTAGTAATGAGAGGGTGGCTTGTGCCACATATATGCTTCGAGAGGATGCCAGAATTTGGTGGGAAGTGATATCCCAGACCAAAAATGTCAATGCCCTGAGTTGGGAAAAGTTTCAGACGCTGTTTAATGAGAAATACTATAATGATGCCATCAGGGCTACAAAAGCTAAAGAGTTCAGCAAGCTGTTTCAGGGAAGTTTGTCAATGACTGAGTATGCCTTAAAGTTTGACAATCTAGGCAAGTTTGCAATGGAATTGGTGCCAACTGATGGGACTAGAAGGGAGAGGTTTCTCCAGGGGTTATAGCCTAGAATAGCCAGAGATGTTCATATCACCACTATGGCTGGAATTACTACTTATGCATAAGTAGTTGAGAAGGCACTTAGAGTTGAGAGCGCAGAGAATAAGATTTGGCGGGACAATGCAGCCAGGAGAGATTTTAGGAGGACAGGACCTCCATTTATTTGTTTAGGCAGGGGCAGAGGCCCTGGTGATTAGAACAGGAAGGCGCCTGATGCCTTCCTAGCTTCAGGCCCTGATAGGTGACCACGTGGTATTTCAATGGCTGCCAGGGTGGTAGTGAGGCCTGGAGAATTTATCCAGAGTACCTTAGGTGTAAGAGGTACCATATAGGGGAGTGTAGGGCAAAAGCTTGCTTCTTATGTGGAGTAGTGGGACATTTCCAGAAAGATTGCCCAAAAGGAAGAAAGGATGAGTCAGGAAAAGCGGACAGCTCGGCCCCAGCTCGAGTGTTCGCATTGACTCAGGTAGAAGTTGAGGCTTGCCCCTCAGTAGTTACAAGTCATATTTTTAGTGCTGGAACCCCTTATACTGTTTTGATTGATTTTGGTGCTACACATTCTTTTGTTGCTAGTAGAATTATTGATAGACTGTGTAGACCATGTGATTATAATGCAGTGGGATTCGAGACATTCTTACCCACTAGGAGTTAGTAGTATCCAGAAGATGTGTCAGATCACTGCCAGTGATAGTAGAGGGCAGAGAGTTATCAGTTGATTTGAAAGAATTAGTTATGACCGACTTTGACATGATTCTGGGTATGGATTGGTTAGTGAAGTATGGGGCAACCATAGATTGCAGAAGGAAGATGGTAACCTTTGAGCCTAAAGGTGAGGATCCTTTCTTGTTTGTTGGCACTATGCATGGAACACGTATACCTTTGATACCTGTTCTGAGGGCTAGAGATCTATTGCAAGGAGGTTGCATAGGATTCTTAGTTAGTGTGGTTGATACCACTCAGGTCATGCTAGTGGGACCAGAGGAGACCAGATTAGTGTGTGGGTTTCTAGAAGATATACCAAGGTTGCCGAGAGATTGAATTTGTGATAGAATTGGCACCAGGGACGGAGCTAGTGTCTAGAGCACCTTACAGAATGCCCCCCATAGAATTAAAAGAACTAAAGGTACAACTGCAGGAGTTGTTGGACATGGGTTTTATCAGACCTAGTTTCTCACCGTGGGGTGCAGCTGTTCTATTCGTGAAGAAGAAAGATGGCTCTCTGAGGATGTGTATTGATTTTAGAGAATTTAACAAGTTAACAATCAAGAACTAGTATCCTTTTCCATGGATAAATGATCTGTTTGATCAGTTGCAAGGTAAAAGGGTATTCTCAAAGATAGACCTTCGATCTGGTTATCATCAGCTGAGGGTCAAGGAAGGAGATATACCAAAGAATGCCTTTCGCACTAGATATTGGCATTATGAGTTCTTAGTCATGTCCTTTGGGTTGACTAATGCCCCCGCTGCTTTTATGGATTTGATGAACAGAGTGTTCATGGATTATTTGGACCAGTTTGTGATCCTCTTTATTGATGATATTCTAGTTTATTCTTAGTCAGAGTCAAAACATGAGCAGCATCTGAGGTGGGTTCTACAGCGACTAAGGGAACACAAATTGTTTGCAAAATTCAAGAAGTGTGAATTCTGGTTATCTCAGGTAACTTTCCTTGGCCACATTGTCAGTAAAGAGGGGATTAAGGTGGACCCAACCAAGATTTAGGCGGTTAGAGATTGGCCAAGGCCAAAGAATGCTTCAGAAATTAGAAGTTTCCTTGGATTGGCAGGTTATTGCAGACATTTTGTGGAAGGGTTCTCAAAGATTGCCACTTCATTGACTGAACTGACACACAAGAATCAGAAGTTTGTGTGGTCAGAAAAGCGTGAGAACAACTTCCAAGAACTAAAGCAGAGATTGATTACAGCTCCAGTTATAAGTCTTCCAGCAGATCAGGAGAAGTTTGTGATATACTGTGATTCCTCACATCAGGGTTTGGGTTGTGTTCTGATGCAGTCAGGAATTTTGATTGCTTATGCCTCATGTTAGCTAAAAGAGTATGAACGGAGATACCCCACTCATGATTTAGAGTTGGCAGCATTGGTCTTTGCATTAAAGGTATGGAGTCATTACCTTTATGGGGAGAAGTGTGAGAATTATACTAACCACAAGAGCTCAAAGTACTTCTTCACATAGAAAGACTTGAACATGAGACAAAGGCGTTGGCTGGAGTTAGTAAAAGATTATGATTGTGAGATCTTGTACCATCCAGGAAAGGCCAACGTGGTAGCAGATGCTTTAAGCCGGAAGGTTTCTAACAATTTTTCAGTGCGAGGCTGATAGCTTAAGAATTAGCTAATGATATGACCAGGGCTGGTATAGAGTTACTGGTGGGCCAGTTGGCCAACATTACACTACAATCTATGCTTTTGGAGAGAATTACGGAAGGTCAGTTGGGTGATCCATAACTGATCAAGATCAGAGAGGATGTTTTAGCTGGAGTATCCAGAGATTATACAGTGTCAAATATGGGCTTGTTTAGATACAAAGGTAGGATATGTGTTTCGTTAGACACTACTATGAGACGGGAGATTCTAGATGCATCTCATAATACTCCTTACTCTTTGCATCCAGGTACCACGAAGATGCATCAGGATGTGAGATCACTGTAATGTTGGTCTGGGATGAAGAGGGATGTGGTTGAATATGTGACTATGTGCTTAACATGTCAATAGTTCAAGGCTAAGCATCAGAGGCCAGCAGGGCTATTACAGCCTCTGGATATCCCAGAATGGAAATGGGAGGACATCACGATGGATTTCATCATGGGGTTACCCAGGATTGTTGATCAACATGATTCAGTATGGGTTATTGTGGATCGATACACGAAGTCAGCTCACTTCTTACCAGTAAGGACTACTTATACAGTTGACCAGTACGCAGATCTCTATGTGAAAGAGATTGTGCGCCTTCATGGGGCACTGAGGTCGATCGTCTTAGATCGGGACACCACCTTTACTTCCAGGTTCTGGGAAAGTGTACAGAGGGCCATAGGTACACAGTTGAAGTTCAGTACTTCTTATCATCCTCAGACAGATGGACAATCTGAGAGGACAATCCATATATTAGAAGACATGTTGCGTGCATGTGTGATGGACTTTGGTGGGTCCTAGAGTAAGTATTTGTATTTGATAGAGTTTTCCTACAACAACAACTATCAGTCGACCATTGGGGTGGCTCCTTATGAGATATTGTATGGTAGGAAATGTAGATCTCCCATTCATTGGGATGAGACAGGAGGAGATACTTGGGTCCTGAGGCAGTTCAGAGGACCAATGAGGCCATTGAAAAGATTAGAGTTTGGATGCTCGCTTCTCAAATGAAAAAGTTATGTAGATCCCAAACGCAAGAACGTGGAGTTCCAAGTGGGAGACTATGTCTTCCTTAGAGTCTCACCATGGAAAGGGGTGAGAAGGTTTTGGAAGAAGGGCAAGCTAAGCCCTAGATTTGTAGGTCCATTTGAGATCCTGGAGAGGATTGGTCATGTGGCCTATAAGTTGGCCTTACAACCGGCACTGTTAGCCATGCATAACGTATTTCATATCTCAGCTCTTCGGAGGTATGTATCAGATGCGACTCATGTGTTGAGTTACGAGGATCTAGAGCTTGAGGCAAATCTTTCTTATGAGGAACAACCAGTCCAGATACTAGACAGAAAGGACAAGGTCATGAGAAATAAAACTATACCTTTGTTTAAGGTATTATGCAGGAATTGCAAGGTTGAGGAAGGGACCTGGGAGCTGGAGTCAGATATGCAGAGTCAGTATCCCGAGCTGTTTAGGAAAATTTCAAGGACAAAATATATGTTAGGAGGGGATAGTTGTAACGACCCAAATTCCCTAATGTGGCTTAGTGCCTGGATTAGGGGGCCAGGAGGGCCATAATTGATTTAATGTGCAATTATGTGATTTATGCATGATTATATGAATTATATTATTATATGATGATAATTGCATGCATGAGGGCCCACTTCTTAGTAGAAGGGCATTTTCGTAATTTTGGCTATTGAGAGCATAATTGTATATTTATGTGCATGTATGAGATATATGGGTGAGACCACATTATTATGTGGATATGTTTGAGCTATTCGGCATGAGACGATCATAGGATGCAAGTTAGCGGTTTTGTCATAACGGGGTCAATTATCGGGATATTGGGTAATGAGAATGATTATTTGATGATATATTGAGAGTTATTGATGTTAGAAGGAAATTTGACTGTTTTACCCTCGGGGGAATTTTTGGGACCCCGAGCATTAGGATTTACTTGAGGTTACTTAACCTTGAAGTAACCTTTCAGATGGAAAATACGTTCAAAACACTTTTTCTCTTTCTCCCATTATCCCTTTTAAATGTTCGTCGCATTTTCGAAGGAAACTTGAGTTTTAGGACTCGGATTCAAGAAAGTATTGAGTTATAGCGATTCTAGGGAAGATTAGAAGCTTATTAACCAGAGGATTTAGCGAAAAACTACTAAATAAGAGGTAATCCAAACATTAAGTTTTGAGCTTTTGAGTTTCTATGCTTTGAATTGGATTTTATGTGTTGATGAATTTTTGAGTTGTTTGAGCCTCCGGTTTTGATTGTTTTGGGGCATTGGGATGTTTGGGAGCATTACTTTTGGGATTTGATTATGTTTGGATAGGTTTTTGGAGGATTTTAAAAAGGGGAAAACAAAAATTTTTAGCTGAGTTCCAGGTGGGGCTGCGGCCCTGTTCTTGGGCGCCGCGACTCAATCTTAGTGAAGATGAGAGAAGAGGCTGATGGGCGTTGGGGCCACGACACCTGGGAGGCAGGCCACAGCACAAGGTTCAGGCTGAATGTAGCTGGCGCCTCTGTTTGGAGGCGGGTTGCGGCTCAAGGGTATGGGGTCACAATACTTAAGGGCAGATTGGGCCCAAATTGCATTTTAGTTGTGAGAACTTAAACCTTAGGCCTCGGGATCATTCCTACTTCCCGGTTTAGTAGGATTCGACATCTCGGAGGCTAGGTCTTTGTCCGCGAACCTTTTTTTACTTATTTTATTGATGGGATTTCATATTTGGTTATGATTACGTGATCGGTAAGGGGCCTAAGGACAGATCGTTCTCAAGGGTCGTTCTTTTATTACTTCACGCTTGAACCAGAGGTAAGAAAACTGCCCCCAGTATGTGAAATGCATAGTTATTAATGAGGCATGTTGAGTGCTCTATATATATGGATATTGGTTGGATTGTAAATGCATGACAACTTTGCTTACTTGTGAATGGCACTAACTTATTAGTCAAAAACGACATTGGTATCACAAAGCTCATATGCACCTAGTCGGGTGCATGCATTTCTATCTGGTTATATCCATAATATGCATCCATGAACGATATAATATCGTCACCCGAGGTTGCATCAATGAACTAGTCGATTCGAGGCAACAAAAAACAATCTTTTAAGCATGCTTTGTTGAGCACCAAATAATCGATGCAAGTTAGCCTCTTTCCATTGGATTTTGGGACCAGTACTGGGTTAGCAATCCATTCTGGGTAGAAAGCATCTCAAATAAATTGATTTGCCTTCAATCTATCAACCTCCTCTTTCAAGGCCTTTTTCCTCTCGTCGTCGAGGAGTGTTTGATTTTTGACATTTCAGAGGGAGCTTATGCCCATGTTTAGAGCGTGGCTTATAACATTGGGACTAATCCCAATCATGTCTGAGTGCGACCACGCAAAAACATCATGATTTTCCCTCAGGAAGCGAATTAATTGATATTTCACTTTTTTTATGAGGTTCTTCCCAATCATCGAGTCGAATGTCTTCAAGATCTTTAATGGGACCGAGGTCAGCCCTGTCTTCTTCATTCTGGGGTCGACTTCTTCTCCGATCTTGTAGATTCTTTCTACAATTTCCATTATACTTACCAGTGACGGTTCACTGGTTTGACCTTTCCCTCTCATGGAGATACTGTAGCATTCTTGAGCCACTAATTGATCTCCTTTTAATGTCTCAATATATTGGGAACTTTATGACCAAATGCCTAAAAGATGGGACTGTCTTAGCCCAATCAGGGCTGGTCTTCCGAGCATGACATTGTAGGCTGATGGTGTGCCACTACTATAAAATCCAGCATCTTAGTTATCGAGAATGGATAGTGTCCTAAGGTGACCACGAGCTCGATGGATCGTACACTGGAGATTCCCTCCCCTGAGAAATCGTATAGGGTCGTTGCACAAGCTTTTAGGTCTCAAACACACAGCCCCATTTTTGCCAGTGTCGCTTTATAAAGGATATTGACTGAGCTCTCGCTATCGATGAGGACAAGGTGAACCCTCTTATATGCGAGCTGGAATGTTATGACCAAGGGATCATTGTTAGGAAATTGGACGTGGGAAGCGTCTTCTTCCGTAAAAGTGATCAGTTGGTTTTCAATCCTCTGTTGTTTCAAAGTTTGCAGTTCAGGCATGTAGGGAGATCCATCTCCCATTTCTAGCTCTTGCACATACCTCTTTTGAGTATTTCTACTCGCCCCTGCAATGTAAGGTCCCCAAGTGATGGTTCTCACATCTTGTCCATCGATTGGAGGAGGTTGATTATCCTCCCTTGCAGGTGGTGTCGCGGTATGTTGATCAGGTTGAGCCAAAGCTGGCCTTTGATAAGGCAGAGCTTGGGCTTGATTTTGGTTTCAAATATATTGTCCAAGGTAACTCCTCGAGATTAGTCCTTCGATCTCATCTTTCAGCTATCTAGATTCCTCATTTGTACGTCCTATGTCTACGTGAAATCTACAAAACTTATTCAAATCCTTCTTGTTGTGTTGATGTCACATTCCTTGAGGTCGTTTAAATGGGACCTGATTTTCATTTGTGACAAATATGTTCACACGAGTGTTTGTAAACTCTGTATACACGGTGCATATGGAGAAATGCTTATCTATTTTCTTCTCACGAGTGTCTCTTAGAATAATTGTCTAATGAAGGTTGTGTGGATGACATGACCGAGTTCGTAGCTGAGTTAATGTTGGTCATTGTAGTTATTGACGGGGGAGGAGCCAATTTAAATGCTTACCTCGCCTTTTCTACATTGACGAACCTCTGAGTTCGATTGGTGAAATCAGTTATCTTTCTCACGGGCTTCCTCTACATACCGTCCCAGAGGGGACTTCTTGATAATACTCTGGCTCGCACAGCCATAAGGTCACCACTGTCATCAACGTTGCGAGCTTGAGCTGCCTCTATATTAAACCTCGCCAAGTAACTTTGTAACAATTCTCTTGGTTGCTGCCTTATAATTTTCAAGGAGGAAGCCTCGGGCTTGATGCTTTTCACAGCCTAGAATTATTTTTTGAATTCCTTAGAGAGCTATTCCCATGACGATATCGAGTGCCTTCGAAATTTTTCAAAACACCTCATTTTTAGTCCAGTAATTGTGGTTGGGATGAGCATGCATATGAGCTCGTATTCGACACTTTTAGCCCTCATTACTATATTGAAGGTGCTCATGTTGCTGCCTAGGTCGGTACTCCCGTTGTAAGGTCCCACTTGAGGTATCTGGAATACATTGGGGAAGGACGTGCTTGAGATTTTCGGAGCAAAGGGCTCGAACTCCTCATCTCAATCATAAGTCTTATCCTTGTTTTTCCCTTCTCGAAGAAGCCTGAACGCTTCCTCGAGTTGGTTAATTCTTTCTTGAACTGATTCCACCGGAGGGAGAGCCTATACCACTGGGATTTGGTTATTGTTCACAGGAACTACAACTCCTTGTTGCAGTATAGGGTTATAGTGATTCCCGTACAAAGGTTGTAAGGGCTCCCTTTGAGAATTTAAATGTGCCATCAGGTCTAGGTTTGGCCGGTTGAATTGCCCCTGATTCTGGTTCAGATGATCTTCAAGATCATGATGATCATTCATATTATTCTCGTAATATCTAAGCTCGGTGATATGGACACCTACCGACCTGCTATAATCCTAGCTTCCCTCAAGGAAGCTAATAGTTCTTTGTGGCTGTTGTTGCTGTTAAGGGGCATGTTTTTTAGGTGGATTATTCATGTGCACCCTAACTCCGGTAGCACGTGATCTCAACACATAACTTTCTAATGGCTGGGGTGTTCTAACCTATCTATCTCCTTGATGTGTCCCTGGTGGGACCTCACGATCACCCCTATGCTCAGGTCAAGCTTGATGGCTTTTGTCCCGATTTCCACTCCCAGCACTTTGGGTAGGCTTTTCAGGTGCCCTTTCCCTAGCTTGGTTTCCACTAGGAGCTCGCTGGTTTACATCTCAGGCTGGATATGGATGTTTAATGGATGATGGAGGATGCCTAAATAGAGAGGGAGGTAGTCTCTCGTTGTTCGTGGCTGGCCTCGTTGGTTCTGAGTTATTATTCTGGGCTACTTGTGGAGCAGCTCGGTTGTTCCCAATGAAGACTGAAACCTCCCTTGGCTGGTTGGTTCGTGAGGGGTTTCCAGATGACACCCTAGACTAGTTGATTTCAATACTCGTTCCAACCCTTGTTACTTTACCTTTTTGGGCTCTTTGTTTGGCCACCCTTGTCGTAGTACTACCTCAGGGACGTCCCTTAGTCTGCTTGTGGGGACGCCTGTAATTTTGCAGCCCTCTTCATCATTTCTTCATCACATTAGTGGCATCAGCTAGAATTTCTCGCAACCTTCCATTCTCCAACTCAACCATTGGCACATATCTCTCGGGATTATAATAATTATCCTTGTTAGGTAGCGTAGCCCCTAACTAGGTTCTCACGGGGTCGATGACGCACACCCTTCAATAGGATTTTCCTCATTCATTGGCTACTTGCCAGGTCGTTGGGGATGTTCTTCTATTTGAGGAGTGTTCTACTTAGGGACTCTAGGCAATGGTTGACCATTTCCAGATCCAGGGACGTTGTTAACGGGTGCAGCCATTGTTTGTTCAATGGAAGGTTTGGAAGAACACGAATGCTTAATGCTCTCAATGAAAGCATCAAACTATTGACGACATTTTTCGTCAACTAAAAACAAGAGAAATTAAGCAAATTTATAGTTCAGCAAGAAAAGAAGAACAAAGATTTTTACGTGGTTCGACGATTAAAGAGTCAGTTTTATTAAGATTTGTGATAAAAAAAAATTGAGAGCAATTTCACATAGCCTATCTCAATACAAAATAGTGCCTCCATAGAAGTGACTAAACCCAGGCTATTTATAGACCCAGTTCCAATAATTCTCCCTTATTCTTAGGGATATTACAAAATACATTTCAATATTGAATTTGAAATACAAACATGTTAATTAAATTACAACTAATTTCATTAATTGTATATAAATATCCCTAAACAATAGTGTTGATTACACAGTTTTAATTAAATCCCCATAATTATATGGATTTCCTAACGACATTTCTGTGTATTATTTTAATGCGTCTTCGAGCTTGAACGTTGCATCAACGCGCGATCGAGATCTTGCGTAGGTTCGAGCTCGTCGCTCTAGTTGTCTCTACCTCCTTGCTTGATGGGTCCATCGAACTCACCTTTCGAAGGAGACTTCTTGTTGCCTTTAATTAAATAAAACTTTGGAATAATTAACTTTTTAATTAAATAACTCTTTATTATCTTTTTAATTTAGTTTAATTTAAATAATTAAAAGAATCAAATTCAAATAAATAGTTAAACTTAAGATTTTTTTTTAAATCTTAACCAATTAAATGATGTTATATTTTTCTAATAAAAATAAAACAAGATAATTAACTTTTCAAATTCAAATAATTTAAATAATCAATTAAATAAAAGATAGTTGCGAAAAATTAGGGATTTGTTGAGCACCTAGCTTGGTGCACAAGCTAGGGACGGCTCATTGAGCTTTGGGACGCTAGGGGTGCAACAAGAATGTTGTTGAGGGATCGAGGTCGAGGGGCATATGATAGGCACTGCGGCTCGGGGCCAAGAGGACGGCGGGCATTGGGCGCATGGGAGTTGGGCAGGCGAGTGAGGGTGCATGGTGCGTGAGCCTAGAGTGCTAGGGCGCGGGCAGAGCTGTGTGCGCAGGGGCATGAGCCAAAGGCGCTGGGGTCGAGAGGCCATGGGGATCGGGCAGCTGGCTTGAGTCCCTATCTTTTTACTTTTTTCTATTTCTCAAATAAAATTATGAAAATTTCCATGCCCCATAAATTGCTTACACAAGATCTAAGAAAATTTTAAAAAATAATTCATAATCCAAAAGTATCATATAATTCACGACTCATCATTCAAACACACATTCATAAAACAAAACCATCCATTCAATATACATATCATAATACATATAAAAAATGCAAGAAACTCACACAACATTTAATGTATACATATATATAGATCGCTCTAGTACCAAATGTTGGTACTAATTTAATAAAATCACGGATGCAGCGGAAAGGGTGGTGGTTTTAAAAAACATTAATATTGAGCCAGGATCAAGACATATATTTATACAACAAATCTACACACAAATAAGAAAAATGAATACCTCTTGTAGCCTCTTAAGAGTCCTTGAGTCATTTTGTATAATCAAACGATCTTTCTATCCACGCGAAGACTCACCAAATTTTTTCAAATCGTTTCTCAAACGCGCAAGGACGTGTGTGGGCACGTAAGAATCACTGGTTGAAGTATTTAGGCTCTCTAGATGTTCTCAACACATGAGATCTAGAGAAATTTCCAGGCTTAGAAAATTCTAGCGAGTGTTTATGATTCATACGTTTGATAAAAAATCGTATCTTTTTCAAAATTATCAAGATAATAAAAAAATTAATTTTCTAATAATTTAATTCATTCAAAACAGATCTGTTATATTTTTATTTTGATTAATTTAAAACAATAATTAAATAAACAAATAATATTTACATTTTAAACAATTCAAAATTCAAATCCCAGGGACACTTGACACATGATTGTGGCGCCACTCACTGTTTAAGCTTCGTGAGTGGCGTGTACACACAATCTTGTGTCCCCAAAAATAATATAAATATTATTCCAAAATAAATGTCAATTAACTCAAAATTAATGTTATTTTAATTTATCAGTTTTGAATAATTATCTTATACTAAGTTAATGTTAACTCTCTATAATATTAATCCAAACATTGATTAATATTAACTTCAACTAATATAAAGTTTTTCAAATACAAAATAATTAGTGAATTAATTAGTTACACATAATTATTACTTAGCTGTGAAAAATTAATTCGTTTGCAATTTAGTAATTTTTTCCATTAATCTTGCATGTGACATCCTTAGCCTTGAATGACGACTCGGGGACCATGGATCCATAATTCTAAGCTCCAATAAACTAGACAATTAAATAAAAGCTTTATTTAAATAATCTTATTTACTAATTTCATTATTATTACACTATAAATATGAAATTTCACTCTTAGTAATTATAGAGTTATATTTATAGAGTATTCTCTTGCAGTCCATAGATATAATCAACATATGCAGTTATGTCCCCCAATTATTGTTTTCCTAATTAGAACTGGTCAAGAATTACCGGTTTACCCTTTTAACAGCCTCTTGTTCCTCAAGTCAAAAGATCCAATAAACATTAACATGAGTTCATGACTACTCAGGATTTTGAATGATCTAGAAATGATCATCTTTTAAGATATGAATTAAATTTTTATGGCAAACAATAAGTTTATAAAGAAATTTTTTCACATCGGTTCTATCATATATAATCATAATTATATAAAGTACATTTACCAAGATGTCTATCCACATCAATAATCTGAATGTAGACTACTTACATCCAACAATATGCTTAGTAAGTTGTACTAGAAACCATTAATTAAAGATTTCATAATTTAATATGTCGTTGACTATTTTATTCATTATATATGATCTTAATTCTCTTGTACACATACAAGATCACATTCTCATAAATGCATATGAAAATTTTCTGATATATATATAAATTATTCAAGCAATAATTTCTATAATTAAATATAATAAAATTGTACGTATATTTAAATCGTTAAAAATATTTTTTCACATGCAATTAGAGCACAAACCCTAACTGTAACGTCCCAAAATTACCTAATAAGGCTAAGGGCCTTGATTAGGGGGCCGGGATGGCAATATGTGAAAATATGTGTTTAATTGCTATGTTAATTGTAATTATGTGAATTACGTGATAATATGACTAGATATGTATATTTAGGGGTATTAAATAGGCACGTGGGCTCGCTTCTTATTAGAAGGGTGACTTTGGTAATTTGTCCCGTAGCAGGCATAAATGTGTATTTGTGTGCATATATGCGATACATGTGAGAGACCACATTATTATGTGGGCTTATTTGGGTTACTCGGCATGAGGCGATCCAAGGCAGCAAGTTAGAAGGAAAGTCACAACGGGACTTGATACCCAACTCGGGGTGAGTGAAGGGGTATTTTGAGTATTATATATTTATTTGGGTTATGAAAATAAATATTTGGAGATATATTTGGAGTTAGAGTGTTTAGGAGGGAATATTGGGGAAATTTACCATTTTTCCCTCGGGGACGTTTTCTGTACCCTGAGCCTTGGGATTAACTTAAGTGACTTAAGTTAGACAAGACAAAAATAAGGGAAACAATTAGAAGCTGCCTAAACCAACCCCCTCACTTTCTCTCAACTCACTCTTTTCTTTTCTCAAAACTCTATCAGGCTAAACCATTAGAAATCAAGGGGATTTTAACTAGAAGTCATTGATAAACGAGTTTTAGACTCATTTATCTATGTGTTTTTCAGGTAAAATATTAGGTGTTTGTTTTGTTTTGTTCTATTTTACGTTTGTTTTTGTATGTTTTCAGGTGCAAAGGACTTAGGTGACTTAGGTGTTGAAACATGGTGGAAACGTGGACAAAATGACAAAAAGTGGTGGAAATTGTGTTTCGGAGCACTTCCTGCGACCGCAGGAAGTGTGTCTTGCGGCCGCAGCTTCAGAGGAGTTTTGCATTCCAGAGCATTCCTGCGACCGCAGGAAGTGTGTCTTGCGGCCGCAGCTTCAGAGGAGTTTGGCATTCTAGAGCATTCCTGCGACCGCAGGAATGGCATCCTGCAACCGCAGGATACGCCTGAAAAAGAGAAAAACGCAGATTTTAATTAAGGGGTTTTCAGTCATTTGAAGCTAAACAAAACACGAATCAGGTTAAAAATGACGACCAATTAGACAAAGGGAGGCGTTTTTGGAGTGCTAAACAGAGGGAGACGACGACTGAGAGTGGAGAACACCATTGGAGGATCCATTCTTGAGTTTTCATCATCTATCTTTAATATTTTCATGTTTGTAATTGAATTCTATGACTGCTAGAATGAATATTATGGGCTAATTTCTTCTTTAGGGCTATTATGTGAATCTTTTGGAAACCCTTTTTATGGATTAATGCAGAATTCATGTTCTTCTTCATCTCTTTCAATTCCTTACAATATGTGTTACTTGTGCAATTATTGATTGATCACCTCTAATTGTTATTTCATGAATCAAATTGAAATCTGAAAAGTGAAATTTGATATGCTTTGATTGTTTGGATGCAAATTCAATTTAGAACGAAAGTATCTAAATTGTTTGCCTATTTTTCTGAGTTGCGTGTGTTATCCAAAAAATTGGCATTGATGACGTGGCAAGTGATCCCTGGACACGTGGCTGACATCTGGAGGAACTCTGCTAGTGTATCGACCAGAAGATACATTATAAGCAGGAGGCGGCCCAGTCTCACCTACGACCAGTCTAGTCGATGGTTCCACATACAACACAATGTTACAATAAAGATCTTTGTAAATCCCGAAATTAACTCACACAATCTCCTAAGTATCTGATTATTCAGGAGAGAATATCTGTAACAATCTTGTGTAATCCCCCTTGAGGCTATAAATAGAGAAAGATAGCTCAAGGAAGGGACTTTTGGCTTTTGAATTACTTAAGACTAGTATAATTCTATTTGAAATATTGTATTGTTCTACAGAGGTTGGTGAAACTCATTGAACCCTTGTTCTTTGATCACTCCTTTTATTCACACGTCAATAACAACCTAAGTGGACGTAGGTCATTACCAAATCTTGGGGCCGAACCACTATAAAATATCGTGTTCTTATTATTTTTGTCATTCGATTCTTTTCAACGCATTCATTCACATCAAGCATATTCTGACTTCGTGTCAGTTGACCAAAATCTGGGTCAACATTCTGGTGCTTTCATTGAGAGCTTGATTTATCATTGTTGAGAAAATCGATGGTGAAAACTGCAAGGAAAACTGGACAGGCGGCCGCCGCTGCACCCTCAAACCCGCCACCTCCTCCTCCTCCTGCAAGTGTGGCTGAGGATGAGCCACATTTAGATTTTGAGGAGGAAGAAATGGATGATGCGACGCTGAAAAATACTCTGGGAGCGCTGCAGGAAGAGCTGGCTAATATGAGAGCCAGTCAAGAGACAGCTGCCGAGGTTATGGCACGGCAGCAGCAGGAGAATGAACGGTAGCGCACGGAGTTAAGCGAAAGGCAGGCGGAGATGGACCGCCGCCAGAGCGAAGCCATGGCATCCCTCGAGGCAGCCTTGCAACTGGCTAGGAATCAGGTCGCACCTGTTTCGCAGCCTGACCAACCTGTCAATGGGCCACCCCAGAGGGGTCCTAATCCTAGCCCACCAATCCAGCCCTCGAGTCCACAAAGGCCCAAGCAGCCTCAGGTGCCCTATGACGATGTCCCGATGGACCCTGAGGCACAGCCTCCATCCCAGGCTAGTCGCGGAAATCCCCCACAACAGAGGCAGAATAGGGCCGAGCATCAGCCTCGTAGTCCTAGACGCCGTAGGGGCGATGAGCCAAACCTGCCGAACAGAGGTCAATATCCTCCTGGTAACAGGAGGAACTCAGAGTTAGGCTCTGTGGTCCGGGGTCCCCCACGGCATGATAATGCCCGGGGACATAACGACTAGTGCAGGCCACCCTCTAATGCTCGGGACGTTTCAGCCAGGGATGGAAATCGAGGGAACAGTCGGTCCCACAATAGCCAATCAAGGTTCAGAGATGTCCATGGATATAATGTGGCCGACTCAGGCAAGGGAAACGCTAGCCGAAGGAATGAAGAAAGAGGTAGAGGCGGGAGCTAGGTACCTCAAGATGACCAACCCAATAGACGGGATGCTGGGGGGCAGCCTAGGAAAAATAATGTCTTCAATTGGCTCGGGGGTAGCGAGCAGCGGAGAAGAGACGAGGACTTGCGAGACGTACTCAACGATCGCCGCAAGCGGCATGGCGAGAATGTCCCCTCAGCAACAGAGGCTACAGCGATTCCGGCCGCTGTATAGGCCCAGATAGATGCCCTCAACCAGGCAGTGCAACAGTTGGTCGGAGGAAGGACATCTTATATCGACCACGATAGGAGGAAAGTCACTCCTTTCGTACAGAGGATAGCAAATGGAGAAACTCCAAGAAAATTCAAAATTCCTACACTTCCAAACTTTGACGGGTACAGAGACCCCGTGTCTCATGTCAATAAGTTTGAAATACAAATGGACATTCAGAAAGTGTCCGAAGACGCTCGGTGCAGGATCTTCCCTGCAACACTTTCTGAGGCCGCGCAGGAGTGGTTTTTTAAGTTCCCACCTGCAAGCATAGTTTCCTGGGAAATGTTCGTAAGGGAGTTTTACGGACAGTTCTATGCAGGTCGTGTGCATCCGACCGAAGCAAACCAGCTGGTTGAAATTTGCCAGCAGGATGGAGAATCAGTGAAGGACTACATCCAGCGCTTTATGAAAGCAGCAGCTGGAGCAAAAACGGTGGGGGACGAAGGCAAAATGATGGCCATAACCGCAGGGGTTAGGCGTTGCTCCCCCCTCTGGAAAAGCCTTCGAAAGGAAGGAGTGAGAACTACCCTGGAATTCTTGGATCGGGCTGATCGTTACATCAAGCTTGAAGATGCCATTGCCGACGATGGAAAGCCTTCCGGCAAAGATAAGAAAGCAGCCGAGCCCGCCAAAGCCACCAATGGGTCCAAACCTAACGGCAACGGCAAAGGCAACGGGAACGGCAACAGCAATGGCAAGAATGGTGGAAAACGGCCGTATAACGAGTCTTCCACCTCCGACAATAAACGAGCGAAGGGTAACCATTATGAACCACGATTCACTAACTACACTGCCCTCGTTGAGTCTCGGGGAGAGGTTTATCAGGCCACAAGTTCAAGTGTGCCTTATAAAAAACCTGGCCCCATTCGAAAGGATATTTCGAAGAGAGACACTACAAAGTTCTGTCATTATCATAACGACTACGGACATGACACCAATGAATGCAACCGGCTGAAAGACGAAATCGAGTTCCTTATTAGACAAGGACACTTGAGAAGATACGTACGGGCCTCGGGAAATTCCCAACGAGAAGCTCCGGGTAGCAACGAGCAGGCGCCCACACGCCAGCGCTCGCCACCCTTACAGCCTACCCCTGTGACTGGCACATTATTGACCATTTGTGGAGGCCCGCACCTCGCGGGAAATAGCGGAAAGGCCAGGGAACGATATGCTCGGACCCTGCGCCACGACCAGGACATCGAGATGATGACTGTTGAGGACCGTGCACCAAAAAAGGCTCGGTCAGACGAAGGCGAAATAACCTTCTCTGATGACGATGCCCAACACGTCCGGTTCCCACATTCCGATCCGCTGGTCGTGGATATCCAAATGGCCAACATGATGGTAAAGAGAGTGCTAGTCGATACGGGAAGTTCGGTGAATATCCTGTATAAGTCTTCGCTGGAACGTATGAAGTTGTCCGTTAAGGACCTGGAGCCTTGCAACCAAACGATATACGGCTTCTCTGGAGAAGGACTCGCCCCCGCCGGGTTGATCAAACTACCAGTGACGACAGGTACAGCGCCTGCTACAAGAACATTACTCGCCACTTTTGTAGTGGTCGATTGACCTTCGGCGTACAATGCCGTCGTTGGAAGGCCTATACTAGTTGATCTACGAGCCATCATCTCTATGTGGCACTTAGCCATGAAGTTCCCAACAGACGCAGGAGTAGGACGCATGTTGGGAAACCAGAGGGAAGCCAGGGAGTGCTATAACGCCTCAGTAACGAAGGAGAAAAAAGGAACATCAAAGAGCACTACCTCAGATAGGTTGCAGATGGTGGTTGATACACAAACCCAATCCAATGATGAAGTCACCAAATAGGGTGTTGCCCAAAGTGAGGATAGAGACTTAGATCCTCGCTTTGGGGATTTTGAAGAAAACGTCGGACCCGTCGAGGACCTGGAAGAGGTCCAACTCGACGAAAAAGACCCGACCAGAGTTGTAAAGGTCGGGAAAAACCTAGAGCCCACCACGAAGCACGCACTGGTGGAATTTTTACAGAAGAACCAAGGGGTTTTTGCCTGGTCACACAAAGATATGGCTGGGATAGACCCTGCAGTTATATGCCATGTCCTAAATATAGACAAGACTTTTCCACCCGTGCAACAAAAGAGAAGGCTGCTCGATAAGGATAGATCGAGAGCCTTAAAGGAAGAAGTTGAAAGATTAAAGGAAAATGGGTTCATCAGGGTGGAATTTTATCCCTCATGGGTCTCCAATCCAGTGCTGGTTCCCAAGCCTAGCGGCAAATGGAGAACCTACGTGGATTTTACAAATCTCAATAAAGCCTGCCCAAAAGATTGCTTCTCACTCCCAAGAATCGACCAGCTGGTCGATGCTACTGCAGGACATGAGATCCTCTCGTTCATGGATGCATATTCAGCCTACAACCAGATTAGTATGCATCCCCCCGATGGGGATCACACCAGCTTTCGGACCGATACGGGCTTATACTGTTATAAAGTAATGCCCTTCGGACTGAAAAACGCAGGTGCGACTTACCAACGGCTAGTCAACCACATGTTTAAAGAGTTGATCGGAGTAAACATGGAGGTATATGTGGACGACATGCTAGTAAAGTCTAAAAAGGCATAAGGACATGTAAAGGATTTACAAGAGTGCTTCGATGTATTGAACAAATACCAGATGAAGTTAAATCCCCTCAAGTGTTCCTTCGGAGTTGGATCAGGGAAGTTTTTGGGGTTCATTGTAAATTCAAGGGGAATCGAGGACAACCCCGACAAGATAAAATCCCTAATCGACATGAAGTCGCCAGAAAGGATCAAGGATGTACAAAGTTTAACCGGGAGAATCGTAGCCCTAAGTAGATTTATTTCGAAGTCAACAGACAAGTGCGTCCCTTTTTTCAATCTACTTAGGGGAAATAAGAAGTTTGAATGGACAGGAGACTGCGAGCAAGCATTCCAGGCCTTGAAATCTCATATGGCACAGCCTCCCATCTTATCAAAGCCAATAGAAGGAGAAACTTTGTTTATTTACCTAGCGGTTACAGAAGTTGTTGCGAGCGCGGTACTAGTACGAGAAGAGGAAGGCGTACAAAAAGCGGTCTACTATGTAAGCAAAAGGCTGATCGGAGCAGAACTAAGATATCCACCAATCGAGAGGTTAGCATATTGCTTAATCCTAGCCTCTAGGAAGCTGCGCCCTTACTTCCAAGCCCTTCCTATCACGGTTTTAACTGACCAGCCCCTGCGGCAAGTCCTCCAAAAACCTGAGGCGGCTGGGCGATTATTAAAATGGGCAGTCGAACTAGGGCAGTTCGATATAACTTATTCACCGCGAGCGACAGTAAAGGGACAAGTATTGGCTGATCTTATTGCAGAGTTAACAGAACTTCCAGACAGCGAGCAATGCGAATCACCTAGTGCACCTGAGCCGCAAGAGAAAGCTCCTTCGTGGAAGTTATTCACGGATGGGTCATCCAACGAATCCCACGCAGGAGCGGGAGTGATATTGATAATGCCTGAAGGGCATCGATTTCACTGCGCCATCAGGTTCGACTTCACCGCATCAAATAATGAAGCCGAATACGAAGCGCTCCTTGCTGGATTGAGAATGGCGAAAGATATGAGCATAAAAGCGCTTGATATTTACAGTGACTCACAGCTAGTCGTGAACCAGGTCCTGGGAGAATATCAAGCGCGAGGCTTAAAAATGGTGGCCTACTTGAATAAAACAAAGGACCTGCTAGCCCAGTTCACAGAGTACACCCTCCAGCAAATACTGCGGGATCATAATTCAAATGCAGACACCTTAGCCAAACTTACGAGCTCAAAAGATGCTGACACTTTGAACATTGTGCCAGTAGAAAGACTGAGTAAACCAAGCATACAAACGGCTGAGACCAATATGGAGATTCGAATGGAGGATACATGGATGGCACCCTACTTGGAATATCTGACGAACGGTGTGCTACTGGCAGATAGAAACAAAGGCAGAACTCTACAAAGGCGAGCTGCTAGGTACATACTGGTCGATGGTGTTATGTACCGAAGAGGATATTCAATGCCACTACTCAGATGCGTTACACCAGAAAAAGCTAAGGAACTCATGAAAGAGGTGCATGAAGGCTTCTGTGGGGATCACGCTGGGGGGCAGATTTTGGCAAAAAAGATTCTGAGGCAAGGCTACTTTTGGCCAACCATGAACGAGGATTCGATGGAGTTTGTACGGAGATGCGATAAGTGTCAGAGGTTCTCCAAAATTCCACGAGCCACTCCAAACGATTTGAAACAAATGCAGAGTCCGTGGCCTTTTGCTGTTTGGGGCATACATTTGATTGGATCCCTGCCAACGGGAAAAGGCGGAGTAAAGTACGCAGTCGTGGCAGTTGATTACTTCACCAAATGGGCCGAAGCTGAACCACTCGCTACCATAACGACCAAAAAGGTTCTTGACTTTGTCATCAAGAAAATTGTTTGTCGATATGGTTTGCCCAGAAAGATAGTTTCAGACAACGGAACCCAATTTGACAGTGATTTATTTACCGACTTCTGCAAAAGACACGAAATAATTAAAAGCATCTCTTCAGTTGTGCATCCCCAAGAAAACGGGCAGGTCGAGGCCGTGAATAAAACTCTCAAGGATACACTAAAGAAGAGGCTTGAAGATGCTAAAGGAGCATGGCCGGAGCAGCTGCCTGAAGTCCTCTGGTCGTATAGAACATCTCACCGAACAGCGACAGGACATACCCCATTTTCCCTAGCTTACGGATATGAGGCTATGTTACCTGTCGAGTTAGATCCCTCCTCACATCGACGTATAACATACGACCAGGACTAGAACAGCCAACTAATGATGGAGTCTCTAGACTCAATTGATGAGATACGAGAGAAGGCCCAGCTCCGAGTTGCTGCGTACCAGCAAAAAGTCACCCGGTACTTTAACTCCAAAGTTAAAGAAAGGAAATTCAACGTCGGTGACTTGGTGCTACGACGAGTTTTCTTAAATACTCGCGACTCCACTGCTGGAGTACTCGGGCCTAATCGGGAAGGACCTTACTAGATTGAAGAAGTCCTTCATCCGGGCACCTATAAACTTGCACGCCTGAACGGAGATCTCGTTCCACGATATTGGAATGGGGAACACCTACGCAAGTATTATCAGTGAACAATCCTTCTTAAAGGACTGGCTGGTATTAAATTTTACTTTGTACAAGTTTTTCAAAGAGAATTAGCCATGATTGTATGGCTAATCGCTCGTATATGTAAGATTCTATTTTAGAATCACTCGTAACGACATGTTTAGTCCATTTTTAATACGAGATTATAAGGGACTGTGCGCAGCCAGTCATTCTTGCCAACCTTTGTGAATTTATATTTGCAAGTATTTGTTCATTACGTGTGTTGTTTTGTTGTATTACAAGTATTACTTTTTCACCCGAGCAGAAATGTTCGAACAGGTCATGGTCAAGGCAAGTGACCAAGGACCTAAAGCTCCTCGATCACTTGGGGGGCATATAAGGTACATCGATAGCAAAGCGTACCATGAGGTATGTAGACACATGAACAAAATGAGTGAAAGCATGCTAAGGTACTTAGAGTATTTTTCAAATTTTATATTTTGTTAAATCAAGCCAAAGTACTATGCTAAGTTCGGTCATACGGACAAATGTTATAATAAATGAAAATGTTATAGCATCATGATGCAATCTTTTACACCGCAAGCATCACTGCTTGGATGTAACTGTTCAAATAAAAAGAAAAGTTTGCTGCCCATGCAGCAAATTCAAAAAAGTTATTGTCTTTACATCACGACCCGTGGGTTGTGTAATCAAAAGAAAGAAAAAATAATAATAAAAGCTCAAGAGGCATTAGGAGCAGGAGGGTCTTTATCAGCGTTGTGGTTGGCAGCATCCTCGGCAACTCCTTCTTCCTCTGCACCAGCAATGCTTGGAGAAGCAGGGATCCTTGCTCTTGCATCCTCTTCAGCCAGTTGAGCAGTGCAGCGAGCCAGCTCAGCAGTCCTAACATCTTCAGAAAGATAGCCAAAGTTGGCGCCCTGATTGTTTTTCCAAAAGTTGTAAAAACACTGGAGCGTCGGTTCTTATACCTTTCCAGATTCTTGGAGTTGTCAAGCTTCAGCTGCTCCACTTGGCTCTCAAGGGAGGTGATGGCCTCATTCTTGGACTTGAGCTCCTCGCCCAGTCTCTTGCATTCTCAAAATTGGACTCGGCTGGACTCTTGATACTCCTCCCTCTGCTTCCTTATAGCTGCCTTCGAAGCTTCAGCCTCTGATAGCTTCGTCACCGCGGCATCCCTCTGCTGAACGATTGCCTCCAACTCCTTTGCATGCTTGGCCTCTGCAGCTGAAAGTTCCTCGGCTACTTTCACCTAGTACCTCTCGATAGCCTTTGCCCGAGCCTGTTCGATGGTGGCTTGGGTGTGGGTACGAGCAGCAGTTGCAGACAGCAAAGCCTAAGGACAGAAGATAAAATTAGAACCTGTTGCAAAGAATAAGAGACTAAGGCCAAAGAGATAAGAAACACTTACGCTGGCTATTTCGTTCAGGGTCCTGTTCAGAATTTGTTCGACCCCCATACTCTCTGCCTCAACCATTGCATCCTTGACGCAGTCATTCTTCACGATGTGCGCAAGGTGGTCTTTGGCTGCTCGTAAGGCACGGCTCGAGAGTTTGGCCCCAAGAGTTTCTTCCCGCCTTTTTTGTTCCCTGCTGGGTGTAGCTGGAGGGTTCATCGAAGCAGGAGGAGTCTCTTTCTCAGCAGGAGCTGAAGGATGAGCAGAAGTTTGCCCAGTTGGCACGTCCTTGGAAGGATCTTCTGTTCAACTCTTTTTGGCAGGTCCCTGGCTGGTTTCGCCGTTGTGTCTCCTTGTCGACTTTTGCCGGAGCTGAGGAACTTCCTCTTCCTCCTGAGCCTGGTATAGGTCGAAGACGTTGGGAGTGGACATATCTGCATACAAGTCAACACATGCAAAGGGTAAGATAAAGGCAGATGAAAACTCTTTATCAAACGGAAAAGAAGGTCACAAAGTTAATACCCGAGCTACAACTACTGGTAGCTACACTATTGACTCTATTAGTCATACACTCATTATCTAGCATGAAGAAGTCTGGCCCTAGATTTGGAGTATATGTAAATTTGCCCTCCCCGTCAAACAGGTGACAGGGAATTGGCAAGCTATTTAAAAGCAAATTTACTGTACCATTTTCATCGAAGGATTCCCCCAAGTCCACAATCGGCTCTTTGGCCTTTTGTTTCCCCTTGCCTTGGGGAGCAGAAGGCCCTTCTGCAGAAGGATTGCCCGTGGGTCCCTGATTGTAACCCCCGTCAGCCTCGTTCGTGGAGGAGACGCAGGAGGTTGCTGCTCGGGAACCCCCTCGGCAGTGGCATCGGTTACCACGGGTCCTCTTTTTCATGGCGAGGAGCCAGAAGGCGGGCTAGCCTGAGATTATCATCAGTGACCAGGGACTTAACGCTTTTTTCTGCTTCCGTCATCCTGGCCAGTGCATTGGACCTCAACACCATGTCTGGTGTTGGGGTTGGACGTAACCATGGGCCTGAAAGACAAAACGTACTTTAAGAAAAATGAAGGGAAATTCGCTGATAAAAAATACCGACCAGTAAAAGCATCGCTTACCTCCTCGAGCGAAGGCCAAGTTGTTGATGGTTATGTCCGGAGTAAGGAAGTACTCCTTGTTGTATTGCCCCACGTTGGATATGTGCGTGGTGGCACTCAGGAACGTCCGGTTTGTCTCCTGGTGACAAAGATGGAAGAAGCCCATCCCATACTGTTGAGGGTTGGACTTGAGATCAAAAAGATAATTGATCTCATGGGGGGTAGGTTCTGGCCATTTTTTAAGTTTGTACAGGATATAGAGTGCGGCCAGCATTCTATATCCATTTGGAGTAATCTGGAAGGGGGCGACATCAAAATAATTAGCCACCCCCTGATCAAAAGGATGTAGCGGGAGCACAGCCCCCGCCTCTATGTGGTACTGAGACCAAGCACTGTATACACCTCCGGGGAGGTTAGCCCTTTGGTCTGCGGTAGGAATTTTGAGAGTGACCCCTGTGAGAGGATACTTCCTAAGGTAGTTGGCAAGCATCTTAGGAGTTACAAAGCTGGTCGGGGAGAAATACCACTCGACATCAGGCAGATTCTGATGGCGAGGGCGGGCTCTAGTTTGGATGTTAGGGTCAGGAGCAGGATTGTTTCGGCTACTGGTCGAAGGAACCCCAGCCTGTGAATCAGGCTGGGCAGAAGGGTTTGGATTATCGTCGGATTCAGGTCTTTTCTTTCCTAAAGATTTGGAACGAGCCATTTGAGGAGGGGAAGAACGAGGTCTGGAGGAAGATCGTGAAAAGGGAATCTCGTGAATTCGGTCGGCCGGTTGTTCTTCGCCTTCGAGCAGCTGGGCGAGAAGATCGTCGTCGATGGGTCGTTCACCTCCCCACAAATCTGGCATCAAAGTCTGCAAACAAAAGAATGGGGAGGTGAGGACAGAGAATTCTTAAAGGCTTTTTAGAATAGCGTTGGTCGAGTATAATAGTCAAGCTTTTATACAACAGCATTCTCACAAAAAGCTAAATCTATCTACATGAACAGTTTGAGAAACGGATCAAAGGGTGAAAGTAAAAAGTTTTTCAAAAAAGCTTTTTCAACTCCCCTTAGGGCGGGAAAAACCTATTTTCCAACTAGCCTAAAGATCGAATTTTTACTCCAGTCTTACGTCCTAAAAGTATGATCCCAACTATTAAACTAACTCGTAACTCTTTTTCGCCTACAAGACATTCTACTCACAAGCATCTCAAACCAGAAGCAGATGAACTCAAACAGTCAACATACAGAAGCATGCAGCATAAGGATTCAAAAACTTACCAAAAAGATGGTCGTGGAGATTGGTAAAGAGTCTTCGGAAATCAAGGAACTCTCGGGCTGAGTTTGGAAAATGCAGAAGAACGGTCTCCGGGAGAAGATTGAAGATCTGTTTTTGGGGTTTCTTGAGAAGGCAATGGCGTGCGTAAAAAGAAAAAGGGAAGTTTGGAGATGTTATATAAGTTTGTCTGTGGCATAAAAAAAGGTGTAATCATCAGTTTCCCTTTTTCAAAGTATGGGGAAGCGGAATAGTCGTCGAATTATTACTGGGGAACCGAAAAGTCATGATTAGACAGGAGTAGGTTGCTTTTTCCAAGAACACATGAAGGGTTCTGACACGTATGGTGGGGTTACCGAAGAGCCGTTCGCTCAAAAGTTTATTTATTGCTCGTAATAAATAAACTTGGGGGGCAAATGTTATCCAAAAAATTGGGATTGATGACGTGGCAAGTGATCCCTGGACACGTGGCTGACATCTAGAGGAACTCTACTAGTGTATCGACCAGAAGGTACATTATAAGCAGGAGGCGGCCCAGTCTCACCTACGACTAGTCTGGTCGATGGTTCCACATACAACACAATGTTACAATAAAGATCTTTGTAAATCCTGAAATTAAATCACACAATCTCCTGAGAATCCGATTATTCAGGAGAGAATATCTGTAACAATCTTGTGTAATCCTCCTTGAGCCTATAAATAGAGAAAGATAGCTCAAGGAAGGGACTTTTGGCTTTTGAATTACTTAAGACTAGTATAATTCTATTTGAAATATTGTATTGTTCTTCAGAGGTTGGTGAAACTCATTGAACCCTTGTTCTTTGATCACTCCTTTGATTCACACGTCAATAACAACCTAAGTGGACGTAGGTCATTACCAAATCTTGGGGCCGAACCACTATAAAATATCGTGTTCTTATTATTTTTGTCATTCAATTCTTTTCAACGCATTCATTCACATCAAGCATATTCTGAATCCGTGTCAGTTGACCAAAATCTGGGTCAACAGCGTGTTTAATGCCTTCTTCATGATTCAACTTACCATAGAAATATAGGAAGTTGTCATTTAGATTGAATTTTGTAAATCTTAACCAAATTATGAATTGTTTTTGCAACTTGTTCTTGAATAGGGAGAAGGGGATATAATTCTTGCATTAGGAAATAAAATGGTGGAAAATAGAGGATCATAATTGTCCTAATTTCATTTTCTTTGTTATTTTGTTTAAATTTTCATTGTGCTTCGTTAGTATTCTTCTTTGTTTGACATCTCTGAAATTGTTTAATCAAATAGAATTAAAAAATTGATTGATTGGTAATTGAATAATCAGTCCTTCAGGACGATACTTGGTTTTTACCATATTATTACAAATTGCGACTGTGTGCACTTGCATAGCTAAAATTTCACAACAGTCATAAGAATAGAAGCTTAGGACTTGTGGATTAATCTATCACAGCTTGTGGATTCAAACAGTAATTGAGGTGAGCTTTGAATTTTGATTTTTGGCCATAAATTATGAGTTTTCATGGTTGGTTTTAAGTGTTCTTGAGCTCTTAAAGTTCAAAGATTTAATTGGTGGTTTAATGAGTTTTGGGACTAGTTTTCTATTGGGTTTTGTTGTTGGGAGCATATTAGAGTTGTTGTATTGATTTAATTGTGTTGGTGGAATGATTTTGGATTAAATTGGATGGGATTTGGCTGCTGAAATTAAGGTTTTTTTTTTCTGGGTTCGAAGGGGTCGGGCCGCGAATATGTTTTTTGTGTGACGCGACCCTCTATAACTATTGGGAGCCAAGGTGAGATCTGTTGTAAGAGCGGGCTACGACGCGACCATGGCTGGGTCGCGACGCGTTGTTTGGGGAGGCTGAGCCTCTGGTTGGAGGTGGGTCGCGACTCTTAGGGGTTTTTGGACCACAAGAAGATTTTTAGCACTGGAACTCAACCTTAGGGGCTCGGGATTTTTTCCACTAACTGGTTTGGTGGAACCCGAGGCCCCAGAGGCTAGGACTTGGTTCAGAAGCCTCTGCTCACTCGATATTAGTAGAATCCTATTTTATGGTTGTGACTAGGTTATCACTCAGAGCTCGTAACCGGGATCGTGCTCGAGGGTCATTCTTGTTTGTGCTTGCTTGGACTTATGGTAACAAAACTACACCCGAAACATGTTGTATGTGATTAGGGCTTGGACCGTCTATTCTATATTAATATGATTCGGGCTTGGGCCCCAGGATTTGTTATGTTAGGCTACAGTTCTAAATGATTGTCGATAAATGCTTATGTGCTTATATTCGTTACATGAAATCTTTGATTAGGGCATGTGGCCCCGTTATATGAATATGTTAGTATTATGAAAATGGCTATTCTATGGGATTATATGATTAGAATGAATATGTGCTTAATTTTTCGGGATGTGCCTACCCACATCTATTTCTTATAAGTAAGATATGTAATCCTGGATCAAGGCTTGACTTATGAGTCAAGGATGGCAAAAGCGCACTGTGCGCTGGTCAAGAGGCATTGGCCTAAACAAGCAACGTACTATTACGTTAATCGACTCTTAGGTCGATGGTGAACCACAGGGGTTGGGCTAGCTCTATGTCTAGTGAGACAGAGCTAAGAGCGAGGCCCCAGATGACTTAATGGTCACGTAGCTAAGGCATAGGCCTGGGAACTTAGCTTAAAAGCCAACTGAATATGGCAGCCACCCCAGGTTGATCCAATGATCATGTGATTGAACTTAAATAATATTGGCTATGAATTAATGTTTCTGGTTTTTTTTTAATGGTTATTTTAATGTTGTACTTTCTGTCGTTGCACGTTCTGTTTTCTTGCTGAGCCTCGGCTCATGTGTTCTTTGTGGTGCAGGTAAAGGGAATGAAAAGCTTGACCAGCCATGAGTTGGAGAGCTTCGGTGGTGATGTGTACATATGCGGCTACTCGACCATCACATTCGGGGTTATCTCAGAGGAACTAGGGTTATAGTCATATTTTGCCGCTTAGGTCGGCTGATGTAACTTTTGATATGTATTTATCCTTTTTAACAGTTGAGTTGTAATATTTTGGGATCCCATGTTATATAAAACTTTGGGAATAAAAGTGAATGGTTCTTTGACTAAATTTTTTAACCCTAACCCTTGTCATTAACCTTAGTTACACACTTTAAGCCAAATGACCTGATTAGCAGGTCTGACACAATTTTAATTACACACTGTAACGGTTCTGGATTACACAATTTGTTGCCTCAGTTTTTACATATTTATTTTATATGTGTTTTTGGTCATTTATTGTCGAGCAATGTGTTATCTGATTACAGGTATGAAGAATCTATAACCATAGAACTCGTTGAAACAAATTAAATCTTGTGTACTTTTTTTTTGTCTATTTCATTTGCTCTTAGGTTCATTTTTCAATTTTTCTATTGATTTCCTCTAAATGTTATTGGGTACCTTAGTTTATAAGATAGAAGAGATGTGATAACAGCTTGGCTTTTTTTCATATCTTTATTCTATTTTCTAGTAAGTTCAGTACTTATTCTTTCATTTCATCCTGATTTTAAAACTCAGCGGTTTACGTGCCATTGGGAATGGATGTAAGAAGCTAAAAGATCTCACTCTAAGTGACTGCTATTTCCTAAGCGACAAGGGTTTGGAAGCTATTGCCACTGGTTGCAAGCAACTTACTCATCTTACAGTTAATGGGTGCCACAATATTGGTACTCTGGGACTGGACTTCATTGGGAAATCTTGCTCGTATGTATCTCTCCCAGCTTGAATTAAAATTGGTATAATAGGAGGTAATACTATGAATGAATAGGATGGAGTTCACGTTTAAGTTACACACATTGACTATTCTTGAGTTATGTTTAGTTCCATGATATTGCTAGTGTATTAATACTACGACATTTCCTCCTTTCCATGATATGTGAACTATTTGTTTAAACAGCTTGATTGGAGAAGTAATTATAATCTTTGCTTTGTGCCAATTAGCTGTTCTTATTTATCATTTTATGTAAAAGTAGATTAATTTGTGTTAGGATAAGCTCGGTTATTTGTTCCACTAAATTATGCTTATTCCGTATATCCTGGATAATTGCATGCTTCTTACTGAATTGACTTGGTTATACTGCCAAAGGATTAGCAACCGTGCACTTCTCGAGATTTGAAGGGGTTGCAAGCTCCTATAAGCGCTTGATTTAGTCGATTTCTCAAGTATTGGAGATGAAGCAATTTGTTATATAGCCAAAGGCTGCAGGAATTTGAAGAAGCGTCACATTCGTCGATGCTATGAGGTATGTTCTCTGTCTCACTTATTAATTACATGGTTTATAAGTATTCCTTCTCCCATAAGATCCATTTGTATACACCTTCCAATTTTTTATTTAATGTTGTTTAAACAAAATATTTAAAGTAGATATGATACTTGTTGACAAGCTTAATACCGTATCATTGTTACTGAAGAATGCTTCATTGTTTATATGATGTATTTGATTGACTTCTGTTAAAAAAATTTCTTTTAGTGGTCGGTCTGGAAGTTACCATGTGAATTATTTGTGACAACATATATATCGCTCTCTTGATTTCCATGCTTTATGTGCTCTATATGCTGTAACATGTACAATTTTTTGTTCTCCTTTTTAATCTACTCTCGGATTATTTTTACTCCGCAATGATGCATTCCAATTTTCTTACTTAATTTATTTCTGCGCATACCTTTTTTCTCTTGATTTCCTTATTGTAAACTTACCTGCCCCCCTCTCTTTCCCTACTTCCTTTGGGGTTTGAAAAAGCTATCTTAAAAGTCATCTTTTACATCATATTAGCTATCTATTTCTTTGGATATAAAAAATATCTCTGAATATTGTTGCTAAGAAACTCTGAGAATGAAAGACAGAGTGCTACTATAACTGAAATTAGTCCTTCTTTTTTAGTAAGCCTAATCACATGTTTGCCTTGCACACATATAATATGAGTGTCATCTAGATTCTATGCCATTGGATCTTATATATATCTTACATCATGCAGCTATGTTTACATGCACACAAGCATATGTAGTGCTCTTTATTGCTTCTTACATTATGCTATTATATTTATATGCACATAATCATATGTTTATGATTCCACTACTCTTAAGACCATTGAGATTCATTCAAAGAGTGAATTTATAATAATTTAGGATCAAAATATTGTATTATTGTATTATTCTATGATTCTTTTTGGTGTGTTTCATTTTCTTATCTGAGTAATGGCCCTTGAGCTTATGTTGTGTTTCATTTTTCTTCATTTGTTATCTTTTTTGCTAACATACTCTTTTGACCATTTCTCTGCAGGACCACAGAAAGTGTTCCTTACAGAATAACTGCTCTTGGCTCTCATATTTTTTGTGTGTATGTGTGTGTGCATATAATTTAAATAAATGAAGAAAAAAAGAGGAAGAAAAAATTGTATCTTGTAAGGTATATGCTGTAACAGGGCTGTGTTATCTATTTGGAGAAATATAACTAGGAAATTTCTCTAACCTGGGCTAAATACATGTTAGTTTGGATTCCAAGTGGGTTAATGAAATCTTTTACAGATCTTTGATAAGTTTTAAGCATCTCTATTTGTTTTTGTCTTTAGCACATATAATCATTAAGCTGTGCAAAATAGCTAGTGGTATGAGGTTCATCTCATCTGAGGTTCATGCATATCTATCTAATAATCTATTTGGTTTTAAGGTAAATTAAATTTAAAATTTGTACAACCAAATTAGCTTATAAATGAACGATTGTTTGTCTTTTAGTTTCAAAATCAAATCCTAGGCTGCATAAGAAATGTCTTCCAAGGTTCAGTAAAAGAAGAACATGATTATTGATCAAGTAGAGAAAAAGGGAGGAATTATAGATTTGTCTTGTTAGAACTTATCAATGAGAAGTGGAAAAGAAACATGAAGAGGGTAGGAAAAGTCAATTTTGGTTGCTATTTGGTAACTAGAAAGTAGTATTTTAGTTTTGAATATTTAATGGAGAGTTAATATTATTGGAAAAGTATGCTCTGATTTTGGTGTTTTAGTTTTGAATATTTAATGGAGAGTTACTAAGTTGTAGCAAGAAGTTGAAAATTAGATCATATTGTTTGGAGTAGAAATACATGTGTTTTAGTGTGTTTTTTCATGTAAACAGAAAATCATGGATTCCCTGTACTTTTTAGCTTAAGAAATTTTCTTGTCATGTCTCATTTTCTGTTTCTTGTGAACCTTTGTTATTGACACCGAGTTAGATGCATTTTTTACTGACTCAAGTCAAAAGAACACTAGAATTAAGGCACAGTATTTAAGTTTAGACAATGTTACAAAGAACTTGAGAAAGTTCTATGCACAAGCTTACTTGGGACAATCACCAAAACAAGCTCCAAAGTATTAGCTTCATTTTCAAGTTTCTGTACTATCGCTTGGTTGGAATACTTACTTTGTCTCAAAGGCATATAGTACAGGTAATTGAGTTCAAACTTGCTAGTCAAATTATATTGAACATATAGTTGATTCTTATGAAGCTCACCATTAAGATACAATATCATACAGTATGCATAAAGAGGCATTAATTGTTTAATTGCTCTGGTTTCTTTTTCAAACTATTGCAGTAAACAGGAATTTACTCTCCAAGATAAAGAATCCACAAAATGATACCATTGAAGTTGGGCCTAGAGATTTAAAGCTGACCTTTTCGTCTACCTCAGGACAACTAAAACAGATGTACAATTCTAAAACTGAGCTAAGTTGTTTAATTTCATAAAGTAACCATGGAAATATTTCTTAACCCAGTAGTTACAAATTATAAAATCAGGCAAGCCAACCACAAATGGGCACTAAAAATGGAATGCTAACTTAAGTTTATACCTCAGGACTTCTGATCTGTTATCTAATTTCATGCATTTTAAAGGTTGAAGATTGCATTCCCCAGTTTTCACCTGTTCCTGAATTTTGGTTTTAGTCTCTCTAGCTCTTAATTTCCATCTCTCAGAACTATAGTACTAAATTTCTAATTCATATTATTTAGGAACCAGTTGAAATGATAGTAGAATTCTTCTATGGTGTATATTTCTAATATAACACATAAGGGAATATATAGATTGCCATGTTATGTTTATCCAATTTATTAGAATTGTTTTGCTCTTTCCTCCTTTCAAGACAATTTTCAATAAGTTAATGGCCTTTATTGTAACTATTTAGTTAATATATTTATATATTTTATATATGTTGATCTATATTAATGTGGATAAGCAAACCATGCTTGTTTGTGTCTCTCCTTGTTTGTTCAATAATGGCTGCTGTATCTCTTTGATGAATGTGGTGCTATTTGGAGAGACCAGTGATAAGGAACATAGCATAATGAAAATTTCATATGTTTGCCATAATGGAGTTGTATTGTATTGTATGTATTTGGTTTCGATTCATGTTAGGGTGATTGGTGCAGGATAATTGGCCTTCTGTGATGTTTGCAATGGCAGGAGGGGTGGTACTTATCCTTGGAAATCTCTCAACTCAGTATGCTTGGGCTTTTGTTGCCTTATCAGTCACAGAAGTGATCACTGCAAGCATAACAGTTGTTATAGGTCCTTTCTTTATGATTTTGTTGTATAAGAAGTCAAAGTGTGATTCTGTTTTTATTCTTTAATTTTTTTGGGGATATATTGACATAATTTAGAGTTCTGGAATCAATTCTTCCTCACATACTTTTTGATCATTGAGAATGATATATTTGTTATCTTGATACATTTCACAAGTCTTGTTTTAAGTTGCATGTTTTGTTGCTTCAGTCGTTGTTTTGCATGGTAGTACATCTTGCTATACCCTGCTGTTTCGTCAAGTTTTGGAGTTATTACAAATTTAATTTAAACTTTATATGCTTACAGGTGGAAACTAGCTTAAGTCTTATGTTCTTAATAATAAAAGGACTTTTTTTTTACAATGTGCAGGTATATTGAGATGATTTATTTGGAGCAATTCTTGACAACATTTGTAGTTGAGGCCTTTAGAATGGAAGAATGTATTTCACTAATTTTGTACACATTTCTTGTTTTGTATTTAGTGATAAAGGAATCTGAATTTGGCATAAATTATGTTGTAATATGATTTCTTAAGCCTAGACTAGTAGACTAAATATTGTAATTACATTTCAGTAATTAATAAAAATCTATTTATGTTACCTTATTTGGCTTCAACTTTCATATTTGTTTTCCTAGTTTTGTGTAAGTAAAAAAAGATTATGTTTCTCTAAGCTAATATAACGCATGTGTTATACTAAAGTATAGTATAACACAAAAAATGTGTTATACTAAAGTGTAGTATAACACAAAAAAAGTGTTATACTAAAGTGTCGTATAACACAAATTTATAAGTATTGAAATGTGTTATATAATCAACTATAAATAACATAATTAAACACTTATCTATTTATTAAAATAACACAAAAATTGTGTTATTGTTGACAGTATAATAACACATTTGTATAACAATGATAAAGTGTTATGTAAATTACCCTGACCTACGACAACATAGTCGGTCTTAACACATCAAAAAGTGTTATGGTATGTTTTGATAACACATTTTCGGTGTTATTAAAAGAATTTTTTCTTGTAGTGATGGGATCTGCAACCTTAGATGAGTGACTGATGAGCAAGTGGGATTTGCACCCTTAGATGAGTGACTGATGAGCAAGTCACTAACATGGGACCTGCACCCTTAGATGAGTGACTGGTGAGCAAGTCACTAACATGGGATCTACACCCTTAGATGAGTGACTGAGGGGTCACTAGTGTTGGTTCCGTACCCTTAGCCATGTGACGATACAGTCACTTGGGCCTTCTGGCCCTAGCTCTAAGTAACTAGCCATGGACTAGACAATCTCTTATAGTTTTCATCGAACTTGAGGTCGGTCCGACATTAATGCTCATGATGAGTCATTCAATGCAGATGTCGATTAGATCTAATCTTTTTGGCTCTAGGTTCATGACGCTTATGTCGCACCTGACTCATAGGTCAATAACACACGACCAATGCTCAGTACTACTGTCGAACTTGACTAGTAAGTCACAGCTTCACAGTCAGTTCTGACACCATTATCGATTTTGACTAGTAAGTCAATGCCACGCACAAGTAATCAATGCTTCCATGTAGCGTCCCAGAATTTACTTAGCTAGTTAGCTAGTAGTAGTAGTAGTAGTAGTAGTAGTTGTTGTAGTAGTAGTAGTAATAGCTAGTATTAGTTATAGTATGTTTATTACTGTGGATTTGGGTTCAAGCCGGGACTTAGTTGAACACTCGTAGCTACACTTATAGATTCTATAAGTTTAACCTATAGTTTAAGAATATTAATTATAACATAAGGTTTGATTAATAAAGTTGATTATAAATATGTCATTTATTATACTATAAGGTTTGAACCACATGTTTCTCGTGCATCACATACTAGGTGCAGTTTTCTTACCTCTGGTGGAGCGAGAAATAACAATTGAACGACCCTTAAGAACGATCGATCCTTTAATTTCTTAGCGGTCACCTAGTAATAACCAAATAAAATCTCCAATTAATGAAATCAACAATAAAAGGGTCTTGACCTAAACCTCACTCCCGAGACCCCGAATTGTACCCAAACGGTGAGTAGATTCGATCCTGAACCTTAGGAATTGAAACCCCGAGCCAAAAACCCTTAAAACCAATCAAAACAAGAATCTGAAGAAACAGGGTAGCGTTGTAGCACTACCTTCCTGGAACCCCAGCGCTCTAGGCAGATCATAACCCTCTTGGCTAGCGCTGAAGCGCCCCCTTGTGGGCGCTGTAGCGCTACAACCAGACAGAAATGCCCTGGTTCTTTCCCCCTTTGACTCCATCATTTCCAACCTGAACCAAAAGCTTCCAAACCTCATTTTAAGTCCCAAATGAACCTAAAAACCATCTACATATGTCCTAGGCATCATAACCCAAGTAACCCTTGCCAAAAAATGCCATTGAAACTCAACTTTCAAACCAAAAATCCAACTGAAACTCAATGAGAAAACAGAGCAAGAACTAAGGTTTTAATGGCCAGAAACTCACCTCAATCTCAGCTTAGGACCCTCTTCAATGGTAGAGCATAACCCAAAACCCCCCAAGGCTTGGTTCCCTAGCTTGATTCCCCAAATTGAGCTCAAAAATTCGAAGAGAAAAGGTGGAGAAATGGTGCACGGGAGAGGAGGAACCTTTGGTCTGTTTTGGTTACTTCCACAGCCATCTAATGGCTAATATATATCCTTTAGGGTGAAAAGACTAAAATACCCTTAGGTCATTTCAAATCCCCTTAAGGCCACCAAGGGAAAAATCATGATTTCCCGCCTATCTCATTAATCATAATTAACACCCTTCAATTCTCGTTATTTACAATATTCTCAAATGCTAATAAATCATATCCGATCACCCTTTAATTCTCGGCAATGCTCTAATCACCAAATTACCCCGAGACTCACCTCGAGCCCCGAAACTAATCTTATTATGCGTAGACCAATAACTTGCATTCAAAGATCGTCTCATGCCGAATGGCTCGATCAAATCCACATATAATGTGGTATTATTCATAATTCACCCACATGCATGAAAATACACAATTACACCCTCAACGGGCCAAATTATCAAAATGCCCTTATAATGAAATGGAACCATATGCATGCATTTATCATCATATTATAATATAATTCACATAAACATGCATATAATTATTTAATAACATAATAAATCGATTATGGCCCTCCCTGCCTCCTAATCAAGGTCCTAAACCTTATTAGGAAATTTGGGGCATTACAGCAGCGACTCTAGGTTGATCCAATTATCATGTGATTAAACTTAAATGGTATTGGATATGAACTAATGTTTCTGATTTTTATTGAATGGTTATTTCAAAGTTATACTTTCAGTTGTTGCACGTTCTGTTTTCTTGCTGAGCCTCGGCTCACGGGTGCTTTGTGGTGCAGGTAAGGGGAAGGGAAAGTTGGACCAGCCATGAGTTGGAGAGCTTCGGTGGCGGCGTGTGCATATGTGGCTGCTCGACCATCACGACCGGGGTTATCTCAGAGGAACTTGGATTATAGCCCTGTTTTGCCGCTTAGGTCGGCTAATGTAACTTTTGATATGTATCTATCCTTTTTAATAGTTGGGTTGTAATATTTTGGGATCGTATGTTATATAACACTTTTGAAATGTCTCACTTTTGACCAAAAATTTTAACCCTAACCCTTGTCATTAACCTTAGTTACACGCATTAAGCCAAATGACCTGATTAGCAGGTCTGACACAGTTTCAAGTACACAGTGTAACGGTCCTGGATTAGGAGGGAATTACACTAACAATCTCCCACATGCCCTTAAAGCATGTAAGACATCTCTCTCAATCCCATATTATGTACATGACCCATAATAGAATTTGTAGGAAGTGTCTTAGTAAACGGGTTTGTCAGGTTTTCTTCCGACGCTAACTTCATAACTGTAACAGCCCCTCTGTGCACAATCTTTCTTACCAGATGGTATTTTGTTTCTATATGCTTTCCTCTCGTGTGGCTTCTAGGTTCCTTTGAATTAGCTACTGCTCCACTATTGTCACCGTACAAGATTAGTGGCTTCTCCATATCTGGATTCTCTTCCATATCTGGAATCACTTCTAGATTAATGTAGAAGCATAGGGATATTTTTGAATGTCCTCTTCTTCCTGAGGTGTCTTTGGACATTGCTCCTTAGAAAGAGTAATTCCATGCCTATTCGGTAACTGACCTTTCTTGGAATTGTCCATTCAAAACCTTTCCAACAATTTATCTATATAATTTTCTTGAGAAAGCACCAAGGGCTTGTTCTTCCTATACCTTAGGAATTAGATACCCAGAACATAGCTCACTTCGACCAAATCTTTCATTTTGAACTTTTCAGCTAACCACTTCTTTACATTTGAATAGTGTCTCTACATCGTTGCCAATGAGTAGAATTTCATCCACATAAAGAACTAAGAAAACCAGTACTTTTCCTTTGATATGCTTCGTCGACATTTTGTTCGAAGCCATATTTTTCAATTGTCTCATCAAAGGTAATGTTCTAAGATCTAGATGCTTACTTCAATCCATAAATGGGTGTTAGCATTTTGCAAATCTTATGATCTTCCCCTTTCTTTACGAACCCTTCTGGCTGTACAATGTAGATAATTTCAAGAAGATAGCCATTTAGATACCCAAACCTGTCTGTCAATCCCCTATAAATAGAGAGGGATCAGACATGAAAAGGACGAAACTATAATATAACGAAACTTTGGAGAAATTTTCGTAAACAATTCTCTTGAGAAAAATACAGCAATAACACTGATTCGTGGATTAGGTAGATTTTAACCACTGAACCACGTAAATCGTGTGTGTTCTATATTTACGGTTTAGTGTAAGGTTAATACTCTCTTACAAATTTCTTAATTCTTAGTTGACTAAAAACCACATCAACACTTCTAATATGTTTTAGTTTATAAGCATTACTCATTTTTTTCTTTTGAACTACTTTATTTTTGTTGTACCCCAAAAATACGAGTTGAATTAGTCAGCACAAGGTATAGCTGGCAGAGGCGTATGAAGAAAGCCAAATGTTGACTTTGAAGTGAGCTGCTCGAGTCAAGCTTGACAGCTTACAACAACCAGATAGTCTCCAGATCACCTCTTGTGCCAATAACTTAGTTTGAGATATGCGTCATCCAGATCGCCTTCGTGAAGTTCCGAACGTGACCTGTGTCAGTTCAAATTAGTCCTATGACACCCAGCTTGAAGAAAGGGTTCAACTCACAGAAGACTAGTCATGACACACAGTGAAGGATCCCAAACGACTTGGAGATTCTTTATACGCCTCATAAAGGCCCAAATTTTCTTATGCATTTATTTCTTAAGATAACGAGTGTAAATTCAATAGCAATCACGTATTTATCTAAATGCGAAGTTACCCGAATTTTTCAAATATCATATTAATGTACACTTAACCAAAATTTTCCATGAGAATCTCCTATAAATACAAGGGAGAATGGATAGTAAAGGGGGTCAACTTTCTGTATATCGAAACTCTGGTGAAATTGTCATAAAAAATTTCACGATGAGAACAAAACTGGTTAATAAGAGTGACTCGTGGACTAGCTTGATTTTAACCACTGAACCACGTAATAAAGGTGCAAGTGTTCGAGATATTTTTTATTTGTTCAATTATGGTTTAGCAAAAGCCTAATCTCTCTATTTTCATATTCCTTATTCCACGTTGTTATTTGCCAAATATTTTCATTTTCAAGTATTTGGGATCCCAAGAAAAATGACATAAATGTTTTATTCCCATTTTAAGGTCAATGTTTATGTCTTAATAATCATTTCCAAAGAGTTGATTTTTCAATGGCGTTGATCACTAGGTAACATTGTAGTTCCTAGTGAGTCATCCAAGTAGGAAAATAGGGTCATCTCATTATATGGGTTGAAACAAGGCCCACGAGCTTTGTATGAGAGATACAAAAGGGTACAAGAGAAAGGGAGTAGATAGCGCATTGTTCATCAATGATTGTGATTCTGAAATTATAATTGTTCATGAAATTATTTTTAGGACTACTTCTAACTCTAAACTACAAAAATTTGTTAACCAAATGAAGCAAGATTTTGAGATGAGCATGGTAGGCAAGCTTAACTATTTTTTTGGGATTACTAGTTAAGTAGTGTGATGATGGGATCTTCATATCCCAAGGTAAGTATGCAAAGAATTTGGTGATAACTTTTAACTGGAATCATCGAAACATGCAAAGACACCAATTGGAACCACCACCAAGTTAACCAAAGAAGAAAATAGTTCCAAGGTAGATCAAACCCGATATAGAAGTATGATCAGGAGCCTTTTGTATCTAACTGCATGTAGGCCTGGCATAAGTTACAGTGTGGATGTTTGTATGCTTTACCAAGCAAACTCTATGGAATCTCATGTGACTACAGTGAATAGAATCATTCCCTATGTGAATGGAACTCTTGATTATAAAATTTGGTATACTAAAGAGACTAATGCTAATCTGGTTTGCTTTAATCATGCTAATTGGGCAAGAAAAGCAAATGATCAAAAGAGTACAAGTGGGGGTTGTTTTTACTTGAAGAATAATCCTGTGTCAAGGAATAGGAAAATAAAGAATTCCATCTCCCTATCAACTGCTAAAGCAGCTGAAGCAGAATACATAACTTTTGTGTCATGAAACAAATGCTTGCCGACTATAGGATTGTACTAGACACTCAATATTTTTTGTGATAACATAAGTGCTACAACACTCATGCATGAATGACATTGACATGCATCATCATTTCATAAGAAAATTGGTTGAAGAAAAAGCACTAATCATAGGATATGTTGAGACCGCAAAACAAATTGCTCACATTTTCACAAAGGTTTTAGATGTAGTCAGATTTGATTCCCTTAGGAAAGCCTTGATGGTAAGCTCTAATTAGTTATTTTTCTTGTACTTTTATTGTGTCCTCTTAGATGCCAAAAAATGTTGACTTCTCAAATGGAGACTAATTATCAAACTGAAATCTTTTATTGATTGATAGAATTAAGTGAGAATAATTATATTCAAGTGAAATATTGAGGGGAAATTGTGATCCTTGTTCACTTAATCTTTAAAATTGCTTATTATAATTAAATTCTGAAATTTAAAATTGCTTATTATAATTTTCTTTAATTTTTAATTCTATTATTCATTGGATAAAAATAAGAAGACATAATTTTAGTACTCTAATAAATTTTAGTGAAAAATTTTCAGTGGGATCGACACTCTACTTACACTTTATTACTTATTGCAATAACGTTCATTTGCGTTGTTTAAAATCCACAACAATATTCTCCTTAATATTTTAATTATACAAACATAGCTCATAAGGCAATCAATTAAAGCCATTAATATAAAAAAAATTAAAACCGAGTGTTAAAAGGTTGCTTCAACAAGATTGCATCCTGCTGCAGAAACCACAAAACGCACATCTTTATATATTATATATAAAAAAAAAATTGTGGTTTGTGGATCAATGTTTTTTATATATCTTGGGGATGAAAAATATTTTAATTACTAGAAAAAGAATAAATATTTAATTGAAGAATATTTTTTTTCTTAATTGGTTAAATACTTTACTTTCCATATAAATTCTATTTGTGGAAAATTGGAGATACTCAAGGAAATTATGTGTTAAGTTGACCACATTTTTGCAGCTGTTTATTTTACAAGTTCTCAGCTAAAATAAATTTTTATATTTTAGGAATTTCATATCTTAAATAAGAAAAAAGAATCTTGTGTATTTTAAAAGACAATTTGTGAAATGAATAAAATATTTTCTCTCGTTGATTTTCTAAACTAAATATTTGTCGATAACCACTAATTATTGCATGAAATATTTGATGCGAAATTTGTCAAAATGAATCTAGTTCATTTTTTGTACTAGGTTCGTGATTAATTTGCTGAGACAACTCATTTAGTTGCTATGGTAAAACATGCTATATTTAAATGATACATATCTTTTGTGTATGGAATGTTCTTCTTTCATTGCAGATTGAATTGATAGATGTGAAGTGATTCTCAAGCTATATGAAGAAGAAATCAAAGAGCGTCCAAGTAACCACTTTTGATCAATATTTTTTATCTTTTATTTTTCCTTATAATTCAAAAGTGTAAGAACTCGCCGAGCTTCTCTGTAGAGTGTTGCACCTTTGTCTTGTATTTATAAGTAGCTAACTATTGCACCTTGTTAATATTGTTTATTCATATTTCTTTGGAATAATGAGGTTTAAGTGTCTTTGGGAGAAGGCAACTACAAGGATTTCTTCTGGAGGAAGAAAGTGACATCTTCAAGAGAAGATACTTCACTGATAGTTGAAGAGATTTCAAACGTGAGAGTGAGTCGACAAAGTTAGGGAATATTGGTTAAAAAAATACTTGTGTTTCTAGTAAAGGAGTCAACCTGTACTTAGGTCAAGTGTATTTTTTTATTTGTGATAATCTTACTAATCAACTTTATAATCTGGGCATGGCCCTGTGCACTAGGAATATTGAACTGCATAAAAATCTCATGGCTTCATTTTCCTTTTAGTCTTTTTGTTTTCTGTTGCTGTGGCAAACTTATGAATTGTTAAAGTAAAGTGCTTCCGCAACTTTTTTATAATTCTACTTCAATTAAAAAGTTGTATAATTAATTACTTTGTTGTATTAAAATCCGGATTTGAATCAAACATACATTTAAAGAGTATTGTCAGAAAAGAAAAAATTAATGTAAAGTATCTAAATATATTTTTCTAGTCGATATTTTTCTAGTCAAACATACATTTAAATATATTTTTCTAGTGGTTTTTGATATCTAAGTATCTAAAGATTAAAATTAATGTATTATTTACATATTATTTTATTATTACTTGTCATGTAAGGCCCACAACCCATTTGGTAATATCTCTAAGCCATTTGGTATCATTATTCTCTAAGCTTACATTTGCACACTTTTATACACAAAACATTGTATTTTCTCAAGCATACGAAACTCAGATGGTTTTGTTCATCTGATCGTGGGTTTGAGATTTGTCAAAGGGATGCTACTATTGCCCTAGAAGCTGCAATACAGCTTGCTCAAGGATGCCTCCCTCTGCACGATCCACAAAATCCCGAGCAACCTCAAAATCCTCAGGCTCCTCAAGACCCACAACATCATGAATAACCTCAAGCAACATTAGATGGGGCCTGTCGTAGAACATAAAAAAGGGTTAAAGGCAACAATATGAATTTGGTAGGCATGATGAAAAATGCCAATCATAACCATTTGGTAGACATAACAAACAGTGTCAACCATAATGATCTGGTTGACATTATGAGCAACCACAAAGATAGAATAAGGACAAGTAGCATCCTCGAAGTCCAAGACGCTTCGTCACTAATGAACATGTTTTGCCTGGAAGAGAACCTGGAAATCCCCCAACTGGGTACAAAAGGCAACCTAATATAGGCTTTGCGATCGGAGGTCCTCCAAGGCACGGAGACGTCCCAGGGCCTAGTGACCAATGTAGACAACAAAGACCACCACTTGTAACCAAGATGATCTTGGTCTTAATGAAGGAGATTTTTACTATAGTCATACGCAATTATGACAATCTCTATACCAGGATGGACACGACCATGATGAGGGTGATTCACATTACTTTCAAGGTCAAATAAGGGGAATAGGTCGCCAGGATGACCCACATCGAGGGCAGTAGATGGCCCCACCTATGAACAATCAACCGGACAGTCAGAATTTTGGAGGACAACCAATAAATTCCAATGTTGTTGACCAGCTAGGAAAAGACGACGAGAGACAGAGAAAGGTTAATCTATTCATAAGCAGAATCGCCAATGCAGAAGTCCCAAGAAAGTTTAAAATGGTTGTTCTACCCAGCTACATCTGGAAAGAAGATCATGTGTCTCACGTCAATAAGTTTGAGATTTAAATGTGTATACAAAAGGTATCCAAAGATGCTTGGTGCAGGATATTTCCCGCGACCCTGTCTGATGCTGCACAGGAATGGTACTTTAAATTTTAACTTGGTACGGTCTCTTCATCAGGGATGTTTGTCAAAGAATTCTATTGACAGCTCTACACTGCCCGAGTACACCCAACAGAGGCAAACCAACTGGTCAATATAACACAAGGCGATGATGAACCCCTAAAAGTATATATCCAGAGGTTTATCAAAACACTTGCTCGTGCCAAGCCTGCTGAAAAATGCTGGTACAACTTATCAACGACTGGTAAATCATATGTAAAAGACCAAATTAGAACCAACATGGAAGTTTACATGGAAGATATGCTCATGAAGTCAATTAAAGCTAGAGGGCACACAAATGACCTCGAACAGTGCTTAAGATCCTTAAGAAATATCAAATAAAGCTCAATCCACTCAAATGTTCTATTGGATTTCGTTTTGGAAAATTTCATGGATTCATAGTCAATGCACGAGGAATAATAGAAAATCCTGAAAAAAATCCAAGCATTGATCTATATGAAATCATCAACTACAACCAAAGACGTGCAGAGTTAACAAGAAAGATTGCTGCTCTAAGAAGGTTTATATCAAAATCAACAGATAAGTGTGTCCTACTTTTTAACCTGCTAAGAGGCAGCAAGAAGTTAGCAAAAGGATGGTAAGGGCAAAATCAAGGTATCCAGCGATCAAGAAGCCAACTTATTGCCTACTACTTGCATCATGAAAGTTATGGTCCTACTTCCAAGATTAAGATAGGTCCTACAAAAACCTGAAGGAACTGGTCATTTATCAAAATGGGTGGCCGAATTAGGACAATTCGAAGTTACCTATCAGCCATGAGCAGCAATAAATGGACAGACACTTCCAGATTTTGTTACTGAATACGCAGGATTACAAACTACCGAGTAGGCCCCTACAATAGAATAACCTGAAAAAAAATAGATCCCTAAATGGAAATTGTTTGTTGATGGTTCTTCTAACGAGCACAATTCTGGAGAAGGTTTGATTTTAATCACACCAAAAGGACATCACTTTCAATGTGCACTCATATTTTGAATCATCGCCTCAAATAATGAAGCATAGTATGAAGCGTTGCTTGCTGGGTCAAGATTAGCAAAGGATGTTAATGCACGGTCAGTCAAAATTTACAGGGATTCACAGCTAGTGGTGAATCAAATACTAGGAGACTATCAAGCTTGAGGATTAAAATTATTCGCATATTTAAACAAATCTAAAAACTTACTAGCTCAATTTGAGAAATATTCAATACAACAGGTACCTCGTGATCAAAATTCAAATGCGAATGCTTTGGCGAAATTGACAAGTGCAAAAGATGCTGATACACTCATCATCGTTCTGTTAAACATCTAGCAGCTCTTAGTATAAAGGAAATAGACTTTAACATGGCCATTTATGTCATCGATACATGGATGACCCCCATCATAATATATCTCAAATAAGGAATATTTCATGTTGAAGGGAATGATGCAAATAAACTAAATAGGCATTCTTCTCGATACATATTAATGAACAGAGTCATGTACCGACGAGGTACTCTTTTCCATTACTAAGATGCGTCACCAAGGAAAAACCCAAGGACCTTTGACCAGAGGTACATGAAGGATTTTGTGGCAACCACGCTGGGGGTAATGTCGATCTAAAAAGATTCTACGACATGGGTACTTCTGGCCACCAATGAACGATGATGCTTTGGATTATGTGGAAAAATGTGACAAGTGTCAGCGATTCTCCAAAATCTCTCGGAGAACACCAAATGAGTTAAAATAGATATAAAGGCATTGTACATTCATTGTATGGGGAATAGATTTTATCAGCTCACTACCAATGGGAAAGGGCGGAGTCAAGTATGTAGTAGTCTCCGTCGATTACCTTACCAAAACGACAGAGCTAAGTCACTCTGAACAATAACATAAAAGAAAGTTCTTGATCTTGTAGTCAAGAATATTATTTGTCGTTATGGAATGTCAAAAAAGATTGTTTCAAATAATGGAACACAATTCAATAGCAACATGTTCACTTAATTTTGCGAGCAACATGGAATTACTAAAAGCTTCTCCTCAGTTGTATGTCCACAAGAAAATGGAGGAGTCAAAGTCGTAAACAAAACTCTGAAAGACACACTCAAGAAAAGGCTTGAACAGGCTAAAGATAGCATGGCAAGAAGAATTACCTAAAGTGCTCTGGTCGTATAAAACAACACTTCAAACCGCTACTGACCATACCCCATTTTCACTAGCATATGGATATGAAGCCATGTTGTGTGTTTAACTAGATCCTCCATCACATCAAAGGCTAACATATGATAAGAACCCAAATCATCAGCTATTAATGAAATTGATAGACTTGATCGATGAACAAAGAGAACAAGCCCAATTATGAATCCCAACCCACCAACGAAAAGTTGCTTGATACCTCAATTCCAGAGTCGTAGAAAGAAAGTTTTCCATTGGAGACTTAGTACTAAGACGATTTTTCCTAAACACTTGTGACCAAGCTTTTAAAGTACTCGGACCAGATTGGGAAGGACCCTATCAATTCGAAGAAATTCTACAACCAAGGACCTACAGCCAAAAATTCCTCAATATTGGAATGGAGAACACCTACGCAAGTATTACCAATAACACTGCTTTTTAAAGGGGTGGCTTGTATTAAAACGCATCTTGTTTATAAGTTCTGAACAAGGACTTGTCATTTGTATTGTTGGTCGCTTATAAATTGTAATGCTAGTTCTGGTCGCTTGTATGCAATTTCTTATTGTAAGACATGATTAGTCCATTTTTTCGAGTTAATAAAAGGAACTGTGCACATCCAGTTATTTCTTTCCAAATTATTGTATTATTTTTACAGGTATTTGCTCTTTAGTGTGTTGTTTTTGCTGTATTACAGGATTTAATATAAGTTCTATTGAACATCACATGGTTAAAAAGGTCATCTCAATGGCAAGTGACCAAGTTCCTTAAGCTCCTCAATCACTTAGGGGGCATAGACAAGATATAAGGCATGGGAAAAGCATATAAAAATATGTAAACACACACACAAAAGAAGCAAAAACACTTAGAATATTTTTCAAAATAGATGGAAATGTATAAATGTTATGCTAAGGTTCGGTCATCCGAGCAGGTATTTAAAATGCATGCTATATTATTAAAATACTAACAAGATTGTCTTTACATAAAGAGCATAAATGCTCGGATGTATTGAAAAATTAAGAAGGGAAAGTTGCGTGAGCAGCTGATTGTCTAGACATCACAAACAAGTTGTTCAGATGTCTTAACAAATATTATATGTCAAGTTAAAAAAACATCAGGCAGCAAGAGAAGGGTTATGGTCGACACCTGTTGTTGGGGTTTTATGCCCTAATTAAAACTCATTTTCTTTGTAATCTCATTTTATTATCAATAAAATAATAGAAATCAATATTTGACTTGGTCAATCACTTTGCTCACATGTTTTATTTTCACGATTATTTGTTTAATATAAAATTCTATTAAATATCGAGCATATAGCTAATCATATTTATAGTGAAGAAATCACTGTGGAATATAAATATGATTATATATTAAAGCATAAGTTAGTCCTAAGATTATTCAGTGCATAGAATTTACACTGACTTGCCAATCTACAATATGATCTACTTACACATTGCAGTGTTATGTTCTTTCCAGAACATTAGTGAAGTAGATAAGATCAAATGTATTTGTTACATCGTACTAGACCGATATTGACAGTAGATAGGATAAGTAAACATACCGTCATTATCTATTCTAGTTATATCATATAGTTGACCATAGGTCAATTCAATCTCAATTTTGAGTGGTTAGTATTCTAATTGATTTTATTATTTGACTTCCACTACTACAAAAAAGGCTTTTTAGGACTCACGGGGCGTGAGTCCTCTATTTGAGAGCCTCAAAATTGGGGATTTTTAGGAGTCGCAATGTTTTTAGGACTCGCATTGCGAGTCCTAAAAGCTTTATTTTTAATTTTTAAAAAATTAATTGATAGCCAAAGCTCCCGTTGGAGCTCCGACATTAACGACGACACCACCACCCCACCGATGGTGGTTTGGGAAAATGATGACTAGGCATCAAAGCCCAAGTCTCGGGGAGCATCGTGGTGGTGGTGGTTCTTCTTGGAAAGGCCTAGAATGGCCGGATTTGAACTATGATTTCTCGGACCTCCAAGGATTCCGGCGAATGTCGACTTCCAATTCTGATGAACGTTGAGTTCAATCCTTTAGTGGGTTTGGATGCCCAAAGCACAAGGAATGCACTGGTGGTGGTCATTTGGGTCGGGGTGGCTCGAGGTAGTCGGAAAACACTCAGAAGAGTTTGGGAAAAATAGCACCACCGCGACTTCAAACGACTCTAGGCGGCAAAGGGCGGTGCGTGAGGGGCTGGGCTCGCAGGGTTCGAAAGTCAGCAACCTTCTACGTCCAATGCGTCGGGGCGTGTCAATGGGGGATGGCGGCATGATGGCGGTCGGGGCCTTGGACTGACGGAGGCGGGAGAGAGTTGTAGAGGGAAAGAGGCGGGTGATTTTTTTCTTCTTCCTTTGTGTGTGCTGGTGAGAAATGATGCCCTAATATAGCCCAATTCTAAAATGATAGAAATTTTTGTCATTTTTTACTTAAAAGTTTTTAGGACACACATTGAGAGCCCTTAATACTCTTTTAGGACACCCAAAGTGAGCCCTTAAAAGTCACCACCCATATTACACTTAAATTTTCTATTCAAGTTTTTTAGGACTCACGTATGTTTTTAGGACACTCACTGGGAGTCTTAAAATGTGTTTTTGAGGACTCTCAATGAGTGTCCTAAAATGTCCAGGAACTTTTGTTAAAAAAAAAATTCAAACTTTTAGGACACACATCAGTTTGCGAGTCCTAAAAAGTCAATGAGTTGTTTTTAGGACTCGCATTTAGGTGAGTCTCCTAAAAGGATGTTTTTGTAGTAGTGTTCTTCGACTTGTTCGTTACCGGCTTACCCTACATACGCCCATACTTACTTCTTGGGAACTCAGTAGTATAATTGAGTGGGAGTGTTAATCATAGATATGAACATCTATAGCATCTAATGAAGAAGTAGAATGATGGTTTCCCTTTAGTTTGGTTCAAGGAGCTAAATGATAGATATCTCATTTTAGTAATTCATATTAGTTTATTGAAATATCATTTACAAGGAACTAAGTGTTTTACTGATAAAATACAATGATGGGTAAAACGGTATTCTAGTCCCATCTCATTGCAGACCATCTATAGAGGATTGAGTGATAATTATGGTTGTAACAATGGATAACTAATAACGTATCTATATTTTTTATAGAGCGTTCTATATATTCAAGAGTGCAATTCCGAGTGTTTAGTGGAGTCATGAGGAATTAATAAGTTAGCAAATTTATGATAACTTATTGGAGCTTGATTTCATAGGCCCATCATACCCATTTTACCTTGGATAAAATCATCTATATAGTCTCAATTAATTGATTTAATTATCAATTAGAATTATCAATTTTGATCAGGTCAATTTTAGATAGTTTCACAGAGATATACAGTTTAGAGAAGAAAAGACATTTTAGGACAAATGTATTAATTAAGACTAATTGGTGTCTAAATTAATAAATAAGTTCAAATCAAGGTTCACATTATAAATAATTAATTTGATAAAAGATTTAAATAATTATTTAATAAATTAAATTAATAGAAAATAATACAGGTCTTGATTTTAAATCCAACGGGCTTATAATTAAATAAGAAACTTCACATGCCTAAAGCCCATGAGAATTTTGACCTAATGGCTGATATTATCTATTATTTTATTGATTTTTTAATTAAAATAAATGACCTAATTTTTCCTATAAAAGGAATGCTAATTGAGAGTTGAAATCAGATTTTTTGAAGACGATCTGACAGAAGATCTGAAGATCTAGTCTTGATGCTCTAGGTTTTAGATTCTCTCTATAGCATAAGTCATTTTCTGAGCCTCAATATTCTCTGCTATTCTTCTTCTCTTTGTATCTATCTAATGTGTTGAAAATTGTCCAGTCTAGTCTAGGTGATTCTATGGATACATTGGAAGACTATGAAGAAATTTGAAGATCGGTTCAGTTTCTTGGTGATACCCTGCAACAGAAATGTTTCAAGGGTTAGAGAAACTGAAGGAATGACTAATACATTCTGATGTGTATAATGTAAGTGTTCTTATCATTATCTCTGTTTAAATTCAATTTTAGAAACATGTTCTAGGTTGTCTTATATTAATTTGTTTAATATATGATTTACATGAAAATAAACAAGATGCTGTATAAGTTTTCCCAACAACTGGCCTCAAAGCCTTTGGTAATATTTATTTTTATGAATGAACATGTATGAAATTGATTGATATGTTAGGATATTAATTGGATGGTACAATTGGTGCGTGTGTTATGTTTTCTTATGTAAATTTAGCAATAATTTGGTTTTTTTTTATTGTTGTTTTGGGATTGAAAAATTGCACAGATTTTTTAAAAAAATGGACTAATTGGGCAATGTGCATGGAGGGCACGCATGAAACAGCCGCCGGGACTCCGGCCTACGGACGTCCCTATGGATTCATACAAACGTCCGTACATGGTCAGCGTCGAACTGCGCGACTACACTTTTTCGTAAAAAAAAATTATTTTTTATTTTTTTAAATTGGATATTTTGTGGAGTTAAGTTTAAAATATTTTAAATTGATTATGTGATTATTTTAGATATTTTAGTTTTTAAAAATATTTTGAATTGATTATCTGATAATTAAGATTTTTTTTTTGTTATAAATGAAATATTAAAATTAATTATCTGATTAATCAATATATTTTTATTGTTTTAAATATTTGAAATTGGTTATTAGATAATTTTAGATATTTTAGATATTTTAAATTTGGGTAAAAGATATTTTAATATTTTAAAATTTGTTAAAATATTTAAAAATAAAATATCTTGTCATTCCTAATTTAAATTAATTATTTAAATATTGAATTTTGTTTGATAAATTCTATCTTAGTTAATTTAATATTTTTCAACATGTTAATTAATTATGGTATTTTTGCAAAATAGTATCTTGTTGAGGTATATTTGCATAATTTAATAATACATGTTCATATAGTAACATGTTAGGCTCATCAAATTAGTAACATATCAAGCATCATTATTAAGTGAATTTTTTCATTTGCGCTTTAAATATAAGTATAATGATGTCCCAATTTTTTTGTTTGAAAAATGTGGGAAAACTCAAACAAAACTTTCTTAAAATGTTAAGTTTTATTTGAGCCCAATTGAACATGTAAAGTTTAAATTCCTCTCTTGGGTGATTCCACTTGTGAAGACCCATTTTCTTTGCATTGTTAGATTGGGTCTAATCAATTGAATAACAATTAATAAAACGAAGGTTTAAATTCCTGTCTTTTGGACCTTGTATGGAAGTATGGAGGCCTTACTAATGGGAACGACATACTAGACCCAACCCTCCACCATACAAGCCCAATTGTTAAGGCTCATTTGCCTATGTTGGACTTAATTGTATAGGTTCATTATAATAGTTAAACCTAAATATTGATTAGCAGCAAATTAATTTTAAGTTAGTTGAATTTGTTTCAATGTGACACTTTAGAATTAATAGAAGATTATAGGACTTTGGTTTTAAATATTTAATTTTACAATTTTTTGGAGAACCATAGTGATTAATTTTCGAAAAAATTAATAATAAAAATATTATTTTAATAATGAGCTTATTTTAAGAATTATATTTAATCCCCACCGTCGGTTTAACAAGGTCAATAGCTTAATGGGGCCTCGAGACGCTTTGATTCGTCCCCCTACGGAAGGTGTTCATTAGTTATTTTGACAAGGTTAGATTTCAAAAGATAGATAATTTGAGGTCAAAATTATACTAGTATCACCCCTACGGTGACTACTAAGACTAAATCTATGATTATCGAAACCGTGGGTCTAGCTCATAAAATAAGAGATTTTGTTTTCTTATTTTGATCAAATAGTAGGCTGTTAATAATGGTGTCCATTATTAAATTAGTTTACAAATCTATTTAACTAATGATATTTTTTTACTCTCTCCAAGAATGACAACAATATCATAGATTAGTTAAAAACCTAAAGAAATAGAGATATGATTATTTTGGTATTTTTTTCCATATCTTCCATATTTATGGTATATGTTGTGCAATTTCTTGAAATTAGAGTGAATAGAAGTTTTATTGAGCAACAAAATTATAGATTTCTATTTATTGATAACCGGTAGTTTTAAGTAGGGTTGTGTATGAGTTTACTCCCATTATTTCTCCACTTTCTATGGAGAAACTTACTGGAACTTCCTTAAGCGGAAGAAGAATATCAACACAGTGTTGATTGGTGACAAGGCTGAATTCGTCATGATTGAGGAATCTCCAAAAGTTCCAGCTGAAGGAGATCCCAAGTTTGTAAGAGATAAATATGAGTGTTGGCAGGCAGCTAATAACAAGGCACGACACTGCATGTTGACTAGTATGGTCGACATTCTCAAGACAAAGATGGAGACTATCGAGACGGCCTACGAAATCATGGATCAGCTCCAAGAGACGTTTGGTGCAAAGTCTGTGCAGACTCGTTTTGAGGCCACCAAGAAATATTCCAATGCTCCGATGGCACCATCTCCATACGTTCGTGATAAACTCAACTATGATCTGACGCAGCTCATGAACGAGCTTCAGGCTTTCGAGTCTATCAAGAGTTGACCTAGTAAGGGAGGAGAAAAGAGCACTGCTATTGCTGCTGATCCAGCTAAGGCTGAAACAAACCAATCTTCATCTTTGAATGATGGAAACTAGAGAAAAGATGGACAAAACAACAACCCCAAGCCTGCAAAGGCTGCAAAGACAAGTGCACAGACGCCTAAGGGGAAGAAAAAGAAAAACAAGAAAGGTAAAGGTAAATTCTTTCACTACAAAGAGAAGGGGCATTGGAAACAAGATTGCCCCAAGTTTCTAGTAGCGACAAACAAAGGTAATGATTATAGTTCATTTATCTTAGAAACATGTGTTTTAGAGAATGATAAATCTGTTTGGATTATTGATTCTAGATCCACTAACCATGTTTGTAACTCTTTAAAGCTTCTTGAATCGTGGGAGGAAATGGATGAAGGCGGCTTAAAGCTTAGAGTTGGGAATGGAGGGTTCGTTACAGTCCAAGCCAGAAAAAGAGCTCGCCTGAAGTTCGAAAATAAATATTTAATTTTGAAAGATGTATTTTTTATTCCAGATTTTAGTAGAAATTTAATTTCAGTTTCCATGTTGCAATTAGAACAATTTGTTATGACTTTCACAAGTTCTAATATATCTATTTCTTTCAATGGATCACAATTGTGTATTGCGTGTTTGGAAAACGGGTTTTATATTCTGCGACCTAACAAACCCCTCGCTCTTAATAATGATTTACTCAAAGTAGCTAATCCTAGGACCAATAAACATCAAAAGACTGATAACGATAACATGACGTATTTATGGCATTTGAGACTAGGTCGCATTGGCTATGATAGAATTCAAAAGCTTACAAAGAACGAGTCTTTGAAGGAACTCACCTTAGGTGAATTACCTGTATGTGAATCTTGTCTAGAAGGCGAACTAACCAAGCGCCCATTCTCTACAAAGGGTGATAGGGCCAAAGAACCACTTGGACTTGTTCATTCAGATGTTTGTGGACCTTTGAATGTACAATCCAAGGGTGGTTTTGAGTATTTCGTCACTTTCATTGACGATTACTCTAGATAATCATATCTTTACCTAATGCATAGGAAATCAGAAACATTTTCAAAGTTTCAGAAATTCCTAGCTATGTCTCAGAACCAATTACGTAAAATGTTAAAGATCTTGCGATCTGAAAGGGATGGAGAATATTTGGATATGCAGTTCCAAGATCATTTAACTTAACTTGGGAATTTACACAACTTACTATTGTTTGTACTCCGCAACAAAATGGTGTAGCGGAACGCGGGAACAGAACTTTATTGGAAATGGTTAGATGCATGCTTAGTTACTCAACTCTTCCAACTTCATTTTTGGGACATGCAATTGAAATTGCGAATGACATTCTGAATGTCGTACCGTCCAAATCAATCCCCAAAACACCATTAGAACGCTAGAATGGTCATGAACTTGGTTTACGTCATTTTAGAATCTGGGGGTGTCCCGCCCACTTACTGAGGAAAAAGGAAGGAAAGCTAGAACCGCGAGCCTAAGTTTGCATGTTTGTTGGCAATCCTAAAGGCACTTGGGATGGAATTTTCTATAGTCATTCAAAAAAGAAAGTGTTTACTTCTACAAATGCTACTTTTCTTGTAGATGACTATGTCCAAAACTTCAAACCGCACAGCAAAGTAGTTTTAGAGGAGATGGTTGAAGAATTGAATCCAACTAATGTTCCATCGTGATCAACACTAGTTGATGATGAAATTCCCACTCTTCATGTCCAACCGATGCAAGTTGATTTAAATGAAGAATGTACCACTGTCTGAGTACATAGTTGCGTCTGAAGCAGCTAAGGAAATAGTCTAGCTAAAGAAGTTCTATTCAGATCTTGGTGTTATTCCATATATGGATAAACTGCTTGTGTTGTTTTGTGACAATACAAGAGCGATAGCCAACTCGAAAGAACCTCGAGGTCACAAGAGGCATAAGCATATACAAAGAAAGTATCACATAATTCAAGAATATGTGGCCAGGGGAGATGTGAAGGTTATTAAGATTGCATCTGAAGACAATCTTGCAGATCTATTTACAAAGACAATACTAGAAGCTACATTTGATAAGCATATCAAGGATATGAGATTAGTAAAATTAATACATTAGTTTCAATTAGTGCAAGTGGGAGGTTGTTGGGGTTTTACGCCCTAATTAAAACAAAATTTCTTTGTAATCTCATTTTATTATCAATAAAAGAATAGAAATCACTTTTTGACTTGGTCAATCACTTTGCTCACATGTTTTATTTTCATGATTATTAGTTTAATATAAAATTCTATTAAATCCCGAGCATATAGCTAATTGTATTTATAGTGACGTAATCACAGTGAAATATAAATATGATTCTATGTTCAAACATAAGTTAGTCCTAAGATTATTCAGTGCACAAAATTTACATTGACTTGCAAGTCTATGATATGATCTACCTACACATTGTAGTGTTATGTTCTTTCAAAAACATTATCAAAGTAGATAAGATCATATGTATTTTTTACATTGGACTGGACCGATATTGACAATAGATAGGATCAATAAACATATTATTATAATCTATTCTAGTCATATCATAGTTGACCATAGGTCAATTAAATCTCAATTTTGAGTTATTAGTATTCTAACTAATTGTATTTGTTACCCATAAAATTAGCATTGGTGACGTGGCAAGTAATCCCTGGACACGTGGCTGACACCTGGAAACGTTCTGCTAAAGTATCGACCAGAGGACACATTAGAAGCAATGTAAGCCTGTCTTACCCGCGACCAGTCTGGTCGATAGTTCCGTGTACAAGCCGACATTTATGGGAAGATCTTTATGAATCCCGAATTTATCTCACACAATCTCTTGGGTATCCGATTAGTGAGGAGAGAATATCTGTAACAATCTTTTGTAATCCCCCTTGAGCCTATAAATATCAAGAGATAGCTCAAGGGAGGGGACTTTTGGCTTTTGATACGTGAGAGATTATAGTAATTATCCTAGAAATATCGTATTGTTCTTGAGAAAGTGGTGAAACTCATTGAACCCTAGTTCTTTGATCACTCTTCTAGTTTTTATATCAATATCATTCTAAGTGGACGTAGGTCATTACCAGATCCTAGGGCCGAACCACTATAAAATACTGTGTCTTATTTACTTTTGTCATTACGTTATTTTCATCTCTTTCATTTATATCAAGCATATTTTGACTCCGTGTCAGTTGGCCAAATCTTGGGTCAACATTCTGGTGCTTTCATTGAGAGCTTGATTTATCGTTGTTGAGAAAACTAATGGCGAAAGCTGGAAAGAAAACTGGACAGGCGGCCGCCGCTGCACCGTCAAACCCGCCACCTCCTCCTCCTCCCACAAGCATGGTGGAGGATGAGCCACAACTAGACTTTGAGGAGGAGGAAATGGATGATGCAACGCTGAAGAGTACCCTGGGCGCGTTGCAGGAAGAGCTGGCTAGTCTGAGAGCCAGTCAGGATACTGCCGCTGAAGTTATGGCGCGGCAGCAGCAAGAGATTGAACGGCAGCGCGCGGAATTGAGCGAAAGGCAGGCGGAGGTGGACCGCCGCCAGAACGAAGCCATGGCAGCCCTTGAAGCAGCCTTTTTATTGGCCAGAAATCAGACTGCACCTGCCTCGCAGCTTGACCAACCGGTGAATGGTCCACCCCAGAGGGGTCCTAATCCAAGCCCACCGATCCAGCCTTCGAGTCCGCAAAGGCCCGAGCAGCCTCAGATGCCCCATGACGATGTCCCACAGGATCCTGAAGCACAGCCACCATCCCAAGCTGCTCGGGGTAATCCCCCGCAACAGTGGCAGAATAGGGTCGAGCATCAGCCTCGCAGCCCTAGACGTCGTAGGGATGATGGGCCGAACCTACCGAACAAAGGTCAGTACCCTCCTGGCAACAAGAGAGATTCAGAGTTAGGCTTTGTGGTCCGGGGCCCCCCACGGCACGATGATGCACGAGGACACCACGACCAGCACAGGCCACCCTCTAACGCTCGGGATGGTTCAGCCAGGAACGGACATCGAGGGAATAGTCGATCTCACCATAGCCAGTCGAGGTTCAGAGATGGCCACGGATACAATGAGGTCGACTCAAGCAAGGGAAATGCCGGTGGGAGGAATGGAGAAAGAGGTAAAAGCAGGAGCCAGGTACCTCAAGATGACCAACCAAATAGACAGGATGCTGGGGGGCAGCCCAGACAAAATAATGTCTTCAACCGCCTCGGGGGTAGTGAGCAGCGGAGAAGAGAAGAGGACCTGAGAGATGTACTCAATGATCGCCGCGAGAGGCATGGCGAGAACGTCCCCCCAGCAACAGAGGCCACCGCGATTCCTACCGCAGTGCAGGCCCAGATAGACGCACTCAACCAGGCTGTGCAGCAGCTAGTCGGGGGAAGGACTTCTTACATCGACCATGATAGGAGAAAAGGCACTCCTTTCGTACAAAGGATAGCTAATGTCGAAACTCCCAGCAAATTCAAGATGCCTACGCTTCCAAACTTTGACGGCTATGGAGACCCAGTCTCGCATGTCAATAAGTTTGAAATTCAGATGGACATTCAGAAAGTGTCCGAAGACGCTCAGTGCAGGATCTTCCCTGCAACACTTTTTGAAGCTGCGCAGGAGTGGTTCTTTAAGTTCCATCCCGCAAGCATTGTTTCTTGGGAAATGTTCGTACGGGAGTTCTACGGACAGTTCTATGCTGGTCGTGTGCACCCAACTGAAGCAAACCAGCTAGTCGAAATTCGCCAGCAGGACGGGGAGTCAATAAAGGATTACGTCCAGCGCTTTATGCGAGCGGCGGCTGGAGCAAAAATAGTAAGAGACGAAGGCAAGATGATGGCCATTACCACAGGGGTTAAACGTTGCTCTCCCCTCTGGAAAAGTCTCTGAAAAGAAGGAGTGAGAACTACCCAAGAATTCTTAGACCGAGCTGACCGCTACATCAAGCTCGAAGAAGCCATTGCTGATGATGGCAAACCCTCGAACAAGGGTAAGAAGGCCGCCGAACCCGCCAAAGCCGCCAATGGTTCCAAACCTAATGGCAACGGCAAAGGCAATGGGAACGGCAACGGTAATGGCAAGAATGGTGGAAAACGGCCGTATAACGAGCCTTCCACCTCCGATAACAAACGAGCTAAGGGTAATCGTTATGAGCCTCGGTTCACTAACTACACTACCCTCGTTGAGTCTCGGGGAGAGGTTTACCAGGCCACAAGCTCCAGTGTGCCTTACAAGAAACCTGGACCCATTCGAAAGGACATTTCAAAAAGAGACACCACCAAGTTCTGTCGTTACCATAACGACTACGGACATGACACTAATGAATGCAACCAGTTAAAAGAAGAAATCGAGTTCCTTATTAGACAAGGACACTTGAGAAGATACGTACGGTCCTCGGGAAATTCCCAACGAGAAACTCCAGGTGGCAACGAGCAGGCGTCCACACGCCAACGCTCGCCACCATTACTGCCCACCCCCATTGCTGGAACACTCTTAACCATCTGTGGAGGCCCGCACCTCGCGGGAAATAGCAGAAAGGCCAGAGAACGATATGCTCGGACTCTGCGCCATGACCAGGACATCGAGATGATGATTGTGGAGGACAGTGCACCAAAAAAGGCTCGGTCAGAGGAAGGTGAGATAACCTTCTCTGATGGCGATGCTCAACACGTCCGGTTCCCACATTCCGATCCGCTGGTTGTGGATATCCAGATGGCCAATATGATGGTGAAGAGAGTACTGGTCGATACAGGAAGTTCAGTGAACATCCTGTATAAGTCAACACTGGAACGCATGAAATTGTCCGTAAAAGACTTGGAGCCCTGCAATCAAACGATATACAGCTTCTCTGGAGAAGGACTCCCCCCAGCCGGAATGATCAAACTCCCAGTAACGACAGGTACAGCGCCTGCAACAAGGACATTACTCGCCACTTTTGTAGTGGTCGATTGTCCTTCGGCGTACAACGCCGTTATTGGAAGGCCCATACTAGCTGATCTACGGGCCGTCATCTCTATGTGGCACCTAGCCATGAAGTTCCCAATAGACGCGGGGGTAGGACGCATTTTGGGAAACCAAAGAGAAGCCAGGGAGTGCTACAACGCCTCGATCACAAAGGCGAAAAGCGGAGCACCGAGGAGCACTGCCCCAGATAGATTGCAGATGGCAGTTGATACGCAAGCCCAATCAGGTGATGAAGTCACCAAATAGGGTGTTGCCCAAAGTGAGGATGGAGATTTGGATCCTCGCTTTGGGGATTTTGAAGAAAATGTTGGACCCGTCGAGGACCTGGAGGAGGTCCAACTCGACGAAGAAGACCCAACCAGAGTCATAAAGGTTGGGAAAAACTTAGAGCCTACCACGAAGCACGCACTGGTGGAATTCTTGCAAGAGAACCAGGAAGTTTTCGCCTGGTCGCATAAAGACATGGTTGGGATAGATCCTGCAGTAATCAGCCATGTCCTGAATATAGACAAGACCTTTCCACCCGTGCAACAAAAAAGAAGGCTGCTCGATAAAGACAGATCACGAGCCTTAAAAGAAGAAGTGGAAAGGCTAAAGGAGAATGGATTCATAAGGGTGGCTTTTTATCCGTCGTGGGTCTCCAATCCGGTGCTGGTCCCCAAGCCTAACGGCAAGTGGCGGACCTGTGTGGATTTTACAGACCTCAATAAAGCCTGCCCAAAAGACTGCTTCCCACTCCCAAGGATCGACCAGCTGGTCGATGCTACTGCAGAGCACGAGATCCTCTCATTCATGGATGCATATTCGGGCTATAACCAGATTAGCATGCATCCCCCTGATGAAGATCACACCAGCTTTCGGACCGATACGGGCTTGTATTGCTACAAAGTAATGCCCTTCGGACTGAAAAACGCAGGTGCGACTTACCAGCGGCTAGTCAACCACATGTTCAAGGAGCAAATCGGTGTAAACATGGAGGTATATGTGGATGACATGCTGGTAAAATCTAAGAAAGCAGAAGGGCATGTGAGGGATTTACAAGAGTGCTTTAATGTGTTAAACAAGTACCAAATGAAATTAAATCCCCTCAAGTGTTCCTTTGGAGTCGGATCAGGGAAGTTTTTGGGGTTTATCGTAAATTCAAGAGGAATCGAGGCCAACCCCGACAAGATAAAGGCCCTGATCGACATGAAGTCGCCAAAAAGGATCAAAGATGTACAAAGTTTAGCCGGGAGAATCGCAGCCCTAAGTAGATTCATTTCAAAATCAACAGACAAGTGCGTCCCATTCTTCAATCTACTTAGGGGGAATAAAAAGTTTGAGTGGACAGAACACTGCGAGCAAGCATTCCAGGCGCTGAAAGCTCATATGGCACAGCCTCCCATCTTATCAAAGCCGATCAAAGGAGAAACTTTGTTTATTTATCTGGCGATTACTGAAGTTGCTGCCAGCGCGGTGCTAGTGAGAGATGAAGAAGGAGCACAAAAAGCAGTCTACTATGTCAGCAAGAGACTGATCGGGGCAGAATTGAGATATCCGCCAATCGAGAGGTTAGCATATTGCTTAATCCTTGCCTCTAGAAAGCTGCACCCCTACTTCCAAGCTCATCCTATCACGGTTCTAACTTATCAGCCCCTTCGGCAAGTCCTCCAAAAACCTGAGGCGGCTGGGCGATTGTTAAGATGGGCAGTCGAATTAGGGCAGTTCGACATAACCTATTCATCGCGAGCAGCAATAAAAGGACAAGTCTTAGTCGATCTTATTGCAGAGTTCACCGAACTCCCAGATAGCGAGCAATGCGAACAGCCTGAAGCACCCGAGCCTCAAGACAAAACTCCTTCGTGGAAGCTATTCACGGATGGTTCATCCAATGAATCCCACGCTGGAGCGGGAGTGATATTGATAATGTCGTAAGGGCATCGATTTCACTGCACTATCAGGTTCGACTTCACTGCATCAAACAATGAAGCTGAATACGAAGCACTCCTCGCTGGATTGAGAATGGCAAAGGATATGAGCATAAAGACGCTTGATATCTACAGTGATTCACAGCTGGTGGTGAATCAGGTCCTTGGAGAATATCAAGCGCGAGGTTTGAAAATGGTAGCCTACTTAAACAAAACAAAGGACCTGCTAGCCCAGTTCACGAAGTACACCCTCCAGCAGATCCCGCGAGATCAGAATTCAAACGCGGATGCCTTAGCCAAACTCGCGAGTGCAAAGGACGCTGACACTTTGAACATTGTGCCAGTTGAAAGACTAAGTAAGCAGAGCATACATGCAACTGAGTCCAGTATGGAGATTCGAATGGAGGATACATGGATGGCGCCTTACTTCGAGTATCTGAAAAATGGTACGCTCCCAATAGATAGGAACAAAGCCAGAACTCTGCAAAGACGAGCTGCTAGGTACATACTGGTCGATGGTGTTATGTACCGAAGAGGATTCTCAATGCCACTACTCAGGTGCGTTACACTAGAAAAGGCTAAGGAACTCATGAAGGAGGTGCATGAAGGCTTCTGCGGGGATCACGCTGGGGGGCAGAGTTTGGCAAAAAAGATTCTAAGGCAAGGCTACTTCTGGCCAATGATGAACGAGGATTCGATGGAGTATGTACGAAGATGTGATAAATGTCAAAGGTTCTCCAAGATTCCACGAGCAGCTCCAAATGAACTGAAGCAGATGTAGAGCCCGTGGCCTTTTGCGGTATGGGGGATAGATTTGATTGGATCCCTGCCTACAGGGAAAGGCGGAGTAAAGTACGCAGTTGTGGCAATTGATTACTTCACCAAATGGGCCGAAGCTGAACCACTCGCAACCATCACGACCAAGAAAGTTCTTGATTTTGTCATCAAGAACATTGTATGCAGATATGGTTTGCCCAGGAAGATAGTTTCAGACAACGGGACCCAATTTGACAGCGACTTATTCACCGATTTTTGCGAGAGGCATGGAGTTATTAAAAGCTTTTCTTCAGTTGCACACCCCCAAGCAAACGGGCAGGTCGAAGCCGTAAACAAGACTCTTAAAGACACCCTGAAGAAAAGACTTGAAGAAGCTAAAGGAGCGTGGCCAGAGCAGTTGCCTGAAGTCCTCTGGTCGTATAGAACGTCTCACCGAACAGTAACAGGACATACTCCATTTTCCCTAGCCTATGGGTATGAGGCCATGTTGCCTGTTGAGTTAGATCCCCCCTCACATCGATGTTTGACTTACGACCAGGATCAGAATAGCCAGCTAATGATGGAGTCCCTAGACTCAATTGATGAGATACGAGAGAAATCTCAACTCCGAGTTGCTGCATATCAGCAAAAAGTCGCCCGGTACTTTAACTCCAAAGTTAAAGAAAGAAAATTCAACGTCGGTGACTTGGTGTTACGACGAGTTTTCTTAAATACCCGCGACCCTACTGCTGGAGTGCTCGGACCCAATTGGGAAGGACCTTACCAAATTGAAGAAGTCCTTCATCCAGGCACATACAAACTTGCACGCTTAAATGGAGATCTCGTTCCCCGCTATTGGAATGGAGAACACCTGCGCAAGTATTATTAGTAAACAGCCCTTTTTAAAGGACTGGCTTGTATTAAATTTCAATTTTTACAAGTTTTGCAAAGAGGGTTAGCCACGTTGTATGGCTAACTGCTCGTATATGTAAGGTTCTATTATAGAATCACTCGTAAAGACATGTTTAGTCCATTTTTAATACGAGATTATAAGGGACTGTGCGCAGCCAGTCATTCTTGCCAACCTTTGTGAATTTACATTTACAAGTATTTGTTCATTACGTGTGTTGTTTTCCTGTACTACAAGTATCATTTTTCCGCACGAACAGGAATGTTCGAACAGGCCATGGTTAGGGCAAGTGACCAAGGACCTAAAGCTCCTCGATCACTTGGGGGGCATATAAGGCACATCGATAGCAAATCATACTCGCAAGGTCTGTAAACACATGAACAAAATGAGTAAAAGCATGCTACAGTACTTAGAATATTTTTCAAAATTTATGTTTTGTTAAGTCATGCCAAAGTACTATGCTAAGTTCAGTCATACGGACAAATGTTATAGTAAATAAAGATATTATAGCATCAAGATTTAAGCTTTTACACCGCAAGCATCGCTGCTTGGATGTAACTATTCAAGTAAAAGAAAAAAGATTTGCTGCCCGTGCAGCAAAGTTTAAAAAGAAATTATTGTCTTTACATCACGACCCGTGGGTCGTATAGCCAAAAAGAAAGAAAAAATAAATGAGAAAGTTTAAGAGGCATTTGGGGCCGGAGGGTCCTGGGCAGCATCCTGGTTGGTCGCGTCCTCGACAACTTCTTCCTCTTCCACACCAACGATGCTTGGAGAGGCAGGGATCCTCAATCTTGCCTCCTCCTCGGCCAGTTGGGCAGTGCAGCGAGCCAACTCAGCAGCCCTGACTTCCTCCGAAAGATAGCTAAAGTCGGCACCCTGATTATGTTTCCAGAAGTTGTAGAAACATCGGAGCATCGTCCTCTTGTACTTTTCAAGATTTTTGGAGTTGTCAAGCTCCAGCTGCTTCACCTTGCCTTCAAGAGTGACAATAGCCTCATCCTTGGACTTGAGTGTCTCTCCCAGATGCTTGATCTCGCGAAGATGGGTTTGGTTGGAATCTCGATACTGCTGCCTCAACTTTACTGCGGCATCTTTTGCAGCTTCAGCCTCTGACAATTTGGTCACCGCAGCATCCCTCTCTCGAGCCATTGCCTCCAACTCCTTGGCATGCCTAGCCTCAGCAGCCGAAAGCTCCTCAGCCGCCTTCACTTGATGCCTCTCAGTCGCCTTTGCCTTGGCCTGCTCGATGGAAGCCTGGATACGGGTACGAGCAGTGATAGCAGATTGCAAGGCCTGTGAACAAAGGAAAAAGTTAGAACCTGCCGTAAAGAATAAAAGACTAAGGCTTAAAAAAGTGAAGAAGTACTTACACTGGAGATTTCATTCAGGGCCCTATTCAGAACCTGGTCAGGCCCCAAGTTTTCAGCCTCGACCATTGCATCCCTGACATGGTCACCTTTGCCAATGCGGTCAAGGCGATCCCTAGCTGATCGAAGGGTACGGCTCATGAGTTTAGCCCCGAGATCTTCGTCACGGATAACTCCCTCTCTGGCAGGCGCAGCCGGAGGATTTGGTGGGGCAGGAGTATTCTGCTTCTCAGTAGGAGCTGGTGGATGAGTTTGCCCCGTTGGCCCAGGAGTCTGCCCAGTTGGCGCGTCCTTGGGAAGGTCTTCTGTTCGACCCTTCTTGGCTGGAGGGCCTCGGCTGGATTCGCCAGTTCTCCTCTTGGATCTCCATTGGAGTTGGGGAATCTCCTCTTCCTCCTCGGCCTGGTACATGTCAAAGATATTGGGAGTGGCCATATCTGCATGCAAGTAAACACAGAAAACTGATAAGAATGAGAGGCAAATGGAAATACATTATATGCAACAGAAGAAAGGCAACAAAGTGAATACCCAAGCTACAACTACTGGTCGCTACACTATTGACTCTATTAGTCATATACTCATTATCTGGCATGAAGAAGTCTGGCCCTAATTTTGGAGTATACGTAAAATTGCCTTCCCCGTCGAACAAATAACAGGGAATTGGCAAACCATTTAAAAGTAAAACAGTGTTACCATTATCATCAGAGGACTCTCCCAAGTCCACAGCTGGCTCTTTGGCCTTTTGTTTCTCCTTGCCTTGGGGACCAGAAGGCCTTTCTGCGGAAGGATTGCCCATGGGCTCCCTAATAGTAATCCCTGTTGGCCTCCTCCGAGGAGGAGACACGGGAGGTTGCTGCTCGGGAACCCCCTCGGCAGTGGCTTCGTCCACCACGGACCCTCTAGTTTCATGGCGAGGAGCCAGGAGGCTAGACCACCTCAAGTTTTCTTCAATCACCAGGATCTTGACGCTTTTTGTTGCGTCGGACATCCTGGCCAGAGTGTTAGACCTCAACACCATGGCTGGTGTTGGGGTCGGACGTAACCAAGGGCCTGAAAAGCAGATTATGGTTTAAGAAAAATGAAAGGAGACACCGTAAAAGTATCGACCAGTCAGAAATGGTGCTTACCTCCTCGTGCGAAGGCCAGGTTGTTGCTGGATATGTCCGGGGTAAGGAAGTACTCCTTATTGTATTGCCCCACATTCGAGATGTGCGTTGTGTCACTCAGGAATGTTCGATTGGTTTCCTAGTGACAAAAATGGAAGAAACCCGTTCCGTGTTGTTGCGGGTTAGACTTGAGGTCAAAGAGGTAGTTGACCTCGTGGGGTGAAGGTTCTGGCCATTTCTTAAGTTTATACAGGATATAGAGTGCGGTCAGCATTCTATATCCGTTTGGAGTTATTTGGAAGGGGGCAACACCAAAATAATTGGCCACCCCCACAAAAAAGGAATGAAGAGGGAGATAAGCTCCCGCCTCAATATGATACCGAGACCAGGCGTTGTTGATACCTCCGGGGAGGTTAGCCCTCTGATCTGCGGCAGGTTGAATAATGGAAACCCCTGTGAGGGGGAATCTTCTGAAGCAGTTAGCAATCATTCGAAGAGTTACTGAATTGGCTGGGGAAGTATACCACTCGACATCAGGCAAGTTCTGATGGCGAGGGCTGGCCCTAATTTGGATATTAGGGTCAGGAACAAGATTTTCTCGACCACTAGTCGAGGGAGCCCTTACCTGCGAATCAGGACGGGCAGGAGAATTTGGGTTGTCTTCAGACTCGGGTCTTTTCTTGCCTGAAGATTTGGAACGGGCCATTGAAGGAGAAGGATGGGGTCTGGAAGAGGATCGCGAAAAAGGTATCTCCCTGACATGGTCAGCTGGTTGTTCTTCTCCCTCGAGCAGCTGGGCGAGGAGGTCGTCGTTAATAGGCCTTTCACCTCCCCATAAATCTGGCATTAAAGTCTACATACAGAAGAATGGGGAGGTGAGGATAGAAAACTTTTAAAAGCTTTTTAAAATAACGCTGGTCGAGTATAAAAATTAAGTTTTTATACAACAGCATTCTAACGAAAGGCTAAATTTTTCTACACGAACAGTTTGAAAAACGGATCAAAGGGTGAAAGTAAAAAGTTTTTCTGAAAAAGCTTTTTCAACTCCCCTTAGGGCGGGAAAAATTTATTTTTCAACTAGCCTAAAGATCGAATTTTTACTTCGATTTTACGTCCTAAAAAGCATGATCCCGGATTTTAAACTAACTCGTAACCCTATTTCGCCTACAAAATGTTCTGTCTACAAGCGTCTCAAACCAGAAGCAGATAAACTCAAATAGTGCACAATCAGAAGCATGCATCAAAAAAAAAAAAATAGAAGCGTGGGAACTCGAAAACTTACCAAGAAAAGTGATCGTGGAGATGGAAGAAAGATCTTCGAAGATTAAGGAGCTCTCGAACGGGGTCCTGAAAGTGCAGACGGAACGGTCTTCAGGAACGTTAAGGGCTCTGAATTTTAGGTTTTCTTGTGGAAACGATGGCATGCGTAAAAAGAAAATAAAGGCTTTGAAGCTCTTATATAAGTTTGTTCCAGATGGTAAAAAGTATAATCATTAGTTTCCCTTTTTCAAAGTATGGGGAAGCGGGATGGCCGTCGAAATCTTTTCTGGGGAACCGAAGGGATGTGATTGGACAGAGGTAGGTTGCTTTTTTCAAGAACACACGAAGGGTTTTGACACGTCAGGTGGGGTTACCGAAGAGTCGTTCGTCCAAAAGTTTATTTACTGCTCGTGATAAATAAACTTGGGGGGCAAATGTTACCCATAAAATTAGCATTGTTGACGTGGCAAGTAATCCCTGGACACGTGGCTGACACCTGGAAACGTTCTGCTAAAGTATCGACCAGAGGACACATTAGAAGCAGTGTAAGCCTGTCTTACCCGCGACCAGTCTGGTCGATAGTTCCGTGTACAAGCCAACATTTATGGGAAGATCTTTATGAATCCCGAATTTATCTCACATAATCTCCTGGGTATCCGATTATTCAGGAGAGAATATCTGTAACAATCTTTTGTAATCCCCCTTAAGCCTATAAATAGCAAGAGATAGCTCAAGGGAGGGGACTTTTGGCTTTTGATACGTGAGAGATTATAGTAATTATCCTAGAAATATCGTATTGTTCTTGAGAAAGTGGTGAAACTCATTGAACCCTAGTTCTTTGATCACTCTTCTAGTTTTTATATCAATATCATTCTAAGTGGACGTAGGTCATTACCAGATCCTAGGGCCGAACCACTATAAAATACTGTGTCTTATTTACTTTTGTCATTACGTTATTTTCATCTCTTTCATTTATATCAAGCATATTTTGACTCCGTGTCAGTTGGCCAAATCTTGGGTCAACAGTATTATTTAAGTTCTTTGACTTGTTTGTTACCAGCTTACCCTACGGACTAGCCCATACTTACATCTTGGGAACTCGGTAGTAAAATTGAGTGGGAGTGTTAATCATAGATATGAACATCTATAGCTTCTAATGAAGATGTAAAATGATGGTTTCCTTTTAGTTTAGGTCAAGGTGCTAAATGATTGAGATCTCATTTCAGTAATTAATATTAGTTTACTGAAATATCATTTACAAGGAACTAAGTGTTTTAAGGATAAAATACAATGAGGGGTAAAACGGTATTTTAGTCCCATCTCATTGTAGACTGTCCATAGAGGATTGAGTGATAATTATGGTTGTAACAATGGATAAATAATAACGTATCTATATTGCTTATAGAGCGCTCTATGAATTCAAGAGTGCAATTCAGAGTCTTTTGTGGAGTCTCGAGGAATTAATAAGTTAGTAAATTTATTTGTTAAATTTATGATAACTTATTGGAGGTTGATTTCATAGGCCCATAGTCCCCACTGTACCTTAGATAAAATCTTCTAGATAGTCTCAATTAATTGATTTAGTTATTAATTATAATTATCAAAGTTGACCAGGTCAATTTTGGATAGTTTCACAGAGTCAATTTAGAGAAGAAAAGAAATTTTATGACATATTTATTAATTAAGACAAATTGGTTTCTAAATTAATAAATAAGTTTAAATCAAGGTTCTAATTATAAATAATTAATTTTATAAATTATTTAAATAATATTTAATGAATTAAATCAATAGAAAATAATATAGACCTTGATTTTAAGTCCAACGGGCTTATAATTAAATGGGAAATTTCACTGGCCTAAAGCCCATGAGAATTTTGACCTAATGGTTGATACTATATGTTATGTTATTCATTTTTTATTTAAAATAAATGACCTAATTGAGCCTATAAAAGGAATGCTAAGTGAGAGTTGAAATCATATTTTTTGAAAGATTTTTGAAAGACGATCTGACAGAAGATCTGAAGATCTAGTCTTGATGCTCTAGGTTTTAGATGCTCTCTATAGCATAATTCCTTTTCTAAGTCTTAATGTTCGCTTCTATTCTTCTTCTCTTTGTATCTATCTCATTTATTGAGAATTGCTCACTCTAGGCTAGGTGATTCTAAGGATACTTTGGAAGACTGTGAAAAAATTTGAAGATTGGTTCAATTTCATGGTGATACCCTGTGACAAAAAGGATTCAAGGGTTAGAGAAACTGAAGGAAATACTAATACATTCCACTGTGTATAATGTAAGTGTTCTTATCATTATCTCTGTTTAAATTGAATTGTAGAAACATGTTCTAGGTTATCTTATATTAATTTGTTTAATATATGATTTACATGAAAATAAACAAGATCATATATAAGTTTTCCCAATACATGTATCAACTTCAACGTCAGCATTAAAACTCGTTGAGGAGATATCTATATTAGGAGAGGCAGGGGGATCATCCTCTTCTATATCGAGCAAAAAAAAATTTTAGCTCAGCTTGCTTCATACATTCTGGAAGATAATCAAATTTTTCATTTTGATAATGCTTCTAGAATCTATAGAAACATGTTCATATGATTCCTTTAAAGTGCTCTAGATTGCTCTGGTTCTCCTGTTCGGGGTTTTAGTCCTCTGCTCCAACACAAGAATTCTTTTCTTCAATTGATTAGCCACCTCTACTATTTCTTTTAGCTCATTCTCTAACTAGACAACCTCCTTCTTATTAGCTTTGGCTATGTCCCTCGCCTTCTGCAAGGAATCTCAAACCTTAGTGATAGTTTCGGTCTGTTCCTTGTTGTCCTCCACCATTTTCTTGTTCTCCTCAACCAGGATGTTTGTTTAAGTGATACATTCTTTCACACACCTCCAACAATGATTCATCGTGAGAAGACCCTGCGACCAGGCAGTAAATTATTATAATAGACGATTAATTAAATCTAAATGAGCAGAAGGAAAGAAACTTACACTAATAAAGTCATTAAAGCTTCTCCCCAAACCTAGTCGGGATGAAACATTGGAAGCACCTCGAAGACCTACTTACTAACCTGATTCCTAGCCACCTTGTTAACCTTGTCGGTAGTAGAGCGGGCAGAATTGTTCAATAACTCCAGGGTGGCACCGGAGGGGTCGGTCAGCTTGGACAGTGAGCCTTGTGCAAGAGATGGAGGAGGGCTCATGTCTTTGGTCAGAGGAGGAGAGGAAATAGTTGTCTTTTGATGTTTTCTTGCGGAGGCCCTACTAGAGCCTCACACATCCCTTCTTTTTGTAGGTCTTAGATCCAACAGCTACACCCCGTGAAGAATAAATGTCAAATGCGATTGACATATCTGCATGAAACAACAAGAACATATATATATATTAGCTAACAGATATCAGGTCATATATTCAAAAATGTAAAATTTATCTAATAGAAATACCCAAACACTTTTCTCTAATTGTTGCAATATCTAAGTTTTAACTCATACTCTTAGCAAAAAAAGTCAGTTGTTCTAGAAGTCTCTACTTCATAGCTACTGTTCGATAAATTGAAATTTTTATCTGTATTGAACAGGTCGATAAAAATGGGTGGCAATTCAAATAAATTATTGTTAAAAAGTTATGTTAGTCGAATGAGCACTATTACTACTTGAATGAAAATTATCAGAACCATTTTCATCCTCGGAGGACGAACAGAAATCTCGGGTGGGCACCTCGAGCATCTTCTGTTTCCCTTTGCCATGAGATGGTTGAGGAGGGGCTGGTTGCTAGGTTTCCCCTTGCTCCTTGATATTAATACCCATTGTACGGAGCCTGGATGGTTGAGAGACGACCAACAGCTAGTTGGAAGGCATCTGATCATTTGTACCGCCATGAGTGGCGCTTTCAGTTGTTGAATCCTTAGCTGCCTGGTGGGGTTGAAGAAGTCTGACCAAATGTAGATTTACTACAGTCACTAAGTACTTGCAGCTCCTCTCTGCATTCGTTAAGTTGGCCAGGATGTCAGTCCAGTTGCTCATCTTTTGGGTTGGAGCTAGTCAATACCATGGCCCTAGAATAAGAGGTGATAAAACGATGAAGTAACATATGAGGAAGAGAAGGGGTCAAATAAAAAAGATAATTGTGATAGTAAATTACATCCCTAAGTAAAGGATAAATTATAAACGACTGAATCTGTTGTGAGGAAGTACTCCTTCTGGTACTTCCTAACATTGGACTTTTAAGTAGTGTCCGTTAAAAAGGACCAGGAATCTTGGTGCTATAAATGGAAGAAGTCATTGTTTTAGTGCTTCAAGTTTGATTTGAGATCGAGCAGGTAATTGATCATATAAGGAGTCGGGGGAAGCCATCTCCTTAAGTGGTAAAGGATATACAATGCATAAAGCATCCTATATCCATTTGGGGTAAATTGATAAGTAGTGATCTCGAAATAGTCGACCATTCTTCAGAAGTATTCATGTAGAGAGAAGTTAACTCCAGCCTCTATTTTATATCTCAACTAGACATTAAAAGCTCCTCCTATAACACTAGCACACTGATCGGGTGTTGGTTTAACCAATGTAACCCCATGGAGACCATACTTCTTGGGGTAGTTATCGGCCACCTTGCTCGATAACGGACTTGGTGGGGGCTACATACCAAGACACTTGATCTTTATGGGTACCCAACTTTACTACAACATAAAGGAGGATGGATTTCATGAAATCATCAGTAGTTGTAGATGTTCCTTCATTATTGCTGGCGCTTTACGACCAATTTTTGGATATTTCATCTTTCTCTGAGCAAATTGCTTTACTCGAGCCATTAAAGGATGAGGTTTAGTTATGGGAGGAGAATTGTAGTTCGGATCGAGAGAAAGTGGTGTTAAAGAATTGTTCTGATCAATATCTTTGAACAACAATTCTAAAAGGTCTTCAACGATTGGTCGTTCACCTCCCCCAATAATCTTGCATGAATATCGAAAAAGGAGAAAGGGATGTGAGAATTTAATTTGACCAACAAAATATATTTCAAAAGAGACTAGATGAATGTTGCTCGATGATAAATGTTATCTTTTATCCGACCAGTGACAAACATAATAGTTTAGTCGACCAATAAAGCATTCAAATCAAAAAGTGAAAATGAATAGTATTTTCGTGAAAAAAAATTAAAAGTTTATCAAAGAGCAGGAACAACACAGTTTTCCCCCAAAAAAACAATAATCAAATTTTTACTTCAATTTTCTTGGAATATTCAGGATTCTTCATTAGTAATGCCAATTCGAGGTATCTAATCATCCTAAAAAGTTATTTTCCTATTCTATACACATCATATTTCTCAGCATATTCAACAAACATTCAAGAAAAAATCAAGAATATCAATCAGTTTAGACAGTTTTTTGCATGTCTGAAGAAATGCCAAAGCCAACGTGATCTTGGCAAAAAAATACAAGAAAATAAGAGATTACTGTAAGAAAACTCACTTGGTTTGAAGAGTTGTTGAAATGTTGCTTGAAAGTTGCTTTAGAGTAGCCAGAATTGATCGACGTTTGAAGGAGTTCTTTATGAAGGTTTCGATGTTCTTGATGAAAGAAAAAGTGAAGTATAAGAATGAGAATAAAGACAAAGAGGGGTTTATATAATCGTAAAGGGTAAGTGAAAAGGCATTTTTTTCCACATGGAGCTTTATATGGGTGGATTGACTAACTTGTTAGAATATTTATTTATTTGGTATATAAAATTAATTTGTAACAACTAATTGATTTAATATATTAAAGTCAATATTTAATTTATTGACAAAATATTCTAATTAATGGTCAACATTATTTGTTACCTGATTTTGTTGTTACCCGATTTTTCATATCCCCACTGATTGAGGAAATATCTCAATCTGTGGCAGAGACTCTGATGGTAGGTCTCACTCTATAAATATAGAGTACCGGTCCCCAAGCTCACTGCTCATTCTGACTTTTAGTAACTCCATCTAAAAGAGTTAGTGAGAGCTTGGAAGCCCTTGTACTCGTTCTAACTTCTGTTTCTTTTCTTTTGTAGATCTAAAGCTAGATTGAGGTTATCAATTGCAATGGCTGGAGGTATACAATATTCGATCCTCTTTTTGTATATGTTCATTCTATAAATTAATTCCGCCTACATATATATAGGATTATTCATATGCCTATATTCATTTTAATCTAACATTTGGTATCAGTCGCCTAATCTACATCTCTGTCTTGCTAATTTTATCTGCATATATATATTTATTTGATTAATATATGCCTTTATATTTATATCCATATTGATATATATATATTGTCCAACGATTATAAAGTTTTTTTTTTATTCAAATCTGTTTTTTAACCTTCATGTCATTAGAGTTCCTTTAGTTTAGTTTTCTAATGATTTGATGCCTAAATATGGAGTTATGAAACCCAAAACAGCTTTTGAAAACTTCATGAATCCGTTGATGGCCGAAAACCATTTTGTAACTAAAGCATCAATTTTGAGTTGTTCTTTAAGCATTATAACTACATGAATCTCTTTAGACATGTATTTCGGACCAATATGGGCAAAATATATATGAATTTGGACGTGAAAATCGTTGTTTTCCATCCGGGTTTTCATTCGGACCCGTTTATAGCCAAAAAAAAAAAAATTGTAATTAAAACTCCCATTTTAGTTGTTTTTTAATCAATCTAAAGCCATAAATATCTTTATCTATTCCTTTCCATGAATTATGGGCTTTGAAACTAGTATTTTGGTCGTCGGAATGCAATTTTATGACCGGGTTTTGAACCGGGTTCGTACGACCCGCACGCAGAAACCGGGTCGATTTCGACCCGGCTGGAGGAAGAAGACAGGGGAAACGACCCCCCTACTGCATAAAAACGACCCGTCGTTTGACGAGTCATACATTTTTTAAAAAAAAATTAAGAAAAATCGAAAAAAATTACGAAAATTAATTTTTTGATTTATTTTGGAATTTTGTTATTTTCTTCATTTTAATGCTTATTTAGATAATAAATTTTATTTTTTAATTCTTTTGCCAATTTAATTAAAACATATAATTTTGGTATATTATATATTTGGAAATTAATTAAAATATGCAATTACTTGATTTTGGTGCATTTATTGAATGATATATTTTCATTATTCATGCAATATTAAATAATTGTCTTTTAAGAATGTAATTACTTTTTACAATTAAGTTTGAACAATTATTTTATTAATTCACCAAATCAATAAATGATGTTATTGTCTTATTTAGCATTATTTTTTCTGCCATTAAGTATATATATGGATTTATTGTATTTATTTTCGTACATATATTTAATTATACTAATTTGCATGATTATTCTGTTATTCTTCATGCAAAATTTATTCTTAGTATAATTGTCTTTAATTTTATATGTATGACTTTATAATTTTAAATACGTTGTATATTCCATAATTATGCTAGATATATTTAGATTATATTCAAACATTAAGATAGGTTGAATAATATTTAGCATATTAATATTCATAATTTATTCATAAAATATTCATAAAACATTTAGGGTGAATAAAATTATGAATAATTCATAAAAAAATTTGTGGTTGACATAAGAACGCATGAAACTGAGACAAATGCTCAATCTAGAACGATTTTTAATGATCTTCGGACGACCACACTAGGAGCACTGCTCTCTGTGATTGCCTATTATGTTATAACGAAATTGTTCTTAGGTCTCCTTAGAGCCTGAAACATAATGTCTAGTGAACCATATAATTTTACATAATTAGGGAGTAGCCACAGCATCTTTAATAATATAAAATTATATATTAATTTAAAAGGATCACATAATGGACATAAATTGTGATTAATTATATAGATATAATAATTTTATCCCACAGGGATTTTATTATATTTATATAATTAATTAGGATAATATATTAAATTAATTTTCTTAATTTACCCACAGGAGTTATGAAAATTAATTTAATAGTTTTATCATAAAGTTTAATAAAGATAGAAGTATCAAACCTTAATTTAGCCTAAATAATTCGTTTGTATAATCTATCATCCTTTACATCCAATTTTATTAAATTAAAAATTTAGCCCACAAGCAATTTTTGTTTAATAAAATTTCATTCTTCAGCATGTTATACATTGGTAAAACATGACTTCATTAAACCTCAATCTTCAAAATCTAAGTTTGTAATCCTATTCATGCAGCTTCTTCATCATCCTCTAGTTTCGCTGAAATCCTTACCGAAATTCCTGAGCTTAGGGGTGATAATTTCAAAATCTGGAAGGAACGAGTTCTTCTTCATTTAGGCTGCGCCAACATGGACTACGCAATAAGGAAGGACGAACCTGCTGCAATCACTGTGACTAGCACTGCTACTCAGATCGCACTATATGAGAAATGGGAGCGGTCCAATCGCCTCAACATCATGTTCATCATGTCCAAGTTCCCTCTGGGAATGCGTGGATCGGTGGAGCAACCTGAGAAAGTCAAAGACTTGATCAAACTGATCGATGAGCAGTTCGACACTTCGGACAAACCACTTTACAACAACCTCATCCACCAGTTCTCATCCACAAAACTCACTGGTGTCAAAGGAATTAGAGATCATATTTCAAAGATGAGGGACATTTCTGCTCAACTGAAGAAACCCGATGTAGTCATTCCTGAAACCTTCCTGGTCCACTACATCCTTAACCATCTTCCACCTCAATACGAGCCTTTCAAAATTTCCTACAACACACATAAGGACAAATGGAGTATCAATGAACTGATAACCATGTGTGCTCAAGAAGAAGCAAGGCTCCTGCAGGAACAAGGTGAAAGTGCTCACATGGCCACCCAAGGCAAGAAACGCAAACCATCTAAGAAGGACAAGGGGAAAAATAAAGTGCCTCCCCAAGGCGATATAAAGAAGGATTTCATCAAGTGTTTCTTCTGCAAAAAGAAGGGACATGCGAAAAAGGAATGCGCCAAGTTCAAGAAATGGATGGACGACAAAGGTAATCTAATTTCATTTGTATGTTATGAATCTAATATGGCTAATGTTAATATTAACACATGGTGGATTGATTCTGGATCAACAATTCACATTTCAAATTCCTTGCAGGGTTTACAAAACCTAAGGAATCCAGTGGGAAGTGAGCAAAGCATCTTATCCGGAAACAAGATGGGCTCACATGTGGAGGCTATAGGAACATGCCATTTAGTTTTAAGTAGCGGTTTTTTTTTAAAGTTAGAAAAGACATTTTATGTACCAAGTTTCTCTAGAAACTTGATTTCCGTTTCAAGACTTGTACCTTTTGGTTTTTCCTTTACATTTTCAGACAAATCTTTTAATTTATATAATAAATGTGAATGTGTTGGAAATGGTATTTTGTCTGATGGTCTTTACTGCCTTAATTTACAAAACAATACCGCTTATAATACTGTGCACGTTCACACTGGCATTAAAATATGAGTTATGAATGAGAATTCCTCTACATTATGGCACCGGAGATTGGGACATATCTCCATTGATAGAATTAGAAGGTTAGTAAAAGATGGGGTACTCAATACCTTAGATTTTACTGATTTTAATACTTGTGTGGATTGCATTAAGGGAAAGCATACCTCCAAGTCTAAGAAAAGTGGTGTCCATAGGAGTTCCGACCTATTAGAAATCATACATACTAATATATGTAGTCCAGACATGGACTCATATGGTCAGAAATACTTCATCTCTTCCGTCGATGATTACTCACGCTACATGTATATCTACTTACTTCATAACAAAAGCTAAGCATTAGACGTCTTTAAGATATTTAAAGCTGAAGTAGAGAAACAATGCAACAAGCAAATTAAGATAGTGAGATCAGATAGAGGTGGAAAATATTATGGTAGATACACTGAAGATGGACAAGCACCTGGTCCTTTTGCAAAGTTTCTTCAACAAAATGGGATTGTTGCCCAATATACCATGCCCGGTACACTCGAGCAAAATGGTGTTGCAGAAAGGAGAAACCGAACATTGATGGACATGGTGCGAAGTATGCCTAGCAGCAACCCTAAACTTCCTACATCCTTGTGGACTAAAGCTCTAAAGACATCCGTGTACATAGTAAATCGAGTTCCAACCAAGGCAATCTCCAAAACTCCTTTTGAATTATGGAAAGGTTGGAAACCGAGTTTGCAACATGTACGCATTTGGGGATGCCCATCTGAAGTTAGGGTATACAATCCACAAGAAAAGAAATTGGACCCAAGGACCATAAGTGGATACTTTATTGGATACGCTGAAAGGTCAAAAGGTTACAAGTTTTATTGTCCATCTCATAGCACTAGGATTGTGGAATCAAGGAATGCAAAATTTCTTGAAAATGCCTTGATTAGTGGGAGTGATCAATCCAAGGACTTAGGTTCTGAGAAAGATCCTTCAGAACCCTCCACCTCAAGAGCAAGATTGATTGTGGTTGATAACACCCCTGCAGTCCAAATGGATGTTGAACCACCACAGCCAATTGTTGAAGATCCACAAGTCAATGATGAAGTTCAAATGGATCAAGTTGTTCAAGAGTTGCCTATAATTGTTGAAAAACAAGCTGAACCACCCGCTCCTCAAGAGCCTGCTGGTGTAGCCTTAAGAAGATCCACTAGGACAATAAAATCAGCGATACCTAGTGACTACATTGTGTATTTGCAAGAATCTGACTACAATATTGGAGCCGAAAATGATCCAGAAACATTTTCACAAGCTATGAATAGCAAAGAATCAGAACTGTGGTACAATGCCATGAACGAATAAATGAATTCTATGAAGAGCAACGGAGTCTGGGATCTTGTTGAGTTGCCTAATGGGGTGAGGGCTATTGGGTGTAAATGGGTCTTCAAAACAAAGAAAGACTCATTAGGCAACATTGAGAGACACAAAGCGAGACTCGATGCTAAGGGGTTCACTCAAAAAGAAGGAATTGACTACACGGAGACCTTTTCTCCGGTATCTAAGAAAGATTCCCTCAGAGTTATCCTGGCATTAGTTGCTCATTTCGATTTAGAGCTGCAGCAGATGGATGTGAAAACTGCCTTCCTAAATGGTGACCTAGAGGAGGAGGTATACATGAAACAACCAGAAGGATTCTCCTCTAGTGATGGTGAGCATTTGGCGTGCAAGCTTAAGAAGTCCATCTATGGTATTTAAAATTCCATGATGTCATCTCTTCTTTTGGATTTGAAGAGAATGTCATGGATCAATGTATATACCAGAAGGTCAGTGGGAGTAAGATTTGTTTTCTTGTTTTATATGTGGACGATATTCTTCTTGCAACCAATGATAAGGGCATGCTACATGAGGTGAAGCAATTTCTCTCAAAGAACTTTGAGATGAAGGATATGGGTGATGCGTCTTATGTCATTGGCATTAAGATCCATCGAGATAGATTCAAAGGTATCTTAGGTCTATCTCAAGAAACCTACATTAACAAAGTTTTAGAGAGATTTTGGATGAAAGATTGTTCACCAAGTGTTGCTCCTATCATTAAGGGTGATAAATTAAATTTGAGCCAGTGTCCAAAGAATGATTTTGAAAAGGAAGAAATGAAGAACATCCCATATGCTTCTGCTATTGGAAGCTTGATGTATGCTCAGGTGTGCACACGACCCGACATTGCCTTTGTTGTCGGAATTCTAGGAAGATTTCAGAGTAACCCGGGATTAGACCACTGGAAAGCTGCAAATAAAGTTATGAGGTATCTTCAGGGTACTAAGGATTACAAACTCATGTTCAGACGAATCGACAACCTAGAAGTAGTTGCCTACTACGATTCAGACTTTGCTGGTTGTACTGATTCACGTAAATCAACTTCTGGTTACGTGTTTATGTTTGCCGATGGAGCTATATCATGGAGGAGTAACAAATAGACCTTGACTGTTACTTCTACTATGGAAGCTGAGTTCGTTTCTTGTTTTGAGGCTACATCGCATGGTGTATGGCTAAAGAGTTTCATTTCAGGCCTTAGAGTTGTAGATTCTATATCTAGGCCATTGAGAATGTTCTGCGACAATTCAGCTGTTGTATTCATGGCTAAGAACAACAAGAGTGGTAGTCGAAGCAAGCACATCGACATCAAGTACTTAGCTATGAGAGAACGTGTTAAAGAAAATAAAGTGGTCATTCAACACATTAGCACTGGATTGATGATTGCTGATCCTATGACGAAAGGCTTGCCACCTCATAAATTCAAGGATCATGTAGTGAACATGGGACTTGGTTCCCTTATGTAAATTTATTGTACAAACTGAAGTTATTATCAATGAAACTCTTATTTTGATGTTTTCTCATATTTATGTGCATCTTAATTTCATTTGAGAAAATTTTATCTTCATAGGACCTGAATAAACATAAGGTTTATTCGTTTAAGTACATAGCCACATAAATTACATTGTTATGTGATAAATATATTGTAATACATGGAAGATAATACTCGTCATAAAAAGAGGACCTATCGCCATGATTCGTGTGTTTATTATCTAACAGGGATGATTGTCGGGCTTAAGTAATACATTAATTTAAATGCTAACCAAGTGGGAGAATGTTAGAATATTTATTTATTTGGTATATAAAATCAATTTGTAACAGCTAATTGATTTAATATATTAAAGTCAATATTTAATTTATTGACAAAATATTCTAATTAATGGTCAACATTATTTGTTACCTGATTTTGTTGTTACCCGATTTTTCATATCCCCACTGATTGAGGAAATATCTTAATCTGTGGCAGAGACTCTGATGGTAGGTCTCACTCTATAAATATAGAGTACTGGTCCCCAAGCTCACTGCTCATTCTGACTTTCAGTAACTCCATCTAAAAGAGTTAGTGAGAGCTTGGAAGCCCTTGTACTTGTTCTAACTTCTGTTTCTTTTCTTTTGTAGATCTAAAGCTAGATTGAGGTTATCAATTGCAATGGCTGGAGGTATACAATATTCGATCCTCTTTTTGTATATGTTCATTCTATATATTAATTCCGCCTACATATATATAGGATTATTCATATGCCTATATTCATTTTAATCTAACATAACTCTGTCACTAGCTTCGGCCCAGGTGTCAACAGGCCACAACTCCCAAAGAAAACTTCCAGCTCTAGGCCTAGAGGTCCTTTAACCAGGAACCAGGGAGTGGCCATTACTAGGTCGCTGGCTGGAAAAAAGCCAAGCTGACCATCCTCGACGTTCCTCCCTCCAAATAGGTCGCACATTAAAAGTGTCATGTTATCAACACTTAGCTTACTTCTCTTCCCCCTCCTAACTTGTCAAAAATTACCAATCGTCATCAATTCTCATTCTGGTATCTCGTACACAGCGTCCATGGTCACATAGTGCAACTAGCCGAAAGGGAGTTTGACAAGATTAAGGAAGCTCCTCCTACTGATCTCTACAAGAAGGCATTTTGGATGAACCTTACGGTAAGTGCGTTCGCCAACTGCTTGTTATTTTTTTTAGATCTCATTATTTTCAAATAACTTCATTTTTCCTTTGCAGTCCTTTCTGGCTCGGATCAAGTCCAAAGATAGGATGAGAACTCAGTTGGCAGAGGCCAAGAGGAGGAATGCTCAACTTGTGGCAAAGTTAAAGAGAAAGAGGACCTCAACACAGCTTGAGATAATGAAAAGAGTTCCAAGGACCACACCATCAAACTTGTGAGTGCTCAGGAGAAGCTCAAGATCACAAATCAAACTAAGGTTGAATCCCTTAAAATGTCACATGAGGCTAAGGTGACATCCCTAAGGAAGTCGATTGATGCCAAGGTGGATAGCTTGGTAGAATAATTTTTCTACTGTGTCTGGTCCTTCAAACAGGACCCCGACTATTCATTACTTGGAAACGAGATCTTGATCCCTTACATGGCCAAGTTCATAGAGCATCTTACCAGAGAGCCTGTGGAGACCAAGGAAAGCAGAGCTGCTAAAGAGTGTGGGATGACGAGTTTTCTTCATAGAAGGCTTGAATTAGAACTAGTATTTTGCCTCTGTAATTCCATTATTATTTTAAAACCCTTTTATTTAGGCCTTATAGGTTGAGACAATTTATATTTCTTTCTTTGTAGTATGTTCATTGAGATCGGAACAATGGAGATTTAGGACCTTTTTTTGCTTGTTTAACATTTAGCTTGTATAATATAACCATATCTAGCTATTTAAGACCAATCGTTATTTTCTCTTTCAAAACTTTCAAACTTTAGAAGTACTTAGTTCGAATGTTGTTTTCATAGAGAATCACATACCCGTTTATGATCAGGTTTAATTTTATTTCACTTAATAGCTATCTATTTTTATTCAGGCCTAGTTACTATAATTTCATACTAGTTTCTTAGTAAGTTATGTTAGGAATTATTTTTATTTCTTGTACTATAATATTAGTTTGGTTATTCATTTCCAAACTTCACATTTATTCTAGCTTGAATTTTTCAAAGATTTTACCTTACTTAGTATAATGATATACGTACCTGCCCCCCAAACAATCAGGATTTGGGTAGATTCTATGTCTCTTTTAATGATTTGTTATCGTGTTTATGATACAACAACTGTTAATTATTATAATAAAAACAAAATAGCCTTTATAGTTCAAGGCCTTACTTTTAAAGCAAAATAGAAAATTATTTGAATGGTTTGACTAACTATTGAAAATATTTCCTTATTTTAAAGCAAAAAACAACGAAAATTGTCTAACCGAGTTGTATAGTTAGTGATCATATTTCCAACGGTAAAGTACATTCCAAGTTCAAGGGACTTTATCTTCATTTAGTCGAGCTAATTTGAAGGTTCATTCTCTAAGGATTTCCACGATCTGATATGACCCTTTCCAATTCGGTCCTAGTACTCCATTTTTAGGTGCCTTGGTCACGAGGAAAGCCTCTCTTAAAACAAGGTCACCTAATTCAATTCTTTGCTTTTTCACTTTGGAGTTGTAATATCGAGCTACTCTCTACTGGTAGGACGTCATATGAAGTTGAAAGACTTCTCTTTTTTCTTCTATCAAGTCGAGATGAGCTTTTAAAAGCTCGTGATTTATTTCCTAATCGTACAATAGTTGTCCATAAGAGGCAACACCGACTTTGATTGAAAGAATTGCCTTGCATCCATAAGCAAGTGAGAACGGCGTATGCCCTATGGAGGTACTGTGAGATGTTCTATAGGCTCATAATACTTGAGGCATTTGATAGTGCCACATTCTCTTTGCTTCATCAAGTCTCTTTATTAGAGATGTCTTTCACGTCTTGATATCTTTGACCTGACCAAAAGCATGGGGATATGCTGATGAAGAAAAACTTTTGATGACACAATGCTTCTCATAAATTTGTAAATAGGTCGCTATCAAACTGAGTTCCATTATACTATATGATTTTATTTGGCTATCCGTACTGACAAATTATGTTTTTTACTACGAAGTCCAGTACTTTTTTTTTATGTGATGGTAGCCAATGGTTTAGCTTTTGCCAACTTGGTGAAGTAACCTACTACGTCGACAACATAACGAACCCCAACCTTTTCTGTTGGAGATGACCTGATCAGATCTATTCCCCACACAGCGAAAGGATAGGGGAGAAGAGCATAGTTAGCTTGACAGGCACAATCCAATTTATAGTTAACTCTTTGTGGAATCGACCACCCACCTATGCTACAATTACCTCTAGTGAATGTCACATTTTGGGCGTTAAACAAATTTTAGCGTCGTTGTCTAGGAGGTAGTTTTCAATAGTTTGGTCGAATATTTATCAAGATGTTAGAAACTTTATTTGTATTTTTATTGGTATTAATATTGTGTTAGCTTAGTGTTCTTTCTCTTATATGTGCTATACAATTTTTTTTCTTCTATTTGCTCGTTTTGGTTAATTTGAAATTTTGTTGGAAAAAAAAAGCATATATATATATTTTTTCTGTTTCAAATATATATATATTAAAAAGTAAAAAAAAAAAAAGAGTTTATACATATATTTATTAGATTTTCTTTTTCTTTTTTTCTCGGTTATATATAGAAGGTTTATATTTTTTTTCGACTCTGTATTTTATCTCATTACCTAATTAGACCCCCACTACAAGAAAAATCACTTTCAGGGGCGACATATTGTCGCCCCTAATATTGCAATATCAGGGACGACACGTTGTAAGTCGCCCCTAATATTATGGAATGTTATTAGGGGCGACAAAATGCAATATTAGGGGCGACACGTCGCCCCTGATAGTGAGATATTTTACCTGAAATTTGGGCACCATTTTAAAATTGGTGAAAAATATTAGGGGCGACATGTCGCCCCTAATATAGTAATATCAGGGACGACACGTTGTAAGTCACCCCTAATATTATGGAACATTATTAGGGGCAACACGTCGCCCCTAATATTGGAGTCGTCGCCCCTGATAATCAGATATTTTGCCCAAAATTAAGAGGGAAATTTTGGCGGTGTGTTTTAATTGTGAAAAGTATTAGGGGCGACACGTCGCCCCTAATAATTTTATATACTCATCTTTCTCTCTACCCCTCACCAGATCTGTAACAAAACAAAAAAAAAATGAAAACACGGTCTTCCCTCTCTCTTCCCCCGATCTTTCTCTCACTCCTTCTCTCTTCCCCCGATCTCTCCCTCACTCCCTCACTCTTCCCTCTCTCTCCCTCTCCGTCTCCTCGATCTCGGCTCTGTCTCCCTCTCTCTCTCGGCTCTGTTCCCTCTCTCTCTCGACTCTGTCTTCTTCTCCATCGGCACCGCCTCAGAGCCGCCTCCACCACCGCCTCACAGTGCCGCCTCCACCACCTCTGTAAGTATATATATATATGTATATATATATTAGTTTATTTATTTATTTATGTATTATATATATAATGTGCCCGTGTGTGTATAATATATTTATAGTTTTTTTTTATTTATTTATGTGTTTATTTTATAAATATATATAATATGTGTCTGTGTGTATATATTTATATAGATTTATATAGTTTATTATTTATTTATTTTATAAATATATATATATAATGTGTGCCATGGTGTGTGTATGTATATTTATATATATTTATAGTTCATTTATTTATTTATATTATTTTTGATAACTATGTATATTATGTTTGTGTAGAAATTGAAGGAGTATTTTTTGGAAATTTTGTGATTAGGATATCTCTAATTTTGTGGCATCAAGGTATTTATAAATTTTATAATTTTGCTTAATTATTTTAATTAATATGTAAATTTGTGTAAAAAAGTATTATGTTTTTAGTGTTGTTAATATGTAAGTAAGAAAATAAATAAATAAATAATTCTAATTTAATAATAATATGTGTGTAGAAAATAATGTGTGTTGACTGTTTTTAATATATTTGTAGAAAAATATATATTGTGAATATGTGTAGAAAAATATATAATATATTGTCAATATTCTGGGAATTTTATGAATATCAATTGCAGGCTTTTAAATTTTTGGGATAGCATAGAATATAGTCGTATGCTGCTGAAATTTTGGTAGAGTTGCGAGAATTAAATAATATAAATTTTTTTGAATAATTTGAATTAACAAAAAAATATAATTTAATTTAATATTACCAAGTTTAATATTTTTAAAATAAATTAAAAAACTATATAAATAATGTAATTTAGTATTAACAAATTTAATATTTTTAAAAATTAGATAAATAATTTAATTGAATATTAACAAATTTAATAATTACAAAATAAATTATATTTTTTAATAAATAATTTTAAAAAATTAAAATAATTATAATTTAATTTAATATTAACAAATTTAATAATTTAAATATAAATTAAAATTTAGATAAATAATTTTAAAATAAAATAAATAATTATATTTTTATTTAATATTAACAAATTAAATAATTTTAAAATAAATTAAAAATTAGATAAATAATTTAACAATAAAATTAAAATTTAGATAAATAATATTAACAAATTTAATAATTTAAAAATAAATTAAATTTCTAGATAAATAATTTAAAAATAAGTTTGATAGTTAAAAAAATAACTAATTATGAAATAATTACCTATAATTAATTTTATAAGACATCATAAAACAGCTAGTGTTAAAAAATATTTCATTTTTTGTTGCTTTTCTTTGGTGATAAAATTGTATCACCAAAGATAGGATAGAAGTTTTTTATATTATCACCTAGTGATAATTTTTTCACCAAAGTTGTTTTAGTTAGTTTAATTTTGTTGATAAAAAATATATTTATATTTGAAATGTTTGAAATATTAGAATTATTAGTGTTAATATGTGTTTAGGTTTAGGTAATATTAGTGTTATTAATATTTATTTAGAAAAAAAAAATTGTGAATGTTTATTAATATGTGTTTAGAAAAATGTATTGTGAATGTGTGTAGAAAATAATGTGTGTGGACTATTTTTAATATATTTATAGAAAAATATATTGTGAATATGTGTAGAAAAATGTATAATATATTGTCAATATTCTGGGAATTTTCTGAATGTCAATTGCAGGCTTTTAAATTTTTGGGATAATTTATAATATAGTTGTTATGCTGCAGAAATTTTGAGATGAGAAATGAGAGATTGGGACATATTTAGAGAGAGATTGTGATGAGAGATTGAGGAAGGAAATGGAGAGGAGGCGACTGTAGGAGTATGGGGCTGTCGAGATGAAAATAAGATGTAGGTTTAGATTAAATAAAAATATTAAGTCGCCCCACTCTTATCAGGGGCGACATTGTATTAAATGATATGCACTCATTTAAATAAAACGTTCTTTGTTTCCTTTTTGTACATACTTTTGTTTCCTATAATTTTGCAAAGCTACTTTTTTCCTTCTAATGTCTGAGGTTGACTTTAGTTATAATATCATAACTACTACATGTTGATTTGTATGGTATTTGAGAATGAAAATATAGTCATAATTTAAAATAATTAATAATATAACATGGGAAACGTAGAATATGATACGAGATAGACTACGTATCATATTCATTTTTATTCAATTATATTACATTATAGGACTGATCTTACTACAATTAATGTTACAGATAACGATTATTAGAGTAAAAACTAACATGCATTACAGGTTCAAATACTACTACCAAAAAGTATTGGGCCAAAGGTGTGGACATGAGCAAGGAGTGAGCCGCAAATTGAAGGGGTCGAGGTCCGTGGCCGATTCCACCGTCGTCGCAGCCGCCATATCCCTACATGTATGGAGCTCGATCGTCCACATTACCTCCCCAATATCCTTGGTCGATGCCACCACCACAGCAACCGCAACAACCACAACTGCAACAAGAAGACAATAGGGAGGACGAGGCAACTGATTTAGGAGATTAGGTTTATTTTATTATTAATTATTGTTAAATTATATGAACAATATAAATATTTGTTATCTTAATGTATTAAGAATATGGATAATTGTTATCTTAAAACTAATTTGAATATTTAATATAATATTTTTATTTTTAATATTTTATTTTCAATTATTTAAATTTAAATTAATAATTTATATTAATAATTAATTAATTAATTAATTTTATTATTTTTTATAAATAAAATATTTTTAGGGGCGACTAGTGACATATCAAGGGCGACATATCGACTAATATTTATGCCACGTGTAAACATTTGGGGCGACATCTCATAGTATTAGGGGCGACATGTCGCCCCTAATAATCCAATATTAGGGGCGACTAGTGACACATCACCAAAAATTATGCAAAATGTTCAAATTTTTTGGGCGATATTTCAACTTTTAGGGGTGACTATGTCGCCCCTGATATTTGAATATTAGGGGCGACCCATTGATTCATCCCTAATGTACCATATTAGGTACATTTTATCAGGGGCGACAGATCTGGGGCGACTTTTAGGGTTATTAGGGGCGACATGCGTCGCCCCTAAAACCCATTTTTGTTGTAGTGCCCGTATTCTAATAAATTTTTTTGGACCTTGTGTTTTATAAAATGGCTTAAATAAACTCCTAAACCCAATTTTAATGGACAAAAAATTGAATATAGCAGCATAGTTGTTAGACAGAATGGTTGTGCTTTTGTTCAGAGTTGTTAGTTTGGTGAATTATTTACGATTCAGTTAAAAAAAACTTTTGTTACAAATGGATTTAGGGGTCTATTTAAACCATTATTCAAAATAAAGGGACCAAAAATTAATTTGTCAAAACACATGGTTGAAACAGATAATGGGATAAAACACAGGGTCGAAAATGGTGTAAATCCTAAAAAAACTTATATATATATACTTAATGTTAAAGAAATAGTATATCTAATTTTATTTTCTTTTTAGTTAATTCTAATATTATTTTCATTTTTTTAATTTTCTTGATTTTTTGTTAGGTTAGTGAATATTTGAAAACTATCTACAAAAAAAATAATAAGCTTGTTATTTTATCTTTATTTCATTAGAAATTACAAAAAATAAAAAATTAAATATGTATAACTTCCTTGATAAATAATCGTTAATTAGTTTGATTCATCTCTTTATTTTATGCTTTTTCTTTACTTTACTTTTGTGTTGATACATTGTGATTGTTTTGCTGCTATAGGTTTCCTAGTTTAAACATTTCTTTTTCTTTGCCTTAGTTTTCCTTAGAATTTAGGTCTTTCTTAAAAAAAAAATATTGCATAATACTGCTCATAAAATTTCAATCATAAAATACTTAGTATTGAGAACGACTATGTAATATTACAAATGGCAAAAATCGATATTGTTCTGTCTACAAAGATTGGTTGTTAAATAAGGTTTGTGATAGCATTACTCTCCACACTTACCTGGGAACCTCGGGGAGTTCTGTCTAAGAAAAGTGTAGGTCTAATGTTGTACCTTGGAAACCTTCCCAATGAGTCTAGGAACATTTCATGTGTATACATTTGCACTATTAATTTTTTTAACTTATTCTTAAAAGAAAACCAAGCATGTTCTATAAAAATAAGCAATTATACTTTTCTTAAAGGTTATTTGTTGAAAATGTTTGAATTGTGGTCCTCCATACTTACTCAATAACCCCGATGAATTCTTGTAAGGCGTTGGAGATCACCCTAAAATGTCCAAATCTACCTGGGAACAAATTTAACAGGAAAAAAACTAAAAATTAAAATATCATTTCCAAGAGTGGATGAATCATCATGAAACTTCTTCCAATACATCCACTACTCCTTCTGGAACTCCTTCCACCATTCCTTCTTCTCCACACACCTTAGTTGGTGATAATCCATTCACAATGGTTCACAATGATGAAATCAAACCAATAACTCTCAATGAATACCTCCATCCTACTCGCACTTCCACGCCTTCATGCATTATATTCCCTCCTAATATGCCTACATTGGATTATGAGCCTGGCATGATTAAACTCTTGCCCACATTTCATGGAATCGAAAACGAAAGCCCATATATGCATATTAGAGAATTTGAGGTGGTTGTATCCACGTTCTATTAGCGAGCGGAAAACGTCGATTATGTGTGGTTAAAGTTTTTCCCCTTCTCCTTGAAGAACAAAGCTACAAGATGGTTATACTCTTCGAGACCTAGGTCTATTGGAACATGGGAGGAAATGACCAAATCTTTCTTTCTGAAAATTTTTCCTAGCCATAAGACCAACCATGTAAAATGACAAATTTCTACATTTTCCCAAAATTACAATGAAACGTTCTATCATGTTTGGGAAAGATTCAAAGATCTGTTAAATTAGTGCCCCGACCATGTCTATGAGAACTCGAGTCTGGTGAGTTATTTCTATGAATGCCTCACAAGTCATGAATACCAATTTGTAGAAATTATATGCAATGGTGAATTTCTCGAAAAAAAGAGTCAGACGACGCTCTTGAATATCTTGAAGAAACTGCAAAAAAATTATCACACCTGGACTGGTCCAAGTGCTACTAAAAGCACAAACCGACATAAAACCATCCAGGATCTATCAAATTAAAGAAATGGATAATGTTAAGGCCCAACTTGAAGCTTTGAAAAGTAGTTTGAGATCTTAATGACGAAAAGTGGCTAAAAATTGCACATGATTGCTCAAGTAGAACCACAAGAATATTTTTTTGTTGTTGAGGGGCGGAGGATTTAGCTAAGGATTTCTTAGCTTAAAATGAAACGAAGGGGGTTTATAAGGAGCAATGAAATGCCTTAGGGGCACATAATAAGAAATTATCCTATACATACAATTCTGGTTGGAGAATCCACCCAAATTTCAATTGGAAAGAATCCAACCTACCTCAATCGTCTGAAAGCCATTGGACAAACGAGCATCTAGCACAACCACCAAAGGTGTATTATGTGCCTCAATACAATGCTCATTCAGAAAGGAAGTCTCTTGAGAATACCCTTCATGAATTCATAGAGGAACAAACCAAAATAAATCGCCAAATGATGGCAGGAATCAAGGAAGTGAAAAGTCAATTTTTAAAACTAACTGGATCTTTGGCTATTCCTAAAAAAGGAAAAATTCCTTCTCAACCTCAATTCAATGCACAAGGGCAATATATGGCCTAATCCTCCAACTCCAACCATCAGAACGTTAAGGAGGACAATGTCTTCACAACTAGAAGTGGTAAAACTTTTGAAGCTCCATCCATAAAAACTACTACTACAAGCACTCCAAATGTTATTCTTGCGAGTGCACCACCCAATGGTTTTGTAAAAGTTCCATTTCCCTCAGCTATAAGACCTATTTGGAAAATTCCCATTAACTAAGCTGAAATACTTGAGCACTTCACACAAGTGAAGATTATTTTTCCCTTCCTTCACATCATAAAACAAGTGTTGACCTATACCAAAATTATAAGGGATCTATGAACTTAAAAAAAGGAAGCATCATGTTAAGAAGACTGCTTTCTGACTGAACAAGTGAGTGTGGTGATTAAACAAAAGAAGCTGCCAAAATTAAAAGATCTCGGTATTCCCACCATTTCTTGCAAAATTGGGACTCATGAAGACAACCAAGGTTTACTTGACCTTGGCGCATGTGTAAATCTCATGTCTTATTCTATGTACTCACAACTTGGTCTTGGGGTAAAGAATCCAACATCTCTTGTGCTACAACTTGCTGACCACTCCATCAAAAGCCCCGGGGTAATGTTAAGTATGTTCTATTTCAAATTGAAAAATTCCATTACCCCATGGATGCTCTTGATACTCAATCTATGGTAAGTATGGAGTCAAAAAATTATGATCATCATTGGAAGACCATTCTTCGCTAGTGAAAATTTTTTAATCAATAATCAGAAGGATATAATGAAGATATCATTTGGAAATATGACACTGGAGGCAAATATCTTTCACATCAAAAAAAAAAATCCTGAGAGGATGACGAGTGTTATCAAACATTTATGATTGACACTCTAATTCCTGATGAGATTCAATTGCGAAGCAATTTCAACAATCTTGATGAACTCCTCCATCTGTCTGAGTATGAAAGTCCCGGCCTTGTTGAGTCCGCTCTTGAAATTTTTTATCATAAAGACTCACAAAACATAGGGACAAAGTTTTGGAAGCCTCTCTTTGAGAAGCTACCTCGTAAGAGAGCACAACCAAAAACTTCAACATAAGAGGTTCCAACTATTCAATTGACCTAAGTACCTGAGGGCTTAAAACATGTCTTCCTGGGGGACGATGAAATCTTTCCAGCTATCATCTCGTCCAACCTTCGAAATTCTCAAGAATTGTAGTAACTCAAGCTACTGGGAATAAATAAATCTATGATAGGTTGGACACTTGCTAAAATAAAAGGTTTAGCCATTTAAATTTCTCCCATCAAATCATTCTAGAGGACGAGGCTATCCCTCGAAGGGAGCCTCAAAGTTTACTAAACCTCACAATAAAAGATGTTGTGAAAAATGAAGTACTCAAATGCTAGATGCTGGTATCATCTATCAAGTGGTCGACACCAAATGGGTTAGTCCAACTCAAGTAGTACCCAAGAAATTTTGTGTAACCGTTGTCCAAAATAAAAAAGAGGTCCTTGTCCCCACAAGAACTGTGACGCGATGGCGCATGTGCTTTGATTATAGAAAATTAAATGTCGCCTCCAACAAAGATCATTTTTCGCTCCCATTCATTGATCAAATCCTTGATCGTGTAACTGGTCATCCTTTCTATTGCTTTCTTGATGGCTATTTAGGCTATTATCAAATTGAGATTGGAATAGAGGACAAAGATAAGACCATTTTCACTTGTCCTTTTGGCACTTATGCTTTTCGGTGTATGCCATTTCGGCTATGCAATGCACCAGTTACTTTCTACAAATGCATGATGAGTATCTTTAGTGACATGATTGAAAAATCTAAGGAAGTATTCATGGGTGACTTAACTGTCTTCGGAAAATATTTTAATGTTTGCCTTCTCAACCTTGAAGTCGCTTTAAAATGATGCATCGACAAAGGCCTTGTGCTTAATTGGAGATGTGCCATTTCATGGTATCTTCCGGCATAGTCTTAGGCCACGTTGTTTCTAAAAGAAGGATTGAGGTTCATTAGTCTAAAATTGACCTCATATCGAAGTTTCCTACCCCTAAGATTTTCAAAGACATTAGTTCATTCCTTAGATATGTTGGCTTCTATTGGAGGTTCATACAAAACTTTTCAATGATCTCCCGTCGATTATGTAACCTCCTAGCGAAAGATATCATCTTCTAGTGGGCAACAAAATGTGAGGATTCGTTCTAAACACTTGTGACCTCACTCACTTCTACTCCCATAATCTAGTCACCCGATTAGAGTCTTCCTTTTGAAATCATGTGTGATGCCAGCAATTTGTTGTGGGAGCTATGTTTGGACAACGAAGGGAGGGGAGACCCTTCTTTGTCTATTATGCAAACTAAACTCTCGATAGTGCTCTAATAAACTATTACACTCTAGAAAAATAGTTGCTTGTAGTAGTCTTTGCTCTCAACAAACCCTAAGTTTATGATCTTCATAGATCACTCCGCCCTTAAGTACCTCATTTATAAAAAGGATGCTAAGGCGCAATTAATACGATGGATCCTTCTCTTGTAAGAATTTGATATAACGACCAAAGACAGGAAAGGTGTTTAAATCTTCATCGTGGATAACTTGTCCCAACTTGAATTCAGTGATCTCGCTAATGGTCCACCTATTCATGATGAATTCCCTGATGAACAATTGATTTCTATTGCTAAGTTATCATGGTATGTACATATTGTTAACTACTTAGTAACAAGTGAGCTTCAATCTAAGTGGAGTTCACAAGATAAAAGAAAATTTTTGGTCGAGGTGGGGAATTTTTTTTGGGTTGACCCATACTTATTCAAGTATTTCCCTGACCAAATCATGCGACGATGCATCCATGACAATGAGGTTTCTAGTGTGCATAATTTTTTCCACAATGATGCTTGTGGCGGTCACTTCTCTACGAAGAAAACTTCTACAAATATCTTACAGTGCAGACTTTTCTGGCCCATTTTGTTTAAAGATACCAATGATTTCGGTCGTTCTTGTATAAGGTGCCAAAAATCAAGTTCCTTGTCCCGTCGGAAAATATTCCCTTGAACCCAATTCTTGTAATCGAAATATTTGGTTGTTGGGGGATAGAATTTATGGGACCATTTCCACGTTTTGGCTACCTTTATATACTCAATCTGTGGTTTATGTTTCAAAATTGGTCGAGGTTGTATCCTGTCGAACAAATTATAATGCCATAGTTATAAAAAAAAATTAAAGAAAATGTGTTATCAAGATTCAGTAGTCCTCGCACTATCATTAGTGATCAAGGCACTCACTTTTGCAACAGATCCTTTGAGACTCTTATGCATGCATAAGTACGGTGTACTTCATAAAGTTGCAAATGCTTATCTCCCATACACTAATGGGCAAGCTGAGTTAGCCAATAGGGAGATAAAACACATTCTGGAAAACACAGAAAATCCTGACAAAAAATATTAGTCTACATGTCTTCTAGACATTCTTTGGGCATACCGCACTGCTTTCAAATCCCCTCTTTGGATGTCTCCCTATTGGCTTGTCTTTGGAAAAGCTTGTTATTTACCTGTCGAGCTTGAGCATAAAGTTTATTTGGCTATCAAGGCCCTCAAATTTGATCATAATGCCATATGTATCAATCTGTTATCCCCAAAATTTGAAAACGATGACGTGGCAATAGAAGTGACAAATGGCAAGGAATGGCTGGGTAATCTGGCTTAGCGGTGATCCGATAGACCGGTGAAGATTTTTTTACTGACCAGTCAAGTGTCATGACTGACCAGTCATGTGCTTGTCCGACCAGTCATGTGCTTGTCCGACCAATCAGGTGCTTGTCCAACTAGTCAGGTGCTTGTCCGACCAGTCAGGTGTTTGTTCGACCAGTCAGGTGCTTGTCTGACCAGTCAAGTGTTTGGCCGACCAGTCACTTGTCTTGGCCAACCAGTGAGAGTGTGGCCGACCGGTGAAGTGTTTTGGCCCTCCAGTTTTCCTTCTGGGTGTGATTTGGACCGGCTAAACAGAACAGTGCTATGCAAAAGATCCCAGTAATGGCTTCAGCTAGAATCGGTCATACCTACGCGGGAATCTCTCATATTATCCCAAAGAATCGCATATTGTTGTATTTTAGATGTTATTATTAATTAAAATATTGAAAGAATAACAAAAAGATCCCAATTATGAGGGACTGCATTTGTACAATCCTGGACTTATAAATACAAAGCTCATGGCATCATAGAGGGGATTCGGATTCTAATTTTCCTAAAAGAGCATTGTATCTTGAGATAAATATTGTATTCTTTTCATCTGCACTAAAGAAACTCAGTTGACTCAGGTTCATCTGATCTTGAGTGTAGATTCATAATCATAACTCTAAGTGGACTAGGCTATTACCAACACATTGGGGCTGAACCACTATAAAAATTGTCTGTGTCGTATTTTTCTCTTGAAGGTTATTTGTCGTTTTGACGTCTACACGTCGTTGGCCAAAATTGAAGTCAACATTTTGGTGCTTTCATTGAGAGCCTGAAGAGAAGAAACAGACAATCATCGTAGCATTATGGCACCTAAGAACACTAATGTGGCCTCCAAGAAGAAGTTCTTCTAAAGAGCCTGCTAGATCAGAAGGTCCTAGTCCTCAAGACCATGAGACTGAGCCTAGAGTCCTGCTCGAGGACGTGACTCCAAAGGTTAAACAACTCCAGGAATCCATGGGGGCTTTCTAAGAGGAAATGGCACAATTCAACTCCCGACAGGAGTCATTCGCTGAAGAAATGGCTAAACAGAAGGCTACATTTGAGCGGGAAAGATGGGAGATGGACGCCAGAAGCGAAGAGATCTGGCGACGGCAGGAGGAGGCCGATAGGCGACATCGCGAGGCTGCACTCTCTCTGGAGGTAGCTACGCAGCTAGCCCAGGCCAATGCCCAAGTTGCAACATGAGGAGCAGCCTCCCAAGGAGCAAGGACCACAGAAGCTGGTCGAAAAAACACTGACAGGCCCAATTCTCGAGGACCAAACAGAAGCGGTAGTAACCCACCTAGTCGGGAAGAAGATGGGATCCGATCGGGCACTGCCTCAACCCAAAGGGGGAACTCCAGAACCCCCTCAAGGAGCCACCGATCAGAGACTTCCAGATCTGGAAGTCACAAGTCAAGCAGTAAGAAAACTCCACCTGAGCAAGAGCAAAATAGAGCTCCTCGAGGTAAAGAAACTTCACAATTCAAGGACGGGCATGGTCGTGATGAAGCTGATAGTCATCACACAGACCAATCAAAAGAAAGGAATGACAACAACTAGTGAGGAGGAAAAGACCGCCCAGCACAGACAGGAAGGTCACCACTGCATCCCAACCAGCAGCGCAGTGGCAAGGAGCATGTCCCGCACGATAAACCTTCCTAAAAAACTCGGAGCACAGTGTTCAATCGGTTAGGAAGGCATACCTCTCAGAAGGATTTAAGAGATGTCATTGCCGATAGGAGAAGGACTGTCCCGGTCGAAGGGCGAGATCCGAATCGACCTACCAGTCAAGTAGAAATACTTGATGATGGTACACCGGATAGGAGCGCCCAACCAGGCGGTCCCGAAATTGAATCCCAAGTAGTGGCCCCAGGCATCCAAGCCCATCTTGATGCACTGATAGCAGCAGTTCAAGGTCTGTCAAAATGACCTTCTGCAATCGATCTAGTAGACCACAGGAGTGGCAGCCCGTTCAGTGCCCGAATTAGAGCAACCCAGTCGCCAGCGAAGTATAAAGCACCAGTACTGCCAATTTATATAGAAAAGGCAGATCCGATAAGGCATGTGGGGAAATTCGAAGACCAAATAGAGCTGCTCGGAGTGAGCGATGACTATCGCTGTAGAGTTTTCCCCACGACACTATCCAACACTGCCCAAGAATGGTATTGGAAATTTAAGCCAAACTCCATTACTTCTTGGGAGAGTTTCAGGAAAGAGTTTTGTAGGCAGTTCAGCACTGCTCGGACCCCTCCAGTTTATGCCAATCACTTGGCAGATATTAAACAAGGGAAAGATGAATCTCTCAAAAACTACATACAAAGGTTCATGAGAGAAGCCAACCGAGCAACTGCGATTGGAGATGAGGGGAAGATGGTGGCCATTTCTTCTGGCATAATCTATCGGAGTCCTTTGTGGGACAGTATTCATCGCAACCCAATTTCAACGTTACAACAATTTCTTGACCGGGCAGACAAATATATGAAATTGGATGACGCGATTGAGAAGGGAGAGAAGGGAGAGAAGGGCCTGAACAATCCGAGCAGATCAACTGATCCTCCCAAGAATGGTGGAAATGATCAAAGTGGTGATAAGAGACGTGGAAATAACGGGTCTGACCGCCACAATGAAAAAAAGGCTAAGTCGGGACCAAACGACAAGCCAACAAAGTATGAACCTTGGTTCACCAATTACACCACTCTTTCGGCCAGCCGAGCGGAGATATATCTCGTGAGTCATCAGGAGGTCCCCTACCGGAAACCCCCACCCATCAAGAAGGAGATGAGTAAGAGAGAATTGAATAAGTTCTATCATTTCCATGGAGACTATGGTCACGACACGAATGAATGAAATCATCTCAAGGACGAGATAGAATTTCTCCTCCGGTTGGGGAAATTGAAAAAACATCGAGCAGAAAAGACCCAAGGAGAGGGAAGTAATAATAATCCTGGGTTTAAGCGACAGCGGTCTCCACCCTTACAACCTGAGCCTTTGGACTTCACTCTTGACATCATATGTGGAGGTCCACATCTGGCTGGGGATAGCAACAAAGCAAGGGAGAGATATGCTCGAACCCTTCGGCATGAGTTGGATGCAGCATCGACATCCGAGGTCATGACTATAGAGGAGCGGCCTCCGAAGAACCCACGATACGAAAGTGAGTCCCTCACTTTCACTGAAGATGATGCACGACATGTGAGATATCCTCATAATGTCCCTCTCGTCGTGACATTCCAAATAGAAAACATGAAGGTGAAGAGATACCTGGTCGAAACTATCTACCAATGACTTGAAGCCATGCTCTTAAGTCATTTATGGATTTATTGGAGAAGGGTTGTCACCGGCTGGAACGATCAAGTTACCAGTCACAACAGGGGATGCTCCCAAGCATGAGACAGTTATGACAAAGTTATTGATAGTCGATTGCCCGTCCGCCTATAACGTGGTCATTGGTCGACCGCTACTCACAACCTTACATGCAGTAGTCTCTATATGGCACCTTTCTATGAATTTCCCAACCAATGTAGGCGTAGGCTGCATCCGAGGAGACCAGAGAGAAGCCAGAGAATGTTATAATGCCTCGGTGGCTAAAGCACGAATGGGGGCTAAAGAAAACAACATGATTGTATGTGCATATAGAGAGGAGGTAAAGGAGATGGATGTCGACCAAAGTTTTACAGTCGTAGCCGATCAGGAAGGAATGTTTAAAGAGTTTGTCCAAGAAAGCACTCTTGGTTTAAGTGAACGACAAGCCCCATCCGGTGATGAAGTCACCAAATAGGGTGTTGCCCAAAGCGAGGGAATGGATTTTTATCCTCGCTTTGGGGATTATGATAGTGAGGTGGGACCTATGGAAGATTTAGAGGAGGTTCCAATAGATGAGAGGGGTCAAGGTTGGAAAAAAGCTGAAGTTAGAAGTAAAAGCACAGCTGGTAGAATTTTTGCAGGGGAATCAAGATGTCTTCGCCTTGTCTCACAAGGATATGGTGGGTATCTCACCAACTGTGATCAGCCACGTGCTCAACGTTGATGAAAGCTATCCAGCAGTGCAGCAGAAGTGAAGGTTGCTTGACAAGGATCAAGCAAAGGCTCTCAAGGATAAGGTGGAGCGGCTAAAGGAAAACGGGTTTATAAGGGTGGCATATTACCCTGCCTGGGTTTCAAACCCAGTATTAGTGCCCAAGTCCAATGGAAAGTGGAGGACTTGTGTGGACTTTACTGACCTGAACAGAGCATGTCCAAAGGACTATTTTCCTTTGCCAAGAATAGACTAGTTGGTGGACGCGACCTCTGGTCATGAAACTTTGTCCTTTATGGATGCTTACTCAGGGTATAACCAGATTAGTATGCATCCTCCCGATGAGGAGCATACCAGTTTCTGAACAGACATAGGGCTGTACTATTATAAGGTCATGCCATTCGGCTTGAAGAACGCGGGAGCCACATACCAGCATTTAGTGAATGGCATGTTCCGTGACTTAATCGGCAAGAACATGGAGGTGTACGTAGACGATATGCTGGTGAAGTCAAAGGAAGCTAAAGGACATGTATAAGATTTGGAGGAATGCTTTGCAGTATTGAGAAAATACAGCATGAAGTTGAACCCCCTCAAATGCTCGTTTGGAGTAAGTTCGAGAAAATTTCTTGGGTTCATTGTTAACTCGCGAGGAATAGAAGAAAATCTAGAGAAGATAAAGGCGCTCACAGAAATGAAGTCTCCAGCCAGAATTAAGGATGTGCAAAGCTTGACTGGGCGGATTGCTACTCTAAGCAGGTTCATCTCTAAATCAACGGACAAATGTGTCCCGTTTTTTAACTTACTTAGAGGAAGCAAGAAGTTTGAATGGACGGAAGAATGTGAGCAAGCTTTTCAAGCCATAAAGGAACACTTGGCTCCACCTCTTGTTCTTTCGAAGCCAGTTGATGGGGAAGACCTCTTTGTTTACCTAGCAGTCAAAGAGCATGATGTTAGTGCTGCTCCAGTGTGAGAAGAAGATAAAGTGCAGCGTCCGGTGTACTACGTTAGCAAGCGACTGATAGGACAGAGTCCAGGTATCCCATGATCGAGAAGTTATCCTATTGCTTGGGACTTGCATCCCGCAAATTGCGACCGTATTTCCAAGCACATCCCATTAAAGTGCTTACTGACTAGCCCCTACGACAAGTCTTACAGAAGCCAGAGTCATCTGGTCGTCTACTTAAATGGGCGGTTGAATTGGGCCAATTCGAAATCAAATAACAACCGAGGTCTGCTATTAAGGGACAGGCTATGACGGATTTTATTGCTGAATGTACTGGGATTGCTGATATTCCCAACCAGCAAGAGCGTGTGACTGAGCAGAGAGAGGATCTTCCTACTTGGCAACTTTTTGTTGATGGGTCGTCAAATGAACATCATTCAGGAGCAGGAATTATATTAGTCACGCCGAAGAATAACCGAATTCACTGCACATTAAGATTCGGATTTAACGCTTCTAATAATGAGGCGGAATATGAAGCCCTCCTAGCAGGCTTGCACTTGGCTAGAGATGTTCGTCCCCGATCGGTTGAAGTAAACAATGATTCCTAATTGGTGGTCTACCAAGTCTTAGGGGAATATCAAGCTAGGGGCCTACGCATGATGGCGTACTTGAATAAGACCAAGGATCTGCTAGCACAATTCGAAGAGTATACTATTAAGCTGGTACCACGGGAGCAGAACTCTAACGCAGACGCTCTAGCGAAATTAGCTAGTGCAAAAGATACTGAAACTTTGAATATAGTACCAGTAGAATACTTGGCAGAGCCGAGCATTAATGAACAAGAAGCCATGCCCATCACAATAGTGGACACTTGGATGACACCCATCATTACTTACCTTGAGCAAGGAATCCTCCCGGATAATCGTAATGAAGCTAAGAAAGTTATGAGGCAAGTTGCTAGGTATATTATGATGGATGGGGTGTTGTATAGGAGAGGGCTGTAACGTCCTGGATAGCCAAGACCGCTACACTGTGTGTTTATAAAGATGTGAGACTTGCTAATCAAGTCATTTAATCAAAACGTGTCATTAGTTAAAGTGTTCTAGGGCTAAAAGACATTTTGGCCTCAAAAGATACATTTTATAAATTATAAACAATTTTACAGAAGGGATCCCCAAAACAATGTTTAAAAGCTGGTTTACAAAATTCAACTATTAAAAGTAAACATTAGCCATACTAAGGCAAAATACAAGGTTCTGGTCCTCTCGTCCCTGTAATCTCCTCAAACCGTGGCGGTTGAGCGGCCTGTCATGTACATTCACCCTACAGAGCTCTCCAATCACGGTTGATCAATCTTGCCCTTGCCTTTACTTGCACCACGCAGCACCCGTGAGCCGAGCCCCAGCAAGAAAACAACATACACAGCATATACAATAATGACAATCAAATACTTTCATAAGCATGTTCAATCATTCAGTCCATAGCATGTAAGCATACTTCAAGGTATAAACAAACCTCATCTATACTTAGATTATTCAACACTCTCATCCATCAACATTTAAAGCAAATACAATATTCAAGTTACACAATTACTAGGGCCGACGCCTTAGTCCGCACCCTCTGTTTAGCCCACTGACTCCGGCCCGCTTAAACCGAGCTCAGTGCATAATAAGCTGTCCTCGGATACCAATTTCCGAGCCGCGCCATTTGCGCAAGTTAACCGTGGCATGCTTAGGCTGTTGGTTTACAATTTACATGGCATAATACCATTCTCTCAATCATGTATATATCAGGGAGCCCTTAGTCCCATTCAATTATTCAACCAGGTATAGTTTTCTTATCTTTGGCTTTCAAACGAGCTAGTTATAAGCGATGCTCCTTGAGAGCGATCCGATCCCCGAGCCCTAGCTTAGCACCTAGTCACAACCAAGATAAAGGATACCATTAACAATCTTAAATGGGCTTCTAAACCAAGTTCTAGTCCTCGGAACATTGAACTTCACCAAATATGGTAAAAGACTCAACCCCGAGCACCCTAGGTTAAATTCCCAAGCCTAAAATCTCAAAATCCCAAAATCCCTTAAGCGCCCCGACATGGGCCATCCATGCCACGGCATGGCCCCAAACAGAACCCTCCATGGGCACAAAAATAGGTAAGGGCCGCGGCATTGCTTGGACCATGTCGCGGCCCGCCCTCCTTCCTCAGCATGCATCAACCTCGAAGGGTCGCGGCTCACCAAGAACCATGCCGCGGCCCGACCCTTCGAACCCAGAAAAATCCACCATTTTCAATCTCTAAACCTCATCTTAAGCCATCCCAAAGGCCCTAACTCAAAACCAATTAATAACAACATCATTATAATAATTTAAACAACGCAATCCAACCAGAAATCCAGCCTAACACTCACCAAAATCCCAATTCCAATTTCTGAGATTTCAAACCCACGAACTCAAAACCAGCCATGGAATTTCTAGAATTCGACCATTAAACTTTAAATTGAAACTTACCTTAGCTGCAGTATCACCTCTCCACGAGTTTCCCTGACCTAGCTTCAAAGTTCCAGCCTCAAATTCCACCTTAAATGCAAAAACCACAAATATTCAAAACTCTGCCATTTTTCTTAAAGTTCCTAACCACAGAACAAAAATCAATGCTTACCTTGGCTCTAATTCAGTTCTTGATTAGTTCTTGAGCTAATCCTCTAGCTTATCCCCTTCAATTCCCAGAAATTAGCTGGTTTCCCTTTACAAAATCAGAGTTTTTCTTCCTTAAGAGAGAGATAAAAGAGAGAGAAGGCTAAGAGGTCGGTTTACATAATCTATCTAGTATTTTCTACATCTTTCCAAGTATATCCTTAGGTTGATAGAGTAATCCCAAAGCTCGGGGTACCGGAAACGTCCCCGATGGCAAAATAGTAAAATTCCCCAATACTCCCGCCTAAACATTCTAACCTCAAATATATCTCCATATATTTATTTTCATCACCCGATAGTCCAAATCACTACACGATACCTAGAATACCCTGACTTGCCCAAAGTCAAGCATTAAGCCCCGTTGTGACTTTCCTGCTATCTAGCTCCCTAGGATCGCCCCAAGTCACTGGCTGCATATTTATCCACATAATAATGTGGTTCTCACATATTTCACATATATATATATATATCTACCTATCCACATAATAATGTGGTCTCAACAATTTATCACACACATAATTACGTTTATGCCCTAACGGGCCAAAATTATGATTAAGCCCTTACCAGCCGAACAGGGCCTGCATGCTTACCCGATACTCATAAACATGCATTCTCACACTATTGAGTCACATAACCTCCTATTATGCCCTCCCGGCACACTAATCAAGGTCCTTAAGTCTTATTAGTAATTTTGGGTCGTTACAAGGGTACTCTTTGCCACTACTAAGATGCATAGCACCCGACCAGTCAAAAAAATTATTGACCGAAGTGCACGAGGGGTTCTGTGGAGTTCATGCTGGGGGGCAGAGTCTATCTAAAATGATTTTGCGGCAAGGATTTTTCTGGCCTACAATGAATGAAGATTCCATGGAGTATGTGGAGAAGTGTGATAAATGCTAGAGATTTTCTAAAGTACCCAGGGCACCTCCGAATGTCTTGAAGCAAATGCAAAGCCCATGGCCTTTTGCAGTATGGGGCATTGATCTGATCGAGAAACTACCCCAAAGGGAAAGGAGGAGTACAGTTTGCAGCAGTTGTTGTGGATTATTTCACCAAGTGGACCGAAGCCAAACCACTAGCAACGATCACCTCGAAGAAAGTGTTAGATTTTGTGGTTAAGAATATAATATATCGCTATGGTCTGCCCAAGAAGATAGTGTCTGACAACGGCACTCAGTTCGATAGTGACTGTTATCCAGATTTCCGGATAGCGTTTAGATTGATGACTTCGGGGAAGCAGAATTATCGATGTCTTTCACGGTAGGTGACCAGAGCTCGCGGATGGACAGAAAGGCTTCGCCTCCCCTGTTTGATATCCGGATTACTCTTCCAAGCAAGCACAACACGGAAACTCGTTGACTCTCCCGGACTCCCGAAGGATACCCCTCGGGGAGGCCCCTTCCAGGAGAGGCCCTTCGAGTGGTCTCCGCGGAAACAGTTCCGTGCCTCGCACAGAACAAAACCGAACTGTCGAGTCCGGGAGAGGGCATATTTGGAATGATATCCGTCTGACACAGGATCCCGCCTGACACGCCCGTCAGGACAAAGCCGCACACATCCCAGCACGCCTAAAGGTACCTTTTCGCCTACTGTTCCGCTGACAACTTGGAAAAGACGGCTGACTTTGTGTGTTCCCCATACTTTCACGTAAATATATCCACATAGAGTCTTGTAGCCATGCGACTACAGTAATTGTATCCCCTATTTATGGCTGGTGTAATTAAGACCCATGTACGTGGAGAAAAACCCTAATCCGAAACCCTAGCTATAAAGGCCCCTTCATTTTACAAGAAGGGGGGGGGGGGGGGGGGGGGACCGAGAGATCACATAGCAAAAACTCTACAAAAATCTCTCTAGCTTCATCTTCTTCAAGAGAACCCGAGAGAAACATTGTGAGTGTGTGAAGTTCTTATGCACCAGCCATCTTACTGTAACCTTTTCCAAGTATAATAACATCGACTCGTGGACTAGGGCTTGTTAACGCCTGAACCACGTAAAAACACTGTTTGTTTAGTTACATTTCAGTATTTCTACAGTTCTTATCTTTTTATTATTCTGTTAGTTATTCGTTTCCGAAAAACTCGGTAAACATTTTGGTGCTTTCATTGAGAGCTGTAGGAAGTTGTTAGTCAGCTCTTTTTCTGTGTACGTTTTTTGTATTCACTTCGTACTAAAGAGATGGTGACTACGCGAAAATCCGCTGTTGACAAAAATGCTACGGTCAACCCCGATACCGTGACGGAAGATGTGGTGCAAAGCGAACCCTTAGACTACCGAGGTGAAGACCCGACATCCCGCCAGGATCAGGTCAGTACCGAAGATACAACATACTTAGAAGACGAAGAAGAGTATGTCCAAGACGGTTATAACAAGGACGGCTGCTACTATGAGAAGGACCCAGAACTGGTCCAAGTAGCCGAAGAACTGGTGGCCACTAAGGCCAAGCTTGCTGAGCAGGAGCGCGTCTCCGAAAGAATGCAACGCATGATGGAACGCCTCCAAAGTAAGTTCGGAGATCTAGGCGACTCGGACGAGGATACCTCTGTTCGAGGTGGTGCTGATGCCCCCATGCCGGATCCAGCCGCTGCTGGACCATCCAAAGCCGCCCCTAACAAGGGCAAAGAAAAAGTTGGAGAGCCTGTGCGCGCTGACGCCCCTGCACCTCCTAAAGGCGTGAATCACCAGGCCGACTGCCCCCCCCCCCCCCGCGCGCAGAAGGTCTCTGGCGCTCCTAAGCCCAGACGCCCTTCAGCCCCAAGGGGGCACTCTGTGCCTAAAGGGCCCGGTGCTAAGGCACCCAGGCCTAGGGGAAGGAACAACCGCCCCAGTGATTCCGTCAATCAGGACGGTCGGGCTGCGAACTCGCACTCCGAAGATAGCTGGTCCACGGTGGACCTAAGAAGAAGGTTGGAGGCCAAGTATGAGAAGGCCAAAGGGGAAAAAGCCCGGCCTCGCGGAGATGACCTCCGAAATCATATTAATGACAAGCTCCGGGGACGTGACCTCCCGGAAAGTGATACGAAGAGGCTCGAGGAACAGATTGCTGCCTTGACCAAGCTGGTCCGGAAGCAAAGTGGGGCCCTGTCAGATTCTGAGGAGGAAGACCCGGAACCATGTATTAGGAGGATCGCGGAAACGTCCCTCCCGGATAACTTCAAAATGCCTCACATAGAATTATATGATGGGAGGACAGACCCGCGTACCCACCTAGCTAAATACAATAAAATGATGCAAGTGGCGCGCGTCAGTGAGGACGCCAAATGCATGTGCTTCTCACTCACCCTTACCAAGTCCGTGGAGGACTGGTGGAAAAGATTAGCTCCCGGATCAATCCACAGTTGGAAGGAGCTACAGTCCGCGTTTAGAAGGCAGTTTATTGCTGCCCGCGACCACGACATGGAGGTTGGTTCCTTAACCAACATCAAGCAGCAACCCACTGAGAACCTCAAAGCTTTCATTCAGAGAATGATGGAAGCTGCTGCAAAAACCAAGGTCAGCGATGACATGAAGCTGATCGCCCTTCAATCGGGCCTTACTGTCGGCTCCCTGCTATGGGGGGAAATGCAAAGGAGACGGGCAGAAACCCTGTCCGAATTCATGTCAAAAGCTCAGGGAATCATCAACCTTGAGGATGCCTACCAGCAAGCCTTTGGAGTTCCCCCGGCTCCAACCCCTTCCGTGACTGCGCCGAGCTTTTCTTCGCAAGCTCCCGCACCAGCCCTCACGCTTCCAGGAGCCCGATTCACTCCGAGTGTGTATGGGCCTTCCGCGTCTGCTCAGACGCCGGGTCAAACCCATTTCTCTGGGTATGGAGCAGTACAAACCGGATGTAGTATCGCTCCTAGCATGCCGCAGCCGCAAGCGGAAGCCCCGGAACGAAGTTTGAGCCAATCGCGGAGCAAACGAAGCGGAAGAAACTCCAACCGGGGAGACCATTCAAAGAAACCCCGAAAGGATTATGAGCCCAAGTTCACGGAATATACCAGTTTGATAGACTCGTGAGAGAATGTCTATCGGGCGACCTGTAATATGGTCAACTACAGGAAGCCCCCGAAAGTGTCTCACGGAGGAAGGCGTCCGCGAGACTCCAATAAGAGGTGTGAGTTCCACGGAGACGTGGGGCACACCACGAATGAGTGCCTTCAGCTGAAGGATGAGATCGAGTCCCTGGCAAGAGCGGGACACCTCGGTCAGTGGGTGAGAATACCCATAATCTATCCCGGACAGGGGGTAGTTCACGGAGCTGCATATTCACCGGGACAGAGGGGGGCCGCTAGCGCTCCTGGAGCCGGTCACCCCCAAGCTCCCGGGTCTCAGTTCCCAGTACTTCCTCCTCCACCTGCTCCGGCGCCCATTGCCTTGTTGGCTCCAGGGCCAGGCAACCCATATCCGCCCGGCCTTGCTCCGCCACCCGTTGACGGACACGTCGCCACCATTTCCGGAGGACCACACCTTGCCGGAAGCACCCGCAACTCCCAGAAGAGGTACTTGAGGGAGTTAGAGCACGCCGAGGAGATGTGCGCCTTGGTCCAATCACCTGCTCAACGTCCCCGAATGATGGATCTTCCCATCACCTTCACGGAGGACGATGCTCGACATGTGCACTTCCCCCACAACGATCCCCTCGTGGTGGAAGCCCAGATTGCCAATAAGAAGGTCTCACGGATCTTGATCGATAACGGAAGCTCCGTGAACATCCTCTTCAAAGCGGCCTTCCACGCGATCGGATTGACCGAGACGGACCTGGCCCCATGCCCCATCCAGCTTCAAGGTTTCAATGGGGACGCACTCATGCCATTAGGCAAAATTCAACTTCCGGTCACCCTCAGAGGAGAAAGCGACGCTTGTGCCTTCAAGCATAGCACATTCGTGGTGGTCGACTGCCCCACGGCGTATAATGCCATCTTAGGCCGACCGGTCCTGATCGATTGTGGGGCCATAACCTCGATACGTCACTTATGCTTGAAGTTTCCTTGCGACGATGGGCGTATTGGCACCCTCCGAGGAGACCAGAGAAGTGCATGGAGCTGTTATAACGTCTCCGTCCGAGCCGTCTACACGGTCCGAGAGACGTTTGCTGCCATTCCTCTGGCGGAAGTATTGCCAGAAACTAGGGATGCTCAGGAGGCATACTTTGACGAACTCGACCCAAGAGTGGGAATCGAGAAAGCAATAGAGCCGATGGAGGAAGTCGAAGAGGTGATCCTCAATCCGGGAGAACCCACCAAGGTCATTCAGGTGGGGAAAAACCTGCCGTCGGCCGTTCGAGATAAGATCGTGGCCACTGTGAAGGATAATCAGGATATCCTGGCATGGTGCCACGCTGATATGACGGGGATTAATCCCAATGTTGCGTGCCACGCACTCAACATAGACCCAGCTGCAACTCCAATTCGCCAAAAGAGGAGGCCGCTGGACCCAGTGAGAGCCGAAGCCGTCAAAGCTGAAGTGGACAAATTGATGTCCATAGGCTTTCTCCAGGAGTCGCACTATCCCGTGTGGTTGGCCAACCCAGTTCTGGTCCCGAAACCCGATGGGTCCTGGAGAATGTGCATTGACTTCACGGACCTAAACAGGGCCTGCCCGAAAGATTGTTTCCCTCTCCCGCGAATCGATCAGATGGTGGACGCTACTTCCGGGTACGAACTCTTATCCTTCATGGATGCGTACTCCGGATACAACCAGATCAAGATGCATGTCGCGGACCAGGAACACACCAGCTTCCTCACGGATAAGGGTGTCTACTGTTACGTGGTCATGCCTTTCGGTTTGAAGAATGCTGGGGCGACTTACCAGCGTCTGGTAAACAGAATGTTCAAGGACCAACTGGGGAGGAACATGGAGGTGTACGTGGACGACATGTTGGTAAAGTCCAAGACCTCCGGGGACCACAGTAACGACCTTGAGGAAGCTTTCGCCGTGATCCGAAAGTACGGGATGAAACTAAATCCAAAGAAATGTACTTTCGGGGTCTCGTCTGGGAAGTTCCTCGGTTTTATTGTCAGCTCCCGCGGAGTGGAAGCCAACCCTGAGAAAATAAAGGCGTTCATAGATATGCCTTCCCCCCGGAAGCATAAGGATGTCCAGAGCGTTACCGGAAGGATAGCTGCTCTCAGCCGCTTCGTATCCAAGGCCACCGACAAGTGTATCCCCTTCTTCAATGTTCTGCGAGGGAACAAGAAGTTCGAGTGGACCCCCGAATGCGAAGCGGCCTTCCAACACCTCAAAGAACATTTAACCCGAGCCCCCATTCTGTCCAAGCCGGTCGAAGGAGAGGCGTTGTTCTTATACCTAGCTGTGACTGAGCACGCAGTAAGTGCCGCTCTCGTCCGGGAAGATGGCCGTATCCATCTCCCTGTGTATTACGTAAGCAAGAGGTTATTGGACGCCGAGTCCAGATATTCGATGATCGAGAAACTCTCCCTCTGCTTGCTGATCGCTTCACGGAAGCTGAGGCCATATTTCCAGGCGCACACCATCAAAGTACTCACCAACCACCTTCTCCGACAAGTCCTGCAGAAGCCCGAGTCTTCTGGCAGATTGCTTAAGTGGGCCATGGAACTAAGCCAGTTCGACGTCCACTACCAACCGCGTGTTTCCATCAAAGGTCAAGCTCTCGCGGACTTTATTGTGGAGTGCTCGGGAATGAATGACCTCCCAGAAGATCCTGTCCCGGAACTTCCCACCTGGAAGGTCTACGTAGACGGAGCCTCAAATGAAAAAGGAGCTGGAGCGGGGGTCATCCTAATATCTCCCCAAGGGCATCAGCTCCAGAGCGCCATCCGTTTCGCATTCCCAGCATCCAACAACGAGGCAGAACACGAAGCCATGTTAGCTGGGTTACGACTGGCCAGAGAAGTCGGAGCCCAAAAAATCGAAGTGTACAGCGACTCCCTACTTGTGGTAAACCAAATATCCGGGGAATACCAGACGAAAGGCGAAAGGATGGCTGCCTACGTGTCTCTCTCCCGCGACCTACTGCAGCATTTCAAAGAACACCAAATCCGCCAGGTCCCCCGGGACCAGAACTCACTCGCGGACACGCTGGCCAAGCTTGCAACGGACCCGGAGATTGAACAGTATGGCTTAGTCCCCATCGGGCACTTAGAAGCCCCCAGTACTGAGACGCGAAGGATAAACGCCATCATCGACCATTCCCACTCCTGGATAGGACCCATCCTCAGATTTCTCACCACCGGAGAACTCCCCACCGATAAAGCTGACGCAAGGAAGCTCCAGTATCAAGCTCCCCGATACGTGGTTATGGATGGAAAGCTTTACCGCAGGGGGTTGTCCATACCCTTCCTTAGGTGTGTTGCCGGAACCGAAGTCAGCACCATCATCCATGAGATTCACGGAGGCTTTTGTGGCGATCATACCTCCGGGCTGAGCCTCTCCAAAAAAATCCTTCGACAAGGATACTTCTGGCCCACCATGAAGAAGGATTGTGTGGATTATGTCAGGAAGTGTGAGCAGTGCCAGAGGTACGCCAAGGTTCCGCGAGCGCCGCCTACGGAAATTACCCTAATGACCAGCCCCTGGCCGTTCGCCGTTTGGGGCATTGACCTAGTAGGTTCCCTCCCCACTAGAAAGGGTGGAGTGAAGTACGCCATAGTCGCGGTAGACTACTTCACCAAATGGGCTGAAGCTGAACCTATGAACACGGTCACATCTAAAAAAGCACTGGATTTTGTCATCAGGAATATAGTGTGTCGTTTTGGGCTTCCACGGAAAATTGTGTCCGACAACGGAAAGCAGTTTGACAGTGAACACTTCACGAACTTCTGTGCTTCGCATGGAATTATCAAAAGCTTTTCCGCAGTCGCCAGACCCCAGGCTAATGGACAAGTGGAAGCTGTAAACAAAATATTAAAGACCACGTTGAAGAAAAAACTCCAAGCCTGCAAGGCTCACTGGCCGGAAGAACTTCCGCGAGTACTTTGGGCCTATCGCACAACAGAGAGAACTTCGACGGGGCACACGCCTTATTCCATGACCTTCGGTTGCGAGGCCGTCATCCCAGTAGAAGCTATGATCCCCTCTCACAGGCAAGACACCTACGATCCTACCCGGAACCATGCCCTCCTCCAGGAGTCCTTAGACATGATCGAAGAGCTCCGGGAGCAGTCGCAGGTCCAACTAAAAATGTACCAAGGCAAGATAGCCCGACACTTTAACACGAGAGTCCAGAGCCGTGCATTCGAAGTTGGGGACCTTGTCCTACGGAGAGTATTTCCTGCTACGCAGGATCCGGGAGTAGGAGTCCTCGGACCCAACTGGGAAGGCCCCTACGAAGTCCAAGAAAAAGTGGGCCATGGGACGTATCACTTGAAGAGACTCGACGGATCTAAAGTCCCGCGCGCCTGGAACGCGGAGCACCTCTGCCGTTACTACCAGTAGGCCCCGGACCATCCAGTCGGAAGTCCTTGGTGAAAATAACAAAAGTGAAAAATGTGGAAATAATCCTCCCTGTTGTAAAACTAACGCCTAGCAGGCTATTTTAATGAAACACGGAGGGATTCACTCCGCTTTTACTGCACTTTTTATCCCTATGTTCAAAGCTGCGTTTTAACAAGTGACCACGCGGTCTGGAGACGTCCGGACCCCACGCTCACTTGGGGGGTATACATGGCTAAGGCTTAGCCATGCGCCCCTTGAACAAAACGTACACAGAACACCACTTATGTGCTAGCATTGTGTTTGAAGTTTTTAAATTGTTTTGCTCTAATTGTTAAGCTTAGGTTTATTTGTTGCCATGAACATGCTTGCATTACGTGTCATATGTGCATTATGTGCTTAAGTGAAAATTGCCACAGAAATGCCTGCCATTATGTATCATGAGAATTATCTCTTGTGTAGCCCAGCGATGGACGGGACTGGGGGTTGAGGCACGTTCATAAAGCTACGCCAAAACACCCCCAACTCCTTGACAAGTCCTTTGCAGAATTCTCCGCGAGCTCTGTAGAGCTTTGCTTCGCAAGCTCCAGCTCCGGGTCCCGCAAGGCGAAAGATGGCAAGATCCGCGAGCGCTGTAGAGCTTTACTTCGCAAGCTCCAGCTCCGGGTCCCGCAAGGTGAAAGATGGCAAGATCCGCGAGCGCTGAAGAGCTTTGCTTCGCAAGCTCCAGCTCCGGGTCCCGCAAGACGAAAGATGGCCAGATCCGCGAGCGCTGTAAAGCTTTGCTTCGCATGCTCCAGCTCCGGATCCCGCAAGGCAAAAGATGGCAAGATCCGCGAGCGCTCTAAAGCTTTGCTTCGCGCGGATCTAGCCTCGCAGGGCTCCATGCCAGGTCCCTGAAGCCAGCCACCATGAGGTTCGCAACAACAGTTAGTTTTGCTTCGCAAAGATCTAACCTTAAGTCTAGCGACGCTCACCAAAAGAACTCTCGTTCCAAACAATGGAACGACTCACCTTAGCAATCCCAGCGAACAGTATAACTACAAGTCCCGGGATTGGCTATTTGCCTCAGGAAAGATAAAGTACGGTAAAAGGAGCCTGGCCGTTGGAACCAGAAAACCTTCGTAACCTAGAAACTACGTGGGGAAAGACATCATCCGTTAAAGCTTCAAGTGGGAAGTGCATAAGTTTTGGCCGTTGGAACCAAAACCCCATACGCCCCTACAACAGTTTCTACCGTATAAATGTCTACCTTAAGCGCAAAGATAAATAAAGAACTCGGCAGAAAAGAAAGGAGAATGCTATGATTATGGCAAAAATGTCCGCAATGAAAAACTCAAAATGAAAAACAATTAAAGATAAAACCCCTTCAAGCATTGGGGGTAACTACAGCGTCCACGACCGCAGCTTCGGGGGCATCTGTTTCAGCTGAGGCTGGCGGAGTCGGCTCATTGGAAGGAGGGATTTGGTCATGAGAAGGTTCAGAGGTCCCCGCCTCTCCGGGATCTCCCGCCTCAGGAGCTTCAGCACGTTCGTCAATGTTATAAGTTTGGACGTACGCCTCTGGGCCCTGATCCCACACGAGTAGCTTCTCCCTCATGGCTTCGGCATCATCTCCCAGATAGCCTAACACCTCCGGGTTCACTTTCTAGAGTTGATGCATGAGGACCACATGCGATATATTAATAGTCCTGTTCAGTATCACCTCAGCATCCTCCTTCTCCTTCAACCGCTCCGCCTCGGAGGTTGCCAGCTGTGCTTCCGCGGCAGTTAGTTGGGCCCTCAATTTTTCCATTTCGGCCTTGGAGGCATCCCGCTCCCCCTTAAGAGAATCAATCGCCTTGCGCTGCTCCCTATTTTGGTTCAGCACGGATTTCTTCTCGGTCACATGCCCCCTGGCAGTGAATTGCAAAGCCCCGATCTCTTTATCCTTCTCGGCGAGCCCCAACTGAAGCATAGACACGAGATCCCTGCTCCTCTTATGGAGTTGCTCCTCGTCGTGCAGCTTACTCTGAAGAGTGGAGTATTCCTCTTGCCGCTTAAGGAGGAGATCGTTCTTTGATTGCAAGCGGGCTTCCAGGGTATCTTTCTCCACCTTGGCTTGGGACAGCTCTTCCCGGAGCTTGGAGTTTTCGGTCTTAATCCCATCCGACCGCTGTCTAAACTCATTCTCTGCCTTGGCCCGGTACTCTTGATATTTGGCAAGATATTTCTTCTCCGCCTCTTCTTCAGCCGTGCGCCGGGCCTGATCAATCTTCTCCGAAGCCCCCAAGGCCTGTTGGGTCAGTTTCTGTTTCTCCGCTTCCAAGGCCTGGCGAGCCAGTTGGCTCTCCTCCAGCTGAACCAGAGCTGCACCAACCTCCCGGAACGAGCGTTCCGCGATCATAGAGGCCTGCAAGGAAAGACAACAGCATGAGCTAAAGCAGGACCAAAAGACAGGTGGTCCCAAAAAAAAAAATAATAATAACAACTGACGGCTTACCCCGGACAGTTGCTGCTTCACAGCGTGTGTCAGCAACAGCGGATCCTTGCTGCTGCTGATGGCCCATTTCTCAGAATTGAGCTCGCATAAGCTCAGGGCCATGTCCTCCATCATCTCAGCTCCGAACGGCGCCAATGCACGTCCGAGCCTAGGCACCAGCCTCTTCTCCAAGGCTGGACCATCCAGAACCGCTCCGGCCGGGTGAGGAGATCTCACCCCCTCGGCCAGCTCAGCCCTCTTCACGGCAGACAAGTTATCTGCCCTTCCCTGAGTAACGGCCTTCTCCGCCTCTAGCCGCCTCTTCAAAAAACTATCGGCCCGTCTTACACCCTCCAGGAGGGCAGCGGGAAAACTGGTTGGCTTCCGCGGAAAGTGGAACTTCAGGCCAGGCAGGGGAAGATTGGTTGTCTGAGAAGACGGAGACCCCGGAAGGGTGGACCCCCTTTGGGCTGGAGGAGGAGGCAGCCGGGGTATTAAGGCCCCGGTCTGTTGCTTTTGCTGCTGCGGTAGCAGAAGTAATTGCCCTTGTTGCTGCTGCTGGTTTGGATGTTGCTGTTGCTGCTGCTGGTTTGGATGTTGCTGTTGCTGCTGCTGCGGCGTTGGTGATTGTCTCTCTTGTTCCTGTTGCTGCTGTTGTTGTAGTTGTGATTGCTGTCGTTGCTGTTGTTGTTGCCTTCGACCGGGAGAAGAGTGTCTAAGGCGTTTGTTCTTAGCACCCTCAGCATCTTCTCCGGGACGCTTGCTCACCCCAGTTGTCCTCACGGGGAATACAAGCCCTTCCCCGTCGCTACTGCTACTCGAGACCATCATAGTCTCGGAAGGCCCTTCAGCAGGGGACTTCTCTACCCTCGGAGACGCTTGCGCCTCGCCACTTGTCTTCTTGGGGGAGGCAGCCTTACCTCCCCTACCAGCCTTGGTCTTCCGTCCTTTCCCCGTGGGCGGGTCTTGGCTGGTGGCAGCCTTCTTAATAAGCAAAGTAACCCTCCCCAACATCTTGGCTTCGGGATACTCTGCAAGAAACGTACAAAGCAAGGTTAACGAACCAACAAGAAATGAGAGAGAAGATAAGCGGAAGACAAGACAATCAGCAACATAAAAGTACAAGCAAGCCCGCCAGCAGGGAACAAGAAACAAGAAAAAGAAAAGTTTGAAAGGGACGACCATGCACGAGAAACGTGGATGGCCTTCCCCGAGCAAAACAAAACATCGCTTCCTGCTCCAGGAAGCTCCCGTACTCCTTGAATTCCGAGAAGAACATGCTGAGAGAAGAAGGGTCAACCATGATGACACCTTCTGGCAGACTACCATCACTCAGACACCAGAGGAGCTCATCTACCCTATCACAGTACCTGTCGAAAGGTATCCTACGCGGATCTAGCCTAAGGAAACGGGGATCAAACCCCATCTGAGAGGTCTGGGAAGCCTCAGACAGGCTGGGGGTGTGGATCAATCGAAAACTAGTCTTACCTCTCCCGGAGGAACTAGCCCCCGGAGCCCCTTCGTTAGGGTAAGCCGCGGCGTGGCGAGCCTCGATCTCCTCTCCCTCTGGCTGGGGGTCGGGGAACCTCTCCGCCCAACTAGGAGATAGAGTATATTCGTCCCGAGCGGCTTGGGTGATCACCTTAGACAGCTCCAGGGCAATCTGCTCCCGGATGTCAGCCGACACCTGAGTCTGCCCCCTACCACTTACTGGCTCGATATTTTGGAAGGAGGCGAGTAACCCATACTCCCTCAACGATTCGGAGGTCACAAGTCCCTCCACTCTCAACTCTTCCTCAGAAAGCCCTTCGTAGAACTTGGACCTCCTTATCATCTCCGCGCAGCGAGGTGTCCGCGGAACGACTTCTGCAAAAATCAAATACAAGCGTTAGAGATCCTCCCAAAAGGCAAATCAAACGCAAAGAAACAAAGTTGAAAAGGAAAAGAAGGAACACTTACCAGGGATTTTGAAGTCCAAAGATAGGGCTGGCACCCTCTTCAGCGGGAAGCCAGTCGTCAGGAACCAGTATTCCCGGAGGTCTGGAACCCTCGCGGTATGACAAGTGGGGCACATCACATCCGGGTGCCTTTCTAGCCTGTAAAACCCCACCTTGTCTGAGTGACCCCTCATAGGCTGAGACTTCAACCCATAAAAGTACAGCACCTCCTCCGGGGTAGGAGCTTCCAGTCTCCGGGACTTGCAAAAGATGAACCACCCCGCTAAGAGCTTGTAGCTGGGAGGAATTAACTGGAAGGGGGCAATCCCCGCCTTCACACAGAAATTGGCGAAGTAACTCCTTAGGGGCAAGTGCGCTCCGCACACTATGTGTGCCCAGCTCCAGGCACCAAAGCCCTCGTGGCTCTGGCTAGCTGACTCGCCCAGCACCGACAGACGGTGCCACATCAGACCTGGGATGTTCTTCAGGCCTGCCTCAGAGGAATACAGCTCCAGCATGCCATAATTCCTGAAAAGGTTCGGTTTTTGGTCCATCTCCCAGATGGAACTATTGGAGGTTGGTGGGCTAGCCGCGACCGCTTTCGCCTTTCCTTTCCCCTTTCCACCAGCGACAGGAGAGCCCTTCTCTTGGGCAGATTCAGCCTCCCCCGCAGCAAGGAGTTGTTCCTTCGAGATGTTCGTCACTGGACAAAAGAAAAGAAAGAAGAAAACACTCTAAGCAGTCAGCACCCTTGTCATACCCTAGTGGTATCAAAGGCGTCGGGGAGACCCTCCCCGAAAACTGCTTGGAGAGGCTCCCACCGAGCTTGCCGAGGGATTGGCACCATGCCACCCAAAGGACAGCAAGGAACCAGACTCAGACCCCGAGCCTAAGCCCACCAAAAGAAGTGTTTTTCCAGAGAAAGACACCCTAAAGGCGTTCATGCTTATGCCCTAAAACAGCAAAACAAGGGACGACTTTCCAAACGCAAATCGCGAAAACACGCAGAAAAGGCTACTTATCGACTCACAATCAATCACATGCCTACCAAAGCCCTATTCACACATGCACATAAGCAATAATGGCAGAAACCTCTACTCTAACAACTACCAACAACCTAAGGTTTGGGAGGAAAGAGCAAAGTAGAAATACTTACTGATATTCGGGTAGGTGGAGGTTGAAGGAGTAACTGGATCACTGCACAGCACGATCGCGAGAAGTAAAAGCTGCAAAGATGAACGGCGATTCAAACCAGGAACTTCGGGGAATAAACCAACTGCCAAATCAAAAAGAAAAGTTTCCAGATACTTACCAAAAGAAATGGCAAGTTCGGAGGAACGTAAGCTGGGAAGCCTGAGAGTTCGAAGGTTTGGAAATCTGAAAATCCTAAAGATGGAGAATCTGAAAGCGTAAAGAGGAAGAAAGGTCCTTTCCCTCGTTTTTATAGCAGGGAAGAGGCCATTTCGAATTCCTCAAATGGACGGTCCCGTTCTTCCTATTTCGTGTGCATCAGATCCAACGGCTGGAGAGGAAGCGACGATCCTATTTATGACTCCTCGGATGGGAATAAAGTATTTATTTCCCATCATTACACCACCTCGGGCCCTGAGTACCATTAAAAACCGTCAAATCATTGGTCAGATGACTGACACACGCATCCTCAACCAGTCGCCTCACGCACACGTCTTGGTCGCAGAACCATTCCCAGAATGACACGTGATCCTTGCCGCACTTGAGTACTTGGTCTCAAACAGAAGAAATTCCTTTTCTCTTTCATACTAATACTCAGGCGGGAAAAAGGAACCTTTTCGGGAACACAGAAGGTGCCCCCTCGCCTAGTCTAAGAAACTGATTGTACAAGCTCCCGGATCTCTCAAAGCTCCGCGACCTTGGGGGGTAAATGTTATCCAGATTTCCGGATAGCGTTTAGATTGATGACTTCGGGGAAGCAGAATTATCGATGTCTTTCACGGTAGGTGACCAGAGCTCGCGGATGGACAGAAAGGCTTCGCCTCCCCTGTTTGATATCCGGATTACTCTTCCAAGCAAGCACAACACGGAAACTCGTTGACTCTCCCGGACTCCCGAAGGATACCCCTCGGGGAGGCCCCTTCCAGGAGAGGCCCTTCGAGTGGTCTCCGCGGAAACAGTTCCGTGCCTCGCACAGAACAAAACCGAACTGTCGAGTCCGGGAGAGGGCATATTTGGAATGATATCCGTCTGACACAGGATCCCGCCTGACACGCCCGTCAGGACAAAGCCGCACACATCCCAGCACGCCTAAAGGTACCTTTTCGCCTACTGTTCCGCTGACAACTTGGAAAAGACGGCTGACTTTGTGTGTTCCCCATACTTTCACGTAAATATATCCACATAGAGTCTTGTAGCCATGCGACTACAGTAATTGTATCCCCTATTTATGGCTGGTGTAATTAAGACCCATGTACGTGGAGAAAAACCCTAATCCGAAACCCTAGCTATAAAGGCCCCTTCATTTTACAAGAAGGGGGGGGGGGGGGGGGGGACCGAGAGATCACATAGCAAAAACTCTACAAAAATCTCTCTAGCTTCATCTTCTTCAAGAGAACCCGAGAGAAACATTGTGAGTGTGTGAAGTTCTTATGCACCAGCCATCTTACTGTAACCTTTTCCAAGTATAATAACATCGACTCGTGGACTAGGGCTTGTTAACGCCTGAACCACGTAAAAACACTGTTTGTTTAGTTACATTTCAGTATTTCTACTGTTCTTATCTTTTTATTATTCTGTTAGTTATTCGTTTCTGAAAAACTCGGTAAACAGTGACTTATTTACCGATTTCTGCACTAGGCATGGCATTACGAAAATTTTCTCCTCGGTAGATCATCCGCAAGCCAATGGGTAAGTTGTTGAACCCAAAAGAGGGTGTTTTAATATTTAAACTCACAAGTGCACGAATCGTTTCGGAATATAATGTTCATGTAAGTACGAGGTCGAACCCATGGGAGTTGACTAACATCAAAAGAAACTATTTCAAACAAAGCAAGAATATTCTAACCTAGTTCCAAATATTTGATGAGATTTTGTTTTAGAAAAATAAAAGACAAGTAATAAAAAGATTTAAGATTAAATAGAAAAATGGTTTTCAAATGAGATATGTAAAATAAGATTATTAAGATATTAGAATCCACAAAATGCAAGTTCAATAGTATTTATAAGTATATTGATTCCCAAGTTTAGATATAGTTGAAATAAATCACACTATATTTTTTTTCAAGAAACATTTTCTATTCAAGCACAAGTTACTTTAAAAAAAGGTAGGATTTTTCTTCACTTATAAAAGATATAATTTCTAAGCATTAGTTGTGTTACAACCTAATGAAACTACAAAAAATCAAAGAGATTATGTTTAGGCAAAATATGATACTTATGCTCTAAGAATTAGATGTGAACAATTTAATGAAAAACATTTAATCAAAGAATATCATATTTTTGCATAATGAAGAACTAAGTGTAATATGCTTTAACACTCAATAATAGATGAAAAATGCATATCTTTGATAGAAAAATCCATAAACAATGTTACACAAATGGGAAATCAACATACAATAAAAAATACTATCTAGTTACATTTTGCCTCATCATCATCTTAATAACCTTTGAAAAAGATTAGAAGCTCATAACTAGATTGAAATAAAAATTACAAAATAACATACTTGACATCCTCTTCAAAAGATGAAAATGGTAGAGAGAAAATAGTGAAAAGATGAGAGAAATATGAAGTGTAGAAGAGATTGAAAAGATGAAGAAGAGCTCCCCAAATGGTCTTACAAGACTCTATTTATAGGCAAAATATGGAGATTAAATTAATCAAATTAAAATAAATAAATTGATTAATTTAATTGTGTTGGGAAGTGGTAGGATAAATAGAGTAAGTGTAAGAGTATTGGAAAGATGAAATGTTTGGTTGGGTAAAAGATTAGTGAAAAGCTAGGGTAAAAAAATGAATTAGGAATGTTTATTTAGGTAAGAAAAATAGGGAAGAGTGAATTGATATTTGAGTGAAAAATATTGGGAATAAAAACATGATTTTTTGGTCTTATTTTTGTGGCTGTGGCAGGGTAGACTTGGGCTAGGCAAATGGTGTGGTGGGCCTGATTGGGCTGAGAGGCAAATTGGGTTTGCTGTGCTGAGGAGCCAGGCGGCTAGAAGAAGGAGATTGCATATGTGATGCTCGTTGGGTGTGATGCGTGAGCTTCAGGAGGTTTGCTGAAGGAACTTGTGACAGCTGGCGTGGAGAAGGAAGTGCTGAAGGCTGAGGAAGGGATGCTTCGGATTGGGCCAGGCGAAGAGGCAGGTGGGAGCTGGGCTCGGGCCGTGGGCCTGGCAGGAGATGGGCCACGGGCTGAGGGCTGTAACGGGCCTAGGCAAAGGCTTGGGCAGGAGTTGACAAATGCCACTTTTCATGCTATTTTCTTTCAAATTTGCCACTCTTTTTTTCCCTTCTTTTCTTTTCAAAGCCAAAAAAGAATACAACTTACTCCCTACAAAATAAGTAAATAATAAATTAGAATCAAATATTTTCTGTTATCCAGATTTCCGGATAGCGTCTAGATTGATGACCTCGGGGAAGCGGAATTATCGATGTCTTTCACGGTAGGTGACCAGAGCTCGCGGATGGACAGAAAGGCTTCGCCTCTCCTGTCTGGTATCCGGATTACTCTTCCAAGCAAGCACAACACGGAAACCCGTCGACTCTCCCGGACTCCCGAAGGATACCCCTCGGGGAGGCCCCTTCCAGGAGAGGCTCTTCGAGTGGTCTCCGCGGAAACAGTTCCGTGCCTCGCACAGAACAAAACCGAACGGTCGAGTCCGGGAGAAGGCATATTTGGAATGATATCCGTCTGACACAGGATCCCGCCCGACATCCCGCCAGGATCAGGTCAGTACCGAAGATACAACATACTTAGAAGACGAAGAAGAGTATGTCCAAGACGGTTATTACAAGGACGGCTGCTACTATGAGAAGGACCCAGAACTGGTCCAAGTAGCCGAAGAACTGGTGGCCACTAAGGCCAAGCTTGCTGAGCAGGAGCGCGTCTCCGAAAGAATGCAACGCATGATGGAACGCCTCCAAAGTAAGTTCGGAGATCTAGGCGACTCGGACGAGGATACCTCTATTCGAGGTGGTGCTGATGCCCCCATGCCGGATCCAGCCGCTGCTGGACCATCCAAAGCCGCCCCTAACAAGGGCAAAGAAAAAGTTGGAGAGCCTGTGCGCGCTGACGCCCCTGCACCTCCTAAAGGCGTGAATCACCAGGCCGACTGCCCCCCCCCCCCCCCCGCGCGCAGAAGGTCTCTGGCGCTCCTAAGCCCAGACGCCCTTCAGCCCCAAGGGGGCACTCTGTGCCTAAAGGGCCCGGTGCTAAGGCACCCAGGCCTAGGGGAAGGAACAACCACCCCAGTGATTCCGTCAATCAGGACGGTCGGGCTGCGAACTCGCACTCCGAAGATAGCTGGTCCACGGTGGACCTAAGAAGAAGGTTGGAGGCCAAGTATGAGAAGGCCAAAGGGGAAAAAGCCCGGCCTCGCGGAGATGACCTCCGAAATCATATTAATGACAAGCTCCGGGGACGTGACCTCCCGGAAAGTGATACGAAGAGGCTCGAGGAACAGATTGCTGCCTTGACCAAGCTGGTCCGGAAGCAAAGTGGGGCCCTGTCAGATTCTGAGGAGGAAGACCCGGAACCATGTATTAGGAGGATCGCGGAAACGTCCCTCCCGGATAACTTCAAAATGCCTCACATAGAATTATATGATGGGAGGACAGACCCGCGTACCCACCTAGCTAAATACAATAAAATGATGCAAGTGGCGCGTGTCAGTGAGGACGCCAAATGCATGTGCTTCTCACTCACCCTTACCAAGTCCGCGGAGGACTGGTGGAAAAGATTAGCTCCCGGATCAATCCACAGTTGGAAGGAGCTACAGTCCGCGTTTAGGAGGCAGTTTATTGCTGCCCGCGACCACGACATGGAGGTTGGTTCCTTAACCAACATCAAGCAGCAACCCACTGAGAACCTCAAAGCTTTCATTCAGAGAATGATGGAAGCTGCTGCAAAAACCAAGGTCAGCGATGACATGAAGCTGATCGCCCTTCAATCGGGCCTTACTGTCGGCTCCCTGCTATGGGGGGAAATGCAAAGGAGACGGGCAGAAACACTGTCCGAATTCATGTCAAAAGCTCAGGGAATCATCAACCTTGAGGATGCCTACCAGCAGGCCTTTGGAGTTCCCCCGGCTCCAACCCCTTCCGTGACTGCGCCGAGCTTTGCTTCGCAAGCTCCCGCACCAGCCCTCACGCTTCCAGGAGCCCGATTCACTCCAAGTGTATATGGGCCTTCCGCGTCTGCTCAGACGCCGAGTCAAACCCATTTCTCTGGGTACGGAGCAGTACAAACCGGATGTAGTATCGCTCCTGGCATGCCGCAGCCGCAAGCGGAAGCCCCAGAACGAAATTTGAGCCAATCGCGGAGCAAACGAAGCGGAAGAAACTCCAACCGGGGAGACCATTCAAAGAAACCCCAAAAGGACTATGAGCCCAAGTTCACGGAATATACCAGTTTGATAGACTCGCGAGAGAATGTCTATCGGGCGACCTGTAATATGGTCAACTACAGGAAGCCCCCGAAAGTGTCTCACGGAGGAAGGCGTCCGCGAGACTCCAATAAGAGGTGTGAGTTTCACGGAGACGTGGGGCACACCACGAATGAGTGCCTTCAGCTGAAGGATGAGATCGAGTCCCTGGCAAGAGCGGGACACCTCGGTCAGTGGGTGAGGATACCCATTATCTATCCCGGACAGGGGGTAGTTCACGGAGCTGCATATTCCCCGGGACAGAGGGGGGCCGCTAGCGCTCCTGGAGCCGGTCACCCCCAAGCTCCCGGGTCTCAGTTCCCAGCACTTCCTGCTCCACCTGCTCCGGCGCCCATTACCTTGTTGGCTCCAGGACCAGGCAACCCATATCCGCCCGGCCTTGCTCCGCCACCCGTTGACGGACACGTCGCCACCATTTCTGGAGGACCACACCTTGCCGGAAGTACCCGCAACTCCCAGAAGAGGTACTTGAAGGAGTTAGAGCACGCCGAGGAGATGTGCGCTTTGGTCCAATCACCTGCTCAACGTCCCCGAATGATGGATCTTCCCATCACCTTCACGGAGGACGATGCTCGACATGTGCACTTCCCCCACAACGATCCCCTCGTGGTGGAAGCCCAGATTGCCAATAAGAAGGTCTCACGGATCTTGATCGATAACGGAAGCTCTGTGAACATCCTCTTCAAAGCGGCCTTCCACGCGATCGGATTGACCGAGACGGACTTGGCCCCATGCCCCATCCAGCTTCAAGGTTTCAATGGGGACGCACTCATGCCATTAGGCAAAATTCAACTTTCAGTCACCCTCAGAGGAGAAAGTGACGCTTGTGCCTTCAAGCATAACACATTCGTGGTGGTCGACTGCCCCACGGCGTATAATCCCATCTTAGGCCGACCGGTCCTGATCGATTGTGGGGCCATAACCTCGATACGCCACTTATGCTTGAAGTTTCCATGCGATGATGGGCGTATTGGCACCCTCCGAGGAGACCAAAGAAGTGCACGGAGCTGTTATAACGTCTCCGTCCGAGCCGTCTACACGGTCCGAGAGACGTTTGCTGCCATTCCTTTGGCGGAAGTATTGCCAGAAACTGGGGGTGCTCAGGAGGCATACTTTGACGAACTCGACCCAAGAGTGGGAATCGAGAAAGCAATAGAACCGATGGAGGAAGTCGAAGAGGTGATCCTCAACCCGGGAGAACCCACCAAGGTCATTCAGGTGGGGAAAAACCTGCCGTCGGCCGTTCGAGATAAGATCGTGGCCACTGTGAAGGATAATCAGGATATCCTGGCATGGTGCCACGCTGATATGACGGGGATTAATCCCAATGTTGCGTGCCACGCACTCAATATAGACCCATCTGCGACTCCAATTCGCCAAAAGAGGAGGCCGCTGGACCCAGTGAGAGCCGAAGCCGTCAAAGCTGAGGTGGACAAATTGATGTCCATAGGCTTTCTCCAGGAGTCGCACTATCCCGTGTGGTTGGCCAACCCAGTTCTGGTCCCGAAACCCGATGGGTCCTGGAGAATGTGCATTGACTTCACGGACCTAAACAAGGCCTGCCCGAAAGATTGTTACCCTCTCCCGCGAATCGATCAGATGGTAGATGCTACTTCCGGGTACGAACTCTTATCCTTCATGGATGCGTACTCCGGATACAACCAGATCAAGATGCATGTCGCGGACCAGGAACACACCAGCTTCCTCACGGATAAGGGTGTCTACTGTTACGTGGTCATGCCTTTCGGTTTGAAGAATGCTGGGGCGACATACCAGCGTCTGGTAAACAGAATGTTCAAGGACCAACTGGGGAAGAACATGGAGGTGTACGTGGACGACATGTTGGTAAAGTCCAAGACCTCTGGGGAACACAGTAACGACCTTGAGGAAGCTTTCGCCGTGATCCGAAAGTACGGGATGAAACTAAATCCAAAGAAATGTACTTTCGGGGTCTCGTCTGGGAAGTTCCTCGGTTTTATTGTCAGCTCCCGCGGAGTGGAAGCCAACCCTGAGAAAATAAAGGCGTTCATAGATATGCCTTCCCCCCGGAAGCATAAGGATGTCCAGAGCATTACCGGAAGGATAGCTGCTCTCAGCCGCTTCGTATCCAAGGCCACTGACAAGTGTATCCTCTTCTTCAATATTCTGTGAGGGAACAAGAAGTTCGAGTGGACCCCCGAATGCGAAGCAGCCTTCCAACACCTCAAAGAACATTTAACCCGAGCTCCCATTCTGTCCAAACCTGTAGAAGGAGAGGCATTGTTCTTATACTTAGCTGTGACTGAGCACGCAGTAAGTGCCGCTCTCGTCCGGGAAGATGGCCGAATCCAGCTCCCTGTGTATTACGTAAGCAAGAGGTTATTGGACGCCGAGTCCAGATATTCGATGATCGAGAAACTCTCCCTCTGCTTGCTGATCGCTTCACGGAAGCTGAGGCCATATTTCCAGGCGCACACCATCAAAGTACTCACCAACCACCCTCTCCGACAAGTCCTGCAGAAGCCCGAGTCTTCTGGCAGATTGCTTAAGTGGGCCATGGAACTGAGCCAGTTCGATGTCCACTACCAACCGCGTGTTTCCATAAAAGGTCAAGCTCTCGCGGACTTTATTGTGGAATGCTCGGGAATGAATGACCTCCCAGAAGATCCTGTCCCGGAACTTCCCACCTGGAAGGTCTACGTAGACGGAGCCTCAAATGAAAAAGGAGCTGGAGCGGGGGTCATCCTAATATCTCCCCAAGGGCATCAGCTCCAGAGCGCCATCCGTTTCGCGTTCCCAGCATCCAACAACGAGGCAGAACACGAGGCCATGTTAGCTGGGTTACGACTGGCCAGAGAAGTCGGAGCCCAAAAAATCGAAGTATACAGCGACTCCCTACTTGTGGTAAACCAAATATCCGGGGAATACCAGACGAAAGGCAAAAGGATGGCTGCCTACGTGTCTCTCTCCCGCGACCTACTGCAGCATTTCAAAGGCTACCAAATCCGCCAGGTCCCCCGGGACCAGAACTCACTCGCGGACACGCTGGCCAAGCTTGCAACGGACCCGGAGATTGAACAGTATGGCTTAGTCCCCATCGGGCACTTAGAAGCCCCCAGTACTGAGACGCGAAGGATAAACGCCATCATCGACCATTCCCATTCCTGGAGAGGACCCATCCTCAGATTTCTCACCACCGGAGAGCTCCCCACTGATAAAGCTGACGCAAGGAAGCTCCACTATCAAGCTCCCCGATACGTGGTTATGGATGGAAAGCTTTACCGCAGGGGGTTGTCCATACCCTTCCTTAGGTGTGTTGCCGGAACCGAAGTCAGCACCATCATCCATGAGATTCACGGAGGCTTCTGTGGCGATCATACCTCCGGGCTGAGCCTCTCCAAAAAGATCCTTCGACAAGGATACTTCTGGCCCACCATGAAGAAGGATTGTGTGGATTATGTCAGGAAGTGTGAGCAGTGCCAGAGGTACGCCAAGGTTCCGCGAGCGCCGCCTACGGAAATTACCCTAATGACCAGCCCCTGGCCGTTCGCCGTTTGGGGCATTGACCTAGTAGGTTCCCTCCCCACTGGAAAGGGTGGAGTGAAGTACGCCATAGTCGCGGTAGACTACTTCACCAAATGGGCTGAAGCTGAACCTATGAACACGGTCACATCTAAAAAAGCACTGGATTTTGTCATCAGGAATATAGTGTGTCATTTTGGGCTTCCACGGAAAATTGTGTCCGACAACGGAAAGCAGTTTGACAGTGAACACTTCACGAACTTCTGTGCTTCGCATGGAATTATCAAAAGCTTTTCCGCAGTCGCCAGACCCCAGGCTAATGGACAAGTGGAAGCTGTAAACAAAATATTAAAGACCACGTTGAAGAAAAAACTCCAAGCCTGCAAGGCTCACTGGCCGGAAGAACTTCCGCGAGTACTTTGGGCCTATCGCACAACAGAGAGAACTTCGACGGGGCACACGCCTTATTCCATGACCTTCGGTTGCGAGGCCGTCATCCCAGTAGAAACTATGATCCCCTCTCACAGGCAAGATACCTACGACCCTACCCGGAACCATGCCCTTCTCCAGGAGTCCTTGGACATGATCGAAGAGCTCCGGGAGCAGTCGCAGGTCCAACTAAAAATGTACCAAGGCAAGATAGCCCGACACTTTAACACGAGAGTCAAGAGCCGTACATTCGAAGTTGGGGATCTTGTCCTACGGAGAGTATTTCCTGCTACGCAGGATCCGGGAGTGGGAGTCCTCGGACCCAACTGGGAAGGCCCCTACGAAGTCCAAGAAAAAGTGGGCCACGGGACGTATCACTTAAAGAGACTCGACGGATCTAAAGTCCCGCGCGCCTGGAACGCGGAGCACCTCCGCCGTTACTACCAGTAGGCCCCGGACCATCCAGTCGGAAGTCCTTGGTGAAATTAGCAAAAGTGAAAAATGTGGAAATAATCCTCCCTGTTGTAAAACTCGCGCCTAGCAAGCTAATTTAATGAAACACGGAGAGATTCACTCCGCTTTTACTGCACTTTTTATCCCTGTGTTCAAAGCTGCGTTTTAACAAGTGACCACGCGGTCCGGAGACGTCCGGACCCCACGCTCACTTGGGGGGGTATACATGGCTAAGGCATAGCCATACGCCCCTTGAACAAAACGTACACAGAACACCACTTAGGTGCTAGCATTCTGTTTGAAATTTTTTAAATTGTTTGAAATGTTTAAATTGTTAAGCTTAGGTTTATTTGTTGCCATGAACATGCTTGCATTACGTGTCATATGTGCATTGTGTGCTTATGTGAAAATTTCCATGGAAATGCCTGCCATTATGTATCATGAAAATTATCTCCTGTGTAGCCCAGCGATGGACAGGACTGGGGGTTGAGGCACGTTCATAGAGCTACGCCGAAACACCCCCAACTCCCTGACAAGACCTTTGCAGAATACTCCGCGATCGCTGTAGAGCTTTGCTTCGCAAGCTCCAGCTCCGAGTCCCGCAAGGCGAAAGATGGCAAGATCCGCGATCGCTGTAGAACTTTGCTTCGCAAGCTCCAGCTCCGGGTCCCGCAAGGCGAAAGATGGCAAGATCCGCGACCGTTGTAAGCCTTGCTTCGCAGGCTCCAGCTCCGGATCTCACAAAATAATGCATGGCGAGCTCCTCGACCATTGCAAGTTTCAGCTCCAGGAGCAGACATGATCGATCCCCCACTCACAGCAGGCCTTGCTTCGCAAAGCCCCTGCTCCGGGATCACACCTGGTGGGCGTGGCGATTTCCCCGACAGCAACGAGCCTTGCCTCGCAGGGCTCCATGCCAGGTCCCTGAAGTCGGCCACCATGAGGTTCGCAACAACAGTTAGTTTTGCTTCGCAAAGATCTAACCTTAAGTCTAGCGACGCTCACCAAAAGAACTCCCGTTCCAAACCATGGAACGGCTCACCTTAGCAATCCCAGCGAACAGTATAACTACAAGTCCCGGGATTGGCTATTTGCCTCAGGAAAGATAAAGTACGGTGAAAGGAGCCTGGCCGTTGGAACCAGGAAACCTTCGTAACCTAGAAACTACGTGGGAAAAGACATCATCCGTTAAAGCTTCAAGTGGGAAGTGCATAGGTTTTGGCCGTTGGAACCAAAACCCCATACGCCCCTACAACAGTTTCTACCGTATAAATGTCTACCCTAAGCGCAAAGATAAATAAAGAACTCGGCAGAAAAGAAAGGAGAATGCTATGATTATGGCAAAAATGTCCGCAATGAAAAACTCAAAATGAAAAACAATTAAAGATAAAACCCCTTCAAGCATTGGGGGTAACTACAGCGTCCACGACCGCAACTTCGGGGGCATCTGTTTCAGCTGAGGCTGGCGGAGTCGGCTCATTGGAAGGAGGAATTTGGTCATGAGAAGGTTCAGAGGTCCCCGCCTCTCCGGGATCTCCCGCCTCAGGAGCTTCAGCACGTTCGTCAATGTTGTAAGTTTGGACGTACGCCTCTGGGCCCTGATCCCACACGAGTAGCTTCTCCCTCATGGCTTCGGCATCATCTCCCAGATAGCCTAACACCTCCGGGTTCACTTTCCAGAGTTGATGCATGAGGACCACATGCGATATATTAATAGTCCTGTTCAGTATCACCTCAGCATCCTCCTTCTCCTTCAACCGCTCCGCCTCGGAGGTTGCCAGCTGTGCTTCCGCGGCAGTTAGTTGGGCCCTCAATTTTTCCATTTCGGCCTTGGAGGCATCCCGCTCCCCCTTAAGAGAATCAATCGCCTTGCGCTGCTCCCTATTTTGGTTCAGCACGGATTGCTTCTCGGTCACATGCCCCCTGGCAGTGAATTGCAAAGCCCCGATCTCTTTATCCTTCTCGGCGAGCCCCAACTGAAGCATAGACACGAGATCCCTGCTCCTCTTATAGAGTTGCTCCTCTTCGTGCAGCTTACTCTGAAGAGTGGAATATTCCTCTTGCCGCTTAAGGAGGAGATCATTCTTTGATTGCAAGCGGGCTTCCAGGGTATCTTTCTCCACCTTGGCTTGGGACAGCTCTTCCCGGAGCTTGGAGTTTTCGGTCTTAATCCCATCCGACCGCTGTCTAAACTCATTCTCTGCCTTGGCCCGGTACTCTTGATATTTGGCAAGATATTTCTTCTCCGCCTCTTCTTCAGCCGTGCGCCGGGCCTGATCAATCTTCTCCGAAGCCCCCAAGGCCTGTTGGGTCAGTTTCTGTTTCTCCGCCTCCAAGGCCTGGCGAGCCAGTTGGCTCTCCTCCAGCTGAACCAGAGCTGCACCAACCTCCCGGAACGAGCGTTCCGCGATCATAGAGGCCTGCAAGGAAAGACAACAGGATGAGCTAAAGCAGGACCAAAAGACAGGTGATCCCAAAAAATAACAACTGACGGCTTACCCCGGACAGTTGCTGCTTCACAGCGTGTGTCAGCAACAGCGGATCCTTGCTGCTGCTGATGGCCCATTTCTCAGAATTGAGCTCGCATAAGCTCAGGGCCATGTCCTCCATCATCTCAGCTCCAAACGGCGCCAATGCACGTCCGAGCCTAGGCACCAGCCTCTTCTCCAAGGCTGGACCATCCAGAACCGCTTCGGCCGGGTGAAGAGATCTCACCCCCTCGGCCAGCTCAGCTCTCTTCACGGCAGACAAGTTATCTGCCCTTCCCTGAGTAACGGCCTTCTCCGCCTCTAACCGCCTCTTCAAAAAACTATCGGCCCGTCTTACACCCTCCAGGAGAGCAGCGGGAAAACTGGTTGGTTTCCGCGGAAAGTGGAACTTCAGGCCAGGCAGGGGAAGATTGGTTGTCTGAGAAGACGGAGACCCCGGAAGGGTGGACCCCCTTTGGGCTGGAGGAGGAGGCAGCCGGGGTATTAAGGCCCCGGTCTGTTGCTTTTGCTGCTGCGGCAGCAGAAGTAATTGCCCTTGTTGCTGCTGCTGGTTTGGATGTTGTTGTTGCTGCTGCTGCGGCGTTGGTGATTGTCTCTCTTGTTCCTGTTGCTGCTGTTGTTGTAGTTGTGATTGCTGTCGTTGCTGTTGTTGTTGCCTTCGACCGGGAGAAGAGTGTCTAAGGCGTTTGTTCTTAGCGCCCTCAGCATCTTCTCCGGGACGCTTGCTCACCCCAGTTGTCCTCACGGGGAACACAAGCCCTTCCCCGTCGCTACTGCTACTAGAGACCATCATAGTCTCGGAAGGCCCGTCCGCAGGGGACTTCTCTACCCTCGGAGACGCTTGCGCCTCGCCACTTGTCTTCTTGGGGGAGGCAGCCTTACCTCTCCTACCAGCCTTGGTCTTCCGTCCTTTCCCCGTGGACGGGTCTTGGCTGGTGGCAGCCTTCTTAATAAGCAAAGTAACCCTCCCCAACATTTTGGCTTCAGGATACTCTGCAAGAAACGTACAAAGCAAGGTTAACGAACCAACGGGCAATGAGAAAGAAAATAAGTAAGAACCGGCAATCAACAAAAAATCACAAGCAAGCGCGCCAGCAGGGAACAAAAAACGAGAAAAAGAAAAGTTTGAAAGGGACGACCATGCACGAGAAACGTGGATGGCCTTCCCCGAGAAAAACAAAACATCGCTTCCTGCTCCAGGAAGCTCCCGTACTCCTTGAAGTCCGGGAATGACATGCTGAGAGAAGAAGGGTCAACCATGATGACACCTTCTGGCAGACTACCATCACTCAGACACCAGAGGAGCTCATCTACCCTATCGCAATACCTGTCGAAGGGTATCCTACGCGGATCTAGCCTAAGGAAACGGGGATTAAACCCCATCTGAGAGGTCCGGGAAACCTCAGACAGGCTGGGGGTGTGGATCAATCGAAAACTAGTCTTACCTCTCCCGGAGGTACTAGCCCCCGGAGCCCCTTCGTTAGGGTAAGCCGCGGCGTGGCGAGCCTCGATCTCCTCTTCCTCCGGCTGGGGGTCGGGGAACCTCTCCGCCCAACTAGGAGATAGAGTATTTTCGTCCCGAGCTGCTTGGGTGATCACCTTAGACAGCTCCAGGGCAATCTGCTCCCGGATGTCAGCCGACACCTGAGTTTGCCCCCTACCACTTACTGGCTCGATATTTTGGAAGGAGGCGAGTAACCCATACTCCCTCAACGATTCGGAGGTCACAAGTCCCTCCACTCTCAACTCTTCCTCAGAAAGCCCTTCGTAGAACTTGGACCTCCTTATCATCTCCGCGCAGCGAGGTGTCCGCGGAACGACTTCTGCAAAAATCAAATACAAGCGTTAGAGATCCTCCCAAAAGGCAAATCAAACGCAAAGAAACAAAGTTGAAAAGGAAAAGAAGGAGCACTTACCAGGGATTTTGAAGTCCAAAGATAGGGCTGGCACCCTCTTCAGCGGGAAGCCAGTCGTCAGGAACCAGTATTCCCGGAGGTCTGGAACCCTCGCGGTATGACAAGTGGGGCACATCACGTCCGGGTGCCTTTCTAGCCTGTAAAACCCCACCTTGTCTGAGTGACCCCTCATAGGCTGAGACTTCAACCCATAAAAGTACAGCACCTCCTCCGGGGTAGGAGCTTCCAGTCTCCGGGACTTGCAAAAGATGAACCACCCTGCTAAGAGCTTGTAGCTGGGAGGAATTAACTGGAAGGGGGCAATCCCCGCCTTCACACAGAAATTGGCGAAGTAACTCCTTAGGGGCAAATGCGCCCCACACACTATGTGTGCCCAACTCCAGGCACCAAAGCCCTCGTGATTCTGGCTAGCTGACTCGCCCAGCACCGACAGACGGTGCCACATCAGACCTGGGATGTTCTTCAGGCCTGCCTCAGAGGAATACAGCTCCAGCATGCCATAATTCCTGAAAAGGTTCGGCTTTTGGTCCATCTCCCAGATGGAACTATTGGCGATTGGTGGGCTAGCCGCGACCACTTTCGCCTTTCCTTTCCCCTTTCCACCAGCGACAGGAGAGCCCTTCTCTTGGGCAGAGTCAGCCTCCCCCACAGCAAGGAGTTGTTCCTTTGAGATGCTCGTCACTGGACAAAAGAAAAGAAAGAAGAAAACACTCTAAGCAGTCAGCACCCTTGTCATACCCTAGTGGTATCAAAGGCGTCGGGGAGACCCTCCCCGAAAACTGCTTGGAGAGGCTCCCACCGAGCTTACCGAGGGGTTGGCACCATGCCACCCGAAGGGCAGCAAGGAACCAGACTCAGACCCCGAGCCTAAGCCCACCAAAAGAAGTGTTTTTCCAAAGAAAGACACCCTAAAGGCGTTCATGCTTATGCCCTAAAACAGCAAAACAAGGGACGACTTTCCAAACGCAAATCACCAAAGCATGCAGAAAAGGCTACTTATCGACTCACAATCGATCACATGCCTACCAAAGCCCTATTCACGCATGCACATAAGCAATAATGGCAGAAACCTCTACTCTAACAACTACCAACAACCTAAGGTCTGAGAGGAAAGAGCAAAGTAGAAATACTTACTGATATTCGGGTAGTTGGAGGTTGAAGAAGTAACTGGATCACTGCACAGCACGATCGCGAGAAGTAAAAGCTGCAAAGACGAACGGCGATTCAAACCAGGAACTTCGGGGAATAAACCCACTGCCAAATCAAAAAGAAAAGTTTCCAGATACTTACCAAAAGAAATGGCAAGTTCGGGGAAACGTAAGCTGGGAAGCCTGAGAGTTCGAAGGTTTGGAAATCTGAAAATCATAAAGATGGAGAATCTGAAAGCGTAAAGAGGAAGAAAGGTCCTTTCCCTCGTTTTTATAGCAGGGAAGAAGCCGTTTCGAATTCCTCAAGTGGACGGTCCCGATCTCCCCATTCCGTGTGCGTCAGATCCAACGGCTGGAGAGGAAGCGACGATCCTATTTATGACTCCTCGGATGGGAATAAAGTATTTATTTCCCATCATTACACCACCTCGGGCCCTGAGTACCATTAAAAACCGTCAAATCATTAGTCAGATGACTGACGCACGCATCCTCAACCAGTCGCCTCACGCACACGTCTTGGTCGCAGAACCATTCCCAGAATGACACGTGATCCTTGCCGCACTTGAGTACTTGATCTCAAACAGAAGAAATTCCTTTTCTCTTTCATACTAATACTCAAGCGGGAAAAAGGAACCCTTCCGGGAACACAGAAGGTGCCCCCTCGCCTAGTCTAAGAAACTGACTGTACAAGCTCCCGGATCTCTCAAAGCTCCGCGACCTTGGGGGGTAAATGTTATCCAGATTTCCGGATAGCGTCTAGATTGATGACCTCGGGGAAGCGGAATTATCGATGTCTTTCACGGTAGGTGACCAGAGCTCGCGGATGGATAGAAAGGCTTCGCCTCTCCTGTCTGGTATCCGGATTACTCTTCCAAGCAAGCACAACACGGAAACCCGTCGACTCTCCCGGACTCCCGAAGGATACCCCTCGGGGAGGCCCCTTCCAGGAGAGGCTCTTCGAGTGGTCTCCGCGGAAACAGTTCCGTGCCTCGCACAGAACAAAACCGAACGGTCGAGTCCGGGAGAAGGCATATTTGGAATGATATCCGTCTGACACAGGATCCCGCCTGACACGCCCGTCAGGTCAAAGCCGCACACATCCCAGCACGCCTAAGGGTACCTTTTCGCCTACTGTTCCGCTGACAACTTGGAAAAGACGGCTGACTTTGTGTGTTCCCCATACTTTCACGTAAATATACCCACATAGAGTCTTGTAGCCATGCGACTACAGTAATTGTATCCCCTATTTATGGCTGGTGTAATTAAGACTCATGTACGTAGAGAAAAACCCTAATCCGAAACCCTAGCTATAAAGACCCCTTCATTTTACAAGAAGAGGGACGACCAACAAATCACATAGCAAAAACTCTACCAAAATCTCTCTAGCTTCATCTTCTTCAAGAGAACCCGAGAGAAACATTGTGAGTGTGTGAAGTTCTTGTGCACCAGCCATCTTACTGTAACCTTTTCCAAGTATAATAACATCGACTCGTGGACTAGGGCTTGTTAACGCCTGAACCACGTAAAAACACTGTTTGTTTAGTTACATTTCAGCATTCCTACAGTTCTTATCTTTTTATTATTCTGTTAGTTATTCGTTTCCGAAAAACTCGGTAAACATTTTCAATTATAAAATAACTCAAATTAAGTCCATGAAAATACTAATTGAAATTTAATTTACTTTGGGAATTAAGTTCAATAAAATCACATTTTTTTTTAACTTATAATCTATCAACACAAATTTCAAATAATTAAACTACAACATATTATAATAAAATATCTATAAAACATATAAAAATCTAGAAAACGACAATAAGACTAATAAATTAAAAATTACATAAAAACTTAATAAGTTAATTAAAAACTCAAGAACTAAGCAACAATTAGCATATAAAAAGTGGTAAAATAACTCTATTTTGTAGAGTTATCATAAGTTGAAGCCGTAAATAAGACTTTAAAGGATACTCTAAAAAAGCGTCTAGAGCGAGCTAAGGATGCTTGGGCGGAAGAATTACCAGAGGTCCTTTGGTCATATAGGACTACTGCCCGGACAGTGACTGGTCATACCCCTTTTCCTTGGCATATGGGTATGAGGCCATGTTACCTGTCGAAGTAGACCCACCATCTCATTTGAGAACCATGTATGACCAGGAGGAGAATCACCAGTTATTAGCTGAATCCTTGGATTTTCTTGAGGAGAGAGGAGAAAAGGCAAACTTGAGAGTTGTTGCCCATCAGCAAAAGGTGGCCTGCTATTTTAATTCCAAAGTTAGAGATCGAAAGTTCCAGGTCGGATATTTGGTCCTCAGAAAAGTGTTCATCAGAGACCCAGCAGCTGGAGTACTAGAACCAAACTGGGAGAGACCGTATCAAATTGAGCAAGTTTTACCACCCGGCACTTACAAACTTTCTCGATTAAATGGAGAGCTGACCAGGAACTATTGGAATGGCGAACACTTGAGGAAATATTATCAATAAATACTGCTTACAGAGTAGTAGCTTTGTCTCAAGTGTTTAACTTTTTATTTAAGTTTGTTTGTGAACTGGCTATTTGCTAACCAGTCATTTTTGAATAATTTTATTTTGTTTGAGACTCGTAATTAGACACGCTTTGTCCTTTTTTTACGAGTAATAAAAGAGATCACGCGCAGCACGGTCGAATCTTGCTACAAATTTTGCATATGTGTTTATTATTCTTACTTTGGCAGTGTTCAACTGTCATTACATCTTAAAACAAAAAAGTTTTTCTGGAGGAAAGACCGGGCAGCGTTCAACTAGTCAGTATCCATCAGATGAATGACCAACGTTTAAATAGTTACATGTTTTTGCAGTGTTTAACTGCTGAAATATCCCCTTTATATTCAATGTGTTTCACGAGTAATAACTGCTCGGACAAATTCGGTTAAGTAGCAAGTGATCAAGGATTTTTCAACCCTCAATCACATGGGGAGCACATAGGGTATACTGGTATACAATTCAACATAAGCAATAAGAACACAAGCAAAGATATTTTTTTTCAGGCTGACTTGTAAATCTTTGAAGTCAAAAGGGCCGTTAAGCAAACTTGTTTTACAAAGCTTAAGTAACTTGGAATTTTTTCAAAATTTTAAGTTTAGAACAACTATTCGTGTGTAAACAAAATGCTATGCTCATAAAATGTTAGAGCAATAAGAATGTGAGAAAGCATGCTTAGTAGTAACTTATGAAATGTTTAGAATTTCTAAGTTAGAAAACTAAGTACTCATATGAAAATATAAGGCATCTAGTAATAAAACTTTTAAATGATTCAAGTCTAAAAAAGTGAAGTGTTCATGCCAATAGCTCGGCCATACGAGCAAAGTTCAATAGCAAAATATAAAATAAATGTCTACTAGTCTGGTAAGGAGTCAGCTGGTCGGATGGAGGCTCACTGGTCGGTTATGGGGCTCCCTGGTCGGGTTGTCACTCAGGTTGATCAACACCTTCCTCAGCATCAGTGGCTCCTTCCGGTCGGAATGATAACGTGGGAGAAAAAGGTGTGGTACCAGCAGGATTAGCTGCCTCCTCAGTAGCCTTTGCCTTGCATTTGGCAAGCTCTTCTGTTTTGGCCTCCTCTGTGAGAAAGTCGAGGTTGAGGGGTTTGTTCAACTTCCACACCTGGTAGAAGCAATTGAAACAAATCTCCTCATAGCGAGCGAGATCGACTTCCTTTTCTCGCTTCAGCTCCTCGTTCTCGCAAGTCAGTTTCCCTACCTGATCAGTCAACGTCTTGCTAATTTGAAGTTGCTTCTGGTTTTCATCAGCCAACTCTCGAAGAGAACCATCCCGCTCGGCAATGGTCTTCTCTGCCTCCTCAACCTTGGATTTGAGATCCTTTTCCAAGGAAGTTAATGTCTCTACTTTGGTCTGGACTTCCACCAGCTGATCATTTAAGACCTTGATCAATTCCTTGTAGTCTACTGCTCAATGATGAGCATGGCTGATAGTGATAAGCGAGTGCATGGAAAACAGGAAGTTACTACAAGTAAAAACGATTAATAACAAACTGCCTTCTGATAAAATACTTACATTCATCAGTTGAGCGAGCCCCCTTTGCAGGACAACGTCACCACTGAGCCGAGGCAAAGATTCAAAGCTCTGAATGGTTGAAGCATCATGAAGAGTTTGCTCAAACAACTCCTTCCCAATGTTGTCAGCGATGCGATGGGGCTCACTTAAGCCAGTCAAGTGAGTGGGGGTTAAACTCGCAGAGGGAGAAATCCATGAGGGAGTCAGCTGCGGGAACGTGATGAGCTACTCGGGTTGTCTTCCCTGGCTGGTCGAGGTTGTCCTTGGGACTTTGTTTGGAGGAGTTGAGCCACTTCCCTCCCCAAATTTCCTCTTTTGGGCAAGGGTAGTGTTGAATTGCTTAAACATCTATGAATCTGCAAAAGAGTAAACACAAGATTTGTTAGTAAAAAGTAGAGCAATATGTAGATAAATACTTTACAACTACCAGACAACTCTATAAATCTCGTATAACCAAGTTATTTAAAACCAAACATCACACTATGACTACTAGACCTGAGTTTAGGATTTGATCAAGGAAGTCATCCTCTTCATCGGATGATGAGCTGAAGTCCTTATGAAGCTAGATGGTCTTTCCTTTCCCAGGCTGAGTAGGAATGACACGTCTACGTTGATCCTCTGGCAGGGGTTCCCTAATGATAAGGTCACCTGGTCTACGAGAGTAGGGAGACGGTCCGGGAGAGAACTGATCGGTCACTACCTCAATGTCAGCATTGGACTAGTCAGCTGCATTCGCTTCCTCAGTAGTACTTTCTACTAGGATGTTCAGGTTACTTGGTAACAGCCCCACCATCTAAAGATTGTCCACGTTAACCAACTCTTTTACATTCTTCTCCTCGGTGGACATATTAGCCAATTCTTCTGCTCGAGAACACATTTTCTTGGTAGGTAAGGGCTGGTGAAATGGACCCGCATGTGTAAAAGCTAAGTTGTTGGCTTTGATATTTGAAGTCAAAAAATACTCGGTATAGTATTTTCTGGGATTTGATTTATGAGCGATACCATGGAGGTATTTGATCCCTTTATGCCTGTGGAATAGCTGGAAAAAACCTGTATTCTTGTGGCTTGGGTTAGTCCTAAAGTCCAAGAGATAATGCACTTCATGAGGAGTGGGTGGATCCCAACCTGGCAGGAAGCAAATAATGTATAAAGTGGACAATGCCTGAATCCCATTGGGAGCAATCTGGAAAGGAGAGACGTTGAAGTAGTCCGCTACTGACCGAAAGAAAGGATGCAGCAGAATGGTAGCTCTTGGGAATACGTGGTACCTAGACCAGGCACAGTAAGGTCCACCAGGCTTGTTGGCTCTCTGATGAGGGCGTGGACATATCACATTAACCTCTTTCAAGCCCGAGGCTTGAATATGTTTGTCGAACATGCAGGCGTTAAGTTTGGAGGGTTTGGCTATAAACCAAGAGGGTGTTTCTTCTCCTTCTTTTCTTGGTTTTTGAACGGCTAATTGTTGGACACAGTGGTAAATTTCTGAATGATTTTTCTCCGAGGCTTGCTGGGTTTTTGTATCTGGCGGGGCGGTCTTGAAGAAGCCGCAGTTCAGACTTCACTGCATTCCACTACTTTCTGTGCCGCTCTGCGAGCCACCTGGGGGTCTTGGTCCTGATGAAGTCTATTGGATTTCTTCACCCTCATTTCTGAATGTTCAGCCTGTTGATTGAGAAACTGTTCTTCGTGGAGGAAATATAAGGTTGATCGGGGAAGGATCTTTTTGAGACGGCGAAAGCGATCTTCGGGGGTGCGACTGCTCAAAGACTTCGATGAAGAGTCGCTACTTTAAGGAGTATCGCTTGATTGCAAAATGGAAGTGTCAGAATTTGTATGGTTGTCACCTCCCCTATAGTCGAAGCGATTCATCTACAAAAAGTAAAAATGGGGAGGTGAGTAACCAAACAAGTATAAATCAATCAGTTCAACAGGAAAATATTTATTTTTCTACTCATAAAATATTTATCTAAGTGGTAAAAATACAGCGTGCATGAGGAAGAAAGAAACTTTGATGTCTAAAATGCTTGGGGACACTTATGTGTCCGAGCAGTGCACATGACCGATCGGGTGGCGTGTGGTGCCCGAGCAGCTGGGCGTGTCACCCGATCGGCTGTGCACATTTGGGCAATTGAATGGCGACCAAGCTGAGGTGTGCGTCCGAAGAGCTGCAGCAGGCGCGCATGGTGTCCGAGCAGGCGCGCGTAGTGTCTAGGCAGATGGTGGTGGCCGATCGGGTGGCCTTGTACGTGCGCATCCGAGTAGTGGTGCACTCGAGGTGTTGCTGGCAAGTGTCCGAGGAGCTGGGCCCCTTTGTCCGAGTGGTTGGTGGAGCGTTTGAGGGGCTCCGCTTTGGTTCCGAGGAGCGTTTTCATGGTGGTGTCTGAGTTGAGGGATACACATCTGTTGTGTCGGATCGATGCAAGCGTACATCCGAGCAGAGGCATGTGGTACCCGATCGGTTGGCGCGTACGTCCGAGCGAATGGAGGAGCATCCACACGGGTGACGTCCATGTCCGAGCATCCAAGGGCATGTTCGAGTAGGTGTGCCCTTGAGTCTGAGTAGGAGGGGCATGTCCAAATGTTGAAGTGTGACCGATCGGCCATACATGAGCATCCCTAATAAATGTAGTTCCGAGGGGCCTAATTTTTCCATGAGTCATGAGAAAATTCAAAGACCATTTTCGAGAACACCCGAATCTCAAAGAGCATGTGCACAAACACTTTTTCTCACTCAAAATACACAACAACAAGATCAAAATGTGGGATTTGAAAGGTTCATATGACGTTCTAGATATATAATGTGGGATGAAAAATTAATTTTTCTTCAAATTTCCATGAAATTGAAGACAAAATTGATTTACCCATAGCCTAAACAACATCAAAACAGCCACAATACACATTATATATCAAAGATTCATACACAAATTCAAGGGAGTATTTCTTATGGGGGTTTCGGCGTACACATTTTTTCTTAAGCTTTGAGAAAGAAAAAAAAAGACATAAATGGAGATGAGGAAGAAGAACTTACCCAAATGTGTTGATTTCTTGAAGAACCCTTGGATTTTCTTGGAGAAAATTGGAGCCTTCCTTGGAGTTTTGGAGGATTTTGGCCTAGAGATGGAGAGCTTTGAGAGGCCACGGCCGAAAGAGAATAAGGAGGTTTGTGAACCTTTTGATTTTCTTTTTTGCTTGTGAGATTGTGAGCACTTGTGGGCCTATTTAAAGGGAAAAAGTGGAAATTGTCACTTATTCTTAGACTCTTGGAATTCCCTTGGGTATATTTTCTCCCCACGATTGGGAGCAGTTAATTACAGTGATCGTGGTCTGCTATGGCGTCGTGGTTTGTTGCATAGGCAGGAAAATGTACAGTTAGATTTTTTATTATTGTGCCGTCAGCAGTGGAGAAAAAAAGTTTATTATGTGAGAATATCATATAATAAACTTGGGGGGCAAATGCTATCCCCAAATTTTGAAAACGATGACGTGGCAATAAAAGTGACAAATGGCAAGGAATGGCTGGGTAATCTGGCTTAGGAGTGATCCGGTAGACCGGTGAAGATTTTTTGACTGACCAGTCAAGTGTCATGACTGACCAGTCATGTGCTTGTCCGACCAGTCATGTGCTTGTCCGACCAGTCAGGTGTTTGTCCGACCAGTCAGGTGCTTGTCCGACCAGTCAAGTGTTTGGCCGACCAGACATGTGTTTGGTCGACCAATCACTTGTCTTGGCCGACCAGTGAGAGTGTGGCCGACCGGTGAAGTGTTTTGGCCCTCCAGTTTTCCTTCTGGGTGTGATGTGGACCGGCTAAACAGAACAGTGCTACGCAAAAAATCCCAGTAACGGCTTCAGCTAGAATCGGTCATACCTGCGCAGGAATCTCTCATATTATCCCAAAGAATCGCATATTGTTGTATTTTAGATGTTATTATTAATTAAAATATTGAAAGAATAACATAAAGATCCCGATTATGAGGGACTGCATTTGTACGATCCTGGGCTTATAAATACAAAGCTCATGGCATCATAGAGGGGATTCAGATTCTAATTTTCCTGAAAGAGCATTGTATCTTGAGAGAAATATTGTATTCTTTTCATCTGCACTAAAGAAACCCAGTTGACTCAGGTTCATCTGATCTTGAGTGTAGATTCATAATCATAACTCTAAGTGGACTAGGCTATTACCAACACATTGGGGCTGAACCACTATAAAAATTGTCTGTGTCGTATTTTTCTCTTGAAGGTTATTTGTCGTTTTGACGTCTACACGTCGTTGGCCAAAACCGCGATCAACACAATCTAAAACTCCAATTGTCTGAAATTTAGGAGTTGAGAAACGATGCACATGACAATTCAAGGATCTATAAAGCAAAGTTGAAATTCGCTCACGATAAACAAATCCTACAAAAATACTTTGAGCCAAATCAGAAAGTGCATCTGTATGATTCTCGTTTGCACTTGCACCATGGTAAGTTGAGATAGCGGTGGGTCGGTCCATTTATGGTCAAACATGTTTTTCCCAACTGTTCTGTTGAAACTGATGACCCAACTGGTGGAGAATTTTCAGAGTCAATGGCCAAAGGCTCAAGCATTACAACGAAAGTGTGAGTCATGTTCAAGAGGTCCTGCTTGAGGACATAGTTTATGCACTCCGAATTGTTCATTTGTTTTTCTCTTATTTTATTTTTCTGTCTTTTTTTTATTTTGTGTGTTTTTCATTTTGTATTTTGTTTGTTTTGTGAAATTTCTATTAGGTTATTTTATCTCTCGTCCCATGGACATTTTCATCTTCCAAATGTTCTCTTTCCCTATCTTTTTCATTTGAATATTCATTTTGACATTGAGAGCACTGTTTGGTTTTTGGTTGGGGTTGGTGAGCATTCATTTGGAGAACCTTATTGTCTTGTTGATTTAAGTCAAATTTTCTCAAAATTATCTGAGCATGATTACAACATGTTGATTTGAGTCATCTCTTACCATGTTTAGCTATTCATGAGCGATTTTCAGAGTTCTTTTGTGCAGTTTCGAAACATGTGATAAAATAGTTATTAATACAAATAGTCAAGAGAAATTTCAAGTTAAAATTTTCTATTTCTTGGTGAGTTGTGAGAGTTGAGAAAATAATTTTTTAAACTTTTATTGATCATTTAAGTTAGTAAAGTCACATTTTTTAAATTTAAAACATGACATTTACTAGAGGGATAAATGAGAATGGTCCTTTGTAATAATTTTAAATTTGTATTTTGTTATTTTATTTCCATGTCATTTTTATTCATATGTTCCTTTTTATAAAAAAAAAAAGTGTATATATAAAAAAAATGAAAAATGTACCCAAAAAATGAATGAAAAAAAAAAGAACAAAAGCAACACTTTCTCTTATTATTTTTAATTTTATATCCAAAATAAAAAATATATAAAAGAATCATAAATATATTAAAAAAATTAATAGTTTCCTTTCTTTATTTATTATTTCTAGTTAGTTAACTCTTTATTATTTGAGTTTTCTCTTGTGAATCCGAAAGGATGTTTGTCACTTGAGCATTAAATGTTACATTTCCAACTCCAAGTGTTTTATCATTCCCATAAAAATACTTTCAATGCCCATGAGAAATTTGGAGTTGAGTCATTTATACTTTTGAGATTTTTCGATACTATTTTTGTTATGACTTGTAGTAAAAAAAATGGATATGGCTTAATGCACACACACGACTCTGGAATTGCAACTAAAGTAGTTTTGGTATTCATTTCTGATTTATTGCTAACATTTTGAGAATGCTTAGATGATTTTGCTTGGTTTGACTAGATTATTTAACTTGATAATTTTCTTCTCCGCTTAAATTGCTAGGGACTAGCAATAAGCTGGTTGGGAGTTGTGATTAGTGCTCAAAAATATCATTTTATTAGTTTTAAATTTTAAAATAAATTATATTTTAACTAATATTTTCATGGATTAATTGTAATATATTTATAATTAAAAATATTATTTTTAATTTAATTTGTGTTCAATTTTCAGGAAATAAAATGTATTTTGGCACAAAGAAAAAGAAAGAAGAAAGAAATAATTAAAATTGAAGAAGGGCCCATAGCACACTAAGAGACTATAAATAGGGATTTCTCACAGTCATAATATCTAGAAGTCAAAATCATAAGTTCTAGAGCGCACTTTAAATACAAAATCTTTATTGAATTATATTCTTTTCAGGCTTAGGAAACCCGGTTGAATCTTGTTCATCTTGATCTTGACTCTGAGACTTCTTTGATTAATAAAAGTGGAAGTTGACGTAGGTCATTACCAACTCTTGGGGTCGAACCACTATAAATTCTTTGTGTAGTTTATTTGATTTCAGTTCATTAAATTATTTTCTTTCGTTTATATTGACTCGGTGACATTGACCAAAACACTGGTCAACATTTTGGTGTTTAAGTTGAAAGCTGAAATCCAAGAACATTCTTTATCAGATCCATCTGAGGCAATGGCGATCACTGCTAGAAGCCAAAGACAAGAACCACAAGGGCGGAACCCTACCACAGGACACCATGACCGCCCTTCGAGTAGTTAGATTCTCCCCTACACCCTGGTCAGCAGGTTCCTCCACCTCGAAACCTGCCTCCACGAACAACATTCGAGCATGATGAACCCCACGTAGACCTAGGAGAAGAGTTGAACCCCGATATTGAACAACTGAAGGAAGTCGTTGGACAAATATAGGAGCATTTTATCTCCATGCATGAAAATCAGGCAACAGCCCAAGAAGTTATAGCTGAAGCCCTAAACAAGCAAAGACAAGACTTTCAGTTTTGGATGGATCAACGATAGTGATCCCTTGAAGCTCGTCAAGAAGAAGTTGGTCGTCATAATGTCGAAGCAGCAAGGCTGCTAGAACCTGTCTTGCAATAGATTCAAGTTGTAAGACCTCAACCAAAAAACCTTGGGCGAACTTGAAGTCATCACTCAAATAGGACAGCTCAACCAGGAGTACAATGTCGACTCCATCAAGATGATCAGATGCTACCTAATTGTGACCAAGGTCAAGGTTATGGTAGACAAGTGTTTGGAGATGGAAGGCCTGCTGATGGGCCACCGAGGTGTGGAGTCTCACAAGAGGTTCAACCTTCTATTCCACATAATCCAAGACCTTCTCAATAGTTTCAACAACCAAGGAACGAACGACCAGCCAATCAAAATTGAGGTTAGCATCCTCGACGTTATCATTTTGCTGGGTACAATCATGGTCATCATCCAAGAAGAAATAAACTAAGGAATGACCAAAAACCAATAGTAGTAGCTATCAAACATCCTACCGAGATGGCTATAATGAAGATGAAGGGAATAGTCGGTACTACCAACCCTACTACAATTAATATTATGATGATCTTCATAATGATGGGCATCCAAGAGGACAATTTGTTCCGCCAAGGCCACATGGGCTTCAAAATGTCTCTGTAGGAAACATGTGCAGCTTGAAGGACCGTTAGTCCTACCAAGGCAGCAAGACCAACTCCTGGTTCTCCTCGACCAGACCAGAATGTTGGGGGTGGCTTAGAGGAGGCAGTGTCTTGAACAAACTTGACCACTAGTTGCTCCAGCTATTCAAGCACAACTTGATGCCCTTACGCAGATGGTTCAGGATTTGATAGCCCTAAAGCTAATTAACATCAACTTAAAGAGAAGAAAAATCTCTCCTTTCTTTGATTAAATCAATGCACTCACCATTCCTCCCAAGTTCAAGATGCCGACTTAGAAAATGTACAGGGCAAGGAAGATCCAACAACACACCTGAACAACTTTGAAATACAAACGGATCTTCAAGGAGAAAGAGATGATGTCTGCTGCAGGATCTTTCCTGCTACCCTTGCTAATTTTGTACAACAGTGGCTCTTTAAACTAGAGCCTGGAACCATTAATTCTTGGGACGCAATTGTGAGACTCTTCTACTCACAGTTCTTTGCTGCTCAGACTCTGCCAGCCGAGCTCAATGACCTCGTTGACATTAAGCAAGGACCTAATGAGCCTCTCAAGGATTATGTGCAGGAATTTTTGCAAGAAACTGCTAGATCCAAGACAGTCGACGATGATGGAAAGTTTATGGCCATCACAGGTGGGATCCAAGTCAAAGGTCCTCTATGGACCGACCTTAGAAGAAAAATCGTCTACTTGAAAAGAGAGTTCCTAGATCGAGCAGACGAGTTTATAAAACTAGAAGAAGCTATATGGAAAGTTAACCAGCCTAACCACACTGGAACCAGTGCTGCACCAGCTAAAAATGATGATGCAACTAACTAGAACCAGACAACCAATGGTAATGGTAACAAGAAAAATGAGAAAGGTGGCAAATGAAATAACAATTCTAGTAGCGGCAATAACAATGACAATAAATGGGTGAAGACCAATGAAAATCCACGAGACTACACTCCTTATTTTACAACCTACTCTACGCTCTTAGGGTCATGAGTGGAAGTTTTTCAAGCTACAGAGGTTGAAGTTCCTTATAAGAAACCAAATCCTATCAAGAAGGATTGAAGAAAGATAGACCCCAACAAGTTTTGTCGCTTCCATAACGACTACGAACATGACACTTATGAGTGTAATCAACTCAAGAATGAAATCGAGTTCCTCATTCGTCAAAATCATCAAGCCATGAGAAGATACGTTCGACTATCTATGGAATAGGATTCGGCTATTGCACAAACTCTTGATGCACCAAGCTAATCAAAGTCAGTCAGATATACATAAACAACTCAAGTTTCAAATTGCACCATTATTATGAGTTAAAGTATGGCTAGTTGTAGGGAACATTTTGCTCACTTTGTAAATGACCAGTAGTTTATCAATTTTATGAATGCTTTGGTTGCAAGGCATGTTTTCCCATTGAATAACCACTATTCATTTTTATTTTCTTAAAAGTGTTGGTCGTGAGGCACTTTTTTCCCATCTTCAGGTGAACAACTACTTTTCTTTTGTTTGTGTTTTAGATTGTAAGGCACGATTTTCCCATTTTTAAACAATCAGAAACTTTTTCTATGATCTAGACTTTGTAAAGTTGGTTGTCAAGCACGACTTGCCAATTTATAATAACCAATTGTTTTTATTTTATAAGACTAAGATTACTAATCATAAGGCACATTTTTTCCACTTGGTAAATGATTAATTATCTATATTTCTTTTATTCTGTGTTTTCTGGTCGTAAGGCACGATTTCTCCCACATCAAAACGATCAAATATTTATCATATTTACTAATCTTCTCAAAAGACACGACTGTCCATTTTATATCGACTAGTTATTTTTATGATTGTTAACTAATCAACGATTTGCCCATTATAAAATGATCAGTTATTTATAAGGCCAAAAGCAATTATTGGTTACTCGTACAGACACGATTTTGTCCAAGATATTATGAGTTATCTAAAAGCGATTATGCTTGTACATTCAATTTGCCAACTATTGTGATTATAACAAGTATTGCTTAACACATATGGTTCCACTGTCTCTGTATATTTTCTATGTGATATGTTCCGAACAGCTGCGTTAAGTTCGAATAGGTTTTGCTTATTTTCCAAGTGACCAAGGACTTACCTCCTCGATCACTTGGGAGGAACATTGGGTATACACCACCATAACGTAAGCAAAAGAGTAAAAAGCACAATTGAGTAGTACTTAGAATTTTTTTTTCGAAAATATATAAAGTGTTGGTGCTTCATTTCTTTGTTCAAACACTAAAGAGGAAAAAATGACAAGTATGACATGAAAATGTTGTACCTAAGAAAACACATATATCATTCAAATTGTTATATCTAGTCAAAAATAACGAGCATCATATTATATGTAATGCAAAAAGAGTATTACAAAAATATTTGAGATTAAAAGTTGCTCGGCCAGCTAATACTTTTACACCACGAACCTTACAGCTCAAGTGTCCAACAAATGAAAGGAAAAAATAAAAATAAACTCCCTGCCTCATTCCTCGACCGCCTCACCCTCATACTCCTTGAGCCCTTGATCACCATCAGGATTTAGAGAGATTTCCATGGAAGCAACAGTAGTACACTCCTCCTCCTCTCAAGCAACATACTTGGCGATTTCCTTATCTCGAAGGTTGGCAGGCAGATAGTCGAAGTTAGCCTCCTTATTGTTTTTCCAAAATATGAAAAAACAATAGAAGGCTGGACTCCTGAACCTGATCAGGTTAGAGGAATGTTTCCCCTTCTCCTGGGCTAGCTCATCCTCTGGTTTCTTCTACTCCGCCTCAAGTTGTTGGACGCCCTCCTTGAAGCTTGTCTTAGCCTACTCGAGCTCCACAATCTGGTGTGTCTGCTTAGCCTCCTTCAACCCAAGCACCTTGATCACCTTCTAGTTCTTCTCATTCTCTGTGATCTTATCCTTCAGATCCTTCTCAAGCTCTTAGCAGTGCTAGTAGATGAGAGTGTTGGACTCCTTAAAGTTCTTCACGAATTCCTGCGATCTCTTAAGTGACTCTGCGACTTTCTGGGCTTGAGTCCAGGTATCAACCAGTGTCATCACACCCTGCAAAAACATAAAGGTGAGAATCTAGCAGAAGACTTGATAAAAAAAAGAAGTATAAAAAAGAATGGAATAGAGCTTACCGACTGGACACGACCAAGGCCCGTGTCGATGGTCACATGCTCGAGATTGGTGAGGGCCTCAACACTTAGAAAGTGGTGAGCAAGTGCCTGGGTCTAAGAGTAGATAGAGTCTAACGCGAACTTTAACCTCTCCATTACTCGCTCAACGCGAGCAGCCTCGGGCGAGGAGGCTAGTTGGTGGAGGCTAGCTAGCACGGGAGGCCCAACCAACAGAAGGATTCTAGTTGGAAGGAGTTTTTCTGGGCATTGCTAGGGAGAATGAGCAGTAGGATCACTCCTGGGTTGTTTAGCAACTGGCACTTTATCAAGCCAACTTCTGGGGTCGCCTTTCTTTTCGACCCTCCCCTGGTCAAGGTGGGGGGAGAGGCATAGAGATTAAATATATCAAACTCTAACATGGATGGAGAAAAAGCAATGTGTTAGAAGAAATAAAGGGTAAAAAGGAGAGCAGTACACTTGGAAATATCAGATGCTTGAAGAACAAAAACACACAACCTACGTCTACAATCACCTATAATAAGAAACTTAAAGCATTTTAATACGTGGGAGTTCCTCATAGTCATCTGAAGAAGAAAAGGACATATTGAGGAGATCATCATCCTCCTCCAGCACCTATTTGCCCTTCCCCTTATCCGTGGTAGGTGCTGGAGCCTTTGGGCGAGGAGCATCCTCTTGCTCCCTTATATTTATCCCTATTTCCCTCCTTCTATAAGGGACAAGGGTTGCTTGGGGAAGCTCGATTGGCCCGAGGAGTGACAATGTTTATTCCCTTAATTCCATAACTTTCAGGGTACTCCTCGAGGAGATTGCTTGAGAGGGTGCTGGCAGGAACAATATGCCAAGTTACATTTCTCCTCTTGCGAGGTCCCTGTTTAGCGTAGAGTCTTATGGTGTTAGTAACTAGTTCTTGCTCTTATTCTTTCTGTTGTTGTTGGCATTGCTGCTATGGTTGTTGTTGTGGTTGTTGCCCATTGGTCGCATGCCTTGCAACTTGTGGGTCACCCGCTAGTCGTTGCCTCATTGTTTGTTTAATTCTGGCCATATATGGTGAACATAAAGCAACAATTATGACCTCTTCAACAAATGAAGATCTGCTTGTTGACCTCCCTCTGGTCAGAATTCCGACTGGGAGTGATTCAACAAAGTCAAGATGGATAATATATAAGTCAAATCATTTGGAAGGATTTTCCTTACTCCTTTGTGTAATTCCTCAACCGTACGTCGATATTCCTTGTCAAGAACAAATTGAAAATCATAATGAGAGTGCTCAACAGATTGATCAGGAGGTTTCAGAATATCGCGATTGAGATCAATGTTTGGTCAAATCTGTTCCACTTCATCGACCATCGTGTGTAGTAAATATGGGTCTATGGAATAATCACTTCCCCAGTGATCGTGTGCATACATCTGGTAACAAGTAAAAGGGAAGTGAGTCATTCGACCAGCTTATGTGTGCTTAAGAAGTGTGTACAGCTCGAATAACATGATTCTACATTCTAGCAAGAGCTAAAGTGAATCCAAAAGGCAGTTAAAAACTTTTTCACAAAAACTTTTCACTAACCTTTTGGGGGGAAAATTCCCACCATTTTTCCAGAAATTTACAGTCAGATTATCCTAGATTTCTTTGATTTTCTTAGTACATATACACGACCAAGTGTACCCCGAAGCCTAGAAGTTATTTTCCTACTTCCCAAACATACATTTTCCTAGAAAGTCACTGATTTTGGCAAAGAAAAGCAAAAAAATTCACAGATTGCTCAACAACATCAAGAACACAAAAAGTCTAAAAAGTTCAAAATCATCAAGAAAGTAGTGAAATCAAAACAAGAAGTTACAAAAGTAAAGCAAATGTGATAGCAAGATCAAGAAGCTTACTATATTGAAGATTTAGAGAAGGGTCTTGAGTAAAAAACTTAAGGTTTGGAGAATGAAGAACAAAGCTCTATTTTTTGTAGGATTTCAGAGAGAAAGATTGACAAAAATTTTGAAAGAATAAAAATGAAAAGGGAAAAGGCAGTGATATTTATAGGCCATGGCTTGCACGCGAGTAGTTGACATCATGGGAAAAAAATTTCATCATGAGTTTTTGGTTGATAGCTGAGAGTTGTTCGAGAAAAGATCGAGTAGACATCATTCATGCAAAGAGTGGCAGTCTGCTTTGTCCTAGGTTGAAAACTGATCAAAGTGTTATCCATGAAGAGAAGATAGTTGGTAATATCTCATGAATCTACTCAATGATGGACCTGCTTGAAGGACAACTTATTTAAAAATAATGATCTGGATTTCGCGAGATATTATGAAATATCCCAAGATATTTATGCAACTGATATTTGAATGTATTTTCCAATATTATTTGAATTTGTAATTAGTTGTAACAATATCACACTACACGTGTAGGGCCTAGATTATTTTGTAAAGGCCCATAGCCTACTAAGGGACTCTATAAATAGGGATCTCTCACAGTCATTATATCTAGAAGTTAAAATCATAAGTTCTAGATTGCCTTTTACATACAAAATCTATGTTGAATTGTATTCTTTGTCAGTCTTAAGAAACTCAATTGAATCTAGTTCTTCTTGATCTTGAGTCTGAGACTTCTTTGATTAAGAAAAGTGCAAGTGAACGTAGGTCATTACCAACTCTTGGGGCTGAACCACTATAAATTATTTGTGTCGTTTATTAGATTTTAGCTCATTAAATTATTTTCTGTCGTTTATATTGACTCAGTGTCGTTAACCAAAACATTGGTCAACAAGCACAATGTTAAATGTTAATGAACAATTCAAGGGTTATTGTTATACTTGTTTTGTTTGTAAAATTATTGATCATCATGTGAAATATGGTAATTGTAAAATTAACCGTAATAGGATTAGGGTTAAGGCAATTGATGTTGAAATCATTGCACTCAAAAATGAATGTAATTTGGTCATTTTAATTGATGTTGAGATTTTTGCGACCTTAATTAAATTTAATGCAATCAATGAGGAATGCATTGTAACCCTAATTGACAATAATGCATTCAATGAGGAATGTATGATAACTTTAAAGGAAATTGACATGGTTTGTGCATGCAATGATAAAACTAACGGAACATTAATAGAAGGTAAACATGTCAAATTTAATTGATGATGAGATCATTGCAAAAGAAAGTGAAGATACTAAGGTCAATGCATTTGATAATGAAATTATTGCAAACCTAAGTAAGGATACCAAGGCCAATGCATTTGATGATGAGATCATTACAGTCTTGAGTGAATTTAATGTAACCCAAGGAAAGGTGCAAGGATGGCGGTATGATACTTGTGGAACCATTCATGCAACTTATGATAAGACTCTTTTTAAAACCATTGATATTGCAAAGGATAGACTTGAAGTCCAAATGGGAAATGAAATGAGATCCAAGGTACTTGGAAGAGGCTGTATTGATTTGTATTTTACTTAGGGAAAGAAAGTGTCCCTAAATAATGTTTTCTATGTTCCTGATATGAATAGAAACATTGTAAGTGGAGATTTATTGTGTAAATTTGTATCAAAATGGAGTTTGAATTCGGTAAAATTAAGTTTACTAAATTTGGCACTTTTATGGGAAAGTGTTATTCATGTGATGGGATGATCAAACTTCGTACTCTTGATAATGAAAATAATGATATGTCATCTAATTCTTGTAATGTGATAACTCTAATTCTATTATTTTGTGGCATAATAGACTTGCTCATATAGGATATTGCACAATTAAAAGAGTTGTTAAATATAGATTAATTCATTGTGATGTGAATGAGTATGATAAATGTGAAATATGTGTTAAATTTAAAATGGTTAAGAAACATTTTCTAAGTGTTGATAGATGCTCAAACTTGCTAGATCTAATACATAGTGATTTATGTGAATTAAATGGCATGTTGACTAGAGGAGGAAATGGATACTTCATAACTTTTATAAAGGATTGCTCTAGGTATACTTATGTGTATTTACTTAAGAGTAAGAATGAGGCATTTAATGCATTTAAAATCTATACGACTGAAGTAGAAAATCAATTAGAAATGAACATTAAGACTTTTAGAAGGGATGGAGGTGGTGAATACTTTTCAAATGATTTTAATGTGTTTTGTGAACAACATGGTATTATACATGAATGCACTACACCATACACTCCACAACAAAATATAATAGCTGAAAGAAAGATTATGACTTATCATGAGATGATTATCTATGCTTTTACATGCTAAATTGTGTTAAAATTTGTGGGGTCAAGCTTTGCTTGCTGCGTGCCATATATTGAATCGAGTTCCTATGAAAAAGAACAATGTGTCTCCATATGATTTATGGAGAGGAAAGAAGCCTAACGTAGGCGATCTTAAAGTGCGAGGCGTCTTACTTATTGCAAGAACACGGAGCCTAAAAGGACAAAGTTTGGCCCAAAGGTTGTTAAGTGTCCATTTGTAGGATATGCCTCAAATAGCAATGCATATAGGTTATTAAACTTGAATTCTAATATGATAATTGAATCAAGAGAAGTGGATTTCTTTGAGAACATGTTTATATTTTGATAGCAACTCTCAAGAACCCACAAGTGTTAGAAAGGGGAAAGATCCAAAGGTTGATGAGCAACCTATATTGCCTCAAAGAAGCCAAAGGCTTAAAGTGTTAAGATCAAATGAGAAACGTTCTCAAGTAGAGACACTCTACATAGTGGAGGGAAACCTTGAAGAAGTCACATGGAAATTTCCTATGGTCCTTCAAGTTGAAGATGATCCCAAAACATACCAAGAAGCAATGTCTTTGAGAGACTCTTCTTTTTGGAAAGGAGGCAATAAATGATAAGATGGATTCAATTATATCAACCCACACATGGGAATTGGTAGACCTTCCACAAGGTTCAAAACAAAGTGGGTACAATTGGGTATTTAGGAGGAAATATCACACCGATGGCACCTTACAAACCTTCAAGGCTAGACTAGTAGCCAAAGGCCCTAAACAAAAGGAAGGAATCGATCATTTTGACACATATGCACCAGTTGCTAGGATAACTACAATAAAAGTATTATTTTCCTTATCATCAATATATAACCTTTATGTTTATCAAATGGATGTCAAAACAATATTCCTAAATGGAGATCTCAATTAGGAGATCTATATGGAATAACCAGAGAGTTTTATTATAATGGGAGATGAACATAAAGTGTGTAGGCTTGTTAAATCATTGTATGGATTAAAACAAGCACTGAAATAATGGCATAAGTTGTTTGATAAAGTCATAGTTTCGGATTGATTTAGACACAATAATGCGGACAAGTACTTATATTCTAAGACTTTTGATGGCTATGTCATCTTGGTGTGTCTATATGTTGATTTTGAGAAATGAGATGAGAGGCATAATAGAAACGAAGAGGTTTCTATCTTCCACTTTCAAGATGTAGGACTTTGGAGAGGTCGATACCATTTTAGGTATAAAAGTGAGAAGAAATAGTGGGGGTTATGTCTTAAGTCAAACTCACTATGTTGAGAAAGTGCTTGAAAAGTTTAGTCATCTCAAAATAAAAGAGGCAAATACACCATTTGATTCAAGCATAAAGCTTGAAAAGAACAATGGAAAAGTGTTGGCTCAACTTGAGTATGCAAGTGCATTAGGTAGTCTAATGTACGCCGCTCATTGTACAAGAGCAGATATTGCATATGTGGTTTGTAAACTAAGTAGATTTTCTAGCAATCCAATTATTGAAATTTGGAATGCAATTGAGAGAGTTCTAGGGTACCTTGAGAGGACCAAGAAGCTAAGCCTCCAATATTCAAAGTTTCCTAAGATACTTGAGGGATATTCTGATGCAAGTTGGATATCGAGTGTGGGAGATAATCTCTCCATAATTGGTTAGGTGCTTATGCTTGGAGGAGGAGTGGTTTCTTGGGGTTCAAAGAAATAAACATGTGTATTTCACATTCAACCATGGAGGCCTAGTTTAAGCTCTAGCGGCAACTAGCAATGAGGTCAAGTGGCTTAGCGATCTCATGTTTGATATCCCAATTTTCGCAGATGAGGTATCGATGATCTTGATACATTGTGATAGTCAAGAACCATTAGCTAGAGCATATAATGGCATGTATAATGGGAATTTCTATACATATAATTCTATGACAAGAGTATGTGAGACAATTGATTCAAGATGGAATCATATTGATCTCATATGTTAAGACAAGTGAGAACTTAGCAAATCAATTTACAAAACCTCTTGAGAAGAGGTTAGTAAGTTCCACTTCAAATGGGATGGGACTAAAACTCCTAGAATATGAGATTCACCAATGATCGAAACCCAACTTCAAACTTGTGAACATAAAGGGCAAGATTTCAATGGGTAAGAACAAGTCATTGATAAGTGAATAGTTTCAACACTAACATAATCGTGAGTTCCATCCTAGGATGGTTAGTGTTAGTTGCTACCGAGTGAGGGTTAAGCCTAGGGCTTTTAATGAAGATCAATTGTGTGCAACAAGCATCTCTAAAGGTAACAAAGATATTGTAGGAACTTCACCTATATGAACTTAGAGGGGGTGTTGTAACGTCCCAAATTTCCTAATAAGGCTTAGGGCCTTGATTAGGGGGCCAGGATGGAAAATTATGGAATTATGTGATTATGTGATATATATATGTGTGTGTGTGCATCATTGTGTGATTATGTGAGTTATATTATAATATGACTTAATATGCATGTTTTGGTGTATTAAATATGCATGTGGGCTTATTTCTGATTAATTGGGTAGTTTTCATAATTTGGCCCGTTATGGGTATATTTGGCATATATGTGGTATGTGTGTGATACTTCATTATTAGATGGATATGTTTGGTTTACTTAGCACGAGATGATCCTAGGGAGCAAGCTAGTGGGAAAGTCACAACGGGACCCATACTCGACCCGGAGTGAGTCAAGGGGTATATTGGGTATTTAGCACATTACCGGGATATTGGGTAATGGGGATGATTATTTTATGATATATTGGAAGTTAGTGAGATCGGGAGGGAATTCTGAGAATTTTGACTATTTTACCCCAGGGGTGTTTTTGGGACCCCGAGCATTAGGATTTGCTTGAAGCAACCTGTCAGAAATAAAAAGAACTCTCTCTCTCTCTCTCTCTCTCTCTCTCTCTCTCTCTCTCTCTTTCTCTCTCTCTCTCTCTTGTTCCCTTTTTGACATCTTTTGCATTTTTGAAGGAAACTCAAGTTTTAGGACTCGGATTCAGGCAAGAATTGAGGCATAGCGATTATAGGGAAGATAAGAAGCCTATTAGCTGAAGGATTTAATTGGGAAACAATTCAATCAAAGGTAATCCGACTTTTAAGTTTTAAGTTTTTGAGTTTTTAACATTTGATTGGATTTTATGTTTTGATGAGTTTTTGGATGGTTTGAGATTTGGGTTTTGATGGTTGTGGATCATTGGGATGTTTGGGGACTTTGATTTTGGGATTTGGAGATGTTTAGATAGGTTTTTGGAAGATTTTTAAATGAATAAAACAAAGATTTTGGCTGGGTTCGTGGTTGGGCCGCGGCCTTGTTCTTGGGCGTCGCGACCCAGGGTTGATGAAGAAGGAGGCCTGCTGTTTGGGCATTTAGGGCCGCAGCGCAGGGTAGGCGTGCCGCGGGGCGAGGCGCACGCAGAGAGGGGGCTTGGCCTCTGTCTGGAGGTGGGCCATGGCTCAGGGCTGGGTGGTCGCGGCGCTTAAGGGCAGTTTTGGCCAAAGTGAGTTTTTAGTCATGGGAACTTAAACCTAAGGGCTCGGGATCGATCCTACTACCCAATTTGGTAGGATTTGACGTCCCGAAGGCTAGGAATTGGTCCGGAGATCTTTATTTACTCATTTTGATGGGATTTTATATTATGGTTGTGACTAGGTGATCGCTAGGGGCTTGGAAACAGGATCATGCTTGAGGGTCGTTAATTGGTAACCTGTGCTTGGACAAAAGGTAAGAAAACTGCACCCAGTATGTGATGCATGTAATGCATGTGATTATGGCATGGAATGAATGTTGAATATGGAATTGATCAGAGCATGAGTCTCTGTAAATGTGCATGATCATAATTATGATGGTGATTGTTGATGAGGCATGTTGAGTGCTATATATATGGACATTAGTTGCATTGTAAATGCTTGGCAGGATTGCTTACTTGTGAATGGCGCTAACTTATTAGTCAAAAACGGCAATGGTGTTTAGTGCTGGTCTTGAAGCTCTGACTTATCAGTCATGATCGGTAATAGTACTGAGCGCTAGTCGTATGGAATTGACTTATGAGTCAAGAGTGGCAATAGCGTGTTGAACGCAGGCCGAAATAATTATATCCAATCAACATGATCATTAAATGCTTGACCGACCTATTGGTCGAAGATGACTAAAGCACTTGGCTAGTCTAAGGCTAGTTACTCAGAGCCAGAGCTAAAAGGCTCAGGTGACTGGAACGTCACATAGCTTAGGGCATAGGACCCCAGATTTACTTAATAAGTCATCTATTCAGGGCGTAGGACCTTAGATTGACTTAATAAGTCATCTATTCAGGGCGCGGGACCCCAGATTGACTTAACAGACATCTACTCAAGGCGCAGGACCCCATAATCATTTATTTGTACTTGCCTGCATGCATGAATAGGGTTATTACTGCTAGGCATGCTTTTTATGACCTAGTAACATGTTATTATCTACTTATGAGCATGTTTGAGTTTTCTTGCTGATCCTTGGCTCACAGGTGCTATGTGGTGTAGGTAAAGGTAAAAGAAAGCTGGACCATCCTTGAGTTGGAGAGCTTAGGTGACGATGTGTACATATGCGGCTGCTCGACCACCATGGCCTAGGCTTTAAAGAGGCACTAGGGTTAAACCCTATTTTGCTACTTAGGTCAGTTGGTTGTAACTCTTTTATTGTAATTAACCTTTTAAATGTATTTTGGGATCCCAATGTATACAGTAAACGTTGTAGTAAGACGTTGTATCTTTGACCAAATTTTTAACCCTAAATCGTTAATCACATTTAGTTATATGATTATGGCCAAATGAATCGTTTAGTGAGTTTAGCATTGTTTAAAATACACAGTGTAACGGTCCCTGGGTAGTAGGGCGTGACAAACTTGGTATTAGAGCGAGCCAAGGTTAAGGGATCCTGTAGACAAGCTGGGCATGTACACTCATCACTAAAGACAAGCTTCACTCAGGGTATGGTAACTATTTATGTGGTTATCTGCTTAATGCTTATATAGAATGTAAATGCTTTACCTACATATGTTATTAGGGAGCATGAGATTCTATTAGGGCTTAGCCCTTGACTATTGATATGATTATGTGATTACCTGCTCATTGAATATATGAACGTGTTATTTGCATGCTGGGGTTGAGAGCATGGTATGTATGTTGGAAGAGCAGGGGTTATGGATTGATGCATGAATGTTGTGGCCATGTAGTTTGGCACCGCAGTGGTATATGAATGTGGTGTTGTGTGATTATTCCCGTGGGGGAAGGCTTTTAAATGTGCTCATAATGCTTAATTGATCAAGTTATTGGTTGTAGACTAATCAGAGGTTATGTACCCAAGGCAGTTAATGGGACCCGGTGGTGGTTCTACCAAGGCTGAGAATTACAGTCAGGGCTTGAATCCTTTGCCTGCCCCTCAAAATTTGCAGCAGATGTTTATAGATATGCCATTAAAATTGCAAAGGCAAGAGGAAGAGATCAGGTGTTTAAAACAGCAGCAGGTTCTGTCAGGGAACACCTCTTCCTTCGTTATGCCAGAAGTGGCACGAGTATTGGCTTAGCCTAGGGTTGAGAACAGGTGGGAATTTCTATGTGAAAGAATCCAATAATATTACCCTCCAATATTTTTGGGGGGCCTAGACCCATTCAGAGCTGAGCAATGGATGGGCATGATTAGTTCCATCCTCGATAGTATAGGAGTGGTAGGTCACGATAGGGTGATCTGTGCTACATATGTGTTGCGGAAAGATGCCCGAACGTGGTGGGAAGTGGTATCCCAGACACAAGATGAAACTGCGATGAACTGGAAAGAATTTAGGAAGTTGTTTAATGAAAGATATTACTGTGATGCAGTCAAGACTGCTAAGACAAATGAGTTTCTAAACCTGGTTTAGGGAAATACAATAGTAACAGAGTATGTTAATAGATTCGATGGGTTGGCTAAGTTTGCTTTTCATATGATACCCACGAATGTAGCTCATAAGGAAAGGTTTCTCCAAGGATTGAATCTCAGAATAGCTCAAGGCGTTAGAGTCGCCCCAGTACATGAAATCTCTACCTGCGCTCAAGTGGTAGGGAAGGCTCTTATTGTTGAGAGCACTGGAAATGAGATTGGGAAGGAGAGTGTCGGAGAGCGTAGAGCTCAAGTAGTGATACCTCCATTTATTGGATAGGGCAAGGACAAGGATTGGAAACCCTACCCGACATGCACTCGGTGTAAGAGGCACCATCTGGGAGAATGTCGAGCAAGGGCATGTTTCTTATGTAGGATGTTTGGGCACCGTGAGAGGGATTGCCCAAGGCAAAGGAAGGATGAGAAAAAGGGGGCAGACAACTCGACTCCAACTCGAGTGTTCGCTCTAACACAATCAAAGTTAGAGACTGAGGCTGGTTCCTCAATGGTGGTAGGTCAGCTTTTTAATTTTGATTTTTGTATTATGTTAATTGGTTTGGTGCCATGTTGTTCTTTGCTTTGTTGCATCTAGAGAGGCCTACACTTGATATGCAGATTACATGGTTATGTTGTGATGGGAATTTGATACTCTATTGGTAATTTTAAGAGGTGGATTAGATTATTATGGAAAGGACTCATTAGTTGATTTGATAGAGTTGGTTAAGACTGACTTCGATATGATTCTGGATATGGATTGGTTAGCCAAGTTTGGGGAAATGATAGATTGCAAGGAAAGGATGGTACCTCTTGGACTTGATGGTGAGAAACCCTTATATTTGTTGGCACTATGCATGGACCCCGTATGCTTATGACATCTGTACTTATAACTAAAGACCTATTGCAGCAGGGATGCATAGGACTTTTAGCTAGTGTGGTGGATACCACTCAAGTCGGCGACCAGGACAAATTGGATTAATATGTGAGTTTCTGGATGTGTTTCCAGGGGATTTGCTAGGATTACCTTTACAAAGAGATCGAATGGTGATTATGTTGGTGTCAGGGACAGTGCCAGGTCTAGGGCACAGTATTGAATGGCTTCAGTAGAGCTGTAGGAACTAAAGGATCAATTATTGATTAAGACGGTACTCTTTAAGGTGGATCGTCGATCTGGTTATTACCAACTGAAGATCAGGGAGAAGGATGAGCAGAAGACTGCTTTTTATATCGGAAAAGAGCACTAGGAATGCTTAGTCACGTCTTATAGATTTGACTACTGCCCTAGTTTTTTTATGGACTAGATGAATAGGGTACTCAAATATTATCTTAATTGGATTTGTGATCGTCTTGATCGACGGTATTATGGTATACTCTCAGTTGGAGATTTGCCAAGGTCAAGGAATGCCTCAGAGGGCAGGAGTTTCCTTGGATGGACAGGATATTACATGTGCTTTGTGGAAGAGTTCTGAGTATTCCTACAAATCAGAACCAGTTTATAGATTATTATGATATCTCACTGATAGAAAAGGTGATTGCCTATGCATCATGTTAATTGAAGGATATGGCCAGAACTAGAGCAGAGTTACTGGTGGGCTAGTTGGTCAATATTACACTTCAGTTTACTCTTTTAGAGAGGATAAAAAAAATAGTTGAGTGAACCACAGATGGGAAGAATTGAGGAGAATGTCTTAGCTGGATTAGCTAAGGATCATGTAGTGCCAGGTATGAGTTTATTGAGGTATAGGGATCGTACTTGGGATCCGATGGACATTGCGATTAAACGAGGGATTCTTGATGAATCTCATACTACCCCTTATTCTCTTCATCCAGGCACCATGAAGATGTACCAGGATCTGAAAGCTTTATATTGATGACCTGGGATGGAGAGGGACGTAACTGAATACGTGGCAAAGTTCATAACCTGTTAGCAGGTCAAGACAGAGTGTCAGAAACTGGTAAAGCCATTAGAGCCTTTGTGTATTCCATAGTAGAAGGACATCACGATGGATTTCGTGGTGGGGTTGCCCAGGGTAGTGGGCCAATGTGATTTCAGTTCGGGTTATTATGGACAAGTATACAAAGTCAGCTCACTTTTATCAGTAAGGACGAGCAATACAATTGATTAGTTTGTAGATTTCTATGTGAGTGAGATAGTATGCCTTCATGGTATTCAAGGTCTATCTTATTAGATGAGGACCCTATATTTACTTCCAAGTTTTGGGGAAGGTTGCAGAAACCGATGAGTATATAGTCGGAGTTCAGTACAGTTTATTATCCTCATATTGATGGTAACTCAGAGGGATTTATCCAACTATTGGAAGGGCACCTTATGAGATGTTTGTGTGGTAAGAAATGTTTATTGCCCATTCACTTGGATGAGATAGGTAAGATGTATTTGGATCCTAAGGTTGTTTAGAGGATCATTGAGGCTATTGAAAAGACTAGAGCTCGGTTGTTTGCTTCTCAGAATTAAAGAGAAAGTTATGTTGATCTGAACTGCAGGAACATGGAGTTATAAGTGGAAGACTGTATCTTCCCTAGAGTATCACCATGGAAAGGGGTGAGGAAATAAGGGCAAGTTGAGCCCTAGATTTGTGTGACCGTTTGAAATCCTGGAAAAGATCGGTCAGGTGGCCTATAAGTTGGCCTTATCTTTGGCACTGTCGGCCATATACAATGTATTTCAAATTCCATGTTGAGGAAACATGTGTTAGATGAGACTCATGTGTTGAGTTATGATGATCTGGAATTGGAGACTGAGTTATCTTGTGAGGAACAGCCAGTCTAAGATATGAGATAGAAAGAACAAAGTTCTGAGGAACCACAACTATACCTTTGGTTAAGGTATAATACAGACACAGTAAGGTCGGGGGAGCGACCTGGAAACTGAAATTAGTTATGCGGGATTGATGTTCTGAGCTAGTCAAATAAAATTTCGATGATAAAATTTATTTAAGGAGGGGATAGTTTTAACGTCCCAAATTTCCTAATAAGGCTTAGGGTCTTTATTACGGGGCCAGAATGGCAAATTATTGAATTATGTGATTATGTGATATATATATATATATGTGCATCATTATGTGATTATGTGAGTTATATTATAATATGACTTGATATGCATGTTTTGGTGTATTAAATATGCATATGGGCTTATTTCTGATTAATTGGGTTAATCACATTTAGTTACATGATTATGGCCAAATGACTCATTTAGTGAGTTTAGCACTATTTAAAATACAGTGTAACGATCCCTGGGTAGTAGGGCGTGACAGGTGCCGCCTCTCATGGGAGTTGGAGTTTTTCCGCGGAAAGTTCATGAAATGGATAACCACATGGGCATAATAAGAGTGCTAAGCGAGAAAAGTTGGAAAATGAATTGTCCAATGGAGGTGTGTGAGGTGTTACCGGTCGTATCACTAAGGAGTAATTGGTTCAATCTTTAAGCACCAATGACTTGGAAAGGGCTTTGGGATGCTTTCACTAAGGTAAAGTTCAAATCAAAAGCACTTCATTTTATGCACCAACACTGTCTGAGCTAAGAAGAGACGATTATATTTAACCAAGTGGGGGAATGTTGAGATTGATTAAATATAATGGTTTAGTTGTTTACACAATGTGGTGCAAAAACTCTTAACGGTTTTCACTTAAGTTGAAGTGAAATTATGAGATTTTTGTAGTGGGCATCTATAATTGGCTTTTATGGGTCTAAATTGATACAATTAGGTATCTAACCATGCCCAAATATTTTGGGAGCATTTGCAAGTGTTTAAGGTCACTTTTTAGAAGTTTGACCTGCTTACATGGCATTGTATTGCCACCTTATAGGTGATGCATTGCCTAGAGCAAAGTAGGCGACAATATACTGCAGGCGATGCATCGCCTGATGTGTCAATATAGTTACGTGGTTACAACTCCAAATGATGTGTTAAAAGCTATGATCCTATTAGTTATACTTAATGATGGTGCCTATACTATAAATAAGGGTTATTAGAGTTGAAAAGCCTTGATCACACTTGTCAACTCTCTCTCTTTCTATCCTCTCTTTCTAACTCTCAAAGATCATAAGTTTTCTCCAAGAAACTCATCAAGAATTGCTTGACTTGTATGAGTTTCAAAGGCTTGTTCAATCCCAAATCTCTTTCTCTCATGGTGATGCTTCAAGCAACAATGGGAAGGCTTGGAATTGAGATTTTGGACAGTGATACTCCTCGTGTATAAATCTTTAGATGTTCCCCAAGTTTTAAGATTTAATTGTTCAAAACAAGGTTGTATGTCTCTAAACTCTAACTATCTGAGATAGACTATTTTGATTTCATTTTAGGGATTCCCATTATATATGCGTTCAAACATTTGATAGTTCTATAATATTTCATGTGAGGATTTCATTTATCTAGGAGGTGTAATTTCACTCTCCATTTTACATCATTTTCTAGGTATTCATTAATCTTTGAATTTTTAAGATTTGTCTTCACACTATGCATGTGATTCTTGATTAGTTCTTAAAGTTTGTATTATTGAATTACTCTCATTATTCATTGTTGATTTAGAAAGTGAAAAGACATAAATTCATAGCAATTCGTACTTGCAAGTATGGGTAATGTGTTTCCTTGAACAAAGGATGATGTGTAATAGAACCACCAATTGCAAAGATAAACATGGTACCAAACACAAGTAATAATAAAAATGGAAAACACAAGATCTTACTAAGAATTTAGTGACCTACTTTGATACCAATTGAAATTCTCGTTTTTAATGTATTACCAAGTGATTAAGCATACAACATTTTCTTAAAAGTGGAAACAGAATAAGTTGATTAATTAGTTTGGCAATCTGATACGTCAGAAATATAATATGTAAGATCAAATTGCTCACAGAGTGCTTAACGATAAAAACTAAAATGATTAAAATTTTAAAAGACACAAGAAATTTTTACATGGTTCAGTTTCTTTAGTTCATGGGGCCACGCTTAGAGATGAAACATAAATAGAAAAACATCAATGGTACAAAATACAATTATCTTATGCAAGGTGAACTCTCTCTACTCTATATCTGCAAGCTTGGGTATTGTCTTCTAATCTTGTTTCTACACTTCAACACTTGAAATCCCTTCAATGTTTTGGGGCCAACTCTTCTCCCAAAGATTTTGTTTTTCTTCCTCGTGAAGAAAGGCATGTAAGAGTCTTTTCCCGAAGATAATGTTAAATACGATTGGTGTGAAAGGTTATGCCTTTATTCTTCTTGAAGTAGACAATCAACATGGTTACACAAAATGAGTAGTACAACTATACAATAAATTGATTAAGAAAACTATTCTTAACCTTGCATATAAAATACTCTCAAGTATTACAATCAGATACAAAATTAAAGGAATGAGAGAGCTACAAATTTCTTGTGCTTTGAGTCTTATTTACAGCTAAATGGATGACCAAGGGCTAATCCACAAAATCTCTAAGTCACTAAGAAATCTATAACATTCTTTAAATTGATGATTATAATAACTCGCACAACCAACCTATTTGATCGGCTTGATCTGTCGACGAGGCAAATTGAATGAACATGGACCGAAAAACCATCTAGATTCATTAGCTAGATAGAATCACGATGAAATCTACATTTCAATGATAATGGCTGCCACATAGAAGTATCACAATAAACATGGTAGAAAATATTGTAATCAATCATAATTTTAAAAAGATGATACTTTATAATCAAGGAAAAACTCATTTATTATAAAACCATCTTTAACTGAAAATTCTCTATGATTAGCAAAATGAATTGATACTGAAATACGTATTGGAGTAAGTAAGGATTTAAGATAAAATCCTTTCTTTGACATCAAGAATTTTTCCATAATAACTCATTTATGAAAACAAATATATTTAAACAATAAAAAATTGAATTATTTAATTAAAATAAAATTCTAAATTGACATGCATAAGAGACAGATACACAAGAAAAAAATTTCATTTCAAAATTGATTTGATTAATTAGTGTGAAAAATCGATTAGCCTAATCAGCTGTATCAACTAACAGATCAAATTCGTAGTGAACCTAGTACATGATTGTGACTAGGTTCACTTCACTCACTTTAACGTGCAAATAAGATTTATTGATGCTTAGAATTAAAGAATAAAATCTCATGCATTCCATATTTATTCTTTTTGAGCGAAAGAATAAGGAAATTAGATACAATATCAATAAATAATTTATATATATAATAAAGATATTATAAAATCAATATTGAATTGCTTGAGTTTCAAGATGGTTGCGATCTCCAAGATTGCTTGAATTTAAGCTAGCGGAGATCTTCAAGAGCTATATAAGGAAATCAAATATTGCTTTCATTGTATCCAAGGAAACTTACCTAGAAGCTCCTTAAATAGGGTCACCAAAATATTTATGTAATAAATGAGTCAAGACTCTTTCATTAAACAAAAATATATTTAAAAATGTCCTTGCATTTTAATATCACAACATATTATACATTAAATAATAAAAATGCAGCTACAAAAGTTGTGCATTCTGATCTAATCCATCAGCTTACTAATATGATGAATCACTTTTGACAAAAATTGTCATTTTAAAGAGGTGTCAATTTAAGATTTTACATTCATAAATGATTGGATTCCTAATTTTAGATGTATTTTATTTGCCCTTTTTAATACTCCATCTTGTTTAGTGTCCTTTTTCATTATTCTTAGTGGTTATTGGGATGAGTCTAAATTTAGGAGTTCATTTCCACATGAGATTGTGGATACATATATTTAGCCATTCCTTTGGTTCATACAGATTAGATGGATACCCAAATTTGTACTACTACGAAAATGGTCATTTGCGTCAATTCCCAACTATCACAAATGATTTTTTACGTTAATTTTAAAAGTGACGCGAAATCTCATGATGCAAACTACACTACACCAAATACCCATTACCATAACACATCATTATAATAGTATTTAAAAAGAGTTATTGTATATGGGAAATATTTCGGGCGGCAAAGTAAAATAAAATACCGCCAACCAAAATGTCTAAGTTTTTTCTAGTTTCCCGTGTACCCATTTCCCCTTACCCATTTCTTCTTCTTCAATCTTTCTCTTCACGAAGGCTAGTAGCTCTCTCGGTCTCTCTCGGTCTTTCTCGGTCATTCCCGTAGGCAAGTAGCTCTCTCGGTCTCTCACTCCCCTTCACGAAAGACAAATATGAGAAGGGCTTCACCACATTCGAGTCAAGGGTTTCTCTGATTCAAGACGAAATTACTACAGTTGAAATTTCTTGTTTCAATCTGCGAAGAACAACGAAGGAGCTTTACGGTACAGTCTCTGATTCTAATTGTTCATCACTCTAAGTTTTTACTGTAATTTCGTTTTTGGTTCTTTCATCATTGATTTAATTATTCATCAATCATATTTTCTCTTTGTTAATCAATTTATATAAGTTAAACTCATATATATATATCTGTATATAAATATATATACGTATGTGTGTGCAGCTATCGTCCTTCGTACAATGTTTCCCCAGGATCAAACATACTCGGTATCCGCAGAGAAGACGGCTCTGATGGTGCAGTGGTCCTCCAATGCATGAAATGGGGACTTATTCCCAGTTTCACTAAGAAAACTGATCACTATAAGATGGTAAAATCTTAACTTTGGCTTTGTTCAAGATGGTTTTTTTTTTATAGATATTATAATTTTTTTTTGGTTCCTAAAATTTCAGTTTAATGCTCGATCTGAGTCCAACAGTGAAAAGGCTTCTTTTCGTCGTCTTATTCCTAAAAATCGGTGCCTTGTTTCAGTAGAAGGGTATGAGTACTTCTTTTGTTAACTGTCAGCTTCTCCTAATTTATGCAGTTGTTTTCACTTGATAATTCATTGAAGTGGTTTCAGTTGACAATAAACATGACCCCTCTTACAAATTTTGACATTTTTAAGATATTCTATGAATTTGGACTCTGTTCTGCACAAATGAAGTGTCAATATTTTATAAAAAATGATGCTTTATATGGGAGTGACCGTTCACTGAGTTTTTTCTAGTATATATATATATATATATATATTTATAGAAAGAGAGAGAAAGAGTGAATATAGGACGTATCTGGACTTGCTTGCTGTTTTAAAGTATATATTACTAAGCTTTAAATAATGCATTAAAGGTGTTTGACAGAATGCTTCAATGAGATATGTGAGTAATTGCTTGTAAATGAGTAAATGGGATTCTTGGCCTTGAATCCTTTCTTAATTTGACTTTGTATGCTTCTTAATTTGGCATTGAATTGTGAGATATACGACACTTGTTTTTGTTAAAAATGATGTTTAAATACATGGTTGAGGACAGTTGTTTCTTCCATGAAGGGTCTTCTAGTACTGTTATAGCCAACAAAAACGCATGAAAATAACTAGTAGCTGCTCTGTCCATAAGTATAATGTCTCCGAATAACCCAACACTATATTTACAACACTGCTCTGTTTACTATTCCCTATGTCTTGTTTGGTCAGTAGATAAAAGGACCCCATATATTTCTTGTTTTGCAATGAAGAGAAGAAAAGTAATTTGTGTGCTGCGGTATGAGAAACTAGTACACAGATAATTACGCATATACACACACATACACGCTTTAAGCATGCATGTAAGTGAGTTTATTCCCCACAATAATTCTGGTGGATGAGTTGGCACATTGATTATAATATTTTCATTAACCTATAAACTATTTTTCTTTCAAGATAACAAATGAAAGTGGTGGCAAGAACTTTTACTCTGTTCTGGGATAGATTTAGTACCAAAACCAATATAAATGTCTGCTTCTATGTTGGTTTTCTGCTAGCATGAACCGAAGTCTTTATAAAGCATATGTAGGGATTTGACAATTGTTATTTAACTTTTGAAATTGCAGACAACCTGCTGGCTGGGTTTGAATATGCAGGGATTTGACTATTTATTTAATGACTTGGTGCAGGATCTAAATAGATTTATTGATGAGAAGAGTGAAAGCAGAGGAGAAAAAATTTAGCGGGTATCCCTCTATTTTTTCTCTTATTTTTCTTTTCTCTTTATTTTTTCATTTTATCAAACAACTCATTTTCTTTCTCTTTATTTTTATGCATCGATTTCTTCAGTAATTTATCAACAAACAATGAGTACATTGATAGAATAGATTTTGAACTTGTAGTAACATATTCTTGAGAAATTTCTCTTGCCAAATTCCTATTTAAATAAAAATAAACCATTATGATTGATAATCTGAAATGATTGCTATTGAAACTGAAAGTTGAAACAACCTTAAATCATGTTGCCAACAGTAAAAACATAGGAGAAACTGTAATTGAAACAAGCTTTAATCATGTTGCCAACAGTAAAATCATAAAAGAAATCATATTAAACAGATTTAAAACTTGTTACACAACAGTGAACACTTTTTGTGAAGCTGTAGGTCCTGGATTTATTTTTGAAAGAGTAAGTCTTACATTTAAATCATTTCTGTAGAGAAGTTTGTTTGCACTTCTCTTGTGAACTTCTGAAGCAGGGATGAAACATATTAGGTTCTAAATTGATTGGAACTTGTATTTCTTTTCTTTGATTGCTTTTTTTATTTTTTATAATCCAATAAAAGTCAAGGAATTTTTTGTATTGTAGACTTACAAGATACTAAAAGAGCACAAGAATCCCAAGGTTCTTAGCGAGGGGCTACTGTGGATGGTTTCAGCAATGGAAGATTTTGGCATCTCACATTTGAAACTTAAGGTTTGGAGTTATATTTGGGCCCTTTTTGTTTTTTGCTTTGTCTAACTGTTAGTTAATAATTACCATATTCAACTATTAAAGGAATTGATATATTTTGTTTTACAGGATTTAATTGATTTTTGTAAAGATACTGGACTGCAGTCAAGTGCAGCTGCTACTAGAATTTTTTCTGTCAAGCTTTTGGGTGTTTTGCATAAATTTGTCGGCCCAGGTTGATACTCATTTTATTTGAATTGTCCACACACCTCAATTTCCTTTTAAATATTTAGTTGAACTGCTCCCAAACATTGATCTTTTTTTTATAATTAATTTGTAACTCCCTCCCACCCCTTTTCTTTTGTAGATATTAAAGGGTTTCTTTCTGATGTTAAACCTGCACTTCTTAGTGCACTGGATATGGAGTATGAGAAGAATCCATTTGAGGTGCTCCAACTTAATCATTGAAGATGCATGTATTGTTCGTTTTTGTTGATTTGTTGCTGAATTTCCTGATGCTGTACAGCTACTAAAGCCAGCTTCCTCTGCTCTGACGATAATTCTGACTTGTCAAAAACAGTGAAATATTCTTTTTACTTGTTTGCATTGCTAGAATATTTCCATGCTAACAATAATGTGCATAGAGATGTAAGAATCATGATGCCAGTTCCCTTTCCATTGTTTCTGGTTATGACTTTATGAAATTTTCATCCAGGATAAATCATCAGATGTTCGTAAAGCAGCAGAGACATGCATTGCTGAAATCTTGATAGTTTGTACACAAGAAACTGTAAGTGCACTAGTAACTTTTGGTACTATTTTGACTCATTGGTCAGTTAGTGCATGAACACATTGTTTGAATGTATTATTTCAGGTTGAGAAGCTTGTTAGGGATGTTCAGGACCAGCTTTAGCTCTTGTTCATGACGTTTGAAGCATTATGGTAATTTTCAAGGTAAGGCTGTTGGGTACTTGGGTCTCTTGCTTGTATTTTGTTTTGGTGATTTATACCAATAATAATTATTTTTTTCCAGAATCTTTTGAATCTGCCAAAACAATTTCGGCCCCTGCATCCAAGACCCTTTCGAAAGTGGGTAAATCCACTTCTAATGGTGTTTTGAAGCATGGAAGCAAAGTAGCATCTTCTGTATGTTTCCTTAAATGCTTACTTCTAGTTCTTTTATAACTTATAATTTTGTAAGGAGATTATTATTATTTTATTTTATTTTTTAATTTTTTTCGGTTAATGATTTTTTAAAGAGAACTGTTGGTACGGAGGCTTTGAGGTCAGAATCAATTATGTCCATTCAAGATATAGCAGTTCAATCGCAGGCTTTACTAAATGTTAAAGATTCCAATAAGGTACAACTTAAGCAAGCAATTTTTGAATGTCTCTTACTTTTGAATATATTGACAAGTAATCATTTGGACTTTACTTATCTGCAGGAGGATAGGGAAAGATTGGTAGTAAGGAGGTTTAAGTTTGAAGATCCACGGATAGAACAAATTCAAGACCTTGAGGTTGTGGATATAGTAGTTTCTCAGATTTGTTTATTTTGTATCTAATTTAATGCAGAATTTATTTAACATACATGTTTATGCAGAATGATTTGATGAAGTACTTCAGAGAGGATTTGCATAGACGGCTTCTAAGCACAGATTTTAAGAAGCAAATCGATGGGCTTGAGATGCTGCAAAAGGTTTTTGAGTGCATCACTGGTTCATTTCTTTTGTATATTAGTGCACATTTTTTACAGTATGATCTCTAGTCTACTCAGTTCTGAAATCAAATGAACTCCTTCAAACTAATATGAATTCTCTTAACTGATTCATTTTTCTGCATGTGCTAGTTTAGTAACCATTCCCAAAAGCCATGCATCTAAATAGTTGGAAGAGAGATGTAAATTGGAAAACAACAAGAAACTATACATTTCCAATATTCAGTTTCATTCAATATGTTTCACCATAACACATTAGCATATTGAATTATTTTCATGCTCACGGGACTTTTTAACTGCAGGATGGCTATGCTATACAAAGCTTTAAGTGAGGAATGGCTGCACAAAAGAGTCAATTTTTTTTTTCAACACATAAATTTTGCATTTGGTATAATTTCTCTCATTAAAATGTTTTTGTTCTTTTCTGTGGAGTGAGTATATTAGATAAACCTTTTTATTAGTTTGTTTATATTTGGGGTTTGCTTGATTTCCATATTTAATGTTTTCAACATTTATTTGTTTTGACTTTATAAGATCTTTTTATCTTTTTATTTCCATATTTAATGCAACTCCATGACCAAAATGAACCAAGTTTTATGTCACTTGAATCTTGACTCATGTTCTCTCATTGCAGACGGATCAGTAGTAACTACTTCACAGGAAGGATGCCTGAGTTTGGCAATTTGAAACAGCTTCAGAAGTTGTAAGAGCTATTGACCACACTCCTTTTGTCTTTTCTTCTTTACACCACACTCCTTTTGCTTATTTTGTGAATTTTCTTTCACTCTACAGGATGATTCTGAGGTTTGCTATCAGTTTTCCTCTGGAATAAAGGTACAATTTTTTTCTTTTTGAGTACTTTAATTGAGATTAGTATGGTAGAAACTTGTGTTATAAATTTTATGGTTTCTTCTCATATCAACTGAAAGAAGATTAAGAAAAAGTAGTTTGAAAGAGAAAAACAAAAAGGACTAGTCTACAGAAAATTGCCATATCTTACCTTCTTCAAGTGATGTTAGTAGGGCAGTTTCTGAATTCTCTTCGTATAAATAAAGCTAGATGGTTTATGCATCAGGCAGCTCCCAATCCTTGGGTTGTCGCCACCAGTATGGATTAAAAAAAACAAACACCTATAATAAAATTATCCACTTTTTTTTATTTATTTTCTTGAAAATCTTTAGCTCCTTCTGGAAAAAGCAGATCAGCCAATTGGGATGAGCTCAGAATCTTTTATGCAAAAGCCTTGAATCAGTAATAGCACAAACCAGCCATGGTAAACTTGAAACAACCTTGGGGCACTGCAGTGCATGCCAATAAGCTGATCTTCAGCAAATAAAAAAATTATAAACATGGACAAAGAGAGAGCCTTCATCACATAGATCAGGTCAGCCTCTTATTACTTGCTTTTCACCAGTTTATCTAATAATTGAACTTTTGCAGCTTAAGCTAGTGCTGAAGAAAATTGAAAGTAGATCATCAAGAAAAGAGTATATTCAGCTACTTGCAGAATGCCACAAACTTTATTGTGAGCAGAGTATATTCAGTTATTATTGTAGCTTTTTTTTAATCAGCTTTGGCTGACCTCCAGTTTTGGGCTTTTATTTTGCTCGTTTCTTAGTTTTAGCTCTCGGACTTGGAAATTGTGATAATCAAGCCGTGACCCAATTTTTGTTTAAATCCTTTGATGCTTTCCTCATATTAATCTAGTTAGGATTCTCATCTTTAATAGCTGAACTTTTTTTTTTCTTTTGGCAAAAGTGACATGTTTTATGTTATATTTTGGGGCATGTTATTGTTCAGTTGCTGTTCTTTTACTTTTAGCTGTTGCTCTTCTTTGTGTGTACAAACTTTGTGTTGTGTATGTTACAGCTGGTTCAGCAATTGCCTTAGCAATTAACCTGCTCTTTATATGTAGAATGGTGTTTAATGGTACATGCAGTTCTCTTGTCTGAAGTTTTGGTCATTTGTTTCTATGTTTTCTGCCTTTGCAATAGCAATTGAATCTATTATGTGCAAGATTTATAGTTTGCCACCTATTATGTGCCACAGAAAATCTGTTTCTTATTGCAAAGTTTTAATATTGATATTTCTTTCCATGCTTATTTTTGCATGACTAGAGCTAATTTTCAGATTAAGCATGCCCAGCATCTTACACTTGGGACTGCAAACAGGTTTGGTGAACTAGGGATTATTGCTTCAGTACAGGTTCATCACAGCTCTCTGTTGCACTCTAGTAACATACTGTAACATTTAAGGTTGAGTTTTGAATTAAATGTTGATTTCTGTGTGTGAAACTAGATATTCATTTATTTTTTAAGAAACTACATAATTTAACAATGAAGTGTAGATAATCACTACAACAAAGTGAAGTAATTGTCACTTAAGGTTCTTATTTTAATACTTTTCCATAAAACTTGTGTAGAATTTGGAAATATCTTGTCTTGAAAAGAATTTGGATATGAGACTCGGTGTAGTCACCAAAGAAACTAAACCTGGTCTAACTGTAAGTCTTCTATATATCATATTAACTGAAAATCTAGCTTTCTAGAGACTACAGAGATATTGATTACTGCTAAATTATTCATGCTATATTATAGGAAGATGACATGCTATTTAATTGAAACTAATCTAGATTTTTGATGAACACTTAGAATCTTGTGCAACTGGGATATCTAACTGAAACTAATCTAGATTTCTGATGTTTTGACAATACTAATTAACTAAAAGCTTCTGCAGCAATACCTGCTAGGCTGTGTGTTTTGCTTTAATGGGCATTGAGTGTGGTAAATACTGTTCTTTTCCTGTGTACCGTGTTATGTTTGTTTCTTGTCATGTTAATGCTCTTGTCTCTTATCATTTGCCCAGGGTTGTTGAGATCATCTGCACTTTGGTCAGGAAATTATCTCCTAATCCTAATAGTGCTGCTATAATGGCCATAGGTGTTAACATCTTGGGTTCATGGGAGGAGCTGCCATTGTTGGGTTCATGGGAGGAGCTGTCATTACAATTGCCCTTCAGCAGCTCAAAGGATTGCTTGGCATAAAAAAGAATTTCACAAAGAAGAATCTCTGTTTTGCGCTCAGTGTTTAATTCAACCCACCATGTTGTAATATGATTTCTTAAGCCTAGACTAGTAGACTAAATATTGTAATTACATTTGAGTAATTAATAAAAATCTATTTATGTTACCTTATTTGGCTTCAACTTTCATATTTGTTTTCCTAGTTTTGTGCAAGTAAACAAAGATTATGTTTCTCTAAGTTAATATAACACATGTATTATACTAAAGTGTAGTATAACACAAAAAATGTGTTATACTAAAGTTTAGTATAACATAAAAAATGTGTTATACTAAAGTCTAGTATAACACAAAAAATGTGTTATAGTAAAGTGTAGTATAACACAAAAAAAGTGTTATAGTAAAGTGTAATATAACATAAAAAAAGTGTTATACTAAAGTGTAGTATAACACAAAAAAAGTGTTATCGTTGACAGTACAATAACACATCTGTATAACACTGATAAAGTGTTATGGTAAGTACCCTGACCTACGATAACACAGTATTTCTTAACATATCAGAAAGTGTTATCGTAGCTTTTGATAACACATTTTTGGAGTTATTAAAAGCATTTTTTCTTGTAGTGCTAGCCTGACATTCGTTTCAGTGGAGCACTGACGCAAACCTAACATTTGTGACAGTTCTCCACTGATGCAAATGGGCATTTGCATCAGTGCCCCACTACCACAAATTCCAAGTTTGCGTCAGTGCTTTGCTGACGCGAATGCTAAGCATTTGTGGAAGTGCATAACTGATACAAATGACAGGTTTGAGTTAGTGCTCCACTAACGTGAATGCCAAGCTTGTTTGTGTCAGTGCTCCACTGCCACAAAAGCTAAAATACATGATTTTTTGCGTCAGTTAAGAACTGTCACATAATGTTTTAACTAAGAAAACTGCAAATATTTATGTCAATTCGCCTGGCCTATTTAATAAAAAATAGCAACAAAAATAGAAAAACAGCATTGTAAACATAAAAAAAAAAACACCATAAATCAATAAAACATTTGTATAGTTAACTTTTGTTATTAAAATCTACAAAAGTAATTCAGATTTTAAAGTTAATCTATGTATATAGTTATAACTATTGTATTCTAAATTTCTAAGCATTAAACACTTAAACTAAAGTTTCCTCACCAAACTTGCTAATTTGCTAACTGAGATACGTCAAAATTGATTCAGTCCACTCATCCTGTATCTCATTGATTTCGTCAGATGTATATGGTGTTGTATTCTTAAACTATTTAAGAAATATTTAAAATAATAAGTTAGAATTCATCCAAATAATATCATAAGCGGTAGTTTAAATAAAATTTAAAGAGTAAAATAATACCTTATTTTTCAAGTAGGTGTTCGGTCTAGGCTGTGAAATAATTTCTCTAGAAAATTTCATAATGTAATAGCCACACTCCATAGGCCCAGTTTGGTTTCGACACTATTACAACATAGTTATCCAAATGTAAGTATCATATTTAGCAAGTTATTATAATAAAAATATGTCCAAAACTTTAATAAGATAAATAATAATTTACTTACTTAAGGAACACAAAATTTTAGTTTAATAGACTCTTTTTGTTTTCGGTGTGTATCATATTAATCTAATGTCCTGCACAAAATATTAATATTTATCCAGATGTGAGTCCGGATGAAATCGTAAATTGATTAAGTAATATGTATAAGTTACATGGTAATTATCTCCTTGATTTCCGAAGAAAGTTTGAATTTATAGGATCCAAAAATGCCACTGAATGATTGTGGCTGAATCAATACTAACATCTAGTGAAAGCTACCACCAAAAAAAACTTTTGTGTAAGATGTTTATCAATAAACAAAATATATTTATATAAAATTAAGTTGACTTACTTATTGTTCTAAGGAAAAATTAGAAATTTTTTCTCTAGCTCCATCTGTAGAAATCGTTCGAAGAGAATTTTAGCTCATGCTTCATTGGTTCCTCCATTAGTGGACACTAAAGCAGGATGCGTGGAAGTGTACATGTGGTTCAACCCATTCGTTTGTACTAAATCATCGAGCACCCTACATATAAAAAAGTCAATAAACTAATAAATTTCAAGTTACACTAATTAAATTATAAATTTATAAACACCATTGTACCTCATATATAATGTCAGCTCACTCTGTCCAATCATCTCATAGTTGCAAAATGTGGAGGATATTCTCTTTCAATAACTGAGCAACGTTTGAGAATCCAAATGCCCTTTTCTACAATCAGAATTTCTACCACGTGGTCACTTTTCCACCGATCAATAAACTTCAACAAACATTTCAACATTCTTGTCATAAGCACTTTTATAGCTCCTATGTCAATGCCTCTATTCTTTGCCTTGATTGTCTTGGTTGTTGAGTAGAGGGCGTAAGTGGCTCTTTCATTTGTTGATTAGTAAGGACTCAATGTTTTGGCCATCTAACATCGTACCTGACTCTTTGACCAACCAAGGTATAGCCTTCCATTGTAAGCGGAAGCAGTAAACTAGCATTCTCTTGAATGGCTACCTCAACTCTCACACTATAATTTCCCGGAGGCAATTGAACGCTATGTATTTCTGTGCAACAAGTACTTAAAAGTTTCCTTTCTGCAACTATATTTTGTGTCGAACCCAGACACAACTTGCAATTAATTAGTTACATTAAAAAACAACCAAAGTCATCCTTTTAGATAAAGTAATTTATTTTTACGTTATCCAATATATGCAATAATGAGTTGATAAGAAAAGATTACCTCATTAGGAAAGTTTGACTGTGGTGGTGGCAGAGCATATGGTGCTTGTGAGGGTGGTCAGTGAGCATATTGTGCTTGTGTCGGTGGTGGAGGGGCATATGGTGCATGTGTCGGCGATGGAGGGGAATATAGTCACGGAACCTGTCTCCTCTAATTTATAATTCCTACATTCCACTAAGTTCAATATCTTAATTATATATTAAGGTCAAAAATATTACTTCTAATATAAAATCCTCCAAAGCTTTATCTCACCAACAAATTTGTCAACAAAAAACCTATTCAAATATACCAATAAACAAAAAAATACATGAAAACGTTAACAAAATATAAAGAAAAATATACTGAAAATATTCTAACTAAATAAACAATAATGTGGAACTTAAATAAAACACGTAATTTAATTATATATACCCATTTAAATACTTAAACCCGAAATTAAATATATATATTTTTTAAAAAGTTAACAAAACATAAAGAAAAATATACTAAAAATATTCTAACTAAATAAATAATAAAATGGAACTTAAAGAAAACAAACAATTTAATATATATATATATACACATTCAAACTATTAAACCCAAAATTTAAAAACAAAATTAAAAAGTTAACAAAATATAAAGAAAAATTTACAAAAAATATTAAAACTAAATAATTAATAAAGTGGAACTTATAGAAAATATATAAATAAATCTATATAGTCATATACATAATAAAACCTGAAATTAAATTTAATAAAAAAATTGAAAAAGTTAACAAAAAATAAAAAAAAATTATAATAAAAAAATTCTAAAATATAAATATTAAAATGCAAAGTTTAAACCTAAAAAAAATTACGTAATCATCAATATAAACTAGCCAAAAAATGAAAAATCTTAAATATAAATATAGCGATTTCATAAAAAAAAATCACAAAAATTAAATTTAATTCATAAAAATTAATAAAATTACACTTACTTGTGGTAATTGAGTAATGTGGGTTCTTGAAGTAGCAAACCCCAAAAAACTACGACAGTTTTTCCGTTTTCAAACAATAATCTTCAAAAATAAAAAATCTACACAAAATAATAAAAAAAAAAAACTATGTATAAGGTTCGTAAACATATATAAATCATCAATTTAACCTTAAAATTGAAAAGAAATGATGAAAAACTTACAAAAATGTGTTAAGAAATTCAGAAGAGGCGCTGGTTTTGGAGAGAATATGTTCATAAAGTTTTAGGGCAAATGAGCATCTCAGGGACGAAGGGCGCTATTATACTCGGCAGGGGCGCTAGCATCAGTGCCCCATTGACGCTAACGATGTCATTAACAGCGTCAATGCCCAACTAACTCAAACGGTCCCTACTAACACCATCAGTGTTATTAATGATGCAAATACTTTTTCATTTGTGACAGTGTTCAACTGCCACAAATGTTAATTCTCGGCCAACGGCGTCAGCCAACTGCGTTGACTGACACAAAAGGTGTATTTTAGTGTAGTATTGGAGCTTAAATTCTTCAGGAGTGTATTCACTCAAGTTGGGTTACCACTTAGCCTTTTCTTTTTTCTATGAGCCTTCCACTTCAAATTATCTCCCCTAAAAGGTGGTGGTCAAAACTATGGCATCTCAAAATTTCTCCTAAAATTAAACATTTTGTTTGTCGGGTCATATTCTTTCTTCATCATCAAAATTTTTAGGAGGAACATTATCTCTACTCCTTTATGTTCTTTTTGTTCTAATAGTACTCAATGTTGAAATTGCTACCCATGCACTACTGAACTATTCAAGAGCAGTTAAAATTTGGAAATTTTCTAGTTTTAGAAAGACAATTTTATCACATTTGCACTTAGATATCTCTGATTTAAGTTTGCGTATGGAAAAAAAATATTAAGTTCTCACCAATTGGAATTGTTTCTCTATGTGCTTTAGGAAGTCTGGAAAAGTAGGAATAATTTTCTTTTTAACAAGCCATGCTTGCCTTTATTCCTTTATTCGTGGAGTTGCTTCTTATCTTCATCTTTTCTTAGGATTTTAAAAAAGCAGCTATCGTTTCTTTTGATAATTTGTGTCCAATATTAATTGTCCATATTAAATGTGACTTGGCAGCCTCTTCTTGTCAGTTAATATAAATTGAACACTGATACTATTTTTCTCTAAGTGATTTGAATGGAATGAGAGTTTTTGTTAGGGATCATGAAGGCAGTGTTATAGTTTGGTCTAGCTATCCATTCCAACAGTTTGGTCTCTTCTTCTATCATGGAGACTCGTTGTTTGTTATTGGCATTGCAGTGGCGTTAGGCCGTTTGTTTGCTAATTTCTTATCTGGAATCTGATGTAAAATTGATTGTGATAGGGTCAATAGTGATTTATTTGAGATTTATCTCCTTTGAATGACCTTATCTATGAAATTAAATGTTCATGTCTTCTTTCCCTATTGTAATTTTGTCTCGTATGGTTAGAAAGGTTAATACTTTAGCACATTCTAGGGTTAGATAATGAGCTGTTATGGAATGGTAATATTCCATACTCTGTGTACGTAATAATACCCATGTACCAAACCTTGTTTAATCTTTAATAAATTTTTATTTTTCAAAAACGAAAACCTATCATTAATATACAATACAAAGCCCAAAACGTGCCCTTTACAGTAGTATTCTTTATAATTATATATATAGCGGGTAGAAGCAAACTTGCATTTTTAAAATTGTAAACATTATTTATAATTTTAGTAAAAGCTAGTTCACTATTTTTAAATATATATATAATAGAATGAATTATAGTTCTATTATATATATAAATATTTATATCAATAATGTTTACATATATGACATCTAAACAAAACGTACATATATATATTTACATGGCTACATGACATATATATAAAATATAATAATATTTAAAAATAAATTAATAATATAAATAAAATAAGAATAGAAAAAGTAATAGTGTAGAACAAACAAACTATCGCGGAAATTCTTAGTTTTAACGAATTTTTTTTATCGTAGTGTAGAGCTATATAAAAAGTGTGTAGATAATGAAAATTCTTTGTTTTAACGAGTTTTTTTATTTTTTCCGTTAACTTTAACAAAATATTCTTATATTTAACAGAATATTCTTATATTTAACGTTAGATTGTAAACATGACTTAAAATTAAATAAATAAGCAAATTAAAATAGGATATTTTTTTAGATATTTTACAGTGATAATTATTTAAAAATAATAAAATCATACATTTTTTAACTTGAATAAAATTTAATTAAACTTAAAATTAATATTATATTAAATATATAATATATAATATTTTGTTGTCACTGTCAAATTCAAAAACTAGAATAAACATAAACTTAAACAAAAATTAATTAATTAATTAATTAAAATATGATATCTTTAAGATATTTTATAATAATTTAAATAATTAAATCATATTTATTTAAAAATAATAAAAGCATACATATTTTTTTTTATCTTATAAATTTGTGTGATAGTTTATTTTTTTATCAAGTGATTGGAGCTCGTTTTTTTCATCAAACTTACCAAAGGACATTGCGAGATGCATTAGAAACTAAAAATAGTTGATGCATATATACTACTGTCTACACTATGACTTTTTCTATTTTCTATTTCATTTCTATTATTAATTTCTTTTAAAATATTATTGTATTTTTTCTATATATATGTCATGTAGTCATGTTAATTTATATCTAATGTCAACATTGTGTTTAAATGTCATATATGTAGAGATTATTGATATAAATATTTATGTATCCTATAGAACTATAATTCATTCTATTATATATATATATATATATTTAAAAAAAAAATTGTGAAACAGTTTTTATTAAAATTACAGATAATGTTAATAACTTTAAAATAACTAAATCAACGTGCATTGCATATTGTTTCTACTTATATATAAATATATATATACTAGATACAAGCAACGTGCAAATATATATACTATAATTTGTTTTATTTATATAATTTTTCAATTATATTTATTAAATTTGTATCATTATCATATAAATTTCAAATAAATAAATAATATTATATATAAAATAATGACATAACATATTAAATGAAAAATAAAACAAAAATATTGTTTATAATTTTTTAAATATATATATACATATATAATATGATAACATTTTTAAAATAATTTTTTTAATAAAAATTAAGATTATGTATTATATATTATTATAAAGATATTTATAAAATTTAAATTTAAATTAATATAAGTATTAAATATATATATATTCTTATATTTTTTTTTTTTGGTAAATAAGATCATTGTATTGCTCAAAACCAACTCATGTACAAACTCCAATTCATGTACAAGCTACCATGTATGTTATATGTCTATATATTCCCAATCTACAATTCCCCAATATATCTCCCCACTAAAACTATCTTTTATACATCAGTACCTTTGTATGTTCTCATTAACTACTTTGACAAATTTCCTAAAACCAATCTTTATCTAAGGACTTTGTTTTGCTTGAAATTAAAGTGTATATCCTCAATCTTATATCTCTTTGTACTGCTTGAACTGTATGATCTATGGACCAAACCTTTTGTGACCACAGAATGTCATTTCTCACTCTCCAAATATGATAAATCAAAGAAGCAATAACTGCTGTCAAAGTGCTTTTCCGAAACCTGCTCCATCTCCTAGTTTTCCCAATCCAATGCAGCAGGCGTCCATATTCCTCTGTTTTAACTTTCCAACCCAGCCATTCTTTCACCTGTACTAGACATTGTCTACTATATTTACATTGAAAAAATAGGTGATGCACATCTTCACTATAATCTCCACAGAATAAGCATGATGGATCAATGGAGGAATCATACTTTTTTTTTTTTTGGTAAATCAGAAGCTTCATTAAAAACCAAACAACATTACATCTTAAACAGCACCTGTGTATAGCCTGAATATACCCTTTAATCTATACAAGCTTTGAGTAAATCTATTATAAAGATGCAAACCAATTCAAGTCAATGCTACTGACTTTTTTCGGCATGACACTCCTAACTCTATTTTTTACATCACTAACAATATTATGCACAATTATCTCTATCCTTTTCACCTGAAAAAGCCAAACAACTTCATTCCGTGCTTTCCAAATGTGATAGACCACCGCAGCCACAACAGCCGCATACACCATTTTCCGAAACTTACTCAAGTGAGCTCGAGAAATCCATCTCATGAGGCTACTTAGTGTTTCAGTTTGGACAGCCCAGCGCATCTTCTCTTTCACCTGTTGCAAACATCTCTTACTAAAGTGACAATCAAAGAAAAGGTGAGCTATACATTCATCATGAACGTCACATAACAGGCATACTGAGTTGTTCACCATCTGAAATCTCATTAATCTTTGCTTAGTTTTTAATCTTTCAAGCATGGCCATCCACAAAATGAAACTATGTTTCGGTATGTTGAGTCTACTCCATACTTCTGTGCACCATTGGGCACGTTTTGAGACTGCACAGAGTAAATGGTAACCATTTTTGATAGTATAGTCTTCTTGAATGAATCTAGAGATGTCAATAAGATGCTTAAATTTTTCTTTCACCACCACTATTTTTTTCCAATACCAACTACTCTGTAAAGAGCCACAATGATCCCACCAATCTTCATTCTTAATATAGACATGATGTACCCATTTCACCCAAAGATTATCCTTTTTAGTAGCTACAGCCCATATGTATTTCCCGAGGGCTGCAATGTTCCATTTGAGTATGTTTCGGAAGCCAAGACCACCCTCTTTCTTTGGTCTACAAACCTTCTCCCAAGCCACATTTCCAGCCCCCTCATAATCAGCCTGACCTTTCCATAAAAAAGCACAACATATAGAGTTAATTCTTTTCAACACCTGCTTGGGAATAAGCATAATTTGAGACCAATATGAATGTATGGAAATCAGAACAGAATTAATTAAGATTATTCTTCCTGCATATGACAGATTTTGAGAGCTCCATGTCCTGATTCTCGCCACCATCTTTTCCAGTAAAAGTTCACAATCCTTTGCTGAAATCTTCTTCGCACAGATGGGTATCCCCAAGTACTTGAATGGCATCTGACTCCTACTAAATCCAGAAGCCTCAAGGACCCTTTGTATATCATATTCCGGCATACCACAACAATATACTGCCGATTTGGTTTCATTTGGGTGAAGACCTGATGTAGCTGTAAATAATTTCAAGCCTTGCAACATATAATATATAGACTTAAAGTCTCCATGGCAGAACAGAAGCACATCATCAGCAAAACTCAAGTGATTCAATTGTAAGCCCGCACATCGGTCATGAAAACGAAAGTCTTCTTTTTGTCCAATTTTCTTCATTATTCGTGACAAGTATTCCATTCCCAAGACAAATAAAAGTGGTGACAATGGATCCCCCTCTCGCAACCCTCTTTGAGCAGCAAAAAAACCATGAAGTACTCCATTAAACATTAGTGAAAATTTTGGACTGATTACACATTACATTACTAGATGTATAAATTTCCTCGGAAATCTATAGGCTTCCAGCATTTCCTCCAAAAAACCCCACTCCAATGTGTCATAAGCTTTCCGAAGATCAAGTTTGAGCATACAATTAGGCTTTGCATTCTTCCTTCCATAATGTCTGACTAGATTTTGACACACCATAATGTTATGAGCTATGAATCGTCCCTGAACAAAGCCTCCTTGATTTTGAGCAATCAAATCAGGTAGAATTAATCTCAGCCTCGAACAGATCATTTTAGTTGCTGCCTTATAAATCACGTTACAGCAAGCAATTGGTCTGTAATCACTCACACCACTCGGACATTTACTCTTAGGGATAAGAGTAAGTATTGTAGAATTAAGCTCTTTCAAAATCTTACCCGAATGCAAGAAAGATAGAATGGCATCACTCACCTCTTTACCAACAATTTCCCAATTGTCCTGAAAAAAAAATAACTCGAAAAACCATCAGGTCCAGGCGCTTTACCTCCAGGAATTGAAAAGATAGCTTGTTTGACCTCATCAACTGTGTATTCAGCCATTAACATATCAGCTTGCTCTGTAGAGACTAGAACCCCTTCTTCAACTACTCCTTTAATTACATGTTTTCGGTCTGCCATTTTAGAGCCCAACAGATTAGTGTAAAACTTCAAAAAAGCATTCGTTACCTTATCTGGCTGATCATGCCATATGCCATTCTCATCTGTGATTGAATAAATTTTTTTTTGCGCATTCCGTGCTCGAATACTTGCATGGAAAAAAGCTGAATTTTCATCACCATCTTTCAGCCAAGTCAATCGCGCCTTTTGGTGGAGGAAAGAGCAATATGCTTTGTGGGTAATTACAAACTGATCTCTTGCATTTTTCTCCTTCTGAATCAACTCACTGTTTAAAGGGTCCTGTTGAAGTTCCATTTGACAATCTGTTAAAGATTTCCTCTTTTGTAACTTTGCCACATGTATATCATTAAACCCCTCTTTATTGAGCTCTTTGAGAACCAATTTAACTTGTTTCAGCTTTGAGAGCAACTTGTACATAGGTGTCCCATTATTACTTATGCTCCAGCTATGGATCAGTTTGTTTTTAAACTCAGGTGCACTCTTCCACATTCTGAAATACTTGAATGGCTTTGTAACGCCCTACTACCTTAGAGCCGTTACTTAGTGAGTTTAAAAATAGAAATCGTGTGAATAAATCAGAATTTAAGGCTGTACTCTTTGAAAATGTTTAGTTTCATTGAAAACGTTAAGTATCAAACATCTGGGATCCCAAAATAAGGTTTACAAAATATTTACAACTCAAAAATAGATTTACACCAGGTTAACTATCAAAAGAATGGATTAATACAGCCATTTACAAAATGCCCCCAACCAAAGCAGTCGGGCAGGCCGAACATGTACGCGCCGCCCCCACGCTCTCCATACTCATGGCCAGTTGACTGACTCCTTGCTTTTACCTGCCACACGGAGCACCCGTGAGCCGAAGCCCAGCAAGAAAACCCAAATAGTACATGACATATGCAAATAATATAGCTGGCATAATTCACAGATAAATAGGAAAACCATCAGATTAAACAAGCACGGCCATGCCGCCTCAGAGGCCTTACCAAAGCTTGGGGTCTCGGTCCTCACCGTAGGATAACTCATGTATCCCTTGGGTTCCACCCTGGCTATAGCATCCCATGTGCTGAGCGTTACTTCCGGCCCCACTGCCGTACCCGGCCTACGCCGCTCTCGGCCTTAGCCGTTCATTCCATTATAATCACACATATAATACATTCAGAAATAACCATTCAAACATACAATAGTTCATCTAAGATTACACATTTGCACACAATACAATCTAGGGCCGTGCCCTGCAATTACACAGTGGGCCCATGCCCTATTCTCGGGTGTTCCAGTTTTCTTACCTTTAGATTCGGTAGCCTTGATCACCTGACTCCTTGAGCACGATCCTACCCGAGCCTTAGCGCTTACCTAAGCAAAATCCATAAGTCAAAGTCATCACCAACCTCAAGTCCAAAACCTAGCCTCAGGACTAATCCCGAGCCCCCGGGAAGTCCTAGACCCCCAAAACAAAGTGGCGGAATCGAGCCCCGAACCCTAGGTCAAAAATCCCTTCACAAAAGCCCAAAAATCCCCTCTGTGAACAGTGCAACGCTACAGCGCTCAAAAGAGGGCGCTGTAGCGCTACAAGAAGAACCACCCCACCAGAACAGGGGCTAGCGCTACAGCGCCCCCTGACTAGCGCTGTAGCGCTAGTTGCAGACCAGCACTACCCAAAAATCGCATCTTGCGATTTTCTCCTACCATTTCAACTCCAAACTTGCCCAAACCTTTTCCAAACCCAAAAACACACATAACCACACCTCACACTCATCCCAAGCATCCCATGAACTCAATCCCAAGCTCAAGCAACCCAAAACTCAAAATCTAACACAATGAACCCAAAACCATAAATTCACTCAAACAACAAGGATAGGGTCTTAGAAATCATACTGTGGGTGGAATTTCGACCTTGAATCGAACCCTAGACCTCCTTAGCTTGCACCTTCACAACCTTGACCTGTTTTCCCCAAAAACCCCATCCATTTAGCTCAAAAACACAATCCAAACCAGTCAAGCCCTAAAACAGAAAATCCCCAAGAACTTACCTCAATTTCTGATGTGATCTTGCTAACCTCTTGCCAATCCTCAAGTCTAGCTTAGGATCCTTGATGCTCAGCCTACCCTAGCTCTCCACTGAGCTTGACTCCAAAAAAAATGAAGGAAAAAGGTTGGGAGAGCCACAAACCGTTCTTGGACAAAACCCTTCAGCTTTTCCTCACTTTTCTTTTCTCTTCTTTCTTTCTTTCTTTTCAGCCTATAACTTTTCTCTACTAAATCCACTAAGTAAAAAGCCTTCCTTTAATTCATCTCTTACAAGCCTAAAGACCAAAATGCCCTCCCTTACTAATTCTAAACCTTTATGTCCATAAAGGGGCATTTTAGTCATATTACCCAAATTCCCACTAATTCCTCAAGTGTTCCTAATAATTCCCGCTCGCTACCCAGTACCTGATTAATCATCAAATATACATTCCTCATCATCAAGATTAACCTCAATATATTCCCAAATTCTCATTTAAAACTCCCCAGGCTTAACCCAAGCCGGGTATAGATTCTCGCTTTGACTTTTCCGCTAACCCGCTCACTCTAGGATCGTCTCGAGTCATGGATCACCGATATCAACACAAAACATGCCCAAAATGGCCAGATTACAATTATGCTCAATCAGGTCTACATGCATACCAATTCACATAGTCATGCATCACAAATAATCAAATAGTCAAATAACGTGCATTAAACCATAATCATGCATTAAACTCATAAAAGTCACACACAGAATCCCATTATGCCCTCCAGGCACACTACTCAAGGCCCTTAAGCCTTAATAGTGAATTTGGGGTCGTTACAGGCTTCTTCCCAAAATTGATATCCTGATACACAGACAAGAGGGCTGGGCAGTGATCAAAAAGCTCTTCATTTAGAAAGTTCACCTCTGCCTCTTTGTACTTATCTAACCACACTTGATTAGCCAATACCCGATCTATCTTAGAATAGATACGAGCATCTCCTTGTTGCTTATTATTCCAAGTAAAAAAAACTCCCTCGGTACTTCACATCTTCTAAATAACAATCTTCGACACATTTTTGGAAAGCTTCAGATTTTTTATATTTCACCCGCATGCCAATTCGCTCCTCCTTATTAAGAATGTCATTGAAATCCCCCATAACTATCCATGGATCCACCATTCCACTAGCAAGATGTGTCAAGTCAGCCCACAAATTGATTCTTCTCTCTTCTTCATTGAATCCATATACAAAAGTAACAAAAAAACTTTCTATGGAATGCATAGGTCTCACAAGCAAATGAATTACTTGACTTGAACAAAACCTAATGCTAACATCAAACATAAGAGGATTCCAACTTACAATAATTCTTCCTCCACTATGCCATGCATTATTAGACGTAAAACACCATCCATCAAACATACGAAGGTACAAGGCTCCCAAGTGTTCCACCTTGACCCTAGTTTCAAGGAGACCAATCAATCCAACGCTCTTTGAAGAAAAGAATTTCTTAACCTCAAATTTCTTTTTTGGGTTATTGATCCCCCTAACGTTCCAACTTAGGATCCTATCCATTTGGTTGGGGAGGCACCCCCCCTCCCTCTGTATTATCCTTTCCATACTCAATTTTAGAGGCCTCACCAGATTCAATATTCAAAGCTTGAAAGCTATTAGTCACTACAGTGGGTAGAGCCACATTCATAGCCCTCTTTCCACTTCTAACTACTTTCTGAAATCCATCTGAATCCATCAATACCACTGGCTGTTTTATTGGCTCTGCCTTCACATTATTATCTTTTTTAATCACCCACTCTTTCTTCAGTCCATCCTTCTTCCTAGAGGAATCATACTTTTGAATGAACATTCTGGTGCGCAATCTCTGCATCATGGCTAACCAGAAGACAAATCTGTTTTTTGGTACAGAAAACCTCTCCCAAACATACTTTGCCCAGTGTACTTTGAGAGGAGAATCAAACAACAAATCATGACTTACTTTGATACTGAACTTCAGTGTTGCAAAAGATGCCTTATCAATTTTAGCTTTAAACATATCCTTAACAGCCACCATTTTCCTCCAATACCAGCTGCTAGCCAAGGGAGCTTTGTAATCCCACCAGTCCATTCGCTTCAAATAGATGTTATGTATCCATTTAACCCATAGGTTATCTTTTTTTGAAGCAATTGCCCATATGTATTTCCCTATAGCTGCAATATTCCAATCCACAACTCTCTTAAACCCCAGCCCTCCACCTGTTTTAGCATTACATATATTATGCCAAGCCACAAGTCCAGGCCCTGCATTGTCACTCATTCCTCTCCAAAGGAATGCTCTACAAATGGCATCAATGTCCTTCAATACTTTCTTCGGGAATATCAGGATTTGGGCCCAATAAGAATGTATAGACATGAGAACTGAATTTATTAGAGTGACTCTGCCCATATAAGATAAGTTTCTTGAGCTCCATTGCCTAATTCGATGAACCATTTTCTCTAAAATAAGGCCACACTCCACTGATGAAATTCTCTTAGAGAAGATTGGAATACCAAGATATCTGAATGGTAACTGACTCCTAGCAAATCCTGAAGCTTCTATGACTCGATTAACCTCAGACTCTGCCATACCACTACAGTATAATGCGGATTTGCTTTGATTTGGTACTAGGCCAGAAGTCCCCGAAAATAGTTTGAGTCCTCTTAGCATCCATAGAATCGAAACAAAATCTCCATGGAAAAACAATAGTAGGTCATCCGCAAAGCATAAATGGTTCAATCTCAAAGATTTGCACTTAGCATGATATTTATAATCTGAGATAGATCCTACTTTAATCATGATTCGAGAGAGGTACTCCATACCTAATACAAACAGTAATGGAGATAATGGATCTCCTTGCCTTATTCCTCTTTTTGCTGCAAAAAAACCACATAAAGAACCATTGATCATTAAGGAAAATTTAGGAGTTCGAATACATATCATGATAAGGTTGATAAGCTTCTTTGGAAACTTGAAAGCAGCAAGCATTTCCTCTATGAAATCCCTCTCTATTGTATCATATGCCTTCTGCAGATCAACTTTAAGCAAACAACTTGGCTTACTGACTTTCCTTCCATAGTGTTGCACAAGGTCTTGACAGATCATGATGTTGTGGCCTATGTACCTCCCATGAACAAATCCTCCTTGGTTTTCTGCAATCAAATCTGGTAATACCCTTCTCAACCTTGCACATATCATTTTCGAAGCAATTTTATACAGCACATTACAATAGGAAATTGGTCTGAAATCACTCACTTTGGCAGGGCATTTGGTTTTTGGAATGAGGGTGATGGTTGTAGCATTAATTTCTTTAAGTAATTTCCCTGTGGTTAGGAAATCTAGAACAGCTGCACACACCTCCGGACCTACTAATTCCCAGTTATCTTGATAAAAAAAACTACAATATCCATCAGGACCAGGAGCCTTTAGACCTGAAATGGAGAATAATGTCTCTTTAACTTCCTATGCAGTAAACGGAATAGACAGCAACCTAGAGTGTTCCTCAGAAATTCCAGGACCTAAATCAACAATGGCCTGTGAAACCTTCCTTCTACTCAGCATTTGAGTTCCCAATAAGTTCTGATAATAATCTAGAAAATCTCTCTGTACCCCATCTGTTGTATCCACCCAGTTACCTTGCTCAGATTGTATAGAGTAGATGCGATTTTGAAGCCTTCTAACTTTCAACGAAGCATGGAAAATAGTAGTGTTTTCATCCCCATTCATCATCCAAGTGGCTTTGGCTTTCTGTGCTAAGAATAGCATATATGCTCTGTTTAACCGGGTATACTCTTCCCTAGCCAAGGTCTCCTGTTGAATTAAAGACTCATTGAGAGGATCTTGATGCAAACTTTGTTGTATTTCTAGCATGTGGAGCTTAGCATGTACTTCATCCTTGTGAATATCATGGTATCCTTCTCTATTGATATCTCTGAATACCTGTTTAAGCCTTTTTAACTTCAGGACAACTTTATACATTTCAGTACCTGAAACTGGTTGTTTCCAGAGATTGCACAGCTTAGTTGCATATGAAGGAGCCTCCTTCCACATTCTAAAATACATGAATGGTTGTTTCCCAATTTCCACATCCAAATAGAAAGAAATAAGAATGGGACTATGATCAAAGATACCTTCAGGGAGAAAAACAACTTCAGAATTTGTGTATTATTCAGTCCATTTGATGTTAACCATAGCTCTATCAATTTTGGAGTATACACAATCCTCAGGCCTTTGTTTGTTTGTCCATGTATAAAAACACCCAGAAAACTTCAAATCTTCCATTTGACAGTGGTTCATGCAATCTCTGAGGCTCAAGGAAAGTTTTAGAACAGTTTTCTTTCCAGCTCTCTCATTCTGATGCAAGATCTCACTATAGTCCCCCAAGATAATCCAAGCCTCATTTATCTTCATAGCTAATGCCTGAATATCCAACCACAATTGCTCCCTCAATTTTCCATCATTAAATCCATATACAGAGGTAATGAAAAGACTTCCTGTCATGTGAGTGGCTCGAGCAGAACAATGAATGAATTGACTAGAGCAGCTTCTAATATCAACAGTATACATATTCGAATTCCAAGCTACTATTATTCTTCCTTTGTCTATCCAAGGATTATTAGTAGTGAAACACCAACCAGAAAATAAAATCGAGTATAAGTTGCCCATGTTCTTATTCTTGACCTTTGTTTCTAAGAGACTAACCAGCCCAACTCTTTTAGAAATGATTAAGTTCTTGATCTCTCTATGTTTAAGTTGGCTGTTAATCCCTCTCACATTCCAACATAAGATCTTATCCATGCCCTGGAGAGGGAGCTCCCCCCTCTGCTGTATTCAACCTACTTGTTCCTCCTTCCTCTGCCTCCTCAGTCAAGATATCAAATTTGTTTGCCATAACTGTTGCTGGAGCAGAAACCACTGTCCTCCTGACTCCTTTGTTGGATCTTTGAAACCCATCCTCATCTACTACTGGCTCCGAATTCTTCTCAGTTTCCAACTTTTTAGGTACCCAAACTTGTGTCCCTTGAGTCTTTTTCCTACAGACTTGAGCATCATGCCCAATCCCATAACAGTTTTTACAAATAACTGGAACCCATTCATACTCAACTTGAATATCAATTTCCTGATCAAACTCATTAACAAAGCTGATTGTGGCTGGAAATTGTTGATCCATATTGATCTCAATAAGAATGCGTGGATAATGAAGCCTATCTCTATACTTGGTGATATTGTCTACTTGAATTGGCTTCCCGATTTGCCCCACAATCTTGAAAAGAGATTTCTCACCCCAATACTTGATATCCAGTCCTCCCAGTTGAATCCAAGTGGGAACCACAGTAATATCCTCCTTTGTGAAATCATCCACTGAATTCCAAGGCTTCATAACCAGCGGTTTCTTACCCAGGAATAAGTAGCCTCCATTTAGCACTCGATCTCGAAATTCCAAGTTGCAGAAACGGATAATGAATATTCCTCGTGAAAGCACTCCTACTTTATCTACATTTTCCTTCCAGATCCGTCGAACAAATCCATCTAAGACACCCACCGGGGGATTAGCTCCCACAACATAACACACAATGGAAGGCTGCCAGAAATTAATCTCATCCTCAATATCTTCGGGTTCAATTTTGACTCCAATTTTCCTCCCCTGAGTTTGAGTAGACTGAATTCCTTTTGACGATTCCCCAGTAGACCAGACAGATGGTTCTATAATAGGAGATTTCAATATCGAGGTAGAGGCATGCTTACCTAACAACACATCCTGCATAGCCTGTTCAGATGCATTCAACCAGTTTCCAAGATCCGTGCGGATTACATTTTGCTTTGGTGTGGATTCAGGCATGGATTCCGGCATTACTCGAGATGAATCCATTTGCGATTGCATATTTTCCAGCTCAACATTATCTGTAATTTCCAATTCCTGTACTCCTAAGATTTCATCCATGGACCTCGTTTTGATGATTCTATCCGAAGAAGATGGTCCTCGCTTCTTGCCATTACTCTTTCCCTTAGCTTTTCCCCCATTCCGAGCTCCCTTAGCCATAGCTCCAGCGAAATCACCGAGAGAGAAGAAGAGAAGAAAAAGAGCGGGAAAAATTCCCAATCTAGATTTCTTAGTTTCTATATTCTTATATTAAATATTATTATAATAATAATTTATAAGATTTGAATTCATATTAATATAATTAGTTAAAAATACTATTATATATTATTATCATAATAATATTTTATAAGATTTAAATTTATATTAATATAATTATTAAATATCTAATCTTGTATTATATATTATTATAATAATGATATTTTATAACATTTGAATTTGAATTTACATAAATATAAGTATTATATATGTAGTCTTAAATTAAATATTATTATAATAGTAATATTTTATAAATAAAAGTTATACATTATTATCATAATAATATTTTATAACATTCAAATTTATATTGATATAGTTATTAAATATCTAGTTTTGTATTATATGTTATTATAGTAATGATATTTTATAACATTAGAATTTAAATTTGAATTTATATTAATATAATTATTATATATGTAATTGTACGCCCTGGTTTTCCCACGGGCTTATTAGCAGGTCGAGTCTCGGGCTAATCATGGTTTAGTCGGAGGACTCCCCCAAGCCGGAGATCCTGTTTCCAGATCGTACCTTCTTAGCTCGAGGGATCCTCAAAGGCTCGCCAAGGGCCCCCAAGACCGGAGGAAGGCATCAGAAGACCTGAAGGCTGAAGGTCGGTTCAAGGAAGCAGCTTGTTGTACGAGCTGGCCATGGATCTCTGACCCTTTGTAAAGTCAATACACGCAAGATAAACGTGCATATATCTGACATCACGTGTCCGATATCCCCCTGACTTCTTGGAGACGCAGCAGGAACGTGCGCATTCAGACACCCACGGCTGTGTTGGGCCGTGTGGCCCATTATCTCCTTACACACTGATTAGATCACACTTATGTGTCAGGTTTAGGAATTAATCATAATTGTCACAGAGTTGATATGACAAATGGTAAGGTCACGGGATGACCTCCCTACCAACTTCCAGGTGCCTTCTCCTATAAATATGGGGACCCTGGGAGTTGATGGGGGTTGGAAAAAATAGTCTCTGAAGAGCCATATACTTTGTAAACCAAATACCCAGAATATATGAATAATATTGACTAGTGGAGTAGAAGGATTTTAACCTTTGAACCACTTAAAAAACGTGTCTTGAGTCCCCTAGTTCATTCTCTAAGATTTCATATCTGTGACGGTTCTACTTTCAGTACTAATCCCTTTCTCTTCTTCTCTTAATTACCTGTTGGCGAAGAACCGCGTCAACAGTTTGGTGCTTTCATTGAGAGCAAGTTCGATTAGTACTACCACAAACATCCAACTATGGTGACCACTCGATCCAGACATGGCAACGAAACAGAACAGCATGATGGGCAGGAGGCCCACCATGTTGCCATCCCTGATGAGCAAATTCCTGAAGTCCAGCAGAGGCCAGGAAAGCAGCTGGCGGGCCAAGACGACACTGGTAGTTCAGCGCCCTGGCCACCTAATCCGAATCCGTGTTATTATACTGCGGTGGAGATGGAGAATGCTCAGCTGAGGAGCCAGTTAGCAGCAACTGGTCAGCAAATCCAGGATATTATGGACCGACTACCCCCTCTCACAACCAACGTTAACGTTGGAGAGAGGCAAGGTGAGGCTCCTAAGTCTATCCGGAGTAATCGGTCCAGACACAGCCGTTCGGATAGACTTCCTGCAGCCAACTCTACCCCTTCATCACACCATCAAGAGGCAAACTTCAGGGAAATGCCTAGAACCGGACAACAGCAATACAGCCGTTCGGTTAGGACATCAACCCCTAGCTCTCAACCTTCCTCGAGGGCGTCCAGGAGAGATCGAGGACATTCCCGAAGAAGATCCGGTGAGGGCCAGAGACGTCAGCCCGTCCCCGAAGACCGTCCTGCGCCTCGTCCAGCTCGCCCAGCGCGGGACCAGCAGGCTGGCAGGGCCGAAAGGCCCCCACCGAATCTAATCCGTCCGAACGGAACTAGGATCGCCTCCCCAGTCAGGCATCCTCCTTCTCCAATCAGATACCCGTCTCCTCAGCCCTTCCGAGACATCCCGGCCTACGGGAGTAGTAGGAGAGACCCACCGTCGGCTGGGCCTTCCTGGCGCGGCAGGGCGCCAGGGGAAGGATCAGATCGTAACCGCCAAAGACGCACTCCAAGCCTATCCAGCAGGAGCCACTGGACCGGTAGTCGCCGGAGTGATCTCTCGAGAGGAGACCTGCGTCAGCGACTAAGCTCGGCACAAAGTCACCAGACTACACAGGGAGGAGACCTCCGAGATCGCCTTAACTCTCACAGAGACGATCGAGCCGGAGATGGTAGCCAGGCCCACTCAGTGGGAGTCCGATCCGAAGTACGTAACGGAGGGAATGTCCCAAATAACCTATCTCAAGATAGGGGGGGCAACAACCCACCTAATATGTACAACGGGTCTGGAGCTGTTGAACAGCCCCGGAATAACCCAGGATCTCAGGACAAAACCCTCGAGCGCCTAACTCAAATGGAGGAACTGATGAGAAAGCTCCTATCAGAAAAAGAAAAAGACGAATATGATTCGGGGGACGAAATGGAGCTCTTCGCCCCCAACATAGCAGCGACGACATACCCGTCTGGCTTCCGTATGCCTCACTTGTCAAAGTTCAACAGGGACGGAGACCCGTCGGACCATTTAGGGATGTTCAACACCCTAATGATGGCCCATAACATCAGCTCGGAGCTGCGTTGCTTGGTCTTTCCTTCCACACTGACGGGACCTGCCAGGCAGTGGTTCAAACAGAGTAAAAGGCAGTCAATCAGCTCCTGGAATACCTTTTTGGCTGACTTCAAAAGGGCATTCCGCGCCTCCCAGGCCGCCCGAGTCCAGGCCGACTCCCTTGCTAACGTGAGACAGCAGCCCGGTGAGACGCTGAAAGCCTACTTGAGCAGATTCGCGAATGTCGCTGCTCGAGCCAGAGACGCTGATGATAGCTCCAAGCTCATGGCCATGAGGACCGGAATCCTGGTCGGTGGAGACCTGTGGAAAGATATTCAAAGGAGGGGAGTCAGCTCGATTAGCGAATTCCTTAACAGAGCCCAAGAGTGGATAAATTTGGAAGAGGCTAAAGCTTCCGCCGCGGGGACCAGCCAGATTCCCGAGAAGCCCGCTGGAACGGGGACAGAGATCGTAGTGGTGACTCCTGACGTCGCGCAGAACAACCAGCCCGGTGGTGGCAAAAGAAAGGGGAATGGTGAAAACAGCCATCACGGTCAAAAGAAGAATAAGTCTGTGGATAAATTCAAGCCCGTGTTCACAGCATATACCGAGCTCACCCAGTCCAGGGAAAATATTTTCCTGGCCAACGCTGCTCGGGTCCCTTGGAAAAGGCCGGAGCCATTAAAGCACCACAAGGGAAAGAGAGATGCTTCAAAATTCTGTCGTTTCCATAACGACGTCGACCACAATACCGACGACTGCAGGCATCTCAAAGATGAAATCGAAACTCTCATCCGAGCAGGCCCATTGGCGCAATACTCGCGAAACAGGGTCCCAGCAAGTCGACCCGTTCCAGAGGTCCCAGCCAGCCAGCCCGGGCCTCGGATAGATCAGGACGTCCTTCCCCTCGCGGTCGAGGGAGAGATATCCACCATCTCTAGAGGACCGCATATGGCTGGCACGAGTAGAGGCGCCCAGAAGAGATATGTGAATGAATTAAAGTCTCACAACGGAGCGGAGTTCGTCCCGGAGCAACGTCAGTCAAAACAACAACGGTTAGAGAAACAACCGATAACTTTCATGGAGGAAGACGCAGGCCATGTCCAATTCCCTCATAACGATCCCTTGGTCGTAGCAGTCCAGCTCACCAACCGGAAAGTAAGGAGAGTGTTGGTGGACAATGGGAGCTCGGTGAACCTCCTATTCCGATCCACCTTAGAAAAGATGGGTCTGACCGTCGCCGAGCTAAAGGCAACCTCGATGATGCTATATGGCTTTTTGGGAGAAGGATCAGCAGCAATAGGGACGATCGAGCTGGTGATCACCCTAGGAGAAGAATCTCAGACAGTGTCCAAACTACTCGAGTTCGTGGTCATTGACTGCTCCGCTGCCTACAATGCCATTTTGGGCCGACCTACGCTCATAACTTTCGAGGCTATCACTTCCATCCGACACCTCGCCATGAAGTTCCCTACTTCAACAGGAGTCTGTACTATCAAGGGTGACCAGCTCGCTGCCAGGGAATGCTACAACATTTCCACGAAGGGAAAATCTAAACCCGGGCAGCTGACAATGGCCATTCAGGGCGAAGAGGAATCTCAGGGACCCAAGGCGGTTCCTGAGATTGAAAAACCTCAGATTTCCGAAGAAGAAAAGCTCGCCTTAAGTGAGGACATTAACCCCCGTGTAGGCGAGGACGGATCCGAGCTCCAGGCTATTGAAGAGCTCGAGGAGGTGAACATTGATGAACAAAACCCATCACGGACGGTTAAGCTTGGGAAGAACCTCTGTGACCAAAGAAAAGCGGAGCTGACTATGTTTCTGCAGAAAAACCTGGACGTGTTCTCATGGTCGCACGAGGACATGATAGGGATCAGCCCGAGTGTCATCATGCACACACTCCACCTGGATAAAAGTGTTCCTGCCAAATCCCAAAAGCAAAGGCTTTTAGGAACGACCCGAGCTGAAGCCCTTGAAGAAGAAGTGGCCCGGCTCAAAAAGTGTGGCTTTATCTGCAAAGCCAAATTTCCAATTTGGGTCGCTAATCCCGTGCTGGTTCCAAAGCCCAACGGGAAGTGGCGGACCTGTATTGACTTCTCCGACCTGAATAAAGCCTGCCCCAAGGATTGCTTTCCATTGCCAAGGATCGATCAGCTGGTGGATGCCACGGCGGGGCACGAGCTCATGTCCTTCATGGACGCGTACTCAGGCTACAATCAGATCGCGATGAATCCGGCAGACCAGGAACATACCAGCTTCATGACCCCGACTAACGTCTATTGCTATAAGGTCATGCCATTTGGCCTGAAGAATGCCGGAGCTACCTACCAAAGGCTTGTAAACAGAATGTTCAAAGACCAAATCGGAAAAAACATGGAAGTGTACGTCGATGACATGCTGGTCAAGTCAAAGACTGCCGACAACCACGTTTCCGACCTAGAAGAGTATTTTAACATACTGCGAGAGTATGGCATGAGGCTCAATCCTTAGAAGTGCACCTTCGGTGTGGCATCGGGGAAATTCCTGGGTTTCATAGTCAATACCCGAGGAATCGAGGCAAACCCCGACAAGATCAGGTCACTGCTCGAGCTTCCTTCCCCTAGGTCGCGAAAGGATGTCCAAGGCCTCACAGGAAGGGTAGCAGCGCTCAACTGGTTCATTTCCAAATCAACCGACAAGTGTTTGCCCTTCTACAACCTGCTCCGAGGAAACAAGAAGTTTGAGTGTACAGTAGAATGTGAAAGCGCATTCCTCGACCTGAAGGCGCATCTGGCTGAACCGCCTGTGCTATCTAAGCCCAAGGCGGGAGAACCTCTTTTCCTCTACATGGCCGTCACTGAGAACGCAGCTAGTGCCGTGCTAGTACGAGAAGAGGACCAATTTCAAAAGCCAGTCTACTACATCAGCAAGAGACTCCTCGGAGCAGAATGAAGATACCCAATGATGGAAAAACTGGCGTTCTGCCTAATTATGGCCTCGCGAAAGCTCAGGCCGTACTTCCAGTCCCACTCTGTACACGTCATGACCGATCAGCCTTTAAGGCAGGTTTTGCAAAAGCCTGAAGCATCGGGACGTCTGTTAAAATGGGCGGTCGAACTCAGTCAGTTCGAGATTTTCTATACTCCACGAACTGCCATAAAAAGTCAGGCCTTGGCCGACTTCGTGGCGGAATGCACGGGATTCCAGGAGAATCCATCAGAAGGCTTGCCTCAGGTCACCTCCCCACATTCGTCGTGGAAGATCTTCGTTGATGGTTCATCTAACGAGAACGGATCCGGGGCCGGAATCATCCTGATATCCCCCGAGGGACATAGATTCCACTCGGCGCTAAGGTTCGGATTCAAGGCGTCTAACAACGAGGAAGAGTACGAGGCTTTGTTGGCTGGGCTGAGGGTAGCTAGTGAGCTAAAGGCAAGCTCCGTCCATTGCTTCAACGACTCCCAGCTCGTGGTGAACCAGGTTCTGGGAGAATATCAGGCGCGGGGACCCAAGATGGCCGCCTATTTGGCAAAAGTAAAAACTGAGCTGTCTGCATTTGGGCGAGGGTCGATCGAACAGATACCTCGGGAGCAGAATGCCAACGTAGATGCTCTCGCCAAACTCGCCACCTCGGGAGAGGCAGAAACCCTGGGGTTGGTGCCAGTAGAATTCTTGGAAAAACAAAGTATAGAAGGAGATCGGGCGGAGATCGAGATGATTGATATTAGGCCGACCTGGATGACTCCCATTCTGGAGTATCTCGTCGAGGGCAGGTTACCCGAAGAACGTAACGACGCACGGCGAGTCCTTTATCAAGCTCCTAGATACACGCTAGTCGAAGGAGTGTTATACCGACGTGGGCACTCCCTACCTCTCCTCCGCTGCGTTCTTCCGAGTGAAGCGAAGGCCATCCTGCATGAAGTTCACGAAGGATTCTGCGGAGACCACACTGGGGGGCAAAGCCTGGCTTTAAAGGTTCTCAGGCAAGGCTTTTATTGGCTGACTCTGTCCAAAGACTCGATCTCGTATGTGAAAAGGTGCGACAAGTGTCAGCGATTTTCTGTGGTTGCCCGAGCTCCTCCAGTCGAGCTAAAAATGATCTCGGCTCCTTGGCCATTTGCCGTGTGGGGAATAGATCTAGTGGGCGCCCTGCCCACCGGAAAGGGCGGGGTCCGTTATGCCGTGGTAGCCATTGACTACTTCACCAAGTGGACCGAAGCAGAGTCGTTGGCGACAATAACATCGAAGAAAGTACTCGACTTTGTGGTGAAAAGCATCATCTGTCGATTTGGCCTACCTAAGAAGATCGTCTCCAACAACGGCACTCAATTTGACAGCGATCTGTTCACCGAATTTTGTGAAAGGCACGGAATTGTGAAAAGCTTCTCGTCCGTGGCCTATCCCCAGGCGAACGGCCAGGTCGAGGCTGTGAACAAAACTCTAAAGGCAAGCCTCAAGAAGAGGCTAGATGAGGCAAAGGGGGTCTGGCCAGAACAACTCCCCCAGGTCCTGTGGGCATACCGGACCTCGCATCGGACTCCCACGGGTCACACTCCTTTCTCCCTAACCTTTGGGAGTGAAGCAGTCCTCCCTGTGGAGGTTAAAGTTCTGTCGCATAGAGTCCAGTCCTACGACCAAGATCGGAACCACGAACTCCTATGCCATTCCCTAGACCTAGTTGATGAAAGGCGGGAGGATTCGCAACTCCAGCTCGCCCATTATCAGCAAAAGATCACTCGCTACTTCAACACTAAGGTCAAAAAACGTGCCTTTAGCGTTGGCGATTTGGTCCTAAGGAGAGTTTTCCTGGCCGGAAAAGATCCCAAAGATGGGGTTTTGGGACCAAACTGGGAAGGACCATACCAGGTCTTCAAAGTCATCAAGGATGGAACTTATAAGTTAGCTCGACTTGATGGAGGAGCGATCCCGCGGACTTGGAATGCCATCCACTTAAAGAAATACTATCAATGATCCACTTGTAAGGCCTGGAAGGCCACTTTCTATGTATAAATAAAAACCAAATGTTTCTTTTTATTTGCAAGTGTGATTTCAAAGTAACCATGAAAGACCATTTCCCAGTTACTTGGGGGGCATATAGTACCTGGATATAACCAGGTCTCCTTAACGACTTAGATGTTGACTCCTATCTATGGATAAAAGTTAACACGAACTAAGTTTTCGAAATAAGTTCCTGGTTTTAACCAGGTCATAAAACTTAGAAGTTAACTTAAATTTATTGATCGTGGTTCTCCTTAAAGATCTCGGGATATGGATAAAAGTTAACACGAACTAAGTTTTCAAAATAAGTTCCTGGTTTTAATCGGGTCATAAAACTTAGAAGTTAACTTAAATTTATTGATCGTGGTTCTTCTTAAAGAGCTCGGGATATGGATAAAAGTTAACACGAACTAAGTTTCCGAAATAAGTTCCTGGTTTTAACCAGGTCATAAAACTTAGAAGTTAACTTAAATTTATTGATCGTGGTTCTCCTTAAAGAGCTCGGGATATGGATAAAAGTTAACACGAACTAAGTTTTCAAAATAAGTTCCTGGTTTTAACCGGGTCATAAAACTTGGGAAGTTAACTAAAGTTTATTGGTCGTGGCTCTTTCTTAAAGAGCTCGGGATATAAATAACGGTTAGCATGAACTAAGCTTATATAAAAAATATATATATATATAAGTTAAGATTGCCAAGTAAATCGTCTCGAGGTGAAAACACCTCATGAAAAGGTTACAAAGACAAAATAAAATAATAGAAAATGCATAAGAAGTGCCCTAAGCCCCATCAGCTGGTCCTTTGGAGGTTGCGGTCTCGCCCTGCTCCGCCGCGCCAGAGGCTTCCCCAGTCTCCGAGGGCGGTACCTCTTTGTTTAGGCGGGCTTGGAGCTTCGGCAGCAAAATAGCCCAGAGGTCCGGCGGCATAAAAGAGAAGTCAGCATCCGGGTTATGGGCCCAGCAGTAATAGAACAGGTCCTGCATGGACTGCTCCGAGATGGCCCGCTCGGCTTCCAAGGCGGCCTCCAGGGCGGCCTGGGCCTCGGTCTTCGCTGCCTCGAGATCTGTTCGCGAAGTGGCAAGGGAGGTTTCAAGTTCTCGGTTCCTTGAGCGGCTCCTCTCTAGCTCGGCCTTCGAAGCCGCCAGCGCATCTTTCGCCGCCTGAGCTTCCTGAAGGGCGGCCTGGCGCTCAGCCTCCATCTCCTCGAGCTGAGCCTTGGTCCTGGCGATACCTCGATGTACGGCAGCAATGCCCTACAAGAAAGAAGGATAAGTTGGCTAAGTGGAAAAACAAGGCATTGTGTAAGTGTTAAAGCTTTAAAAGAAGTGGGGCAGATTACCGTTAGGGTCATGTCCATCGAAGACTCTATGACTCAGACCGGGCTCGTTGTTTCAATAGCCCGGAGATCCCTCTCTTTGAGCTTGTAGAAGTGGCCGACGGCATAGCTCGCCGACTCATACACCGTCCCCCGGAATGCTTCTGGGGTCTTTTTCAGATCCTGGGGGTCGACCGGGATGCGTACGTCCGGGGCTGCCACGCCCGGAGTCCCGACCTCCAGTACCACGTCCTGGGTGGCTAATGGAGATCGCTGGGGCGGCGGGGGCATGTGTCCTGCTCCGGCAGCAGGAAGGATTGCCCCCCCGACCTGGGATGGCGGGGTTTTTTCCTTCTCCTTGGCCGGGGATTTGGTGGAGGCCCCGGCCGCGCTCTTAGACTCTCGGAGCCTTTTCAACCTTGGCCCTGCTGGGGCATTCCCGCCGAAGACTACACCCCGCAGATTACCAAAAACTACGCCCCGGGCTGAGACATCTCTTCTGCCAAAAACAAAAACATGGTTATTACAAGTTAGCAATCATGCAAAAGTTAAAAGCAAAAAGTATACGAATATTAAGGGAGCCCTACCCCTCGAGCTGGAAGAGCCTAGGACAATTATCTCACGGACTGGCGCGGGTTCTAGGTCCGGTTCTGACTCGGGACTGGACTCTTCTACATACTGTCTAAGCCCCGGAGCATAGACACCCCTCTGAAGTGATGGCCATGTGCGTAAGTTGGTCCCATACTCCTCAAAAAGGGTCGACCTAAATGCTAGGGTGTTATCTACTACTACGGTACCCCTAGGCCGGCTCTCTTGGTGATCCAGCACGAGCCGGTCAACACAATGGAGCAGGAGTGTATTCAGGTCCGGGTTCCTCCCGTGACGATGGACGATCTGCCTAGGATTGAACCTAACCAGCCGGGGGTCTGCAGTGGCCCTATCTACATTCTTAAACAAATAAGGGTTACCTTGGCCGGAAGGACCCGCGGCTGCTTCGGTTTGGATCCTCTCCTCGTCCATCCCTTGAGCGACCTCCAAGGTCCTCTTTCTATTCCTCACGAGCGGAACTTCAGCCACCTCGTCCTCCTCGTCTTCCTCTGCCGCGACCTCCTCCACGGTGATAGGCCTGTTGTCGCGGGCTGGGGGCGGCCCCCGAGGCCTCTTCAGGTTTAGAGTCTGGTTTGGGAAGATCAATTTGCAGAACACCATCGTCTCGTCCGTCACGAGCACGCGGTAGTCCTTTTCGCTGGGGGGCAGGCCCGCCAATGTGTCATACTGACCCCCGAGGGTCGCAGACTTTTCGGTCCTTGCGTAGATGGCTGCAAGATTGGCTGGAGTCAGGATGGAATACGGGAGGAGCTAAAATAAAAAAATATATAACACTTAAAAGGCGAGCTGAGGTCAGGGATCACTTACGAGGACGATTAAAATAATGGTGCTCACAATTCCGGAACCCAGTTGACATAAAGAACTGGTCCTTGAAGTCATTTGGATGGCTTGGAAGCTCGATGACCGCCGCCGTATTAGGAAAACGGGTTAAGTAGTAGAACCCGTCACCTCGCCCCCGCTGGTCCGGGCTGGCTTTGAGGCAGAAGAAATATAGAATATCCACAGGAGTGGGGACCTCCCACTCCTGCTTCTTGAATAAATACCTCAAGCCCGCCAGCAGACGGTAGGAGTTGGGGGGGAGCTGAAATGGGGCCAACCCCACATAATTCAGGAAGTCAGCGAAGTACTGATCCAGGGGAAGGAAGGCCCCTGCCTTGAAGTGTTCGCCGCTCCAGGCCGCGAACGAGTCGTCAAGTGGCGTGCAGCTCTGCTCGCCTTCCGCAGCAGGTCGGGCAATCACGGAGGCTCTCCCCAGTGGAATGTTGTGGGTGAGGAAGAGTTTGTTGATCTTCGCCTGGTCGGTTACCTTTGAGACGATTCTCTCCGCCTCAAAGAATGCGTCAGGGGCCACCTCGACTTGCTTCTCCACGGCTGGCCCGAAGTGGGGGATTGGCGAGCTTGACATCACTGCCTTTCCTTTCTCTTGCTGGGAGACCGAGCTTCCCACGTTCTTCTGAGGCAGATTCCTTTTTGGAGCCATCTGGTCGCCAATCGAACAAAAGAAAACACTTTAGAAAAGGCGACCCAAGCAGAAGGACGAAGCAATCATTATTTACACGAGCTGAGGTAAGCCCAGCCCGTGGAGAGTGGAACCACGCGGTTCAATGAACACGCGCGTATGCTCCCAACAGATCCCAGATTACTCGGAATTCGTGTGTCAGGGGATTCAGAGTAAAAATTTTCCTTGGGGGGGAAGTTTCAACAGGCAGAACGTTGCAAAACCGCTTTTGAGGCGTATCCCCTAAGCTACCCGGTTTTGCACCCAAAGTTCCTAAAGATCCTAACCAGAAACTGTTCCTGAAGAAGCATCTTGAAACCCATACTCTAAGGCGATTTCCTACAACAAGTGTGCCCTAGCCTAAAAGGGGTTGTCGCCCTCCTACCCACGCAACCCAGAAAACCCTTGCACGCGGCTACAGTAAAATTTTTTACCTAAGCTACAGTGGCATGTTTTCAAAATGAACAGGGTCAGAAAACTTACAGTATATGGCTGGATGGTAAACGAGAGTGTTGCGTTGGTAGGAGCCTCGTCGGTGCAGTAGCTTCCAAAGCTTTGGAGAAACTCGTGCGCCTAAGCTTCTTGAACAAGGAAAATGGTGGCAGTAGAGTCGAGGGTTTCGTTCTTCTGAAAGTCAGAGAAGGAAGAAGGAGAGAGATTTGGGAAATTTTGGAATGAAGGGGTGGCCCGTGCGTAGGGTGGCCACTCCCTTTTTATATAAGGGAAGGATCACGTGAAGAAGGCTCTTGGATGGCCCTAGTCAGGGATCCGAGGCCTTCTACTCGAAATATGAAACGACGGCTGGACAATAGGCTAACCCATTAAATGCGGTTCTCGTAAAGCGTACCGTCACCACCCACGACGTTCCACGTATCAGACGCCTGCACAAAGAATGGAATGTGAAGGGTTGTGGGGAAGTCTAAAAGCCCCAACTATGGTCTCCTATATATGACGTCATATACCACGAGCAGGGGCTTGGGAGGCAGGTGTACGCCCTGGTTTTCCCACGGGCTTATTAGCAGGTCGAGTCTCGGGCTAATCATGGTTTAGTCGGAGGACTCCCCCAGGCCGGAGATCCTGTTTCCAGATCGTACCTTCTTAGCTCGAGGGATCCTCAAAGGCTCGCCAAGGGCCCCCAAGACCGGAGGAAGGCATCAGAAGACCTGAAGGCTGAAGGTCGGTTCAAGGAAGCAGCTCGTTGTACGAGCTGGCCATGGATCTCTGACCCTTTGTAAAGTCAATACACGCAAGATAAACGTGCATATATCTGACATCACGTGTCCGATATCCCTCTGACTTCTCGGAAACGCAGCAGGAACGTGCGCATTCAGACACCCACGGCTGTGTTGGGCTGTGCGGCCCATTATCTCCTTACACACTGATTAGATCACACTTATGTGTCAGGTTTAGGAATTAATCATAATTGTCACAGAGTTGATATGACAAATGGTAAGGTCACGGGATGACCTCCCTACCAACTTCCAGGTGTCTTCTCCTATAAATATGGGGACCCTGGGAGTTGATGGGGGTTGGAAAAAATAGTCTCTGAATAGCCATATACTTTGTAAACCAAATACCCAGAATATATGAATAATATTGACTAGTAGAGTAGAAAGATTTTAACCTTTGAACCACTTAAAAAACGTGTCTTGAGTCCCCTAGTTCATTCTCTAAGATTTCATATCTGTGACGGTTCTACTTTCAGTACTAATCTCTTTCTCTTCTTCTCTTAATTACCTGTTGGCGAAGAACCGCGTCAACAGTAATCTTATATTAAATATTATTTTAATAATGATATTTTATAATATTTAAATTTATATTAATATAATTAATAAATATCTCTTTTAGTTAGTTTTAAAGGAATATTTTATTAAATATTTAGAATATTCTATTAAAGTTAACAAAACAAACTGTTTAAACAAAAAATTTCCGTTATCTACACAATATATTTTTAATTGCAACATTATCATCTAAATTTTGTATTTTTATAAATATAATTTTACTTATAGTAGTGTATGCATTATAAGACAACCTGAGTTTAATTCAAGGTTGATCTATAGAAATAAGAGACATATAGTGTCCTTAATTAGTAATCAATACTTTGGTAACGAAGAGCCTGATATATATGAATACATGAAACAATTTAATTAACGATGGGCAAACGATCATTTAATCATATAGAGAAAAGCTAGTCAATAGAAAATAGCATATCTTTATATTATAAACATGAGTTTAATAAGAATAAATGGTTTTTGTTAGATTTAATATTTTTTTATTATTTTCTAAGACCATTAGTTTTACTAAATAAGATAAATAAATTAAAAAAATAATAATAAAATTATCTAAATAAGATAAATAAATTCGAAATAAAAATAAAAAGTAATAAATGAGTCATAATAATTTCTCATCACATATTTTAAAATTTCATATGAAAATATTTAAATTTCTCTATCAATTATGTTTTCAAAATTATAATCGAAAAATATTTATGTGTTTTTATTTCTTTTTATTATTATTTATTTTGTTATTTAATATATTTTGTTTATCCAAACATATATGTGATAGTGACATAAGACATAAATATACATATACATATTTATTATTTTGTCATTTGGTTTTTTTAATGAAAAAATTACTTATTTTAATATTTCTAGCCATTAATTAAATAATATATATTTATAACTTTTTTGGCTTTAAAATAATTAAAATTGGATCAAATAAACTGTTTGGATTCATAGTTTTAATTTAGAGTTTTTGAATATTTTTCGAAAAGAAAATTAGAAAAAGTATTTAATTTTAAAACTAGAATCACCATATTATATATATATATATCAAAACATAAGAAATACCAAAATTTAAATTATTATGACTTCTAAATTTCATACTAATAAATAATATCAAATAATTTACTTTAAAAATAGAATGCATCATATTTTTATATGAATTCTACTTTAAAAATGTCTCTAATAGATTCTTCATTTAACAGTTCTTTTTTAAATAAAAAAAATTATATTATTTATTTTTTAAAACTATAAACAATATTTTTGCTTAGTTTTTATGTCATTCTTTTATAATATATAATATTATATATTTATTTAAAATTTAAATAAAAATTAAAAAATATAATAAAAATAAATTAATATATTTTATAAATAAAATTAAACAGTGCGTAACTAGTATATAAATGGATATATCTTTGTACAATAAGTTCAAATTTTCAAATTAAAGGATGTCATAGTCTTCACTTTTACCTTCCTTTCTAAACATTTCCTACCCCAAAAGAAACATTTATTCCCGAAAGTATTAGGTGTTAGTACAGAATAGGACAAAAAAGGACAGGAATACATGAATAACCCTAGAAATTAATCAAAGCGAAAATGATGTGGTGGGGTTAATTATCAGATTCTCAACAGATTCAGGGAGACAAAAGCACACTACAAAGAAAAGAATATTAGCTAGGAAAAAAGAAAAGCCATCAAATTCAATAACACTACATATAGCTCACTGTTACTGATAAGCTGTGTGGTCAGTAGCAGTACTGGCCACCACCACCAATGATATAATTCACTTGGTTGAAAACATCCATGTCTTAGGCAAATTTTCATAATCAAGAAAAAGTGAAATTAACCGGTACTAATATATGCTTTATATTTGGAGGCTTATAAGAATGGCACCAACAATATCTTTCATGGAAAGAGCACGATTGTAGAAAGTGCATATTTCGCATCTTACTGGAAGTAGCTGGAAAATGAGCTTTTGGGTAATATTACACAAATATATATATATATATATATATTTATATATATTGAGTAGTCATATCCAATTACATTTATATAGTATTATATAATTGACTATGAATTTAATAATGTATATATATATATTTATATGAGAACTAAATATGAGAAAGAGTACTGATGAGACGGTATATTTCCATAATGGAAGTGTCCAAAGGAAATTCCTGTTGCTGAGCTCTAGCTACCAACTGATCTCATCAATATATTGTCTCTAGTGCTCTGATAAGTTCAATTCTTATAAAAGAAACCAATTTTGGCTAAATATTATTGGGTTACTTACCAGTGTTGTCTTAGCTCATTTTATCACTAGCTTATTCATCGAAAACAGACAGAAGTTTTCAAAATGATCATGATTGATTTGATAATATATGTGGTATAAATAATGCTGTTAGATAGGGACCATTATTGGTTAATTACATAGTTCTGTGATATATTTGGAGATCTCGCATAGGACCTACTACGTACGTTCTTTATAATTCTTTTTCACACATACATTATAGTAGGAGTTAATATTTCATTTCAAAGGTAAAATATGTCTACAGCTAATAGGTTTACTATGCTCATATTTTTTTTTCTTTTTCCACATTATTATATATTAGTCTGGGCATAACAGTGTGCTTTGTGTTCATGAACTGCCTTCTCCCTTAATTAGTAGAGTATTGGTATTTGATGATATTCAACTTCAGATAATTTAAAATCTAAAAAAAAAAAAAAAATGTGGCATGTCAACAACACACGCGATTAGGCCATCTCCAACGGCCGTGGTAAAAGGAATAGCTCTCTGACAGGCTACCCACTTGGTTGATGGCTTAGCATTGGAGTGAAATGTGGCTTTTCAATTTTGAAGGAGTCGTTGCCTCTGTGAGGCAACGGTGTTATCTTTTTTTTTTTTTTTTTTTTTAAATTATACATATATACATATATATATTATATATAGTAAAATATTATCGTTGGTGTAAAAAACGGTATAAATTATTACTGTTAAAAAAATTTCTTCTATAAATACTCATCTATTTTATTCAATTTTTACATTATTTCATACATTTTTCTTCTAAATTATCAATATCACAAAATTTATTTTTTTACCAATGGATTCCCAAAATTCTCAAAATTTTCCAAATTCTCCAAATATCAACTCCCAAAATCTAAATTTTCAAAATTCATCATTTTCCCCACATATTAATCCCCAAAATCCAAATTTTCAATATTCTCATTTCAATCAAAATTTTCAAAATACTCCCTCTACTAATCCTCAAAATACAAATTTTCAATATTATCAATTTAACCAAAGTTTTCCAAATTCTCAAAATTATCCTATGTCCTCTTACTCTTACCAAAATTTTGGCTATATTGAGACACCCCAACAAGCTCTATTCTTCACACCAACAAATTCACTACCATATGCATTTCATATGCCTTCCCTACACCAACCCAAAATGGTTTCAAGAAATTATAGGCCAAGTATGGAAAAGTCTAGTATTGATTTGAATCGTGAAACATCATCAACATCTGTCTCTGAAACTCAACCTGAACATAGTGTTGAAGGGTTGGAAAATGTAGTTCTACACAATGAAGATGAATCAAGGCATAAATGTAAAGTCAAATGGAGCAAGAAAGTCACTATACTTCTGATAAGTGGATGGCTTAATACATCTAAGGATGCCATTGTGGGGAATGACCAAACTTCTACACATTTCTGGGCTCGGATTGCAGAATACTACAACACCAACCAAAAAGGCGAGCAAGCAAGAACTGGAAGGCAATGTAAAGATCATTGGAACAAGATGAATTAAAAGGTGGCGCGTTTCAATGGGTGTTATAAATGAGTACAACAAGCACATCACAGTGGTTGGGTTGATGAGCAAATTCTTGATAATGCACATCAATTGTACAAATCTGAAAATAACAACTCAAATTTTCTGCTTGTGGACTATTGGAAATTGCTACAGGATGAGCCGAAATGGAATACAATGTACCAACCAAAAGGTGGTAAGAGAACAAAGGTGTCAGATATAGGGGCATTTAATTCTTCTTCCAATGCAGACATCAGTGATGATGAAGTACGTGAAGTGCGCCCTACTGGCCAAAAGGCGGCAAAGAGAAAAGGGAAGGAAAAAAAAGACACACATGCTAGATTTATAGAGATTAGTGAGCGGAAAGCATCTGCATTGGAGAAATTGGTGGCGATAAAGGAGAAAGAGGCGACGATAAAGGAGAAAGAGGCAGAAGATAATAGGATGAAAAAATACATGGATTATCTCATCATGGACACGTCGCATATGACTCCTGAACAAAAGAAAGATCATGAAAACTTGTGTACTTATATTAAGAATAATATCCTGAAGTTGTAATTGCTATGTATTTTTATCAACCGCATTATTATGTATTTTATTTTATTTAAATAAATTATCATTTATGTTAACGGCTATATTTTAACGGCTACATTTTAATGGCTATATTTCAACGGCTACATTTTAACGGCTATATTTTAACGGCTACATTTTAACAGCTATATTTTAACGGCTATATTTCAACGGCTATATTTTAATGACTATATTTTAACGGCTACATTTCAACGGCTATATTTTAACGGCTATATTTCAACGGCTATATTTTAACGGCTACATTTCAACGCCTATATTTTAACGGCTACATTTCAACGGCTATATTTTAACGGCTACATTTTAACGACTATATTTTAACGGCTACATTTCAACGGTTATATTTTAACGGCTACATTTCAACGGCTATATTTCAACGGCTATATTTTAACGGCTACATTTCAACGGCTATATTTTAACGGCTATATGTCAACGGCTATATTTTAACGACTACATTTTAACGGCTACATTTTATCAGCTACCATGTCTATAAATACCAAATTTCAATATTCCTTTTACTCAACTCTCCATTCAATCCTTCATTTTACTCTTTCATTCTCAAATATCATATACTCTAAGTTCAACAATGGATTCGCCAAATTCTCCGAATCCATACAACAATATGAGTCTAGAGGATATCATAATTGCAGAGTGTACTGACGATCATGATGATCAATATTTCAAAGCGCTCATGGATGGGGGTAGCTCAACAAGACAAGGAAGAAAGAAAACCCACATTGATAGAGGTCATGTAGAAGGACACCAACGTTTGTTCGATGACTACTTTTCTGATGAATCGGTGTATACAGAATATCAATTTCGAAGAAGATTTAGAATGCGTAGACATGTATTCCTACGCATAGTGCAAGCTCTAGAAAATCATTCAGAGTATTTCCATACGAATTTTGATGCAATCGGTAGAAGGGGGCTTTCGCCATTACAGAAGTGCACCGCTGCTATGCGAATGTTGGCATATGGAGCGCCTGCCGATTATGTTGATGAGTATGTTCGAATTGGTGAAACTACCGCTATTGAATGTCTAGTCAATTTCGTTCGAGAAGTGAATGATATTTTTGGGACCGAATATTTAAGACGGCCCAATGCTGGGGACATTCGTCGCTTACTTCAAATGGGGGAGGTGCATGGTTTTCCAGGCATGTGTGGGAAGCATTGATTGTATGCACTGGGAATAGAAAATTTGCCCAGTTGCATGGAAAGGTCAATTCACGCGAGGTGATCACGGCAGACCAACAATCATGCTCGAAGCAGTTGCGTCACAAGATCTTTGGATATGGCATGCATTCTTTGGTGTTCCAGGATCCAATAATGATCTCAACGTGTTAAATCAATCCCCAATATTCACTGATATCTTACAAGGGCAAGCTCTGAGAGTTGAGTTTACGATAAATGACACACAATACAACAAGGGGTATTATCTAGCAGATGGTATCTATCCAGAGTGGGGTACATTTGTTAAAACTATCCCACTGCCTCAAGGAGAGAAAAGAAAATTATTTGCCTGATGCCAAGAAGCGGTACGCAAAGATGTTGAGCGAGCATTCGGAGTACTTCAATCTCGTTTTGCTATTGTACGAGGACCAGCACGTTTTTGGCAAAGAGATGTTCTCAAAGATATTATGTATGCATGCATCATATTGCACAACATTATTGTCGAGGATGAAAGAGATGCATATGAAAATTTGTTTGATTTTAATTATGATGACGGCCCCGCCGACACCCTAATGGTTGAAGTATTGCATGGACTTATTTCTGACTTCCCGGCAATGTTTCAAAGAAATGCTGAAATTCGTGATAGAAACATTCATCGCAATCTTCAGGCGGACTTGGTAGAGCACATATGGTCAAAATTTGGAAATCATTTTAATTAGCATTTTTTTTAATTATGTTAGATTGATTAATTATGATTATGTCATTTTATAAGCTCCTTTAAATTTCGTCTAATTTAAATTTGATGTAATATTTATTTATATTAATATATGGATTTAAAAAATTTAGTGTGACAATATTTATAATTACAAAATAATATATTAAATAATAATATGTGGGGCCATAGTTGACAACTTTTGGGGTGGTTTAGCATTGGAGCATTTTTATGAAAAAAGTTGCCAAAAGTGATGTGGATGAGAGAGAGAATAAAAAATTATATTTTGGGATGATTTGGACATATTAAGCCACCATTAGGGTAGCCACTATTGGAGTTGCTCTTATAAGCAACCTTTTTTTAGGGCAAACGTGTCCCACTCTGACTCCGTCTTTGTTTTTGGGTTTATATAAATATATGCATTTATTGGCCTCACTTAATTTGTCTTTAATTAGGACGATTAGGCAAAGTTGTCACATAAAAAAAGAAAATTGTATAATAATGAAAATAATTATTAATCACCTCATCCTATATATATTGCTTAGAGTATTTTTCAATCGAGCATCTTGGCATGTCTTTGATTAAGGGGTCATGACAAATTAAAATATTAATCTTATAATTTGAATAAACCTGGCGATCGAAATGGTCTTATTAATTAAAAAGCTAATGACTTTGACAAATGGGGCTTCAGATTTAATGGAGTGTTTCGTGGGCAATTCGACTTTCTTTTAACTTCTATAGGGAGAATGTTACTCTTTAACGATGAAGAAAAATATTATTGTCATATAATTAAATGGTAAAAATTTATTATACTATGTGTTCTATCGAAATATAGATTTTGAATTCTATGTTTTTAATAAGAGATTTTTTCATTTTTTTTTTTTGTCTATTTTATTTTTTTATGGTCTCTGAATTTTTTTTTTCAAAAATATTACCTTAAGTTTTCAGAAAATACGTTTGTAAAGTTTTATATTTACAAAAATACGGTATTAATTAAACAATTAAAAAACAACAATAAGACAACAACTAAACATTAATCCTATTTTTTTAAAAAATCAAAATATATCTGCAAACAACTAAACAACAAATAGACAACAACAGAACAACTATAAATAAACTTAAACAACTAAAAACCAATATGAAAAAAATTATACATAAAATCTAAACAGCACAAAAACAACAATAAGACAACAACTAAACATTAACGCATTGCATACTACACACATTTAAAAACAACAAATGAAAAACAACTAGAAGTCAACACATTGTATACTAACATATTTTTTTTTTGTAAAAAAAATCAAAATATATCTTTAACAAATAAACAACAATTAGACATCAACACAACAATATAACAACTATGTATAAACTTAAACAACTAAAAATCAATGTGAAAACAACTATACATAAATCTAAACAACGTGAAAACTGTTGACCCAAACTCTTAAGTCTCCTTGTTTTGATGATTAACAAATATTTGATTATTATTTGTTACTAATGATTTGTTGATTTTGTAGCAAAAACCAAAGTGAACTAGCACTTCAAAGTCAAACTTATGACCAAGGGCAAAATGGTCATTTTACCAAATTTTCCGGAAACGACCCGAAATGGACTTCAAGACTCAAGAAACTCAAGAGAAAGGTTTAATTTCATTTCTTAGTCTTGTAAAGTGATTGCAAGTATACTTTAAGTCATAAGTATAAAATTTGGCTCACTCACGTACTAAAAAATGGTGATTTTTTAAAAATGAGAAATAAATATCCTAAATTCACTTTTAAGAAAATACATCCCGATACGGTCGTAACGCAATTGGAATTTTTGAAATCGGATAAACGAGCTAAAAGTTATGAAGAATTGAAAAACGGGAAAATGGCACAATTCGGACTTTTGCTCTCTGTTTGCCATTCGGAATTCCGGATTGGCAACCGGAATTCCGGTTGCTTCCAGACCGGAATTCCGGTTCCCCATCCGGACTTCCGGTTCGCGGCAGACAGCTTCGAAAATTAACTCCTAACGGCTATAAACGGCTAGTTTTTTTCCCAAACTCTATATAAACTCGTTTTTTTACTCAAAGTTGGAGGTTGGCTGAGCATTTATTACATATACCAAACCAAATCCATTGATTTCAAAGAGCTTTCAAAGTTTAACTCATCCAAACACATATTCACACACTTGAGCCAAAATTTGTATTTATTTCTTCTAAGTGTGCTTGCTAATCACTCTAGGTTTCTCATTGTATTATCATACTTCTAGAGTGATTTTTGCTTGTAATATCAAACACATTCCCATATTGTGATTGAGGTGAGGTTGGCACCGGTTTTGTAAACAACCCGGTTAGAGTGAGATTGACACTTCAACAATCAGAAAAAGAGGTTGATAGTCCTTGGTGGTGGAAAACTATTGTAAGAGGTTTGGAAATACCTTGGTGAAAAATTCCCGGTTGTAAGGGTTAGTCAAGCCCGCTAACTTGGCTCGATAGTTGAACTCAAAGCTAAGTCCATAGCTTTGAAGACCAAGGACGTAGGTGGCTTAGTTCTACCGAACCTTGTAAAATTCGAGAGTTTGCAATTTCTTAACCTTCAACTCTTTACATTACAAGTTTGATTATTTGCTATATCTATTTGATTGCCATATTATTTGCTTTTACTTGATAAATTTGATTTATTGCATAATTTGGCATATTAAGTTTTAAATTTCTGAAATTAGTTTAAATTTCCAATTCACCCCCCCTCTTGGAAACATATCTTGGGTTAACAAAAACAACTATACATAAATCTAACAAACTAAAAAAACAACCCAATATATATTAAATATAAACTAAAATTATAAGTATACTTAAAAAACTTAAATTTCCTAACTCAAGAAATTAAATAATCAATATAAAATGTGAACCAGAGGGAAAATGTGCTTTTGCCTTGTGAAAAGTGGGTCCCAATAAAGACTTCCCTTTGGAATAAGACATATGAGAACTTGCTAGTGGAATTGTAACAACGTAGGTCATCTCGTTTCTACTAGTTTTCTTCTTATTATTATTATTATTGTTGTTGTTGTTGTTTTTTTCATTTTTCATAGCATTATAGAAGAATAGAAACTATCTATTATACTCTACTTTTCCATTTGGTTTTATACATCTCCAGGAAATGCACATGGAAATAAAAGTTATGGTAAATTCATCTTAGTTTGTTGTTGTACACTCACACTTCTTCTCCATTCCGCCATTACCAACCCACCACTTCAACCTTTCATTTTCTCTCTCTACCCCAAATTTATCTCTCTAGGCGACTCGTCTCCGACCACAACTTCACTGTCATATTCCTCATCCCTACTCATTTTCCGTCATCTCAGGCCGAGAAGTCAATACTCCAGTCCCTTCCTTCCCACTCTGTCGACCACATCTTTCTAGAGACTCCAAGTTCGTCACCTTCGTCACCCTCGCCATCACTCGCTCTCTCCCTGCCGTTTGCGACATTTTCAAGTCCTTGGTCTCTCGTTTCAAGCTCATCAACCTCATTGTCGACCTATTCGGCATTTACGCCTTTGACATCGCACGAGAGTTCAACATCGCCGCCTACATCTTCTACACTTCCACTACCATGCACTTGATTTGTTTCTTCACATGCCTAACCTCGATCGAACGATGCCGTGTGAGTACTGAGATCTGACCGAGTCGGTAAAGCTCCCAGGCTGTCTTCCAATCCTAGGTACGGAGCTATTTGATCCACTCCAGGATCGAACAAACGACGTTTTGTTTGGCAGTAACGGCACCCACTCGTCGAAGCAGAAGGAGATTGATGCAACGGTACCTGGGAGTCAATAAAACTGAAAAAACAAAGCATATACACGTTAATATTTATATTTATATAGAGAGAGAGAGAGAAGAAGAAGAAGACTAAGATAAATGGTGACTATAGAGAGATGAAGCTCATTGATATGGCTCATCCTAAGAACCAACCATGTTTGCACAAGTTGTCTCTTTCCCTTTGTATGCCAACTTCATTCCTAGTCTTTGTCTTTCAAGCTCAAAGCATTTTTCTTCGATCATCCTCTTGCCAACAAAATAATAGTCAAAAGCTCACTGCGCTCCTGTTCGTCATCAGCAGTGGAACGGCTACCTCGGCGACATGTTTGTAACCTTTGGTCTTTCTGCAACATGTTCGTTGACTTTGGCAAAATGTTTGGAGACTTTCAGAATGACCTTGGAGCTCTGCTTTGAGACAATTGGTTGTTGTTCACGAAATATTAGCCATCGCCATGTCTGTCGTTGCCGAGAATTCAAGTGGGTTATGGCTCCTTGCTGGTGAAAATGGCATCGTGGATAGCAGACTGAAGACATCGTAAAAAAGTAAAAATACAATCAAAATCATATAAAGGAAAAAAATTCTGTTAGTCCATATAAATGAAATTTTTTCAAGTAATATAGTGTATCTTGTAAATTTCTCTTTTAATAATGCTTATCTGGTACCTATAATTTGAATCGTACACATTTGGTACTCTGGACTCAAAGTTGATCAATAGAATTTTATCAATATGACCAAATTACCTTCAATTATATTAATTTCAAATTCATACTTAATTACTTAATTATATATAATTGATGTCAATTTGGTCATATTAATCAAATTTGAGTTTAGGGTACCAAATAAGTATGATTTCAAATAATAGGGCATGATCGAATGAACATTATTGAATGCATAGAGTACCAAACCTGTATTTTCTATAAAACATTGTGTACAAAATAATTATTTACCCTATATTTAATTAAAATCAAACATTATTGTGTACACATAATTCTTTTATGTTATAGAGTTTTATAAGTTTTCTCATTGCTTACGTACTTATATGTATAACAATGTTTGCTACATCCTGTATACTAATTAGTTACCTCTAGGATGTTCTCTCTTTCGGAAGTACACACACAAAACTCAATTAATATTATATATCCATTACATCAAAGAATTTAAGAAAATAAACTAATGAAGTAAATACTATGTATAAATTGAAAAATATTTAGGTAGGAGAATCATTTTTGTCCGTGCCGGTAGTAGTATTTTTATATGATGGTGTGCATTATAGTTATAGAAGTCATTCTACTAGTTTTCGAAAAATTATGAATAATTCATAATGCTAAAATCTGGATTAAAACAGTCAGTTGCACTAGTGCCTGATTTTTTTATATATGTGTAAAATAAATTATTTGAACCTTGTTTTTCACACCGTAAATTATTCATAATTTTTAAAAAAATAGGTAAGATGCACGCTATAATTACCATGCATGTATACCATTATATAATAAAAATTAGATTATAATTTCTCGAGATACTGAAAATAGAAAACGCCCCTACTGGTATAGGGCAAGAGGAATGTCCTTATCTAAAAAGCTTAGGGTCGCTTAGGGTGTGATTGGTAGTTGATTTTGAAATGATTTTATGATTTTGAAAACTTAAAATTTGTGGGACCTACCAAAATATTTGATTGGTAGATTGTTTTTGAAAACTATATCCTAATCAGAATTCTAATTTTATGTTGTAATTTAGAAAACAACAATTTTGCGTTTTCTCTGTTTTGTGATTTTTTCTCCAAAAACTTAAAATCAAAATCAGAATTTGTTTGTTCTCTCTACTCCTATCCTTTGTATCATTGCTTGTATTTATTTTATTTTTTTTGCCAATTTTTATGACTTGAGTATGTTCCCACTAGTAATAAGGTGTTTATGGAATATTTTATGATATTTATACACAATTCAAAAATAAGCTGTGCTGGTATTTTTATAGATGACAATGCAATATTGTTATAAATTTAATCAATAATTATTATTAAATTTTAATTTATCAATATAATTAAATTTTACTTAATTAAATCTATTGATAAATCAAAATTTAATATTATACAACCTATGTATATAAAATATATAAAATTAAAATAATATTCAAATTCCTCAGCTGTTCCAATCACATATTCACTTTCTGTTATATTTTCAAATTTAATACCAATCACATATTCATTTTTTTAAAACTCAAAAACAGTTTACTGACATTGAACCAATCACATTTTCAGAAACATGATTTTAGTTACTAAATTTAGATTTTCATTTTAGAATTTCACTTTTAAAAAATACAGTTTTCTAATCGCAAACTAATCAGACACTTAGCTCCATATATATATATATATATATATATATTAAGAGAAATTATATATTAATAATTTATTTACGCCTACTAAAACTTTTCTAGATAAAATACAATTGTATATTCAAATAACAGTAATATAGTATTTTGATATAATAAAATAAAAGATTAGTTTAGTTTTTAGAATTTCATTATTAATTATGATAAAGGAATGAGACTTCATATCTATATTAATAGATTTTTGAAAGAAAAAAAAAATATATATATATATATATATAATGGAAATAAAATTCAAAACAAGAAACGATAAAAATAAGGTACTCTCTTTCTCAATATCTTTTTATTTATTTAAACAATAAAAGATGATTTTTTTTTTCCTTCAAATTTTAACTTCTTGGAAGAGAAAAATTAAAAGGGAAAATAAAAATGTAATCATTGGAGAGAAAATAAATGAATAGTTAGCTATTTAGAATTAATTAGGATAAATACAATTTTAGTTCTTTGTTTTTAATTGATATTTTATTTTGGACTATCTGTTTGAAATTTTTTTTAAATGGTCTTTCTAATTTGTAATCCATTTAAAAATGGTTCTTTATGTCCAAATTCAATCAAACTATTTTAAAATAAAACCAAAAGACCTCAAGATTTATTAATTAATTTTTTTTAATTATATTTTGTCATATTAATAACTAGCAAATTCAAATTATAATTTAAAATAAAAGCTAAAAAAAATTAAATATATCATTCTTAACTACTTCAATCCAAAAAACTCAAAACATACATTTCCACCCAACTTCAAAATAAAAATTCAAATCTAGAAATCTAGCATGGAAATTAAATCCACATGAATGACAAGTAGTAAGCAGAATCATTTTGAAGATAGAATAAATATTTCTCATCCTCTTTGTCAATTTCGTGGAAGAAAAAAATCTAGTTGGAAAATTTACATGGAAACAAAAACACAACCATTGTAAAAAATAAATCCATTTTTGGGTACGAACAAACATTGGAGATCATAGTTCCTCTTGCCCTTGCCCACAAAACTTAAGCAGCCTGTCCTCCTCGCCTCATCCTCAACCCAAGTCTTCCTGCATTGATCATCTTAAAAATGCGAAGGACAGTAAATTATTTAAAATTTTCAAAAATTTGTATAAATCTTTTTATAATTATAATGAACATTGTTATGAAAAAAAAAACTAGGCTCAAGACACCCTCACATATCTATACAGAGAGCATGTTGTACCAGTACATCACTTTTGCGTGATGTACAACAGACATAGCCTATATATATACACATAGCTTATCAATCTTTACTAATTTTTAGGTGAATTATAGGTCAACCAACCGGAAGCTCTTGCATATTTTGTGGCATATTCTTTGTTTCTATATAAGTTTTATTGTCTAATTTTCTAGGGACATCTCTTTCTCATGTTGATTAAAATATCACTATTACAAAAAAGTTTTTTAGGGCACACCCCCGCAAGTCATCTATTTGAAAGTTTTAAAAGTGAGATTTTTTAGGGTTCGTGCGAGTCCTAAAAGAATCTTTTTAGGGCGAGCCTTGCAAGCCCTAAAAGATTGTTTTTAGGGCTCGCAATGCGTGTCTTAAAAGATCTCGTTGAGTGCATTTAAATAAAGCTTTTAGGGTTATCTTCTCATGTCCTAAAAGAATTTTTTATGGCGTGCAATGCGTGCCCTTAAAAGTTATATTTAAAATTTTTAAAAAATGAATGTATATTTATTTTAAATTAAAAATTATGATTTAAATGAAACTTTTATATATAAATATGAAAACTTATAGATTAAAACTAAGGAAACTTATACATTCAATGAGATAGTTACAAATTTAAAAAAAACAAGAGTGCAATATTATAAATCTAATTAGTGATTAGGTAACACAGTAGTGAACAAGCCAAATAAAGTACTAAATATCAGCATAGGCAAATTGGGCAGTTGAGCCTATTCCAAATTTATAAATCTAATTCATAAATTTAAAAAGAGCCACAGACAATATGATTCAGTATAAAATAGAAGAAATTCCTACTTATTAGTACAATAAAAAAAAGGCATATATAGTTCAATTGCTAAATTAATCAATGATTAGCAACCTTTCTCTCCATCTCTTTCTTTGAATGAACACTTTTTGTCCACTTTCAACATTGGAATAATCAACTGTGGCCACATCAAAAGGATACAATAAGTACGGATAAAATTAGGTGTACACACAACTTGTAACGAAATCAGTAAGTTGCTGCCAAGCTTAAGCCATAGTCATTAATCATAGTACAATACATAAAATAACACACGACAGGAAAATTTTGGATTCACAATCGAATTCTAAAATCAAATAAGAGAAACAAATATAGAAATTGAACATTCATAAACCAAATAAGAGAAAATATCAGCAAAATCATACTCATTGAAGCATCTTTTTTTATATAAACTTCCAAGCTAAGCTCTCCGCGTTATATTTCAATGAAAATTGTGCAAATACATTACCAATGTCAAATCTAATATTTAAATCTTGGCTAATTTTTTCTTTTTAATTTAATTTTTTTCCTAGTTTCATATCCTTATTGAGTCACATGCTTTAGCACTTTAAAACAAATCATTGGAAAAATGGACAACATAACAGATGCAAATTGGATATCCCCAAATTTTAAAATACTGTAAACATATCACATAAACAATCCCATAGCAGGCTAACAAAATCACAATACAAACTTAATATGTTAATTAACTTATAGCATACTATAAGCACACATAATTGCATTTAGTTTCCTTACTCACAATAAATTTCTAAAACACAAAAATCAATAAAATTGGAGTTAAAAATTTATACCGATGCCTAGGAGGGCGATACAAATTGCATGGGAACGTTTAGAGCTCAAAACGAGCCTCGGGTAGCCCCACACCATTGCTGGCCGAAGCTCATGCCGAAGCTCCGACGAGGACGCGGCGGTGCCACCCCAACGGCAGTGGTTGAGGAATCAACCCAGTCGAGGTCGAAGGGAACTCAAAAATGGTGGTGGTGGGACTCACCACCCACTGTGGCGGTCGGAATAAGGTCGAGAACCCTCAAAATTTCACGATACCAGTGAGCACCTCCAATGGCATTTCAGTCCAATCTCCATAGGGGTTTTGATCCCCTTGAGCCCACGAACTCAACCATGCCACCGCTCGGCCAAGACGGCGTCGAACTTGTCGGAAAACTACTTGGGAAGCCACGACGGCAATAGAGCTTCGGATAACTCGTCGAGGCAGTGGATGGCAAGTGGGGAGGCAAGGTTCGGATGCTTTGGATTTTGGGGGCTCGGGAACCCTGTGGTATGGCACATGTCGCAGTTTGGTGGTCGAAGGTTCGTCGTTCGTGCCTGGCAAAGGCAACGAAAAGGAAGAAGGAGAGAGAAGGAAATAGGGATTGGGTGGAATAGAGAGAGAAACTGAGTGACTTAAAAAAAAGTTGTTATCTCCACTTTAGGGCTTCTAAATTTATTTTTATTTTTTTAGGGCCCACTTTGAGTGCCCTAAATACTCTTTTAGGACACTCAAAGTGTGTCCTTAAAAGTCTCAACTGACTCAAATTTTCTGATAGTCTTTTAAGACCCACGTCAGTAATTAGGGCTCGCACTGCGTGTCCTAAAATGTATTTTTTAAGGACTGTCAATGAGTGTCCTAAAAAGTCTAGGAGATGTTTTGTTATACCCAGATTTCGAGCCATGTTAATTATGACCTCGAAAGTTGGATTCGCAAATCAGTGGACCCATAGGTTTGGAAACATGCTCCAGGATTGTATGTCGAGCTTGCAGGATATAGACGACCTCGAGTATGGTGACCTCGAAGTATTCATGATCTCGGAAGACAGCTCCGGGAACACACTCATCTTCGGGGACGACTTTGGATCAAGGTTCCCGAACTCGACGCACATACGATCTCGAAAAGCCATGTGACCTCGGAAGATGTCTCCAGCTCGAAAGGTGACAGGAAACCTGGGAGGCTAAAGCCTTAGAGATACGTGATAACCACCTTGAATATCTACAAGTGTTATAAATATGAGATGTAATCCTCATTTATTATTGTAAATCCCCTAGAATCATGGGATATTATTTGGTCAGTTATACGTCCCCTGGCCTTCAAGGGACGTTTCCTTTTATATCTGATTATAGGCATTTAAAGCCATTAATTTTATTTACATAAAAAGAGTAACTACCCAAAATATGTGGGATAGTATTCTGCAGCCTTCTCTATAAATAAAGAAGGCATGCACCATTGTAAAGGACCGAAATTCTGAACCTTGAGAGAAAACTCTGGAGAATTCATTCTTGAAGAATTCCTAGAGATAATCTTGAGTTTAATAACAAAGACTCGTGGACTAGGCAGATTTAACTGCTGAACCACGTAAAAATCGTGTGTTTACATTGTTTTATTTCAATTGGCCATTTTCAATTATTGTTTTCGTGCTCTTCTTTCACTGTTTGACGAAAAACGGCGTCAACAGTTTGGTGCTTTCATTGAGAGCCTTAAGCATTCATCCCTGAGAAAGCCATGGCCACAAACAATCAGAACACCCCTGATGAAAACTACCCAAGGCGTCCTGGAAAACAACCAATGGAGAACCCGGATGCTGAGGAGAGAAGTGGGTCCTCTGATTCCCGGGGACCACCGCCTCCACCAAGGGATGAGGATATGTACTACAATCCTGAGCGTTACGTTCCTATTGTAGAACTGGAAAACCGGCAGTTGAAACAGCTGTTGGCAGAGGCCAACAAACGGAACGAGGAGTTGACTAGGATAGCCGCAGAGGCGCAGGTGGTTTAGCCCCCGCCTCCATGCGAGAACCAAGTCCCTCCTCCAAGGGACGTGCATGTTCCTCCCCGGAGGCCCCGTGGACGTCCACGAAAGGATGCTGCCACAAGAAGGCCGACTCAACCTTCGGTGCCAGCAGAGCCATCTGCTCCTCCTAGGCCTCAAAGGAGTACCCGAGCTCGGGTCCCGCCTAACCCGCCTGTGGAAGTGCCTGTGGGAACTGAGAATAACCGAACCCCTGCAGAGGCTCGGACTCAGGTACCTGGGAGCGCACCGAACGCGACTGACCCATCTCGGGCGAATTCTGGACCCTCTAGGCCGCGACAAGGGTGGCAGCCACCGTCGCCTATACGGTTCCCTCCGTCACCCATTAGATATCCTTCGCCACCCCGCAGAAACGCTCAACCTGTTCGAGATCAGGATCAAGGGCGTACGGGAGAAAGACAAGGAAACAGGGAGACTAACCAAGAGCGGAGAGGCGCACCATCTGAGAGAAGTCAGACGTCTCGGTCTCGCACTGCGGAGACGAGGCGACGTGGGAAGAACCCATCGCGAAATAACCGAGCAACAAGTTTCACAAGTGATGAATCCGGAGAGACCAGGTCCGTCAGTAAACACGATCGAGGTCGTAAAAATACTGTGGATCGCAAGAATCGTCCCGACCTGCGAAATCATCTGAATCAGAGTCGGGGGAATGGAGATCAAACAAATTCGGATCTGAGGGATCGCTTGAATAGGCGTAGAGATCCCTCGCGGAGACGCGAGCCTGGAATCACGATTAATGATAATCAATTCCAGACAGCACCTCTTGCTGACCCAGTCCAAGAAAGAATCGATCAGCTCGAAAAAGCCTTTAGGCTTTTGAAGAATGAACGAGGATTGGGTCGATATGAGGACTCTGATGAGGAGCTCCAGCCGTTTGCTCCCCATATTTCCAACACTCAATTTCCTCAAGGGTTCCGGATTCCTCATGTCCCAGCGTTTGAAGGAAAGACCGACCCATGTAGTCACCTGAGTACATTCAACACTATTATGAGAGCCAGTAACGTGGGTTACGAGCTCAGGTGCATGTTGTTTCCAACATCATTGGCAAGACCTGCCAAAAGTTGGTTCGAAAAGTATAAAAAACACTCAATAACTTCGTGGGAGCAGTTGTCTAGAGACTTTAAGAAGCAGTTCCGAGCTATGATGGGAGTCAGACCAGAGGCATCCACCCTAACTAACGTCCGACAACAGCCGGGCGAAATACTGAAAAGTTACTTGACAAGATTTAATCTGGAAGTCGCCCGAGCTTGGGACGTGGATGACAGTGGGCACTTAATGGCTATCCGAGCTGGTGTTTTACCCGGAAGTGCCCTTTGGGATGACATGCAAGGGAAACTGGTGAGGTCGATAACCGAATTTAACAGACGTGCGCAGAGATTTGTCAATGTAGAGGAGGCGAGGTCTACGCTCAAAGCGACCTCGCAGACCGAAACTACAACGATAAACATCAACTCTGCCTCAACCTCGGCTGACCCAGCAGCTCCACAGCCTACCTCGGAGAATCCCTCCAAGAGGAAAAAGAACGAAGGAAATAATCCCGAAGCTGAGGGAGGAAAGAAAAAGAAAGGAGAGAAAAAGAAAGGAGAGAGGTATTTCTCCATCTATAAAGTGCACACCGAGCTCAACGAGTCTCGGGAAAACATATACCTGGCTAATGAAAACCAGGTCCCCTTCAGGCGTCCGGACCCGATGAGAAATCAAAAATCCAAGAGGGATTCCAGTAAGTATTGCCAGTTCCACAGAGACACCGGACACACAACTGATGAATGTCGACAACTGAAGGACGAGATCGAAGGGTTGATCTCGAGAGGCTACTTCCGGCAGTATGTCAAAAACCAGAACACTGGTCAGACGGCGGCAAGCCAGAGAGTAGCCGCGCCTCCGACGACACAAAATAATAACTCCTGATCTCGGGAAGAGGACAGGCCCCCCCCGATAGATGGAGAGGACGTAATAACCATCTCGGGAGGGCCTCATCTCGCAGGAGGGGGCAGGAATGCCCAAAAGAGGTATGTTAACGAGCTTAAGGCAGGGGACGGGTCTCCTTATGAACCCGAACCTAGGGCCCCTAAAAGCCAGAAGATTGAAACACAACCCATAACCTTCACTGAGGAGGACGCCTCCCATGTTCAGTTCCCACATCATGATCCGCTGGTTATTACTCTTCAGCTCACCAACAAAAGAGTCCGCCGAGTTCTCATAGATAATGGGAGCTCAGTCAACATTCTTTACAAAGCAACCCTTGAGAAAATGGGACTCTCCCTTCGCGGCCTGAAGGCATGTGCAACTACTTTGTACGGCTTTTCAGGAGAAGGAATTGCCTGTATGGGATCCATTGAGCTCCCTGTGACCTTGGGAGACTACCCAGTCTTGGTGACCAAGATAATGGAGTTTGTGGTAGTAGATTTACCGTCTGCCTATAATGTGCTGCTCGGAAGACCCGCCCTGGTCGGGCTGGGGGCAGTTTCATCTATAAGGCATCTGGCCCTTAAGTTCCCGACCCCTAGCGGAGTCGGGACGTTGAAAGGAGACCAGCTGGCAGGGAGAGAATGCTATAGCATCTCCTTGAGGGGAAAGAAACAAACGAACGCTCAAGCACTCGTTATCATACAAAACAAAGACGGAACAGTTTTAGAAATTGACGAGGAGATTGATCCAAGGATTGAAGAGAAAGTTGACCTCGAACCTTTAGAGGAGCTCGAAGAGGTTCAGCTCGAGGAAGCTGAACCCTTGAGAAAGGTGAAGGTCGGGAAACACCTCCCAGATAAGACAAAATAGCAATTAATTTGCTTTCTGAAGGAAAACCAGGATGTCTTCGCGTGGTCACACTCAGACATGGTGGGGATAAGTCCAAATGTAGCAAGCCACGCACTGAGCATAGACAAAAGCTTCCCTCCGAAGCAACAAAAACGAAGACAGCTGGACGAAGACAGAAAGAAAGCGTTAAAGGAGGAAGTTGACAGGTTAAAAGCAAACCATTTCATTAGGGATGCCTTTTACCCTGACTGGGTAGCCAATCCGGTGTTGGTCCCAAAGCCCAATGGGAAGTGGAGAACCTGTATTGACTACTCAGATCTCAACAAAGCTTGCCCAAAAGACTGTTTTCCACTGCCAAGGATTGATCAGCTTGTGGATGCCACGGCGGGGCATGGCCTGATGTCATTCATGGATGCCTACTCTGGATATAACCAGATTCCCATGCATGCCCCTAACCAAGAACATACGAGCTTCATCACAGATAAAGGGCTCTACTGCTACAATGTCATGCCGTTCAGACTAAAGAATGCTGGAGCCACGTACCAGCGGCTCGTAAACATGATGTTTTCGGAACAAATTGGGAACAACATGGAGGTTTATGTTGATGACATGCTTGTCAAGTCTCAACTTAACAAGAACCATGTTGATGACCTCGAAGAGTGCTTCGGCGTGCTCAGAAAATACAACATGAAGCTAAATCCTCAGAAGTGCACTTTTGGGGTATCTTCGGGAAAATTTCTGGGCTTTATTGTGAACTCTCGCGGAATCGAGGCTAACCCCGACAAGATCAAGGCCCTGATTGACATGCCTTCACCTCGGAAGCATAAAGATGTCTAAAGCTTGACTGGCAGGATGGCAGCCCTAAGCAGATTCATCTCGAAATCAACGGATCGTGGCCTTCCATTCTTCAACTTATTGAGAGGAAGTAAGAAGTTTGAATGGACAGAGGAGTGTGAGCTGGCCTTTCAGGAGCTCAAAAAGCACCTAGCTGAACCACCCATCCTGTCAAAACCTGAGACGGGAGAAGTATTGTACCTATACCTCTCAACCACCGAACACGCGATAAGCGCGGTGCTCATTCGAGAAGAAGAGAGGGTGCAAAAACCCGTCTACTACATCAGTAAAAGATTACTGGGGGCAGAGTCAAGATATCCATTGATGGAGAAACTCGCCCTTAGTCTAATTCATTCATCTCGTAAGCTCCGCCCCTACTTTCAGGCACATCCCATTCATGTACTGACAGATCAACCACTTAGACAGGTCCTGTCTAAACTAGAAGCCTCAGGTCGGCTTCTTAAATGGACTGTTGAGCTCGGACAGTTCGAGATCACCTACCATCCGAGGATGACCATTAAGGCACAGGCATTAGCGGACTTTATAGCGGAATGTACTGGAATAGCCGACGACGAGGTAATAACCACGGCCCACGAGCTATGGAAACTTTACGTCGACGGCTCGTCAAATGAAAACGGAGCAGGGGCAGGGGTTATTCTGATCACCCCCGCAGGGAGTAAATTTCACTCCGCTTTAAGATTTGGCTTTAAAGCATCGAATAATGAGGCCGAGTATGAGGCTCTACTCGCGGGACTACGAATAGCAAAAAAGCTCAAGGCTAAAGCTATACATTGCTATAGTGACTCCCAGCTCGTAGTTAATCAAATTTTGGGAGAATACCAGGCTCGTGGCACAAGAATGGCAGCTTATCTGGAGAAGGCAAAATCCGCGTTAGAGTATTTCGAGTTTTATGCAATCGAACAGGTTCCCCGAGAACGAAACTCAAATGTAGATGCCTTAGCTCGACTCGCCACCTCCGCCGAAAATGAAGAGCTGAACGTTATACCTATAGAACACCTGTCAACACCCAGCATTAGTGAGCCGGAAGAGGAAGATGTGTGTATGATCGAAACAGAGCCAACCTGGATGACCCCGATAGTCGAGTACCTCGAAAACGGAATTCTTCCAAAAGATCGGAATCAGGCTCGAAAGTTGATGTATCAACTTCCTCGATACACCATTTTAGACGGAAAACTATACCGAAGGGGATATTCTATGCCGTTACTCAGGTGCGTAACCCCTCCCGAGGCTAAGAAAATCATCGAAGAAATTCATGAAGGGTTCTGCGGAGATCACACTGGGGGGCACAGCTTGTCCAAGAAGATCATACGCCAGGGCTATTTCTGGCCAACCATTAAAACAGATTCTTTTGAGTATGTGAAGAAGTGCGACAAATGCCAGAGATTCGCCACGATACCCCGAGCCCCACCATCCGAACTGACCATGTTGACATCCCCATGGCCCTTCGCGGTATGGGGCATCGACCTCATAGGCTCTCTCCCGACTGGCAAAGGCGAAGTCAAATATGCTGTAGTTGTCGTTGATTACTTCACGAAATGGACGGAGGCTGAACCATTGGCGACCATAACTTCGAAAAAAATCCTTGTTTTCGTTGTAAAGAGCATCGTGTGCCGATATGGAGTACCAAGGAAGATCGTATCCGACAACGGAACCCAGTTCGATTGCGACCTATTCACCAGTTTTTGTGAGAAGAACGGTATAATAAAGAGTTTTTCATCAATGGCCCACCCTCAAGCGAATGGTCAGGTCGAAGCCGTTAACAAAACTCTCAAGAGTTCTCTAAAGAAAAAGTTGGAGGAAGCAAAGGGACGATGGCCTGAGGAATTGCCTCAAGTCCTTTGGGGGTATAGGACCACAGCTCGGACATCAACAGGACATACCCCGTTCTCTCTAGCATACGGCTGCGAGGCAATGTTGCCCATCGAAGTTGAAATCCCAACGATCCGAACTCAAACCTATGACCAAAGTTCAAACCATACTCAGCTCGAGGAAACCCTAGACTTGATTGAAGAAAAAAGAGAAGAGGCTCAGCTGAGAAATGCTGCTTACCAGCAACGCACTATTAGATATTTCAACAAGAGGGTTCGAGATCGAAAGTTCAGAATGGGAGATCTGGTGTTGAGACGCGTATTCTTAGCAACCCGAGATCCAGCAGCTGGAGTGCTCGAGCCGAATTGGGAGGGACCTTACCAGATAGAGTCAGTCATCCGACCTGGCGTATATAAACTTGCGAGATTGGATGGGAGCCTAGTACCGCGAGCATGGAATGGCGAACACCTTAGACCTTACTATCAGTAGTGTAGGAAGTGTGTTGCTTGTAACCATGATTTTCTATATGTATTAGCTTGTCTGTTTTTGAATTCCATCAAATAAAAGACCTATTTTGTTCAATATGTAATCTTTTTTTTTGTTTTTTTTTTTTGCAATCTCTCTTAATTTAATAATCTATGGTCAAACTCATAGGATATTAAGGGGGCATCATTGGTATATATACCATTAGCTTAAAAATTAAAAAATTAAAAATATATATATAAAGTATTTGGATATAACCAAGTACGCGAGCTTAGATAGTTCGGACATAACCGAATTATCAAAAACATAAAGTATTTGGATATAACCAAGTATGCGAGCCTAGATAGTTCGGAGATAACCGAGTTATCAAAAACATATAAAGTATTTGGATATAACCAAATACGCGAGCTTAGATAGTTCGGACACAACCGAATTATCAAAAACATATAAAGTATTTGGATATAACCAAGTACGCGAGCCTAGATAGTTCGGAGATAACCGAGTTATCAAAAACATATAAAGTATTTGGATATAACCAAATACACGAGCTTAGATAGTTCGGACACAACCGAATTATCAAAAACATATAAAGTATTTGGATATAACCAAATACGCGAGCTTAGATAGTTCGGACAACCGAATTATAAAAAATATATAAAGTATTTGGATATAACCAAATACACGAGCTTAGATAGTTCGGACATAACCGAGCTACCAAAAACCTAAAACGTTTGGAGTTAACCAGATGTGCAAACTTAACAGGTTTGGAACAAACCAGCCAAAAAACTAATCGATGATAAGTAGGAACCTAAACCTATTTCGAAATAAGTCGAGATCGAGGCTGGAATATCTAAGAGAAAAATAGTTTCAAACTCTTAACCTCGGAGCAAAAACTGAGGATGAGTAAAAGTGACTAAACAAAAAAGATATAACCAAATCATTTACGTTACATACCATATAAGTACTTCCGGGTTCATGGTTAAAGTAACATTCGACCTTGATAAATAACGAGGTCGAAAGCGGATAATTCGAACAAACTATGCATGAATGCATCGAGTTTCGAGCTTAAAATCCAAACTATGTTTGTATGAATAAATAAACATAACTGATTCATCAACATAAAATGTGCAAAATATTTCGAGCCAAGAAATGTAAAGCATGTAAAAGAATAGTTAAAGAAACTGAATCAGCCCCGTGGGCATAAATTAAAAATAATTACAAAATAGGGGGACGCAGCCCCAATAAATGACTCCCCTGAGGTCAGATTTAAGGAAGAGGAGTATCCTTGGCCTTCTCAGCATCAGTATCACCGGACCCTCCAGGACGAATAGCATGACTATCCTTCTGAGCCGCCTCTCGAGCAGCCACACTTGCCTCAAGACGGGCATTTTACCGCTCAACATATGTGGCCTCGAGAGGGCCCAGGAAGCTGGTATTGAGGTCGGCATTATCAGCCCAAAGTTTGTACATGGCTTGGTCGACCGCTTTCTCCTTCTGCTCCTTATACTCATCCAGGAGGCGGGCCTTCTCGCTCTCCATGAAGTCAAAGGTGACAGATTTCTCCTCTTCGAGCTTGGCATTGGCCTTCTCGAGCTCGGCATTCGACTTTTCCAGCTCCTCGAGACGGGTCTTCATTTTTTCAAGTTCAGACTTCGAGTCTTTGAGCTCGTCAGCCATCTTAAGCTCGAGATCCTTCGATTTTTGGGCTAGAGACATGCTCGTTTGCACCTCGTTGGTCAGCTTATAGTTGAGCTGTGCTGAAACGACAAGGGCCTGAAACACAAAGAACGAATCAGAATTGCGAACTGAGGCATAAATACTTAAAATAGAGTTGCGAAGGCTACCGCGGTGGTGAGTTCGATACTCTTATCATAAAGAGTATTGCAGTCCGAGGCCTTGTGCACGAGATCCCAGTGGTTGGCGCCGAAGCCAGCAAAGCTCTGACCCACTCGAGAAAGGACATCCGAGCTGAGCACAGCCCCTTCTGTCCCAGCGGCGCCATCAAGCACGTACTCCTCAATATGAGTTCGGGCCGTTGGCAGCTGAACCTTGGAGGTAGAAGGTTTCTTCGGGGGCCGAACAACTACTAATTGGGTTTCGGTGGGAGGCAGCAAGATGGGGGCGGTCGAGCCAGACGCATCAACCTGAACAGTCGGTTCCTTGGCTGTGCTCGCAGTAGTCTGGGCCATGGGGGTCGTCTCACGGCGTCTAGGTACCTTGGACGGTCGGTCGGACCTCCCTGGTATTCTCGGACGCTTGCTCCTCTGGGTGCCAGCTCCCCCATCGCTAAAGAGCACAGCGTCGAGGTCGGGATTCATGGCGCCTGCACAGTTAAAATGAGTTAGACAATAATAACAAGAGGAAAAAGAGAGGGAAACCAGGAAAAGAAAAAACCTAACTGGAACTCTCCCCCGAGCTCGAACTTGGGGACCAAGAAATTCCCCCGTCTTCAGAGGAGGCGGGGGGAGTGCCTTCCCTATAGGTGGGTAATAACCTCGAGAGGTCCCTATAATTGTTGGTCCCATACTGAACGGCTATCCCGTTCCACATCTCGTCCGTGGTGTACATGGTGTCGTATTTCCCGAGCCCACTATCAAACCTATGGACGCAGTCATCTACCCAACTCCATATGTAAAAGTGGTATCTATCCTGTGGGCACGAGACTAGCCTATTGGGCTTGTGTTTTAGTAAGGACGGGGACCACATTCTCGAGGTAGGAAGGACTTTACCTTCATCCGAATCCGAGCTCGAGGCTTCATCATTAGCCTCATTCCCAGACAGCGGGCTCCTTGGGCGAACTGGAAGTGGCGGCCTCGTTTCTCTCCTCGAGGGAAGGGCGCCTGTGGGCAGTGGCACCTCCTCCCAGTGTTCATATTTTTTATTGGACCAGTCATAGGTTGACTGACCCTCTCCCAACAGCCCACAAGCTCGGAGCTTGCCCTCATGTAATAGGTACGAGAGAGACCTCCTGCCATAAGGGAGTTGGAGCAAGGCCTCTCTGTGCCTCTTCATTGCTTCATTAGGGGTGGGACGCTGAAAATTAGCTGAAAAGCGAAACACATTTCATCTAAATATGGATTTAAGAACTAAAGTCTCGAGCACAGAGATAAAGGTAACGAGAATACTTACGAATCCGCCTGAACGAATAATGTCGAGACGGGGACAGACCATCTGTCCAGAAGAAGGCTCTTTTGAAATCAAGCGGGTGGTTGGGAAGGTCCCCAAAAACCTTCGTCTCCTTGGGGTAGCTCGAGAGGTAGTAAAAGCCATCCCCTCCCCGAGCTCGGGAGGGGTTACTTTTTAAACAAAAGAGATATAAAATCTCTTGAGGTGAAGGTCCTTCCCACCCCAGCTCGTGGTACAAGGACCTCAGGGCAGACAGCACCCTGTACGAATTGGTGTTGAGTTGGAACGGAGCCAACCCAACGAAATCAGTAAAGTCTTTGAAAAAAGACTTCAAGGGCAGCAGTGCTCCTGCCCTCATATGTTCTTGGCTCCATGCCGCATATTTCACTGTGGCATCACGGCCGCCAGGGGCGAAGCAGCTCCGTTCTTGACCAGTCGGAGGTCGACACATCAAGGTGCCTGACAAACCCAGGCCATGGAAAGCCAGGATTTCAGTTATTTGACTGGTTGTGGTAACCGTGCTCCAGTAGAGCTCGGCCTCGAACATCTCTCTCCTCGGCTATGAGGAGGAAGGTTCCCCCATTAATGAAAATTTGAGCTCTCCGGGGGGATATGCGATAGTAACCTTTAAAGCAGGATCGAGAGGAATCGGCCTAGGGCCTGAATTAGATTCTGGATAGATGGCCTCCCGAAGAACTCTCCTCTTCCCCTCGATGACTTCGTCTATCTGACGGCGGTAGTGAGCTCGAATGTCCTCTTGCTCGCGCGCAAGCTCGTATTCTCTTATCCGACGTTGATTCCGGGCGAACAGCGATTCGGGGCTCGGAGATTTTGGCTCGTAAGGGATTGCCAGCAATGACCCCCACCGTCTTTCCAGATTCTGTGACATCTAACGAGAAAGAAAAAATGGTGAGGGCCATGCATGCAAGAATCACGAGCTCGATGGAATGAGCTCGGAGATTTAGGAACGAGACACTAAATACTAAGACCCTTATTGAGGAGTCAGGGGCGTGTATTCCACGAAAAAGAAAAGGAGCGTGGATAATTTTTTGAAAATCCTGAAATTCAAGGGAAAGAAGAGTGGCGGTTAACCAGGAAAGGCGTCTTTGGGTTTCGTGCATTTGTCAAGGCCCATGTTTTTATCCGAAAACTTAGTGTACAAGAAACATTGCCTAAAAATTTCAAAACCCAGAAAAATTGGAACCTCACTCAAATATGAAAACTGGGTATAAGCCAGTGATGTAAATCCAGTACGGGAGTCTAAAAAGTATCTGAGCCTATCGGATCAAAACCTCCTATCACATTATGCTAAGGATGTAAACTAGTATATAAACATACACTGCAAGAACAGTTTGAATAAAAACTGACAAAATGGGAAACAGAGATTGCTTACTTACACAATAATGGAGACTGCAGGGAGATTGTTGATTGAAGAAGAGGTTGCAAATAGGAACCCACTGACTCGAACAGACCAGGATTCTTTTGTTTCTTTGGCCGAGAAAACATGCACAGATTGGAAGCTTTTTATGAGGAGGTCTCTGGTTTCTTTTTTCTTCTTTTCTTGCTCTTGGTAAACGAAGGTAAAAATGAAGACGAAGAGTAGGGTCTTGTATATATAGGTGGGAAAAAGGCATTAATCTGGAACGTTGAAAAAAATCCTTGCAAAATCCAACGGTCAGGGATCAGTGACAAGATGGCGCCGAAAAGGTGTCAGACGGACGATCGTGGGCGTGTTTCCAAGGTACTCAAGTACCAAAAATGAGCAATACCTGGTTGACGCGTGTCCATTTTCAAAAGTGTGATGGTACAGTTCTCAAAGAAAGTAGTTCAAAAGTTTCCTTCTCTTAGGATTCGAACAAATACTTTTGAGGGGGCAAGATGTTATACCCAGATTTCGAGCCATGTTAATTATGACCTCAAAAGTTGGATTCGCAAATCAGTGGACCCATAGGTTTGGAAACATGCTCCAGGATTGTATGTCGAGCTTGCAGGATATAGACGACCTCGAGTATGGTGACCTCGAAGTATTCATGATCTCGGAAGATAGCTCCGGGAACACACTCATCTTCGGGGACGACTTTGGATCAAGGTTCCCGAACTCGACGCACATACGATCTCGAAAAGCCATGTGACCTCGGAAGATGTCTCCAGCTCGAAAGGTGACAGGAAAAATGGGAGGCTAAAGCCTTAGAGATACGTGATAACCACCTTGAATATCTACAAGTGTTATAAATATGAGATGTAATCCTCATTTATTATTGTAAATCCCCTAGAATCATGGGATATTATTTGGTCAGTTATACGTCCCCTGGCCTTCAGGGGACGTTTCCTTTTATATATGATTATAGGCATTTAAAGCCATTAATTTTATTTACATAAAAAGAGTAACTACCCAAAATATGTGAGATAGTATTCTGCAGCCTTCTCTATAAATAAAGAAGGCATGCACCATTGTAAAGGACCAAAATTCTGAACCTTGAGAGAAAACTCTGGAGAATTCATTCTTGAAGAATTCCTAGAGATAATCTTGAGTTTAATAACAAAGACTCGTGGACTAGGCAAATTTAACTGCTGAACCACGTAAAAATCGTGTGTTTACATTGTTTTATTTCAATTGGCCATTTTCAATTATTGTTTTCGTGCTCTTCTTTCACTGTTTGACGAAAAACGGTGTCAACATGTTTTTAGGCCTCTCATCTAGGTGAGTGCCCTAAAAAAAATGTCCTAAAAATTAATTTTTGTAGTAGTGTATTTTTTAAAATGGTTTTATGAATTTGTGTCCTTAGGCTAGACAATGAGCTTTTTTAGATGAAGAAGATCCATCCTCCCATTTGTATCATTTACCAATCATAATGTAATTTAATTACTTTAAAGACATCTTTGTTTTTTTATTTAGAAAAAATGAACAAATAAAAAATAATTAAAAAAAAGCTCCAAATGTATGCAAATGTCCAAAAATAAATGTTGATTGACCCAGCCCACATTTTTTTGCATCTAAAAAGTACGGGTGAGGCCGAGTTAGGCCATGTCGACCTACATTCATGAGGATTTGGGCCGACTCATTTTTCCTATTTGTGCCAACCTATTTTCTTTATTCAAGCCCACTTCCAGGCCTATATTTAAGTCTAGGTTATTGTTACTAAAAAAATGAGGATGGAGATTTCAAAGCCCCTCCTCCTCTTTAATAGTTAACGAGTTAACTAGTATTTTTTTTTAAAAAATATATTAGTTTTATATGTTTTCAACAATATTTTACCCACAATTATATTATAGATATTTTTATGATTATTAATTATTATAATTTGAATACCTACTAATAAATACTCAAATTTAACTCCCAAATCTTAAAGTAAATTAACATAGTTTTAATTTTATATTTTATGATTATTTCAATAATAAGATTATAAATATTTAAATTTATATTAAATTGTTATTATATTTTAATTGGTATATGATAGACAAATATGTATTATTATTATTATTTGTTGATTGAATTTTTCGTCAACCACAAATAAATATAAAATCTTAAAGAAAATAAGGATCACACAAAGGTTTTAACGTTGTTAATGCTATTAATTAGCCATAGTCTATGAGTCAATTGTACTGAGGATAAAGAACTTGCAAAGCTCAAGCTTTCTATGAAAATAGGCACCATTTTTGCATGCACTAAAATTGGGATCCCTTTACTAGTCATACTCTAACCCTATTTATTGGCAACTAAGGAGATTTTAGCCCATTAATTTGAGTTGATTACAATAATATTACACTAATGGGATTATATTACATGTAAATTAAGGCCTTTTCCCCATAAGTTAGGCTCCTAGACCCTATTTGCTTGCTAAGGGACCCACTATGAGGTTAACCAACCCATGGCCTTATACAATTTTAAAGTATTAATTTATGTCAAATGGTTCACTTGGTCGGTGAGCATGTTTACCAATTTTATTTTATTTAATAAAAAAAAGTTAAAAAGAAATAAAATAAAATAATCAACAAAAATTGCATCTAATACTTCTATCCCGACCTAGTGGATCCCTTGGAGATAGTAAGCAGACATCTAGTATTCCCCACTTTTTCAAGATATTTGAATAAATATCTTGAAATGAGGAATACTAGATGAATATATTGACTCGGATTACTATCCCCAAGGCATCCACTAGATATATGTCTATGACTTTTTGTTATTAGAAATAATAGCAATTATCACTTTGTTATAATAACCATCATATCCTATAAAGACTTTATCCCGACCCCTAACCCTATCCCGACCCCTGACCTTATAAAGACCCTATCCCGACCCCCAACCCCATCCCGACCCTATAAATCTGGCAACATCTCCCCTATACTAATGACCTAGTCATCTGCAAACAGTTAAAAAAAAATAATTCAAACACACACACAATAAGTTTATTCCTTATATCTCCACAACACACAAAAATTTCACATAACCTAATTCACTAATACATACAAGTTCATAACCTTCCGTTATCACCGCAACACACTATATGTATCTCATAACCTACTTCACTATGGATGAATATTTATGATATTCAAACTCCTCTAACAATAGTAAATAATAATAATAATAATAATAATAATAAATAAATAAATAAATAAGAGACATGCCAATTAATAAAATGATCCACAAGAAAACACTCCAAATGAAAAGGCTCCAAAAATTACTCCAAAAAAGAAAACAAAATTAGTAAAAAAAATTATAACACATAAAAAAAACACATACATTTACACCACACACATATATATATATTTATATACTTATACATATACACACATACAGATATATATATACCTACATACATATATACACATATATATACCTAAATACACATGTAAACACACATATATATACACCATATATATATATACTTAACAAATAAAAAAATAAAAAATTTAAAAAATTTAAAAATCAAATATATATATATACATATGTATATATATATCTATTCATATATATATATAAATATATCTATATATATATACACAGACACATACAAATATATATATATTAATATATAGATATACATACACAAATATATGGGCCCGGATGATATCCCGCCCGAGACATAGGCGGGATGGGTCTCACAGGGTAATCCAGGACGTAGGATGAAGTTTTACTAATCCAATGGTTGACAGAATATGTTAAGGAATAGATCTTGGCCATTGAAATATATAATAGCTATCGTGTGGCTAGGGAGCTGAGTTGGGTGTTCAGACTTAACTGACACCTGAAAGACAGTTGCCAGACTACAATAGTAGGGGCAGGCTAAAATTAATGGGAGCATTCCTTACTCTCAACTGGTTGCACTCAAAAAACCATTGTGGTCTAAACCAAAAATGTGAGCTTTTTTTACATTTTAGTTTTTTGTTTTTGTTTCTTCTTCCTACTTGTAATTTCTTCTTCCTCCTCGTAATTTCTTCTTCATTCGTTGTTGATAGAAGCTTTGAAGTTTAGTAACTTGAGTGAGGCTTTTCTTGCGGAGGTCATCGGAAGGATTGCTCGGACAACATCAGACTAGTTAAGAATTGTTGACGCCGTTTTTCGTCAATTAGTGAAATAAGAGCACGAAAACAATAATCAGTTATGGCCAATAAAAATATGATAACACAAACGAGATTTTTTACGTGGTTCAGCAGTTAAATCTGCCTAGTCCACGAGTCTTTGTTATTAAACTTAAGATGATCTCTGAAAATTCTTCAAGGATGAATTCTCCAGAGTTTCTCTCAAGATCACAAAAATTCGGTCCTTTACAATGGTGCATGACCTCTCTATTTATAGAGAAGATTTCAGAATACTATCCCACATATTTCGGGAAGTTATTCTGTCTATGCAAATAAATTTAATGGCATTCAAAGCCTGTAATCCTATATACAAGGAAACATCCCCTGAAGATCAGGGGGCGTATAACTGAACAATTAATATCCCTTGATTATAGGGGATATATAGCAATCAATGTAGACCGCGTCTCTCATTGATGATTCACTAAGATATTCAAAGTTATTATCTTATATCGCCAAGGCCCTATTCACCCAGGTCTCTTATTGACTTTCGAGCTATAGCATCTTCCCGAGATCACATGACTTCGAGCTCATACTTGTGTCAGGCTCGGAGTCCCTGATTCGAGGCCCTCCTGAGAACAGACGTACTTCGGTGTCTGTCTTTCGAGCTCGTGAGGATCTCGAGGCTACCATCTTCGAAGTCGTCTCTGCTTCGCAGGGTTCATGCCTACGCTGCGGACACGTTCCAAACATTACGAGTCCATTCATTGCGAATCCAGCTTTCGAGATCACAATCCTAATGGCTTGAAATCTGGGTGTAACATTTTTCCCCCTCAAAAGTATTTGTTCGAATCCTATGAGAAGGAAACTTTTGAACTACTTTCTTCGAGAACCACACTGCCACACACTTGAAAATGGACACGTGTCAGTTGGGGATTGTTCATTCAAGGTACTCGAGTACCTTGGAAATCTGCCCATGATCGTTCGTCTACCACCTTTTCGGTACCATCATGTCATCAATCCCTGACTGTTGGATTTTATGAGGATTCTGGCCAATGGCTCAGATCAATCCTTTTTTACTATCTATATATAAGACCCCAGTCATCGTCTTCCTCTTATTTTACACGCATCAGAGACAAAAGAAAAGAGGCAAAACCAGAAACTATCCCTGAGAACTTTTTGCTTGTGCATGTTCTCTCAGCCGAAGAAACAAATGACCGCCAGTTTGTTCGAGACCGTGAGCTCATACCTACAGCTTCTCCTTCAATCAACGATTTCTCTGCAATCGCCGTCAGTGTGTAAGTATCCGACGATCTTTTTGTTTTCCTTTATGCCAGTTTCTGTCTGTGCTATTCTTGTTATTTCTGTGAATGCACTAGTTTATTTTCTTAGCATGGTACGCTAGGAAACTTTTGACCGATAGGCTTTCACGCTTAAGTCTCCATGCTAGGTTTAAATCACTGGTTCCAAATCCAGTTTTTGGTGTAGAACAAGGTCTCTTTTTTCTAGGTTTCAAAATTTAAAAGACATATCTTGCACTCCAAGATATCGGGTACAAAATCTTGGTTTTAAAGAACGCACGATACCCAAGATTACCATTTCTGAATAACCGTCACCCTTTTTCCCTGATATTTCGGGATTTTAAAAAAAAATTATCCATTCTCCCCCTTTTATTCGTAGAATACACATTCCGACTCTTTAAACGGGTTTTAAGTATCGAGCTCGTTTCGTACCCAAGAATTCTCCAAGCTTGTCCTGTCAAGCTCGCTATTCTTGAATCCTTGCATGCATGGCCCTCACCATTTTTTCTTTCTCGCTAGATGTCACAGAATTTGGAAAGACGGTGGGGGTCGTTGCTGGCAATCCCTTACTCGCCAAAAACCCCGAGCCCAGAATCGCTGTTTGCTCGGAATCAACGTTTGATTCATGAGTACGATCTCGCGCGCGAACAGGAGGAGACCCGAGCTCACTATCGCCGCCAAATCGTTGAGGTCATAGAAAAGAAGAGGAGAACTCTTTGGGAGGCTCTTTATCCGGAATCTGCTTTAGGACCCAGGTCGATCCCCCTCGACCCTAAATTAAAAGTCACCATCGCATATAGTCCGGGAGAGCTCCAATTCTCGTTGATGGGTGAGCCTTCTACCTCGCAACCGAGGAGAGAATTATTCGAGGCCGAGCACTACTGGAGCTCGGCTACCTCACTAGGCCAGATAACTGATATCCTGGCCTTCCACGGTCTTAGGCTGTCAAGCACCCTAAGGTGTCGAGCCCCTACCTCCAGTGAGCGAAGCTGCTATGCTCCAGGGAATGGAAACCCTGACAATAGGCTGAGGTATGCGGCATGGAGCCAGGAGCACATGAAGGCAGGAGCGCTACTGCCTTTGAAGTCTTTCTTCAAGGACTTCACGGACTTTGTTGGGTTGGCCCCGTTCCAGCTCAACACTAATTCTTACAGGGTTCTGTCTGCCCTGAGGTCGTTGTACCACGAATTGAAGTGGAAAGGACCTTCACCCCAAGAGATTCTGTATCTCTTCTGTCTGAAAAGCAACCCCTCCCGAGCTCGGGGAGGAGACGACTTCTACTATCTCTTGAGCTATCCCAAAGAGAAAAAGGTGTTTGAGGACCTTCCTAACCATCCACCTGTCTTTAAGAAAGCCTTCTTCTGGACAGGTGGCTTATCCCCGTCTCGATGCTACTCATTTAGGCAGATTCGTAAGTACTCCAACCTCCTTTATCTCTGTGCTCGGGCTTTTGTTTGCAGGTTTGTACTTAGTTGAAATGTGTCTTATTTTCCAGCCAATTTTCACCGTCCTACTCCCGACGACGCGATGAAGGAGCATAAGGAGACTCTGCTCCAACTCCCTTATGGCAGGAGGTCTCTCTCATACCTTTTGCATGAGAGTAAGCTCCGAGCTTGCAGGCTTTTGGGAGATGGCCAGTCCACCTCGGATTGGTCCAACAAAAAGTACGACCACTGGGAGCTCGTGCCCCTCCCTCCCAGGAGAGAGGTGAGGCCCCCGCCTCCAGCTCGCCGAAGAAGCTCGCCATCGGGGAACGAGGCTAATGATGAAGCCTCGAGCTCGGACTCGGATGATCAAGGTAAAGTCATCCTTAGCTCGAAAATGTGGTCCCCCACCTTATTAAAACATAAACCCGATAGGTTAGTCTTGTGCCCGGATGATAGGGACCACTTCTATATATGGACATGGGTAGATGACCAAGTTCATAGGTTTGATAGTTGGCTTGGGAAGTATGACATTATGTACAGTCTGAACGAGGTGTGGGACGGGATAGCCGTCCAATATGGGACCAATGACTATAGGGACCTTTCGAGGTTGACGTCCACCTATAGGGAAGGTACTCCCCCCGCCTCTTCTAAAGATGGGGGAATTTCATGGTCTCTGAGTTCGAGCTCGGAGGAGAGTTCCAGTTAGGTTCCTTCTATCATTATTTTGTATATCTACGCGATGCTGAATCACTTTATATACTTTTTCTTTTTGTTATGATTCACATTGTGGCGTGACTGTGTAGGCAAGATGGATTCCGACCTTGACAACATCCTTGAGAGTGGCGGTGCCAAGAGGAGCAAGCGTCCCAGGGCGGGGTCGCGAAAGGTTGACCGACCTGCCAAAGTCCCCAAGAGGACCGAGAAAACACCTCCTCTCCCGACTCCGCCTGTTACGAGCTCCATCATGGCGCCGACTTCGCAGGTCGGTGCCTCCATTATGGCCGAGCCCCAACTTCCTGTAGTGGTCCAACCGACACTTGGTCCACCTCCCGGAAAGGCTTCTGCTTCTCGAACTCACAAGCTGTCAGTTTCTACTCACGTTGAGGAGTACGTAATTGACAATGCGGCTGGATCCCATGGGTCTATGCTGGGCTCGGATGTTATGTCCCGAATCGGCTAGAGCTTTAGCAGTTTCGACTCTCCTCAATGGAAATTTTTGAACAATGCCCGAGACTGCACTGCCCTCTATGAGAAGAGTATCGAGCTTGCCGTCGCGGTAATTTTTCTTCTACTTCTTAGTTATATTTATACAGTCCTGGTGTTAATGACGATTCTTTCTTTTGTCAGACTCTTGCTGTTACTGCCCAACTCAACTATAGGTTGAATAACGAGATCCATTCGAGCAAGTCTTAGGCTCAGGAGGCGAAGGATCTTCAACTCAAAGCAAGTGATGACTTGAAGGCAGCAAATGCAAAGCTTGAGGCAGGAGCCGAGGATCTTAAGGCCAAGGCATCCGAGCTTGAGAAGCTGAATGCTAGGCTCGCAGAGCTCGAGAAAGAGAATGCCAAGCTCGCGGAGCTTGAGAAGGAGAACGCTCGGCTCCAAGAGGCCAAAAAAAAGCTCGAAGAGGACCAGGCAGCTACTTTTGATATAATTGAGGGTGAAAAGGCTCGCCTCCTTGTTGAGTATAAAGAGAAGAAGGACCAGGCGGTTGATTTGGCCATGTACAGAATGTGGGCCAACAACGAAGACCTCGATACCAGCTTCCTAGGTCCTCATGAGGCGAAGCTTCTGGATAAGTGGAATGCTCGGCTTGAGGCGGAAGAGGCTGCTCGGGAGGCCGCCTCCGAAGGTGCTCAGAAGGATAGTCATGCTATTCGTCCTGAGGGGTCCAGTGCTGCTGATGCTTAGAAGGCCAAGGAGACTACTCCTTCTTGAATCTGATCTCGGGGAAATCTTATCTTGGGGCTGCGTCCCCTTATTTTTGTAATTACTTTAATTAATGCCCGTAAGGCTGATACAATTTTTTTTTTTACATATGCTTTACATTTCTTGGTTCGAAATATTTTGCACATTTTATATTAATGAATCGTTTATGTTTATTTATTCATACAAACATAGTTTGGATTTAGGCTCGAGACTCAACGCATTCATGCATCGTTTGCTCGAATTATCCGCTTCCGATCTCGTTATTTATCAAGGTCGGATATTACTTTAACTACGAACCCGAAAGTACTTGTATGGTGTGTAATACAAATGGTTTAGTTATATCCTATTGCTTAGTTACTTTTTCTCATCCTCGGTTATTTCTCCGAGGTTATGAGTTCGAAACTATTTTTCCATAAGATATTCCAGCCTCGATCTCGACTTATCTCGAAGAAGGTTCATGTTCCAACTTATCGTCGATTAGTTTTAGCTGGTTTGCTCCAAACCTATTAAGGTTGTGTTTGGTTTGTAATCCATACACTTATATTTTTAACCTTGTTCGTATATTTGGTTGTATCCAAACATTTTTATCTTTTGATAATTTGGTTATGTCCAAACTATCTAAGCTCGTGCATCTGGTTACATCCAAACACTTGTATGTATTTCGTGCATGTTATTTTATTTTTCAAGCTGATGGTAATATACCAATGATGCCCCCTTAATATCCTATGAGTGTGACCATAGGTTATTAAATTAAGAGAGATTGCAAAAATAAAGAGAAATATAACGTGTTGGTCGAAATAGATCTTTATTTGATGGAATTCAAAAGTAGACAAAGTAGTACAGATAAATAATCATGGTTACAGGCAACACTCTTCCTATACTATTGGTAGTAAGGTCTTAGGTGTTCGCCATTCCATGCTCGCAGTACCAGGCTCCCATCCAACCTCGCTAGCTTGTAAACACTGAGCCGGATGACTGACTCTATCTGGTATGGTCCTTCCCAATTTGGCCCGAGCACACCAGCTACTGGATCTCGTGTTGCCAAAAATACGTGTCTCAACACCAGATCTCCCACACCGAACTTTCGATCTCGAACCTTCTTGTTGAAATACCTGGTAGCTCGTTGCTGGTAGGCAACGTTCCTCAGCTGAGCTTCGTTTCTCTTTTCTTCAATCAAGTCTAAGGTTTCTTCGAGTTGAGTGTGGTTCGAGTTTTGGTCGTAAATGTGAGTTCGGATTGTAGGGATTTCAACCTCGATAGGCAACATTGCCTCGCAACCGTATGCTAGAGAGAACGGGGTATGCCCCATTGATGTTCGAGCTGTGGTCCTATATCCCCATAGGACTTGGGGCAATTCTTCGGGCCATCGTCCCTTTGCTTCCTCCAACTTTTTCTTTAGTGAACTCTTGAGAGTTTTGTTTACAGCCTCGACCTGGCCATTCGCCTGAGGATGAGCTACTGACGAAAAAATCTTTATTATTCCATTCTTTTCACAAAAGTTGGTAAACAAGTCACTATCGAACTGGGTTCCGTTGTCGGATACAATCTTCCTCGGCATCCCATATCGGCATACGATGTTTTTTACCACGAAGTCAAGGACTTTTTTGGAAGTTATTGTTGCCAATGGTTCAGCCTCCGTCCACTTCGTGAAGTAATCCACAGTGACGACATCATATTTTACACCGCCCTTGCCAGTCGGGAGAGAGCCTACGACGTCGATTCCCCATACCGCGAATGGCCATGGGGAAGTCAACATGGTCAGCTCGGATGGTGGAGCTCGAGGAATCGTGGCGAATCTCTGGCATTTGTCGCATTTCTTCATGTACTCGAAAGAATCTGTTTTAATGGTAGGCCAGAAATATCCTTGGCGTATGATTTTCTTGGATAGGCTATGCCCCCCGGTGTGATCTCCACAGAACCCTTCATGAATTTCTTCAATGATCTTCTTAGCTTCGGGTGGAGTTACACACTGAAGTAATGGCATGGAAAACCCCCTTCTGTACAGCTTTCCGTCCAAAATGGTGTAACGGGGAAGCTGATACATTAACTTTTGAGCCTGGTTCCGGTCTTGTGTAAGGACGCCGGTCTCGAGATATTCAACTATCGGGGTCATCCAGGTAGGCTCGGACTCAATCATACACACGTCTTCCTCCTCTGGCTCGTTAATGCTAGGGGCTGAGAGGTGTTCTATGGGCACAATGTTTAGTTCATCATTCTCAGCGGAGGTGGTGAGCCGAGCTAAGGCATCTGCATTTGAATTCTGTTCTCGGGGAACCTGTTCGATTGCATAAAATTCGAAATGTTCCAATGCGGACTTTGCCTTCTCTAAATAAGCTGCCATTCTCGTGCCACGAGCCTGGTATTCTCCCAAGATTTGATTAACCATGAGCTGAGAGTCGCTGTAGCAATGTATTGCTTTGGCTTTGAGCTCTTTGGCTATACGAAGTCCCGCCAGTAAAGCCTCGTATTCGGCCTCATTATTCGACGCCTTGAAGTCAAATCTTAAGGCAGAATGAAATCTGCTCCCTGCGGGGGTAACCAAAATGACCCCTGCCCCCGATCCATTTTCATTAGATGAGCCATCGACGTAAAGTTTCCACAGCTCGTGGGCCGGGGTTATAACTTCATCATTAGTCATGCCAGTACATTCTACTATAAAGTCTGCCAATGCCTGCGCCCTAATGGTCATCCTCGGGTGGTAGGTGATCTCGAACTGTCCGAGTTCAACCGCCCATTTAAGAAGTCGACCAGAAGCCTCTGGTTTAGACAAGACTTGCCTAAGTGGTTGATCAGTCAACACATGGATGGGATGCGCCTGAAAGTAGGGTTGAAGTTTACGAGATGAATGAATTAAGCTGAGAGCCAGCTTTTCCATCAAGGGGTATCTCGATTCTGCCCCCAGTAACCTTTTACTGATGTAATAAACGGGTTTCTGTACCTTCTCTTCTTCTCGCACGAGCACTACACTTATCGCGTGTTCGGTGGTGGAAAGGTATAGGTACAGTACTTCTCCCGTAACAGGTTTTGACAAGATGGGGGGTTCTGCGAGGTGCTTTTTAAGCTCCTGGAAAGCCAGCTCGCACTCCTTCGTCCATTCAAATTTCTTACCTCCCCTCAAAAGGTTGAAAAATGGAAGACAACGGTCCATAGATTTTGAAATGAACCTACATAGGGCCGCCATCCTGCCGGTCAAACTTTGGACATCCTTGTGTCTTCGAGGTGAGGGCATGTCAATCAGAGCCTGGATCTTGTCGGGGTTGGCTTCTATTCCACGAGCGTTCACGATAAAGCCCAGGAATTTTCCTGAAGATACTCCGAAAGTACACTTCTGGGGATTTAGTTTCATGTTATACTTTCGGAGCACGCCAAAGCACTCTTCGAGGTCATCAATGTGGTTATTGTTAAGTTGAGACTTGACAAGCATGTCGTCAACATAAACTTCCATATTGTTCCCTATCTGTTCTGAAAACATCATGTTCACGAGCCGCTGGTATGTGGCCCCAGCATTTTTGAGCCCGAATGGCATGACATTATAGCAGTATAGCCCCTTATCCGTTATGAAGCTCGTATGTTCCTGGTCGGGGGCATGCATGGGAATCTGGTTATATCCAGAATAGGCATCCATGAACGACATCAGTCCATGCCCCGCTGTGGCATCCACGAGCTGGTCAATCCTTGGTAATGGAAAATAGTCTTTCGGGCAAGCTTTGTTGAGGTCCGAATAGTCAATACAGGTCCGCCACGCCCCATTAGGTTTTGGGACCAACACCGGATTGGCTACCCAGTCAGGGTAAAAGGCATTCTTAATGAATTGGTTTGCTTTTAACCTGTCAACCTCCTCCTTCAGTGCCTTCTTTCTGTCATCATCCAGCTGTCTTCTCTTTTGTTGCTTCGGAGGGAAGCTTTTGTCTATATTTAGCGCGTGGCTTGCTATATTCGGACTTACCCCTACCATGTCCGAATGTGACCATGCGAAGACATCCTGTTTTTTCTTTAAAAAGCGAATTAGTTGCTATTTTATCTCTTCGTGGAGGTGTTTTCCAACCTTTACCTTTTTCGAGGGATCGGTTTCCTCGAGCTGAATTTCTTTGAGCTCTTCTAAGGGTTCGAGGTTAGCTTTCTCCTCAACCCTTGGATCGATCTCCTCATCAATCTCTAAGACTGTCCCGTCTTTACTTTGAATAATGACGAGTGCTTGTGCGCTCATCTGTTTCTTTCCTCTTAAGGAAATGCTGTAGCATTCCCTCCCAGCTAACTGATCTCCCTTCAATGTCTTGACGCTGCTTGTGGTCGGGAACTTAATGGCCAGGTGCCTTACTGATGAGACTGCCCCCAGCCCGACCAGGGCGAGTCTCCCGAGTAGCACATTATAGGCTGAAGGTAGATCCACTACCACGAGCTCCATCATCTTGGTTGCCGAGACCGGGTAGTCTCCCAAGGTTACGGGGAGCTCGATGGATCCCATGCAGGCGGTCCCTTCTCCTGAAAAGCCGTATAAAGTAGTCGTACATGCTTTCAGGTCGCGAAGGGAGAGTCCCATCTTTTCGAGGGTTGCTCTATAGAGAATGTTAACTGAGCTCCCATTGTCTATGAAAACTCGGTGGACCCTTTTATTAGCCAGCTGGAGAGTGATGACCAGCGGATCATGGTGAGGAAACTGAACATGGGACGCGTCTTCCTCAGTGAAGGTTATTGGTTGGGATTCAATTCTCTGACTTTTTGGAGCTCTAGGTTCGGGTTCATAGGGAGACCCGTCCCTAGTCTTCAGCTCGTTAACGTATCTCTTTTGGGCATTTCTGCCCATGCCTGCAGGATGAGGCCCTCCCGAGATGGTTATCACGTCTTCTCCATCTATCGGTGGGGACCTATCTTCTTCCCGAGCTCGGGAATTATTGTTTTGTGTGGGCTATGACACGGCTGCTTTCTGGCTCGTGGTCGCCTGATTAATACTCTCGTTCTTGACATATTGTCTGAAGTAACCCCTCAAGATCAATCCTTCGATCTCGTCTTTCAGCTGTCGACATTCATCGGTAGTATGCCCGGTGTCTCTGTGAAATCGGCAATACTTACTGGAGTCCCTCTTGGAATTCTGATTTCTCATTGGGTCTAGACGCCTAAAGGGGACCTGGTTTTCATTAGCCAGGTATATGTTCTCTCGAGACTCGTTGAGCTCGGTGTACACTCTTTACACGGAGAAATATCTCTCCCCCTTCTTTTTCTTTCCTCCTTCGGCCTCGGGGTTACTCCCTTCGTTCTTTTTTCTCTTGGAAGGGTTTTCCGCAGTGGGCTTTGAAGTCGGTGGGTCCGCCGAGGTTGAGGCAGAGTTTACGTTTATCGTTGTGGTTGCGGGCTGGGAAGTCACATTAAGTGTCGACCTCGCTTCCTCTACATTGACAAACCTCTGTGCCCGCTTGTTAAACTCGGTTAGGGACCTCATAGGTTTCCTCTGCATGTCGTCCCAGAGAGCATTCCTTGGCATAACTCCAGCTTGGACAGCCATTAGGTGACCGCTGTCATCCACATTCCGAGCTCGGGCAACTTCCAAATTGAACCTTGTAAGGTAACTTTTTAATGTCTCACCTGGCTGTTGCCGAACGTTAGTTAGGGTTGACGCCTCAGGTCTAACCCCCATCATGGCTCTGAACTGCTTCTTGAAGTCTTTAGACAACTGCTCCCAAGAAGTTATTGAGTGTCTCTTATATTTTTCAAACCAGCTTTTGGCTGGTCCTGTCAATGACGCTGGAAATAACATGCATCTGAGCTTGTAACCCATGTTACTGGCTCTCATTATGGTGTTGAACGTACTCAAATGGCTGTATGGGTTGGTCTTTCCCTCAAACGTTGGGACGTGAGGGATCCGAAACCCTTGGGGAAATGGAGTGTTGGAAATATGGGGAGCCAACGGTTCAAGCTCTTCATCAGAATCTTCATATCGATCCTGACCTTGCTCGTTTTTCAAAAGCCTAAAGGCCTTTTCCAACTGATCAATTCTTTCCTGGACTGGGTCCGCGAGGGGTACTGTCTGGAATCGGTTGTCGTCGATCACAATTCCAGGCTCGCACCTCCGTAGGGGATCTTTACGCCTATTCAAGCGATCCCTCAGGTCCGGGTTTATCGGGTTAACATTACCCCGACTTTGATTCAAATGTTCTCGTAGGTCGAAGCGATTCCTGCGGCCCCCAGTATTCTTGCGACCTTGATCATGCATGCTGACCGATCTGGTATCTCCAAAGTCGTCATTGATACGAACCACACCAACGATTGTGGTGAAACCCGACACCAAATATGGCAGCCACCAAGAACACACGAATCTGGAATGATGAACCGCGACCCTATGCTTAGCAAAGCACGAACCTTGGTATGAGGAAGACACCACAAACGGTGATGGGAATCCATTTGATAAGTCAGATTGAACGCCACAAGGAATACCCTTGATAAGTTCGAATAGTTTCTTCAAGAACTCAAGAAGAAAACCTCTCAATTTTCATTTCATCAAAATCTTAATTTCCCAAACGTTTACAAGCCCTAATATGGCCAAAATTACATGAAAGAAAAGCCCTTTTGTCTTCCTAATGAAAACCCTAACAATCACAAATAGAAAGACTCTTGGACTCTCACAAGTCAAATGTTTGACTTTTCACAAAAAAAAACAAAGACTAAATAAAACGTGATTAAGTGACTCATTAAAATAAAAATACAAGATGCCAAAATCCAATCAGACTCATTACAAGAAGCTAAATATTGATCAAGCTCCTAAACTGAGTCTACTTTGATGAGCAGTACAAGTCTTTGTTCTCCTTCAGTGTTGACCACGGTCTCCTCCTGTTTTTAGGACTCTGTGGACTAGGTTGTTAAGTTCTTCTTTGAATCTCTTGGCTCGCGCCCTCATCACCGGACCAACTGGAACTTGACTTGGATCTTTAGTCTTGGTGTCCTCATCAGTCACTAGTAAAACTTGTCGCATGGTTATTTCGAGATGGGTCTTTTCCATGTCGCCTCATTTCTGCCGTGCGAGACCGAGATGTTTGACTCCTTTCAGATAAGGCACCTCTCCGCTCCTAAAAAGTTCCCTTGTTTCCTTGTCTCCTCTCCGCACGCCTTTCGTCCTGATCTCGAACTGGTTGAGTATTCCTGCAAGGAGGTGAAGGATATCTTATAGGCAATGGAGGGAACCGTATGGGTGACGGTGGCTGCCACCCACTTCGCGGCCTAGATGGTCCGGAGTTTGCCCGAGATGGGTTGGTTGCATTTGGTGCGCTCCCAGGGACTTGAGTCCGAGCCTCTGCAGGGGCTCGGTTGTTCTCAGTTCCCGCGGGTACTTCCACAGGTGGATTAACCAGGGCCCTAGCCCGGGTACTTCTCTGGGGCCTAGGGGGAGCGGATGGCTCTGCTGGTGCCAGAGGTTGTGCCAGCCTCCTTGTGGCGGAATTCTTTCGCATGTGCCCACGGGGCCTGCGGGGAGGGACATGCACGTCCCTTGGAGGAGGAGCCTGGTTTTCACGCGGAGGCGGGGGCTGAGCCACCTGCGCCTCTGCGACTATCCTCGCTAACTCCTCATTTCGCTTGTTGGCTTCTGCCAACTGCTGTTTCAACTGCCGGTTCTCAAGTTCCACAATGGGAACATATCGCTCAGGATTGTAATACATATCCTCATCTCTTGGTGGGGTGGGTGGTCCCCGAGAATCGGAGGATCCACTTCTTTCTTCAACATCTGGGTTTTCCATCGGCTGTTTCCCAGGAAGTCTTGGATAATTTTCTTCAGGAACATTCTGATTATTATCGGCCATAACTTGTTCAGGGACTGAATGCTTAAGGCTCTCAATGAAAGCACCAAACTATTGACGCCGTTTTTCGTCAATCAGTGAAATAAGAGCACGAAAACAATAATCAGTTATGGCCAATAAAAATATGATAACACAAACGAGATTTTTTACATGGTTTAGCAGTTAAATCTGCCTAGTCCACGAGTCTTTGTAATTAAACTTAAGATGATCTCTGAAAATTCTTCAAGGATGAATTCTCCAGAGTTTCTCTCAAGATCACAAAAATTCGGTCCTTTACAATGGTGCATGACCTCTCTATTTATAGAGAAGATTTCAGAATACTATCCCGCATATTTCGGGAAGTTATTCTATATATGCAAATAAATTTAATGGCATTCAAAGCCTGTAATCCTATATACAAGGAAACATCCCCTGAAGATCAGGGGGCGTATAACTGAACAATTAATATCCCTTGATTATAGGGGATATATAGCAATCAATGTAGACCGCGTCTCTCATTGATGATTCACTAAGATATTCAAAGTTATTATCTTATATCGCCAAGGCCCTATTCACCCAGGTCTCTTATTGACTTTTGAGCTATAGCATCTTCCCGAGATCACATGACTTCGAGCTCATACTTGTGTCAGGCTCGGAGTCCCTGATTCGAGGCCCTCCTGAGAACAGACATACTTCGGTGTCTGTCTTTCGAGCTCGTGAGGATCTCGAGGTTACCATCTTCGAAGTCGTCTCTGCTTCGCAGGGTTGATGCCTAGGCTGCGGACACGTTCCAAACATTACGAGTCCATTCATTGCGAATCCAGCTTTCGAGATCACAATCCTAATGGCTCGAAATCTGGGTGTAACAAGAATTTCAAAGGATTCGGGTAAGATGTTCTTTTATTTGATTATTTTTTATTTTTTTGGAAGTTTACTTCTACATTTGAGAAAAAAAAAATTCTTTACATGTGGGTGTTATCGTTCATGGTCCGAAGTTGAACATTTAAAAAAATATTGAATTTTTATGATTTTGTTTTAACAGATTAGGGTAAATAGAAAATTATTATTTTTAGACTTAATCATTTGTGTTTAGGTTGCATGTGTAGTATTTGATTTATTTATAAACTACTCTTGGATTTGTGATCAACTAATCCCTAATATTGCAATTTTATCTAGAAATATACCAACACTCTGATCATATTCTGTCAAATTGTTTTATTATTTTTTAGTTTAATATTTTTTTTGGGCATATTGGAATCGTTTGACTGAAACTGAGCTTCTATAATCTGTCTTGTAGTGTAAAAATAGTTTGTTTTTCTTATACCTCTGTAATTTTCCAAACAAAGTCTTGACTTACAACAACTATTCTTAGGGCAAAAGTTAGTTACCATCTTAATGTTGTTAATAGTTGAGTATGCATCCTCTAAATAGATCACTTAGTTGAATTTTTCATAGGCGTTAATTTTGATTACTATATATTTTGGTGCTTGTTTCTCATTTATTATTGACTCAAAACAAAAATCTAAATAAATTGTGACATACGATGCTGCCTAAGGAGTTGTGTCAAAATCTAAATTATTGCAAGATAAAGACCTTATAACTGGATGTTAATATGAGGAGAACAACTCATTTCAAGTCCGAACTTTCTGGTCTTCAGTCAATTATAATAACTCCAACCACACACAAAGATGCAGAGTAGTTTTAGATTGAGAAATCTGTAGAGAATTAGAAAGAAAGACTAGCCCTATATTAGTAGAGTAACCCACCACACTTATGTTAAAGGCGTTAAGTGTTATATATATATATATATATATATAAATGTATAGATTTGTATGGAAAAAAGATCCTAATTTAATAATATTAGTTATTCTGTTGAAAGCAAAATTCTAAAATAGATTAATGTGAGCAGTTCCATGTAAATACATAATTTTTCTTGAGAAAGCTTAGGATATTATGTTGGCATGTGTTGAGTGGTAGTGATATTGAGTGCTAGTGATAATACTATTCCACCAGTCTCACTCTGTCTATTACCACCTACTTTTGCTTTTGCTGAGGCACTGTGCATTATGCTAATTGTTAGAGCGCCTGCCACGCACAGCAATGCCCCTACTATCTTTACTTTGTTGTACACACAACTTAGTTTCACTTTCTCTAATCTGTCTTAAAACAACACAATACAAATGCAAATACAATTATCATCTCCCCTTATATATTTATATATATTGTTCTAAGTATTAAGGCCACATGTTCTACCTTAAAGTCCAAGTAATTACAAAAATTATGCCTGGAGCTAGGTTTGGCATGGATGCTGCCATTGCTGGTGATGTTAGATTGATACCCTTTAGGAGAAAGACTGGAACCAAGTTACCCTATACCAAATAAAATAAACCATATTTATTGCAGACCATATTTCTTCTATTCTATAATGATATTAATAAAGAAAATTCAATTAATTCACATACCATCCAAAGGCTATCCACACCAGCTGAATTGTGAGCTTCAAGCTTAATTTCTTGGGCCTTTTGTTTTTGTAAAAAAGGGTGTTAGGTAAACTCTTAATGCCTCAGTTGTTTATTCCAGTTGTGATGTTTAGTTATTCTGTTGAAAGCAAAGTTTTAAAATAGAATAAGAGGAAATTACACTTTATATGAGATTTTTAATAGAGTGTGCAAAAATATGGCTTTTTTTCAAAAAAAGTTAATCTATGGCTTTTTTAAAGAATTTTCACTTTTATGGGTTTATTTTCCCATATTTGTGTATAAAAGTTAGTTTATGCCATAGTTTTACTTTTAATCAAATTTGGAAGGGTATGTTTGTAATTTGATTATTATTTTTTTAGGTTATTTGTTTTTTATATTGTTTTTATATTACTAATTTTATATTAAATTTTTCTTTGATTATTTTACAATTTTTTTTTTGTAATATGAATTGTTTTAAAAATTATTATTTATTTATTATAAACTTTTTTTTTTAAGATTGTACGTTTTTTTTTTTCAAATCCTAGATAGGGTAACCAGTTATTTGATTGATCTTAAAAAAAAATCATAGAGCTAAGTTAAATAACATGCACTAGGAGGGGTAACCAGTTATCTTGAGAGGAGTAATTTTCTGCCATAAGAGAGGTAACTAGTTACCTAAGAGGGGTGACGAGTTACTCATATTAAATATGAAAAGAAACATCAAATTTGAAGAAAAAAAATGGAAGAACACTTCATTAAAAAATGAAGAAGAAGTAACTATGATTTCAGTAACATAAGTAACTAGTTACCATAAAGAAACCATAAATATACACACACCAGAACGTGAAAGTAACCAGTTACCCTCAGAAATATACACACAAAGAATGTGAAGGTAACCAGTTACCCATTCATGTTGTCATATTTTTATTAGTTTTCTTTCCAAATTTTGATATTCCTATAAGTGTTACAATAATTGATTTGAATTTTTTTTACATATAGTGGAAAACACTATAAAAAAATTACAATAATAAAAGATAATAAATAAAAAAATAGTAGAATAATTATATAATGTTAAAATATATGTGTGAAAAAATTGAAAAAAAAAAAGAAATAGAATGAGAAAAGAATAAGTACAAAAATGAAAAAAAAAAACAAAAGAAATGATGAATGAAAAAAAATAGATGAATAAATAAGAATGAAAAGAAGAAGAAGAAAAATAATGGAAAAATGAAAAGAAAAAAAATATGAATGAAAAAATTAGTAGAAAAAAATGAAAAAAAAACTCATATGTGTGAAAAAAGAAAAAAAAATAGAAGGAGAAAATAATAAATACAAAAATGAACAAAAAATAGAATGAAAAAAAAATTGAAAAAAAATGAAAAAAAAAAACAAAACAATACAAATGAAAGAAAAAAATAGATAAATAAATAAAAATGGAAAGAAGAAGAAGAATAATGAAAAAATAAAAAGAAAAAAATTGGTAGAAAAAAAAAAGAAAAAGAAAAAAATGAAAGAAAAAACAAGTAAGGAAAAAAAAAGAAAAAATAATAAAAAAATGATGGAAAAAAATAAAAATAAAATTACCTTCAAAATCAAAGAAAACATAACTATGATAAAAAAATATGACATTTCCATATATTTAGTTAGCTACTAATTGTGTTTCCATACTTTAACTTTTTCTTTAATAAATTTCTCATAAAAATTAAGAAAAGTATAACTCCTATATTTTTGCACATTGATGGTATAAAAGCCATATTTTTGAAAAATTCCCATAGAATAATGTGAACATTGCTATGTAAATACATAATTTTCGTGAGAAAACTTAAGATATTAAAAACCAATGCTCAATTCTTCAAGAATTGGCATTATTGATAGTATAATTTCACCATTTAGGTATCATTGGTTTTGAGCTAATAGTTGATTGTTTCCATCCTTGGGTCAATTGAAAACAGTAAAAAAATAGTTGGCAATAATGATAGCAGAAACTATTATTTTGACTTAACATGTAGTGAATGTTATTATTTTTATATGTTAAAATTTGTTATTTTTTTCTAGGGAAATGACACTTAAACGAAAAACGAGGAGCAACTGCAAAAAAATGAAGAAAAAAAAAGTTGAAGTGACAAAATTCATGTGAGTTTTTTTTTAACATAAATGGTAAATTGGTATTTGCATATTCATTTTTTAATATATTAGGTATTTTTAACTTACATATTGTATCAGTATTCTATGTTTTCAAGGAAAGACAATTTGGCACAAATTCAATCTGAAAGAGGTTGAATGGAGACTTTATTAAGAGAGCAAAATAGATTATAAAATACTGAGGCATTGCTTCATATTTAGAACTTAATTTTTTTTTACACCACATATATTACATATGATAAATGCTTAATTGTTATTTTGTTCATGTCCTTAGATGTAGAAGGTTCTTCCTGAAAAGTGGAAGGCTGCTTTCAATTTGGGTTCTACAAGTAAATCTCAGAAGCAAAAGGAGAAGCAAAATGAGATTGCACCTTCTGATTTGGATGAAAGTTATGAAATTGAAGAAGATGACCACAATGAAGATGATGAAGAAGGTTTTGAAGTTGCTTCGCGCGAAATGATCAATCGGTGTTCTTTTGAAAGAATCGTGACAATTGTGGATACATTATCAGATGAGCAGAAGGCAATGGTACGAGGGGCAGGATTTGGTGCATATTTGAGGGTGGATTACCCCTCACTATAAGAAAAAGGCGTCGTTGTAGATCAAGAAGTCGTCACTGTAGGTAGACAGCGACGACATGTCGTCGCAACAACGACGTCGCTGTAGGTCCGTATGTGTAGCAATCTACGGCGATGACAAAACATAGTTGTCACAGTAGGGTTTTACTACAGCGACGACATGTCGGTCGCAATAGGAAATCTTTTTTTCAGTTGGACTGGGATATTGCGATGACATGTCGTCGCTGTTGGTGGTGCAAAGATTTGAAATTTTGAATTTCAAAAAACTTCTACAGCGACAACATGTGGTCGCTGTAGGTTCGTCGACCGCTCCATATACAGCGACGACATGTCGTTGCTATAGGTATACAATTTTAAAAATATATATATTTAATTAATTATATTGATTAAACTTTATTTAATAAATTACTAAATATTAATTAAATAAATAACTAAAACTAATTTATTAATTAAATAATAAAACTAATTTAACAATATTCATAATCTCCAAAATGTAAGATAACAAAACATAAGTAGTACTGTCTCCAAAATAAAAAAAAAACAACACAAAATATTAATAATTTAAAAATAGTAACTTAATAAAACTAAATGTCATCAAAATCAATTCCAAAGTCATTAAAACTAAATTATCACAATGTGATAATCATAAAAAACTACATTTTTTTGCTAATAATTTTTTTTATCACCAAAACACTAGTTTTTTCAAGTAAATTGTGAAATCTTATGAATAAATTATTAAATTTTATGAATATATATTATAAAATTTAATAATTTATTATAAAATTAATTAAATAAACAAATATTTAATTATAAATTTATAAACTTTCTATTAATGATTATTATTAATTTCCACTTATTAATTTTTAAAAATAACAATAGAGTTTTATAATTGTAAAATTATTATTTTAATTTCCACTTTATAATTTTATGAATATATATTATCAAATTTTATGAATGTATTATAAAGTTTCATAATGTATATATAAATATTTTATTATAAATTTATTAATGATTGTTATTAATTTCTTTGATAATTATCAAATTATTATTTTGATTTTGATTTTATTATTTTTTCAAAAATAACAATAAAGTTTTATAATTGTAAAATTATTTTTTTAATTTTTACTTTATAATTTTATGAATATATATTATCAAATTTTATGAATTTATTATAAAGTTTCATTATATATACAAATTTATTAATGACTGTTATTAATTTGTTTCATAATTATTAAATTATTGTTTTAATTTTCACTTTTTATTTTTTCAAAAATAACAATAAAGTTTTATAATTGTAAAATTATTTTTTTAATTTCCAATTTATGATTTTTTATAAATTTTTATTAGTTGCTTTAAAATTAATTAAAAAATTTAATCACACTAACTTTAAAATTATTTTGTAATGTTTAATATTTCTAAATCTACTAAAATTTCGGCAGCATAACGGCTGTAATATAGCCTATCCCAAAATTTAATATCTGCATAAATACATATAAACCAGTTCCAGAATATACATAAATTTAATACAATCTTTACTTCATAAATAAACAACAAAAACATATAAATTCAAAACATATTATTTAACCATATATATAATTCAAAACACTAATTTTATTTAACCTAACATATATATACAATTCAAAACAAAATATTAATTTAACATACCTACTTTTCATACAATAAAATTAATATCAAATTCACAATAAAATTAACAAAACATACAAATTTATTTTAAAAACTACTAGAATTTAATTTAATTTAAAAATTATCTACAAACTATTAATCACAAAACAAAAAAAAAAATTAAAATTTTAAAACTGAGATGCTCTAGATGCTCCAATACAATCTGAAAATTAAAAAAAAACAATAGAAAATTTAGCAAACTCATAAAAAATACACAAACAAAATCATAAAAACACTAAATTTAAAAGAAAAAACTAAAGCATTAAGGTTTAATAATACTAACCTTAACAAAAGGGGGCAAAAAATGGCTCTAGGCGGCGCTGGGAGGGGATGGGTGGCGTTGGGAGGCGGAGGAACTCTGGTTTTCTAGAAAATTCAGAGGAAAAAATAAAGAAGAAGGCTCGAGTTAGGGGATTTATGTCACGAGTATATGAATGTCGTCGCTAATATCAAACGCACTGTTTAACTCAAACGATGAGACCCTACAGCAACGGCATAGTGAATAGTACACGAATACTCTCGTGTGCTATATTTGCACTCTACAGCGACGACATGTCGTCGCTGTAGGAAGTGAAATTTGACTTAAATTTTTTGGCAGTTCACGTTCCCAATTTTTTTTGGACACTATTGTGACGACATGTCATCGTTGTAGAGTTAAAAAAAACTGACTAGTTGATATATTGGACTCTACAACGACGACACATCGTTCCTATAGGCTGTGCAAAATAGGCAACCGCCTTTCGGCGGTTGAGCTCCCTGAGAATCCTACAGCGACGACATGTCGTCGCTATAGACAGTAATATTTCCCTCTTTTTTTCCTTCGAATACCCTATAGCGACGACATGTCGTCGCTGCATAGTCAGTTCCCGCCTCCTGTTCCCTCCAAATTCTTGGAACCCGACAGCGACGACATGTCGTCACTGTAGCGTATTAGGAATTTTGGAGGCCAGATCGTGTGTTGTTCACAACCCTGTCGTCGCTGTAGCTTATTTGTAATAAATTAAGAGAAAATCATTTTTCGTGGATTTTGCCTACATCGTCGCAATAGATGTCGTCGTTGTAGAGCCTTTTTCTTGTAGTGCCTCTATATACAGTGAGCTGGTTAAATGGCTCTTTGCTGTGTGGATGTTGGCGGCAACTACATTAAAATTTATGGAAAGAAGGTGCCAATGTCCCCGAGGATTTTTCAACGTGTTATGGAGCTTCCTGATGGGAATGTTTTTATTGACATTGAAGCAAAGGTTGATGAGACGAAGTTGAAGGATAAATTAATGGGGGGTAAAGCCAGAATTAGCTTGACAACTTTGGAGAAGCAACTGCTAGATTATAGTGAGGCTTATTCATTTTTCTTGGCAATTTTTTTCCTCGTGATACTTGGGAGCATCTTAGCTCCAGGAACTGGGAACACAATACGTTCAAGTTACATAAGCACCGCCATTGATCCCGACAAGATCAAGTCCCAAAACTGGGCAACTCATGCATACAGTGAATTAATGAAATCTGTGGTGAAGAACCAAGCTGGCCGTTTAATTCATGCAAAATGATGCACAACATTTTTGCAGGTATTTTATATATTTTATGTGTAATTATTGGTCATGTATTATGGTACTTTGGATAAATTTTAAAATGTTGATTTCTCTATTTAATTTTTTTGCAGTTACTTTACTTCAATCACATTGACATTCCAAGTATGTCTGTCGACCGTAGTGTTTCTCTGATAAGATTTTGGATAGATAAGACAACCAAGCGAGTGAAGAATTATGTCCGTCACAATGGGGGTTACAGTGGCTACAAAACAGTAAGTGGTCTCCTTTATTTAATATTTTTTCTTGAAGTTTTAAAGATTAAATGTTGAATTTGATTCTTTTTTTTTTTTTTTTCAGGTTCGTGTTGTTGATGAACTTCATCAACCCCCACAAATTGATCTAAGTGAGGACTGTGCAATGAAAGAGGCTGTTATTTTTTTATGCAAGAAGGATATGAAAATGTCTTCTCAAATGGATTCATTGATGGCCGTGATTGGCGGATTACCTGAGAAAATCAGGGATATGATTGCAAGTGAGGTTAAGCACCTCAATTTCAACACTGCGGTGGCGGATGCCCCTGGAAATGAGGGCTTGCAAGTGAGGTTAAGCACCTCAATTTCAACACTGCGGTGGCGGATGCCCCTGGAAATGAGGGCTTTATGAGTCCAAAAGAGAATGATGGAAATGTTAGGCCTGAAGTAGGAAAAGAAAATATAATGGATTTGACCAACCTTTATGATGATCTCAATGTTTCGGACGATCTTTTTAAACAACCACAAGAAAGGCACAAGTGGGGGATCATTGGTTATGACAATTTTCGGTCACACGAAGGGATTTTGGTTGGAATTTTCAAGCTTTCTATGGCCATATAAATGCAGATGTTCAAATTGGTCGAGTACGTCTACAACCCCACCCTTCAAGACTTGTAAGTGTTCATTTGTTTAACTTTATGTCCTTTTTGGTTAGTTAACTATATTTTATATTATTATTTCTTGTTGTTCCTGTTGAATTTACTAGATTTTGTGGCAGCTATATAGTGTGTGATTATGGGGATCTTCTATTGGATCGTGTATGCATGAGGTCACTTGAGCCTTCGAAAATGGTCCGGGAAGAGGTAAGTGTTAAGACTCAAATTTTTGTTGTTCAAGCTTTTAATTTTTTTTATTCATTGATCATATGTGTTGTTTATAGTGTTTTATAAACTTAGATCTTTGTACTAATTTATTTCAGATAATATCAGCTTTTGCTAGAATCATGACTTATAAGGAGCGGCTCAAATATCCAAACACCACACCTTTGGTGTGGTTCATGCCACTTAACGTTTCAGTAATAAAATAACTATTTTGGTTTTGTTAAATTTTTTTTGGATAGTAGATTGGCTCTTTTACTGTCAAGTGTAATAGCCTTAAATTCTAATATAGTAATCCTTTTCTTGGCCAGCAAAAATACCTTGGTGAGGATTTCCCAGTTCTTCGGGTAGCTTATGAAAACAAATGAAAGCAACATCACTATGGTGATTTTCATAGTTGTCACGAGGTGAGTAATTTCTTATATTGTTGTCTTTGAGATTTCTTTTGATCTAATAATTTTCAATAATATTTTCTTTACTTAGAATAGTAATTAAAATTTTGAATAAATTATTGTGTAGATGTTGATCCCTGTTCTTATTAAAGAGGGTCCATATGTGGTATATTGGTTCATGGAAAGAGTGGATAAGGCCAACCAAAAAACTACAATTTGGGACTCCAAGCAATCTGAATCTGGGATGGAAGTCATACTAGAACATGCAAAAGAATTGGTAATTTTAAAACTTTATGAAACTTATTAGGCAATAATATTTTTTTATACATGTATTGACTGTCTTGCTTTTCTATGTTGAATTTTTTGATTTTTTTCAGCTAGCCACGCTAGACGTGTTGTTCAAATTTGATATTTGTAGGACTCAATCTGACGGTTTTACATTTACAACATTTACGATTGGTTTTGAAAGTGGATTGCCCCAACAAGAAAATGAATTTGACTCTGGGATCGCTGTTTTAAAGTACATGGAAGCATTGGGGGATGGGAATGGTGTTGTGTATGAGGTCAGAGTCTCAACCAATTATAATAAAGGACATCCATTATGAAATTTAAAAGTCTTGTTTGCTGAGTTAGTTTAGTTGTATTCACAGTTTGGTGTTATACGTGAGCGATATTGTTTCGGTAACAAAATAGTCTTATGTGAGTTGAGTAAAAGTATGGAGCAAGTTGTGAGGGAAAGCGAGGATCATTTTCAGTTTGAATTTGGTTCCTCAAGTGAAGCGACTGGGGTCTATTCAATGGGGAAAGATGTTGTTGAACTTGAATCAATCCGTAGTCCAAGTTGGGGCAGCCCTGACAAGCAGTTCTCAACAAAGAAAGCAAAGCGGGGCAACATGATACCAGCTATTTCATCTCGAACACGAAGTTCTGCAAAATACGCGGTTGCACGTAAGCTGAACGTCGGAGATACTAGTCCTTAAGAGTTTTCTTTTATGAACTTTTGCTCCTTAGATTTTGAGACATGGATTGGATGTGGCAATTCCAAGCTGGTGATGATGCTTGTATTTGTTTTCCTTTTTGTTTGCTGAATGTCACTAGTTGACTTTATTGGTGGCAGCCTACCTCTTTTGGGATAATGTTTCTCTTACTTCAACTTAGTTATGTGATATTATTTCACTTACATTAACTTATATGAGTTGTTGCTTTATAAGGATATCACTTAACAACTTTAATACATAAAAAAAGTTATGTAACATAAATCCTAAAAGGGTCAATTGGAATTGTGCTTCCAAAAAGAGATGTCATTAGAGGCCAACATTGTGGTTTTTCTAGTTAGATTTTTTTAATGTACCCCCACATAATTATCAAGATATCATTATGGGAGAGGTTGATCGTTGAAATGATAATTGATACAACAGAAATACAAGATATCAATTCTTTTTCTATATTGGAATTTTTAGTAGTATTACAAAATCTCGGATTTAAAATGCATAATAAAGTGTTAGGGATCATTGAAATAATGTCTCCTACAAAGATGAGCCTAATAAAGCAACCCAAGTATTCCTAGTACAACAGCAGAATTACTGAGACAAAGACATTCCCCAAATTCAAAGTGAGTGATGTAATACATGAATATGAATCAGAGTAACAACTCAATCTAAAAATAATTCATTAATCCAGATAATAAAAGTCCTACTAGTCACATAACTTGATGGGAGAACTACACCAAAAGACCCAACCACTACTTGGTTGACCACTAAATATTTAATGTTAATAAAACATGAACTTAAACAAAAAAGTTGTGAATATAAGAAACAAACAAAAAGACAATATCTTCAGAATCTTATTAGTGACCATTAGTTTGACATATTTTTTCTCGGCCACATCAATTCGATCTAACAATGTGCATAAGCGCCCGGTTGCCCGATTAGAATGTTTTGTCTCACACCAACTGAAGTATCCACGACCCCCTTGGTCAAACTTTGTCTATATCAATGGTATAAAATATTTCAAATGTAAATAGTCAACATTTAAAATATAGTTTTGCAAAAAATACAAATAATTAGTATGCATGAGTTTTAAAACTTACGTAGTTGGGGCATCTGTAAAATTATTTTCCCGGGTTGTCCCTTGTCCACGAAATACGAATGACCCTTATCTTCCCACAATGACATTTTCTATTAATGTCCACAGGTGCTTCAAATCCAGAGGTCGAACCTTCGGTGGAAGTCTCACTTGCGTAGTTAGGGTCCTTGTCATTTTTTCTTGGTAGCTCCCGAAATAACCTTGTAAAATCACAAGACTCTTCTTTCCTTTTCCTCTCCATGTGAATACTATGGTTCAAGAGAAGTTTAATGCAATGTTTTATTTTATGACTTGTTTAAATAATACCCTTGATGGTTTTGGTTGAGTTCTTTGGGAAGGATTCTTTTTTATAAGCATTCAAAAATTGATAGACTAAGAGGCGAGAAAATAATTTGTATGAAGTGGGTCTCTAAAGGTAAGTATACAGGCAAACTTTTACACATTTTTTCCCTCCCAAGCATTCTTATTCCATAAAAGGCATATATTTTACTGTTGGACGTTTTTAACAATGTAAGAGCTTTTTTTGGCAAACTTTCTTCTCACCTTTATTACTATAATTTAATTTATGAAGATTGGAGGCAAACTATAATTTACACGTGGTCAAAAACCTACCTATCAAGTACCCCATGCAGGCTATAACAATTTTTTTTAGTGAATCAAATCAAGACGTGCATGTAGTATCATTTTACAAATAACATTAAATTAAAGTTGACTTTTATATTCTAACTAGAAAAGTTGAGTAGAAAATTATTTTTTTAGCTTACGTAGTGCTAAATATCAAACTAGAATAATAAATACATAAGTTAAATAAACACTAAATTTGTTCTAAGTAATATTTTTATTTGAACCACAATGAGTTGCAGAGTAGTCGGCGCTCCCGAATCAGTGACACTAGGCATTAGTACCATATTGCTTGATAAGGCGAATCGAAACGAGTCCAACTGGAATGACCTCACCCTAATGCGTGTCAAATGAACAGTGTTCCAAATTCTACACCCGAGAAATGTATCGCAGAGTCGAATCAGAAATAAAAAAAAAATGGATATTTCATCAGTAGTCATGAAGATGATACAAACACCACCACCTTTGGTGTCGGGAACTTTAGAGACGGCCAAACGCGGTACAAACTCAAACGCACCCTAAGCACAAACCAATTCCAATGTAGTTGCTTATTTTATGAGGCCAATGGATATTCGTGCAGCATATTTGGGCAATTATGAAATCTTGTTGTGTTAGGAGAATTCCAAATTCACTCGTAATGAAAAGATGGGGCATGGAAGCTAAATCCCCACCAAATGAGATGGAGATAAGCCAGCCACTAGAAGAACAAACCATGCACTGTGAAATGTCAAGATTTGGTGCTCTAAATTCTAAAGCCACAATGATGAACTTCTACGCCTCCAAATCACCAGTGTTCTTTAACACAGCAAGTGAAGAAATAGGGTGTCTAACAACCATTTGCAAGGAAGGGTTTGAATTACAGGGACAACCACATAGCGCCAACACTACTCATTCATACCGAGACAATCCCAACATAATGCAAGACCCAATTAGGGTTAGAATGAAAGGGTAGGGTAATCCAGGCCAGCGAAGGGATGGCAGATAGGGGAATCTGAATGACGGATCAGGCTTCAGACAAAGGGCATGTGGACTGTGTGGTGCACTTGGTCATAATAGTCGAACTTGTCCCAATTGTGCCACATCAACTCCTAATGCGGGAAGAGGAGCAAGCACAAGAATTTTCAACATTGACCGATCATTGCAATCGGGAAACAAAGACTTGGGAGGCGATACCGACATGGCCTATTCGACATAAGAGTCTTTTGGGAATGATTACGATCATCACATGTAGTCCAAAAACGCATGTCAATCAGAAATGAACTATTATAAACTTGTTAATCTTAATGTATTAGTTCTTAATCTTTGAAAATGTGGACTTTATCTGTGTTATGAAGTCATTTTCGTTAATTATCTTATTTCTTTTAAGTTTATTAATTTATGAAAACAACAATATTATATAAATTTTCCTCGGTTAACGTATTTTTTAAAATACCAATTAATTAAATATAATTTAATATTATATTGTCTCAGTTCCTATGGATCCTTTAATACCAATGAGATCACGTTTACGAGATCCGGAAAACATACAAGTTCAAGAAGTTGCATAACGAGGAGTTCTACGATCATAGTGGTCTTCAGCCACCGACTAACTTGCATGAGAGATTTTACTACAATCGAGTTTACTTTGATAGTGCCTCGACAACTTTCGAAACAATTATGAAATCAAGACCTCACGAAGCAATACTAACATATAAAGACGGAACATGCAAAATTGTTTCCTACGAACAAAACAAGGTATTTCATCATCCCCAAATTTCAATTTTATTTTCATTATTCAATTCACCTAACCAAGTTTTTTTGATAACAAGTACAAAAAATTTTCTACCCATATGACTAATTCAAATCATGTTCTTGGACAAAGTGTTGGGAGGTTGAGACGGTAGAAAGCGAAAATAGGCCTAGCACTTAGTTAGTGGCAGCTTCAAGCATTTTTCTAGAGACCGCGACATTCTGCTCAAGGGAAGTTGATACAACCGAGTTCAAGGCTGGAATAATCCACCAAAGAGACAATCCACTACTACCACGTCCAGCATCTACTAACCACTACCATTCCCCAGCGCAAAACAGAATGTTATATAGGGTTGGAGGAGGTTAAATTATAAGGCTATACGACAATAGGAATGGAGACATGAGTTTGCAATGGCATCTTGCATAACCTTTGCATAATAGTTGCTTCTCAAATTCTATACACTGGCGCCACAATCATCTGGTCGTCACTACGGGAAGGAAGGATGTAACCGTCTTGGATTTGAGTGCCTCCACCCCAAAGCGTGTACTCACAATAGGAGTTGAAGTTGGAGATATCGTGGTCACTCATGTGGGACACCAAGATGGTGAAATCAAATTATGTGATTATTATAGGTAGGTTAATATAATCTTATTAATTTACATTCATATTGCTTAATATCTCATGAGTATATTTTAAATTAATTAAACATTATCTATTTGAAAACTTGTGATTCAATATAGGCAACCAAATGCAAGTGGAATTGATGGCGTATATTGCACAAACTATGTCCTACATGTTTTTGATCTTCGATCATGCACAATGTAACGGCCCAATTTCGCTAATAAGGCTTAAGGGCCTTGATTAGCGTGCCAGGAGGGCATAATGGAAATTATGTGTGATTTTATGAGTTTAATGCATGGTTATGATTTAAAGCATGTTATATGACTAATTGAACATTGAGGTGCATGACTACGTGGTTAGTATGCATGTTAGGTGAAATAATTATGCATGTGAACCCCGTTTGCATGATAGGGGTAAATTGGTAATTTTAGCCCGCTGAGGGCATATATGTGATAATTGTATTCTGTGATTTGTACCACGTGAGTGTGGTGTTATTGTTGTGATGCATGTGCCGAGACGGTCCTAGAGAGCAAATTAACTTAAAAGTCACAACGGGATTTTATACCCGGCTCGGGAGGAGCCTAGGGGTACCTTGGGAATTTTATGGTTAAGTTGAGATTTAGCGGGTAATGGTTATTGGAGATTTAGTAACCTGGGTAACCATTAGTTACTGCTGAGAGTAACAAGTTTTAGAAAGAAAATGGTAGAAATGAAATAGAAATGAAAGGACTTAAGTGCCCTTGAGGTTTAAGTAGGAAAGGATAGGCAAGGAGGGGCAAATTGGTCATTTGGTTGGGAAATAGATAAATGGCAGCTGGGATTTGGGGGTATACGGTTTGGGGCATTTATGCCACTTGAGGCTTGATAGAAATTGAAGAGAAGAAAGAGAAGGAGAAAGAAGGTTAGGGCAAGAAGAAGAAGAGAAGGAGAAGTGGGAGTCTAGGAGGAGATCAAGGACTTTGTGTGGGTTCTCCATTTGAGGTAAGGTTTTTAGACACATCTAAGTTTTGATTTCTGTTTTGATTGGTAAAATCTAGAGCTTGAGTTGTTTTTGTTGAAGTTTTGAGTTAGTTGTTTGAGTTTTGGTTTGGGTGGCTGAAAATAGGAATCAAGGGGTGGATTCTTGGGTGTGTTGATGCTTTGATCTTGTATATAGTGCCTATAGGTTGTTAAGTTGTTCATATGAGGTTTGGAATTGAGTTTTGAGATTGAGATATGTGTTTGGGATGGTTTAAGGTGAGGTTTAGAGATTAAAAATGGTGGGTTTTTCTGGGTTCGAAGGGTCGGGCCGCGGCATGGTTCTTGGAGGGCCGCGGCCCTTGAAGGCTAAGTTGTGCTGAGGATGGAGGGCGGGCCGCGGCATGGTCCTTGTAGGGCCGCGGCCCTTACCTGTTTCTGGGCATTTTGTGGCTTTGTTTGGGGGCCATGCCGCGGCGCTTAAGGAATTTTGGGATTTTGAGAATTTGGGCTTGGGAATTTAACCTAGGGTGCTCGGGGTTGAGTCTTTTACCATGTTTGGTGAATTTCAACGTTCCGAGTACTAGAACTTGGCCTGGAAGCTCATTTAAGGTTGTTAAAAGTGTCTTTTGTGTGTTGTGACTAGGATTTCGGGGAGGCTCGTGCTTGTGGACCGTGCTCGTGACTGTAGTGCATCGGAAAGCAAGGGATACGGGTAAGAAAACTATAACACCCGTAGGATAGGGTGTGGACCCATAGTGTGATTGCCGGGCATGGCCCTATATTGCATGTTGCTTGATGAGATGATTGCAGGGCATGGCCCCAGATTGTGTTGTGTGCAAATGTTTAACCTTAAATGAATCGTGATGTGTGTGAATGATTATTTCGAATGTACTATATGTGTGATTATGATGAAATGAACGGCAGAGGCCGGGTACGGCATAGGCCGGGGCGGCCGTGGGCCGAAAGTAACACACAGCACATGGGATGCTTATATTCAGGGTGGGACCCAAGGGATACATGAGTTATCCTCGCGGTGAGAACCGATACCCCAGGCTTCGGTAAGGCTCTGGGGCGGCATGGCCGTGTTTGCTTAGTCTAATGGTTGACTTGTTTATTTGTGGATTATCGGTTATGATAAACTGTATACATTGCATATGTTATGTTCTGCATGAGTTTTCTTGCTGGGCTTCGGCTCACGGGTGCTCTGTGTTGCAGGTAAGGGCAATGACTGAGTCAACCAACCATGAGTACGGAGAGCGTGAAGCGACGTGTACATGTTTGGCCTGCCCGACTGCTTTGGTTGGGGGTTTATTTGAAAATGGCTGTAATAATCTATGATTTTGTAACTGATCAACAGTAAACTTATTTCAAGATGTAAATAGTTTTCAAACCTTATTTTGGGATCCCAATTGTCTAATACTAGAAGTTTTTATTGAGTCAACGCATTTTCAAAGATTACAGCCTTAACTTTTATTAGTCACACTTTTGCTTCAAAACCTCGGTTAGCGAGTTCATTGCACTGTTTTGTCTTAAAAACTCACTTAGTAACGGCTCTAAGGAAGTAGGGCGTTACACACAACTCATCAAATACGCTTGCCACATTATATTTCTGTCGTGAAGTGTGTTCACTACAATGAGGACACGATTGTCATAGGATACAAAACCGAGGTAAATAGAAACCAGAGTAATAGGGTTCAAATGAAGGAGGATCTTGTAGTGCTCGTCCCAATTAGAACACTTACTCCAATGAAATATTATAAATTGCCAGTTCAAAAAAATAGTATTCAATACACAGGCATCTCAAGTGTTCGTTACATCAATGGTAAAGTCTTCACTGTTAACGAGGTATGACTATATGTTCTCTACAAGGATATGAGATACACCCAACATGACGACGAAAACTGGACAGTCATAAGCGAAAAAGTTAGCAAATGTGACATTTTTGAAGGCGAACTTATCTTTTCACCTAATATTTCATCAAGTGACTATGACGTGCTTGTAATGTCAGCAAACGACAAAACCATTCTGGTACCGTGCTTAATTTTACTCAACATGTCAGTTGAGAGCTGCAACAACATTTTAAAGTCCAAGGAACCTTATTATGTTAAAAACTACTATGCACTACTTCATTATTATTATCCTTTAATTACTAGAAAATTCCTCTTTGTTTATAGAACAATATAAAGTTGTGGGGTTATTCAAACTTGATCACATGTTGACTATGAAAATTTGCTTATTATTTCTAACATACTATTATCTCTATTCAATGAACAAATTTAATTTGTTAACGACGAGTCTTCGTCCTCCTTTAAGTGTAATACGTAAATGGAACTGAATTCAAACTCAAAAAATTAATAACACAAACCCAAGAAACATAATCTCGTTAAAATAAAAACGAAAAATACTGTGAATCATATTGGATTAACTGTGCAAAATAATCAATAAAATTGTGCTTCATAGTGTCTTTAGTGTGCATTGTTCTTTCACATTCCTTGTCTTGGTTTAAAAAGCATTGCATCAAGTTTAGGTAAATTAGCGAATTGACCATAAAGAATACATTAAAAATTCAACTACTACCCACAATTAAAAAAATACTCTCATTTAGCCATATATTTCTTATTCTAAATATACAAACCGGTAACAATAACCGACCACATCAAGTTAACTATTAAATTTTTTAAGCTTGTGTGGGCCATTACCCTACACACATTTTTCAGACAAGTACACATTATGGTACAACAAAGTCAGACGTTCCCATTTTTTTAATATATAAACAGGGGCGTTACCCAAACCGCCACAGTACAGGGCAGTTTGGAATCCAAGTCCCAAATATATATACACATATACAATATATATATATATATATATATATAAACCGAACATTAAAATAAATAAAAACATTAAAGATTAAATAAAAACTAAAAAAAAAAAATATATAAACATTTTACTGTGCCATCATTTTGGAGTGTTTCGTTCATGCTTACATATTGTGTCATTGGCATTGCCATGTCGTGACTTTACATTTGATATCTAGATCTAACACGACTTACAACATCATGTTGTGCTTGATCAAAACTTGTATTTTTCATATCGTACCTTATTCGTGCCTACCAAAGTTGTTCTGTGTCCAAGAGCCTAGCTTATATTTAGAGCTCTATTTACTAGTACTATTAATGATCTTCATTATTGCATTAAAAAAATATAGATAGAAAATTATATTATTATATATTTGAATTAGTATTACATGATATTATTGTTTCTATACGACCCAATAATAAGTATGTCTTTTATAATTACTAATTATTATTATGATTTTGTTTAATATATAGGAGAATTTTATGATGGGATGCTATTTTTTTTCTTCATATTAGTAGGAACATTTTTGTTTTTGGCATGTGAAGAAATTATAACTCAAATAATTTTATATGATGGTGTATGTACATTGTAGTTGTATAGTAGACATCTCACTAATTTTTAAGAATTTCTGATAAAATTTATAATATTGAAAATATAGTTTAAAATTGTCAATTGCATGCGTATAAAAAAAATAGACGTGCGTACAATTAATGGTTTGAACTTTATTTCGACACTATAAATTATTAAAAATTTTATGAAAATTTTCGACTACCATAATTACAATGTACACCGTCATATGAAAAAAATTAAATTATAATTTTTCTACTTACCGAAAACATAAACACTCCTGCGAGTAGGAACAAAAGTGACACAATGCCCTATATATATATTTATATAAATTTCTAGATAAGTATCTAAAAATTTCTTTTCATATCTCAGTAAACAAAGAAGTAATATTTAAGAGCCAAACAAACTTTGTTTATTAGTTACTAAACGAAATAATAATAATAAAATTCTAAAAGATCATTCTTGTTTTGGTAAAATAAAGTAAAAATCATTTGAAATGCGGAGATTGGATTAACACTTTACCAATCCAAAAGCTGATACACTCAACTCCAAAACTGCAGTAATTATTGACAATATATTGTTACTCAAATTAAAAATAAAATCATAAAAGAAAAGACAATGAAGAAAAACAGGGGCCAATGAAAATGATTCCATTGGAAAGGCAGACAAGCTGAATTACAAAGTGAGAAAATATAATATAAAATAAAAAGTTTTCCATAATCAGCTCATCAAACCAGGCTCTTCAATTCTGTGCAGCATTTGATTAACAGAGGCTGCAATTTCATCCATAGTATTCAGGTGGCACCCTTCTTCAACCTATATATCCCAATTACCAGAACAAAATTAGCCAATACTCCATTGTATGAATATATGTATATATATATAATGAATGAGTACTCTCTAATAATAATCACCCCAAAAAATAAATTGGAACATTTTCACTAACCTTGACGCTAAACGAGTAGAGTACCATTTGATCAACAGTGGTAACATTAAGGTGAAGAACAGAGAGCCGAAGGGCTCCGAGACCTGCGACCATCTTTAAGAGTTGTCTCGGCTTTTTCATTGACAGTATTTTAAGGTTGGCATGGCAATCGATCATGGTCACTTCTATGTCCGCCGCCGCCGCCATTTGGCCATTTTCCGAGGCAACCCCAGATGAGTTATTGCTTAAGTAGTACTGGTTCGCACGTGTGGAGTATTGTGGGAAAGAGAAGAAGTCAGCAAATGGAGAAGAAAAGTGGGAAGGAGAAGTAGAAGATGACGAAGAGGACGATGATGGTGGAGATGGAGATGAAGATGAAGGTAAAGGTAAAGAAGAAGAAGATTGAGAAGGATTAGAAGAGAGTTTTCCACCATTTCTGATATCCTCTTTATGATCGTCCTCTACTTTTGTTCTGACCTTGTGGCCCTCCATTGACTGCAACAACTGCTCGAGCTCCTTCACGAAATTAATTGCTCCCCCAATAATTGACGCTTGGTCACCCTGTTATGAAATTTAGAACCTTATGAATTAGTACTTGGATTGAGTTGATAATTCTATATACAAACCAAAATGTTAGAATAAAAAAAGAAAACGAATAACTGACCCTCTGAACATAGGACGGGGGCATTAATGATCGGAGTACAGCAAGGTACTCATTCATCTGTTTGCGGCGGTTTCTCTCTACAGTAATGTGGGTCATCCTCTGGTTTTCGAGTTCTTCTTTGTTCTTGCTGGTTCTTGTACGGCGTCGTTTTCTGCGGCCTTTTTCTGTGGCCGGTGGCTCAGCGATTGGGTCGGTAACCTGGCCGGGGAGTGATAGCGAAGATCCATGGAGAAAGGATTGATCAAGTGGTAGTGGTGCTGATGGCGGCGGCGGTGGTGGGCAGCTGACCTCAGGAGACGAGTTAGAGGATCCTAACTGTTCGGTTAAGCTCTGGAGAGCCGAAGGAGGCGGAGAGTAGTAATAGTCTAAATTTGCATGAATGGTTTGGTCCATTATGTGATTATCGAAAATCCCAACAAGGGATTTGTGTTCTTCTTCTTCTTGGAGGAAAAATTCGTACCCCAGATTAGTATTATTAGGACCTACCATAGAGGAGTAGACGTCCTTGAAGCCATAGCTAAATGTGTCTTGAGAATTATAAACCACAGTTTCTAATGCCATGATGACGATGATTCCACGACTTTTTTCAGCTAAAAGGTTTCCTTATTTCTAATAATGGCTCAGAAATGCATAAAGGGTGTTTGGCTTTTGTTGAGAAGGAGGCTCAAGAAGAGAGAGAGAGAGCTGAAGTTGATGAGATGTGTTATTGTGCTTCCTTTACAGAAACCCAATAAGTGAGTTATATATAGATGAAAAGTTGTTGAAAGTAGTTAATTATAGGATTAATTACATCTCCCACCGTAAATTTTAAAAAAAATCGTTTTATACGGCATGTTAAACAAATTACAAAAATACGGCATGTTAATCGTTTTATACGGTTATTCTTCTAGGCTTCATGGAGTACCATGGACAGTTTTTGGTACTTCTTTTAGGCTTCATGGAGTACCATGGACAGTTTTTAGTACTCCAAATCTTCAAAGAAAAGACTTCTGTAATGAAGAGAGAGGTGACTCTAGATAAATCATTTCCAATATTGTCTTTGAAAATTAATAAAGTAGATTAATTTATTTTTATTTAAAATGAATGTATTTATTAATATTTATACAATTACTCAAAAAAAAATATTTATACAAATTACAATATGCAGTTAATTAAAATTAATATTAATAACTATATGTTACAATATACAGTTAAAGTTTCAAGTTTTGTTACAAAAATATATTTAAAGTTAAAAAATTAGTTTTGTAAATCTTTGTAATAATCATGTTAAATAAATTTATAAATATTTATGTAAATGTGAGTTACAAAAATAAACTTTTTAGTTGTGAAATTAGTTTTGTAAATTGTTGTTACAAAAATGTAAAACTTGTTTAAAAAAAATATTGTATTTCACCACTACATTCAATAAAGTGTTTTATAAATAATGAATATCTTAAATTTGTATTTTTAAGTTGTATAGCATAAATATGATGGTTCATGTAATTTTTTGGTACAATATTGTAATAATATAGAAAAATATAATATTTTTATGTATCTTTTGTTTATGATTTCTTAACTATAAAATATTTTCGTAAATATTAGTTACAAAAATATCTTTCTTAGTTGTAAAACTAAATTTGTAAACTATTGTTACAAAAATAAAAAATTTAGTTACAAATTTATTTGTAAGTTTTATCTACAAAAAAACAAAAAAAAAAATCTACAATTCTATAACGGATTTTGTAAATATTATTTACAAACACGTAACAGATATTTACAAATTTGTAACAGATATTTACTAGTTTGTAAACGTTGTTCACAAAAAATTATATTTTACAGCTTTTATTTATGATTTTGCCACTCCGTATTTACAATTTTGCCATTCCGTGTTTTTATCCAAAAGTTCTGTATTTTTGTAATGCACCGTATTTTTCAGATTTTTTTTAACTTTTAGTGCACTTTTGTAGATTTCCCTTAATTATAAGGCCAAAATAAAAGCCCAAAGCACAAAGCATATTTATGATATATACCCTTAATATCAAACAAGGTGACCCTTTTATCTTCCATATACCTCTCCCTCGAGAAAGTCCGGAGCCTTATTTTATAAATAAAATTTAACCCCAAAAATAACAAGAAAGCGAAGCTGCGGCATGTGAGATTTGACTGTAGACCAGTTACTATCGTAGACCAGAGAGGAGAGACAAACAGATTCTCTTGGTTCTCTTGTGGAACCTAGTGAGTATATAATACTATAATGATTATTTCAATAATATCAAGTCCTCAAAACTAACGAGGAACAAACTCTCTAATCTCTGCTAAAACACCTTCCAATGAAGAAAGAAACTATATATAAAATAAGGAAATGAATCAAATCTAACGGGTGGGACCCTTGTATAATACGGGCCCCGAGGAAGAAAACGTTTGGTTGGGTGCGGGGCCCCAAAGGCATACTATCCCTATTTTATGCGACGGACAGTAACAATATATATATATATATATACACACATACCAATCGATCTAACTAGCTCTGTTAGGTTAATAGTAGGCTGTCGATCGATAATGGGTCTTTCAATTTTCATATTTACTAAGTTGATTTAATAATATAGGAATATAATGTCTTCCTTGCGTAGAACAATGATAAGAATATTGAACTACATAATTAATTTTACTAATATTCAATTAGTTTTAAGATGGAATTCAGTGTCATGATATGATGAACCATATTCTTAAAGGGTGAGCAAAAATTAGTCACTATTACGAAAAAAATTATTGAAATATAATATCACACATAAAACAAGGTAAGAATATTAAACTATAATACATGATAAGTCGACCGATCAATCATTGATTTTTAAATAGAAGCAGCCATTTTTGTTATATAATAAGATGATATATATATATATTTCTTGGTTGAATATGTGACTATGTGTTCATTTGATAATAATGTGGTCGGACACTTGGACGTGAAGATGAGAAAGATGACGAAAAGCTGGTGGTAACTCAGAGATTCTAGTGAAGATCTATAACAGAGAAATAGAAAAAAGATAGAAGGAAAAAAAACAGCGAAATTCACAGCCTTTTGTTCAGGTGTCGGATGTGCTCAGAGGAATCCATGTGATTTCGCAAATAGCCACTATGTGATAATCATCTACCATATTGAACGCAGTACTGTTTTTATATATATAATATATATACATATGTGTGTGTGCCTTGCTCGCTAGTTGTTCTTATACTCCCAAGACCAAGTTCTGAGATAATGAGCTATTTCTGTTTTCCTTCTCTATTCTTTTTCTTTTTTTTTTTAAAAAAAAAATTTAATTGAACTACTACTTTACCAAACAATGAGCATCTTTAGTACTAATTAACCCAATTCCAATGAGACATTCTCCAGGGGTTCTTCAAACTCATTGGTTTTCGTGTAACAAGGAATATTACTAAAATCATAATATATTCTTTTATATATAAATAATAGATTTTTTTAATTGAGAAAATACATATAATAGATTAATACTTCATTTCTTATATCAATAATATTTATCTAGTATAGTTATATAAATTTTAATCATTACATCTTTACTATGATTTTTATAATATATATATTTATATATTTAGTCATTTATAATTACTTAACGTCTGAAATTAATGTCAATAATTTTTTTTTAAATTTAACTGTCATAGACATGTAACTATTAAAAATTCTTCATAAATAATTGTGTTGTCCGTGATTTCACCAGTGACACGTGGCCGCTATCAGAGAGTAATTAGGCTTCTCGAGCCCTAAGAGTTCATGTAGGACTTGCTCGACCTACTTAGGTCATAGGCTATTTGTAGTGGTTATGCTACAACCCCATAGAACGGTGTCCTGAGGCAGACCATGTCTTAGGGATCGTTCCTGATTTCCTCCATCTCCTTTCAAGTCCTCCAGTTCTGCGAGGAGTGTTGGAGCATTATGTCAGCAGATGTCATGCACAACGACCCTAGACCACAAGCAGCCGCCTTAGAAAGTTATTGTTCCCACTAGTAGTGGTGTTGAATCCATTCAGGCAACAAGTAGCATGTCCTAATGCGTAGCCTGACACGGGGAAATGTGCGGCTATCCCCTGACACTATCAGGGGCGTGTCACCCCAAAAAGTAGTGGGCTGAAACCTCGGAAATGGGCCCCATGTGATACGCACGGGCCCACCACAACCTAACTTAAAATATGTTGTATTTATTAGAGTTTATACCCTAATTAATGGGGAATGTTTTGTAATAAACCCCCATTATGAGAATTAATCACCCTCAACCATTTATAAATAGGGCTAGGGCTCACATTGTAAAGGTTCCAAACTTTTTGTATTCAGAGCATTGCAAAAACGCTTCCTGAAACTTTATAGAAGCTTGACATCACAAGCTCCTCAAGTCCTAATACAACTGCCTCGTGGATAAGGTTAATTAATAACATAAACCACGTAAATGCATGTGTTCTTTACTGCATTTATTTAAGCTTTGGTTTATTAGTTGATATCGAAAAACGCAATCAAAATTTTGGTTCTTTCATTGAAAGTTGAAGAAAGCTTTGAAGATTCAACAATGGTGACCACCTGAAAAAACACCACTGGCGATGTTACTCCTCCCATTGTCGCAGAGGGAGGAGAACCCAGTCGACCACCTCCACCAGCAAACCCGAAGGTGGCCCAAGAAGATTACGATGAGAAGGTTGAATACGATGGACGGTGAATACTATGAGAGTGACTACTCTCAATCCCTTTACATGGAGGAGCCACCAAAAGTGGCGGCCCTCAAGGGCCAAATTGCCTCCCAACAGCAAAAGATAGATGCATAGGAGGGGAATATTACTGCCTTGCAGGAGATGGTTAAAGCCATGATGGTCACTTTGGCGGCTCAAGGGCTACAAGTGGACCTCCATGGTGCAGTATCGCCTAGGCAGCTAGCTGGCGTGCCACTTGCCCACCCAACTTGAGTGCCACCTGCTCCGCTAGTGGGCTTTCCTCGCAAGCACCACAATGATTTGGTGCAAGATCCACCAGCTAGCGTCCCACCTGAGCTCCCAGCTGGAGTTAGAGCCCCACATGCGCCACAGGATCATGGCACAGAGAAGGTTGATGAAGAGCCCCCTCAAGGGAGAAAACCAGCTTGACAAGCTTCCGAGCCTATTCAGGCATTGAGAAGAGCCAATGGTAATCAGGATCACGGTGCCCGAGGACGCTGTCAGGCCACTAGCGTCTGTGGAGCCCAGGGCCTTCTGCCTAGGTGCACTACGACAGACCGCGTTAGGCTAGAAATGGTGCCTTGGCAGCACCTCGCCAGCCTTTGAGAAATCCTGGCCAATGGGCAAATAAGAGAAATGTCTCTGCCAACCGAGGACAGGGAATTAGTGTCTAGGTTAAAAATTAATACGTTGACTATGAGGGGGAGGCGAAAATGGGATACCCTGAGGAAGGTGGTGGTCCCCGCCACGCGCAACCTGACCTGCCCGATGACCTGAACGCTCACACGAATAGAGTAGCTCCTGAGGACAACCCCGAGAGATGACAACAGCCAGACCTTTGAGATGATCTTAATGCTCGGAGGAGAGAACACCCGACACAAAGTGCTAATCAAGATTATGACCCTCTCCATGTGGAGTTGGAGAGTTTGAAGAGGGTAATACATAAAATGGCCCGGAGACAAGGTCATGACTCCGACTTGGAAGATGAAGATGGGGAGCCTTATGCCCCTCACATTGTAGAAGCCTATTTTCCCCAAGTCTTCAAGATGTTAGACATTACTCTGTACAGCGGAGGAACAAATACTACCGACCATCTTTCGAAGTTCAATAGATTTATGTCAGTTCACCATGTCTCCAAGGATGGTAAGTGCCACGTATTCTCATTAACCTTGACGGGATCAGTAAATGAGTTATTCAAGAAGCATTGACTAGGTTCCATCCACTCCTGGCAACAACTCTCCACCTCCTTCTGAAGACAATTCATAGTTTCTCGGAAGGTGAACTTCGAGGTCAATGCTTTGGCCAACATAAAGCAAGGACCTCTCGAAACACTTAAAGCATACATCAAGCACTTTAAGGATGAAGCAGCCATGACCAAGAGGGTCGATGATGCCCAACAATTGATGGCCCTTGATAAGTATCAAATTTGTGTATTTATAATTCATTATTCTTCTATGATTATGCACTTGATTATTTGTTTATATATGTTTTATAAGTTTATTTTGTGTTTTTAGGAATTCCAAGAGATTTGGGTGAAAAATAATGAATTTGGGATGTTTTACAAGCAATGGTTAAGCTCGAAATTACAAGTATGAAACTTTACACTAGATTTTGATAATTTTTCATTGTTTTTTTTTTTAAATATTTCAAGAAATAAAATTTCTAGATATTTTTCTTATCTTTCCACAAGTTTTAGAGTTGTCCAATTCCGATCTATATCGAGGAAGTTATGGTTAAAATATTTTCAGTGGCTCCAGTTGAAGAAACACAAAAAAATGAAGAAAAATGCACACGTACTGAAAATGGTCACAGGTCTCGGCCAGCCTTATTCTAGGTCGCGCCCTGGGGCACAGAACATAGTGGTTGCAGCCAAAAATGTCCTAGGCCGCATCCAGAGCATGATTTTCTAGTGGCTGCAACCACCAAGAAACACTGGCCGCGGTCGGCGATCAATTTTTTTTCTTAATTTTTGAATTTTAAATGTATATTTGAAAAGGCTATTAAAGGGGTGAGGGTTAACTTTTATAATAAGTTTGGATTGCGAATTTTAGAGGCTAGAGCAGTAGAGGAGGAGAAAAGATATGATCATCTACATTCTTCAATCTAGTTTTTCTTTCTTCTCAAAACTTCTTTATTTTCATTGAATATTTATGTTTGTTAATATGAATGTGATTATGGAGTAGTTTTCTTTATAGTTGAGGGTTATTTTAAAACAATAGACATGAGATCTTGAAAGCATTGATAAATGTTATTCCTTCTATTCCCTTGTATTAAATTGTTTGTATTTTTCTAATTTAATGCTATGAATATTGTGAGATCTTGTTAGGTGGACAACTAATTAGAGTTTTGCATTATTCTACTATAATCTTAGGATTGTTATTCACCTAATAGTTTAGGATTTTAGGTAGAGTTATAAATTACAATTAGGGAATTGTGAAGGGTATCTTGATTATGATGAAAAATAGAAACTATGTTAAATGAATTGCATGTTTAATGAATTTGTTGCCTAGATTAACTTGTTTCCATAGAGTGTAATGATTTTACTAGGTTAAATAGATTGCATGCTTAATGAGTTTATTACTGGGTAAAATGATTAATTAAGAGCATTTAGCTTTAATTAATTATAATAGGGAAACTTGAATAATTGACTGCTTAAGTGTTATCTGCGGGGTTAATAGTTTAATTGGGAATAAGGAATATTATTTGTCATTGTTGATAGATTGATTTTCGAAGGTGGAGAGTAATTCTTGACTATTTCTTTAATATCATTTTATCCTTAGTTATTTAATCTTTAATCATCATTTTATTTTATGTTTTTTCAGTTTTTAAAACTAAACCTCCTATCTAATTTATGTTTAGTTCTTATTTTGAATAATAATTCAATCATAGTCCTCGTGGGTTCGACCCTTATTTATCGCTATAGTGAAGTATCTGGTATAAGTGATTGATAAAATAAATATTAAAATTTGATACGGCATACGACGCCTATAAATTTTTTGGCATCATTGTTGAGGACTATTGTATGTCATTTTATTATTCAATTTAATTAACTACATACTAACTAGTTTAAACTTTTGATTGCAGGTGTATATGTGTGGCGACGAAACTCAAGAAAGACTACAAGCCATAAAGAAATATCTTGAGACATCGTTGTTCCGCTCTTCAAGGACAATCACTGACAATCCACTCTTTAAACCTTCAAAAAAAGTCAATCCAGTACAAATACCATTACCATCTGACTATGATTCTGAATCAAATACACCAGTTAATTCTCAGATGGCTCAGGAAGGAACGTTGAAAGAGTTGGCAACACCGAATCTAGACCATCAACCTCTATGTATTCATTATCCGGTGTTGAACGTTAACTTTGAACTCAAGTCGAGCCTCATACATTTACCACCCTCTTTCCATGGGCTACCAGGAGAGGACCCGAATAAGCATTTGAAAAAATTTCACATAGTCTTCTCTAGTATTAAGCTAGCATTAGTAACTGAAGAACATATTAAATTGAGAGCCTTTCCATTTTCTTTGAAGGATGGTGCAAAGGAATGGCTCTATTATTTTCCTCCTGGAACTGTTAATACCTGGAATGAAATGAAGATGTTGTTCTTGGAGCGTTACTTCCCAGCGTCTAAGGTTGGTAGCATAAGGAAAGAAATATGTGGCATTCGCCAACAGACTAGGGAGTTTTTATATGAGTATTGGGAGAGATTTAAGAGGCTATGCGCTAGTTGCCCCCACCACCAAATAAGTGAGCAACTCTTTGTAAATGTGGAAATTCCTCCCTTATCAATCCTATTCACAAGTGAAGCTCTATACTACGAGACATCCTAAAAGCTACTCATTGTCCGCACAAGGGGATGAGGACGTCACATGATGGTGAGGGAATTGAGCTAAGAGGGCCACCCTCGCTATGCGAGGGCCCTCGGCCGCTTGCAAATCGGAACGTCACCCTCGCTATGCGAGGGTCCCGGGTTGGCCATCTGCGTGCGCCCCGTTCCATCAAGCATCGAGCCTCGCCTGCACTTAGGAGTAGAAGCCCAGCCTCGCTACGCGAGATACCCTCGCTATGCGAGGATGGAGGCCTTGTTGTGGCGTCTGTGCCCCGAGCCTCGCCACGCCTGCACTCGGGAGAAGAAGGTCAACCCCGCTACGCGAGACACCCTCGCTATGCGAGGGTGAGGCCTTGTTGTGGCGTCCGTGCTCTGAGCCTCGCCATGCCTGCACTCGGGAGAAGAAGGTCAACCCCGCTACGTGAGACACCCTCGCTATGCGAGGGTGAGGCCTTGTTGTGGCGTCTGTGCTCTGAGCCTCGCCACGCCTGCACCCGGGGGGAAGAGGGGCAGCCTTGCTATGCGAGGGACCCTCGCTATGCGAGGGTGCTGCCCTGTTGCGCCGCCCGTGTCTTCAGCCTCGATTTCACGTGACCTGCGTAGACCAGCCTCGGCTCCTAGCGTATCGGCCACACATGACGCATACAGGATGAAGCCTCCTTGGCATTAGCATGAGGGGTACTTAGAGACACTTAGTGGGAATGCCAAGCCAGCATTGGGTACCAAACGTGTATTGATGAGGACAACCGGGTACAAGACACGCGTACTGACACGGGGCGTACGGTTGTGGAGAGAACAAAGGTACGGCCCCGTGACCTGCATCTGAGGAGTAGTGGCGGTACGGACCTGTACGAAGAGTAGTGGTACCACTTGGCCACCCCCAACCATACGCCAGAGCCGACAGTACTATGTCCTAGGCCACGACTCTGACATCATCAGGGTAGACACCACTACGCCCTGAGCCACTACACTATCAGAGTACCTGTGTACGACCCTATCGTCTGGGACTTGTCTGTATCCAGGGCCAATAGAGCCCCCTATAAATAGGCCCCAACCCCTCAGGTTAAGGGGTTGGAAAATTGAGTGTATGGGGGGACATTTTAGAAATACATGATCTTTGTTCCATTGTTGCTTTGGTTTTTTCTATTGATTGAAGTTCTTTCCTCTTGATTCTAAGCTACCCTTACTATAAAAATCTTAGTTTTCTAACCTTTAATCGTTGACGAGATTTTACGAAGGACTATTTCCATTGGATAAGAGCATGTTTGATGCTGCAAATGGTGGAGCACTGGTGGACAAGACTCCTGTTGCAGCTAGGAGTTTAATTTCTAATATGGAAGCCAATTACCAACAGTTTGGAGTTCGTCATGAGTTTTCAGTTAAGGGAGTAAATGAGACAAAATCTAAAGTAGAGCAGTAGCTTGCGTAGTTGAATAGTATGGTTAAACAAATCGCCTTAGGTCATCAAGTAAGACCTTGTGGGATATGTCGGGTGGTGGGGCATCCTATTGATGCTTGTCCCACTCTCCGAGAGGCAAAAACTAAGCAAGTAAATGCAATTGGTGGGTTTCCTGGGCAACCAAGACAACAATATGATCCCTATTCAAATACTTATAATGAGGGATGGAGGGATCATTCTAATTTAAGATATGGGAACGAACAACAAGGAGCACCTATCAGACCACCAAGGTTTAACTACCAACAAAGGCCTCAACAAGCCTATGCACCCCATCCTCAACAACCTCCTATTGGAGTCCCATAAGATCAGGAACCATCAATATCAGACATGCTTAAAACTTTGGTGGCTTCCAATATACAGACTCAAGTAATTCTTTAGTGTACTCAAGCGTCTCTCAAGAATTTGGGGAACATAATAGGACATATTGCTACATATATAAGCAGGCTTGAAGCTCAAAATTCTAAACGATTACCTCCCCAGTCAGAGAGGAACCCAAGAGAAAATGTAATTGCAATAACACTGCAAAGTGGTATACAATATGAGCCACCCACACAACCTTCATCACCAACTCCAGTGAAAAAGCAAGTACTAGACAACTCCATCCATGATGAACCATCAACGCACAAAAAAGTCACATAAACCAACTATGCCAAACTATGTCCCTCGTTCGCCTTTTCTAAGCAGATTGAAAAAGTTTAAGAAAGAGGAAGCTGACAAGGAAATTCTTGATACTTTTCTCAAAGTTGAGGTAAACATTCCATTACTTGATGCTATTAAACAAGTGCCTTATTATGCTGAATTTTTTAAGGAGTTGTGCACGAATAGGAAGAAATTGAAGGGTGGTGAGAAGATAAGTGTGGGGGAGAACGTCTCTGCTGTTCTCCAAAAGAAGTTGCCACCAAAATGCAAGGATCCTGGAACCTTTACAATTCCTTGTATGGTTTGGAATAAAAGGATTGAGCGATGTATGATAGATTTGGGAGCATCAATCAATGTCATGTCATATTCAAGATATGGTTCCTTAAATCTTGGGCCACTAAAGGAGACAAGAGTTATTATTCAACTAAATGGCCGCATTAATGCTTATCCTTTAGGGGTGGTTAAAGATGTCCTGGTGAAGGTTGATGGACTTGTCTTTCCAATGGATTTCTATATAATTGAAATGGGGGATGCATCAATACACAATCTGACACTAGTTTTATTTAGGAGGCCATTCTTGATGACAACAAATACAAAGTTGGATGTTAGAGCAGGAACGTTGACAATGGAATTTGATGGTGAAGTTATCAAATTCAATGTGTTTGATTCTCCTGGTAAGATCAAAGGGAAGGAGACTTCATTGAAATACCCAACATAAAGATCTTGAGAGCAGCATTCTATCGAGTTAATGACATTAAACCAAGCAAACTTGCGAGATTTTTTCTTACCCTTATCATTTTATTTTGCATTGATTTTTTATTTAGTATATGCCTTGAGGACAATGCTTAAATTAAGTGTGGGGGAAGGGAAAACTGCCTATTTTATTTTTATTTGTCACTTCTTTAGTTGTTATTTGTGTTTGTGTTGTTTAGTTGTTTTACGTTGTCATAAGCATGGTTGTGTTGAAAGTCATTTGTCGATGATAAAACTTTTGATTGAGATGAGACTACTTCTAGGAAGTTGATGAATTTTGCATGAATTAAGTCCTTAACTCTTGTGTGGTTGTTACTTGCATGATCTTCGATTTTTAAACATAATGTGTGTACAATAGATTTACCTTATCACTATTGTTTGGAGATATTTATGCATGCTATCATCTGTATTATATAGTCTCGACCACTCTAGAAATCATTGATTAATTGTTTGAGGTGAAATCCTCTGTACACATGATTAGGAAGATGATTAAGGCAAGTTATTTGAATCGATTGAGCCTTTCAAGCTTACCTATGAAATTGAATACCCTAGTTTCCCATTTTTGAGCCATAATGACTAATCTTTTTCTTTTATAAGCCAATATCTAAACCTTTATAGCATGAAAATTTTATCTCTTTTTGTGACCTATTACACCATAGTTTTATATGATTGTTTGATTTGGTGGGTTGGGTTATGGATTGTAAGAAGGGAAAGTTGTATTGGTTTGTTGATTATAATGTGAAAGTATATGATCTACTATTTCTTCCAATGAGTTGAATTGAAAAGAAAAAAAAATCTGCATTGAGAAATATTGAAAAAAAAACGTTTTGCAAAAGTATAAGCGTGGGAGAAATAATAAGATCAATGTGGAAAGAAAAAATGGAATGATTATGTATTTTCTTGAATTGTATGGGAAATTTGGGGGAAGATCTAGAGAATAGAAAAAAAAAATAGGCTATGGTGTGATTTAAGCTTAAATATTAATTTTTCATCTACCTTTAACCTTAACATTATATTACAAACTTTTAAAGACCTTTTGATTCTTGACTATGTGTGTTTACATTAGTGAAAAATAATTGGTTAATGTCAATGGAGTGGACGCTTTTCATGAAAATATTTACTATACAAGAGACTTTAAAACATACTTTGGCATGTATAAATTGATTCGAATGTTTGTGTTTTGGTAAGTTTGATTGTGTATAATCATAAGAGATCAAGTTTAAGTGGTAACTAGCATTGAGTTGAAATTCTAAGGAGTGTGGAATTTGAAATTTTCCTATGACTTACTTGTCTGATCAATTTTTGAGACAACTAGCGCTTTCGACAAAACCATTGCTTATGTGTTTAATTTTTATTTTGTTTGCTCGAGGACAAGCAAATGTCAAGTGTGGGGGAATTTGATAAGTATCGAATATGTCTATTTTTAATTCATTATTCTTCTATGATTATGCACTTGATTATTTTTTTTATATATTTTTAATAAGTTTATTTTGTGTTTTTAGGACTTCCAAGACATTTGGGTGAAAAATAATGAATTTGGGATGTTTTACAAGCAATGGTTAAGCTCAGAATTACAAGTATGAATTTTCACACTCGATTTTGATAGTTTTCCATTGCTATTTTGAAAATCTTTTAAGAAATACAAGTTTTAGATATTTTTCTTAGCTTTCCATATCTTTTATAATCGTCCAATTCTGAGCTATATTGAGGAAGTTATGGTTAAAATATCGGCAGTGGCTGCAATTGAAGAAACACGAAAAAAATGAAGAAAACTACACATGTGCTGAAAATGGTCATTGGCCACGGCCAGCCTTATCCCAGGCTGCGACCTGGGGGACAAAACGTAGTGGCCATGACTAGAAATGTCCCAAATCACAGCCAGAGCCCAATATTATAGAAAATATATGTTTTAGTGGCTGCGGCGGCGACCACCAAGAAACATAGGCTTTGGCCAATCACTACAACAAATTTGATATACAATGACTCCCTACAATGTCTTACACCATTGGTGTAAGACATTAAAACTTATCAGGGGTTTTAAATGTCTAATGGTGTAAGACATTGAAAGTGCATATTAATGGCTACAATTGGAAGACATTAAAAATGGTGGAAGACGTTGGAAATAGGCTGGGGTAGTGTTTATGGGTACATCCAACGTCTCCCACTGGGAGACGTGCCACGTGTCCCACGTCTCCCAGTGGGAGACGTTGGATGTCTCCCTTTTATAATACCCATCTTCTTCCTCTTCCTCACCACACCAACCCGAGAGCATGCACAAACCAGAGAGACGAATTGGGGCTGCGATTTTAGGGTTCTAAGGTAAGTTTTTATTTTATTTTATTGTTTTTTAGTTAATTATTTTGCAAATAAATCATAGGTTTTGCATTAGGATGAGTAATATACATGATTTTGTGTTAGTTTTACATTTTTATGCATTTTTTTATATACATTGTAGGATTTTGTGGTTTTTCCATGGAAGTTTTTAGGGATTTATGATTTTTTAGTTTTTTTTTTTAATTTAACCTATCACATTGTATAGATTTCATTAGAGTATATATGTTCATGATTTTTTAAAATTTTTATCATTTTTTATTTCGAAATTTAGATATATTTTTGTATATATTTGAATTTTTTTTTTAAATTGTAACTATTTTGTTATATATATAGTTATGTTAAAATAAATTTATTAAATAATTTATAAAATATAAATATATGAAAATTTTTATGTTTTTGTTTATTATTAAGTTTTTAGGTTATGAAATTTTATATTGATTTTTTGTTGAGGTTATAATTAGCGGCACATTGAGATTTTTTTTATTTGTTTACCAATATCATTTACTATTATTAGATATTTAGTGATATTTGTTTAGTAATGTTTAACATATTAATTAATTTAATTTCATAGGTTGTGATTTTTGTGGTGAGATTTTAGAGAGTATTTTGCATCAAAATTCCTATATCAATCACACATTTGAGGTAATTAAGTTTCTAAAATTACAATAATACGGTATATATTGCTAGATATTTAGTGATATTTTATTTATTATTTATTAATTTAATTTTATTGGTTTGTGGATTTAATAGCGAATTTGATTACTAAGTGAAGTAATTTTGCTAGCTTTTGGATTAAAGATTGCAAGAGGTACATATATATTCTTTTACTTCTACTTTTAATATTATTAAACAAATGTTAGAGGAGTTTGAATATCTTAAATATTCATCCATAGTGAAGTAGGTTCTGAGATTAAAATTGTGTGCTGCGGTGATAACGGAAGGTTGAGAACTTGTGTGTAATAGTGAAGTAGGTTATGAGAAATTTGATTGTGTGCTGCGGAGCTATAAGGAAGAAAATTATTGTATGTTGTTTGAATTGTTTGTTTTGCTATTCACATGCAGATGGTTAGGTCACTATTATAGGGGAAATGCTGGCCGATTTTATCTAGGATAATAAACAATTAGTTTTATATAGACATTCTATAAGGAAGAAACTTATTGTATGTTGTTTGAATTGTTTGTTTTGATATTCACATGCAGATGGTTAGGTCACTATTATAGGGGAAATACTGCCCGATTTTATCTAGGATAATAAAAACTTAGTTTTATATAGACATACAAATTTATCACGTGCTTATTTAGTGTTGTTTCTTTTCTTTTCCATAGACATAGGAGAATATATGGATAAACAGTGGATGTCAGCGAATAGGTTATCTGCGGAATATAGGAACGGGGTTGATTTGTTCTTAAGGTTTTGTTCGGAAAATGTGAAAGACCCAAATTTCACTTATTGTCCATGTCTTAAGTGTGGAAATGTTAAAAGGATGGATCTTAAAAAGATTAAAGAACACTTATATTTCAATGGGATCGACAAGAGTTACACAATTTGGTATTACCATGGGGAGATAGCTCCGATTGCTCCAACTCTGCCAAGTAGACCAAAAGGAGTGAGGAGGAATATAGTGGAGGAGAACTGGGATCCATTAGATGAAATGATTGACGACGCACATTATGGATCAGGAGTAGACCCAAATAAGTTTGAGACACTCCTTAATGATGCCGAGAAACCAATTTACCCTGGTTGTACAAGATTTACAAAATTATCTGCGCTTCTTAGGTTGTACAATCTAAAAGCTAAACATGGCTGGAGTGATAAAAGCATTACTGAGTTATTTGGTTTCTTGAAGGAGTTATTGCCTGAAGATAATTTTTTTAATTGTTGATATAATTGTATACAGACTCCCTCTACAAGTAGGACCAAATCACAACGACCAAGAGCTCCATCAACACAACAACCTCGAGAAAGAAGACGACAACAAACTCCTCCAACACAATTGGCCCACACTCCATTGGAACGATTACAGAATATCGTATCTCATTGGGATGATGGCGAGTGTGTCAATCTAGGCATAGAGTCTGAAGTTTTTGATCAGGATATGTCTCACTGTTATATATTTAAGGATGACATACTTCAGTTTGCTCGAAAGGAGAAGATTGGACAAGCAGTACTCGTCAGCTACATGAGGTATATATCTCACAAATAAGTTTGTTCATTTAATTTTCTAATTTGATTTATTCATTCATATAACAATTTTTCATATTTTTGTATTAGGTTCATTTACAGATATGTGGTACAACAAGGTCGCCAAAATAAGTTTTTATTTGTCAATCCTAATATCATCGCCACTCAAGGGAGTTCATTCGACGATCGTGTTCAGAATCTGTTCAGACGTTGCAATGACGTAAAATCAAAAGAACAAGTTATGCTTGTCCCTTGGAACCATGGGTAGGTTTAAAAAGTTGTCATTTTTCTGACCCATATCAATAATTTCTTTGTTTAACATTTGAGCTATAATTTTTTTGTTTTTCTTATACAGTGAACATTGAATGTTGCTTATTTTGGCACCATATGCATATCATGTTTATTGTTGTGATCCGGTGAATTCAGAGCTAAATAGCCGTGAGGAGATTGTATCAGTGATCGTCAACACTTTCAATCTTTTTTTCTCTATGAATCTTCCTGATGTCGAGATCCCTGATACTCTACGCATTAAGCAACCTCAGGTAAGTAACTTTAGCAGAAATTTTTGAACATTTATAATAATTAAGTAGAATAATATGTATGCATTTTTTAAAAAGTTTCAATTTAATAATAAATTACTCATATTTTTAAATAACTAGTGTCCACACCAACCGGACAATGTGGCATGTGGATACTACTTAATGAGGATGTTGAAGGATTTGATTGAACATGCGAGTCCCGGGCATTACTTGAGAACAGTATTATTAATTAAAATTTACAAATTATTTTTGAAACTATAAATGTAATCAAATAATTAATTAATATATTTTACTTTATATTTCTTGCAGCTAACAAACACATCATATACAGAGGCACAAATTGATGAGTTGCGACAAAAATGGGCGACATATATGTTGCCGATAATCCAAAGTTACCGACCTCGTTGATAAGTTTTTTTTTTTAATTTTTTAACTCTTTCTTCATACACAATGCAATATTTGTTCATTTTGAATATTTCTAACAAATATTGTATTTCTTGTATATATCTAACAAATATATTTTTTTCTTTCAATTTAATTGATTATTAAATTAATTTAAATTTAGATTAAAATAATTTCAATTTAAATTAATATTATTTCAATTTAATTGATTATTAAATTAATTTAAATTTAGATTAAAATAATTTCAATTTAAATTAAAATAATTTCAATTTAAATTAATATTATTTCAATTTAATTAATTATTAAATCAAATTAAAATAATATTAATTATAAATTTATTTAATTTATTTTTTTTAAATGTAGGAGACTTTCAATGTCTCCTATTGGGAGACGTGGGATATATACCTACAATGACCCTAGCAACAACGTCTCACTAAGTGGAAGACATTGTAGACTTCCAATGTCTCCCAATTAAAGTCATAAACCCTCTATTTTGTTGTAGTGAATGATCAATTTTTTTTCTTAATTTTTGAATTTTTTATGTATTTTTTACAAAGATATTAAAGGGGTGAGGGTTAACTTTTATAATAAGTTTGGATTGCGAATTTTAGAGGCTAGAGTAGTAGAGGAGGAGAAAAGACATCATCATCTACATTCTTCAATCTAGTTTTTCTTTCTTCTCAAAACTCATTTATTTTCATTGAATATTTATGTTTGTGAATATAAATGTGATTATGGAGTAGTTTTCTTTATAGTTGAGGGTTATTTTAAAACATTAGACATGAGATCATGAGTGCATTGATAAATTTTATTCCTTCTATTCCCGTATATTAAATTATTTCTATTTTTCTAATTGAATGCTATGAATATTTGTGAGATCTTGTTAGGTGGCCAACTAATTAGGGTTTTGCATTATTCTACTGGGGAAATTTGAGAAATGTTGCATTAAATGGGGTCCTATGAAAAAATTATTCTAGCCACTCTATACATGTCATATTGGTCCAATTATTTCCCTTAGTCCCCAAAATACCCCTGGCATTTGTTTCCCACAGTCTCTCTGTATTCTCTCGGTCTCTCTCTATTCTCTCTCTCACTTTCTTACTCCTAAAGGAAAAAAACCCTCAAACCCAATTTAATCCGTCAGAACCCAAGCAAATTGGAGAAGCATTGTCTTCCACGACCAAGCATCTGTGGCTCGGATATTGTCGGAGTTAACGATCAGAGAAGGAAAAGAAGAAGAACGTCGAGCAAACAGACCAAGCTTTGAGGAAACAACCCCAAAGAAAGCAAAGGTGAGGGATTTCCTTTTTAATCTGCAATATGTGTATGTGCCTAGTTTTTTTTGTTGATTTTTGTTCATATGATAGATCAGGGCTGGAGATTTAAGAAATCAGGGTTTTTTTCGAGATTTTTTATGCACCTCGATAGAAATCGATAGGACTCGATAGTTTATGTTACTGTGGATGCTCAAAATCCCACAGTTATAAAAAGGCCAAAAGCGCGTGCTAAGGTCCCATAAACGTCTAAATACATGCCCGTGTCGTGAGGCCCTTGACCAACCATCTTCTCGCAAGGAGGCACACGAGGCTATTCTTGGCACGCCTAACACCCATGCACCAGGCGCCTCGTGAGATGGCATACCTCCGCGCACCCAGGTGTCTCGCACCACCTGCGTCTCGCGAGATGGCACGCCCCCACGCACCAGGTGCCTCACGCCACCTGCGCCTCGCGAGATGGAATGCCCCTATGCACCAGGTACCTCGCGAGATGGCACGCCCCCACGCACCAGGCGCCTCTCGAGATGGCACGCCCCCACGCACCAGGCGCCTCGCACCATCTGCGCCTCGTGAGATGGCATGCCCCCACGCACCAGGCGCCTTGCGCCACCTGCGCCTCGCGAGATGGCATGCCTCTGCACACCCAGGTGCCTCACACCACCTGCGCCTCGCGAGATGGCATGCCTCCACGCACCAGGCACCTTGCGCCACCTGCTCCTTGCGAGATGGCACGCCTCCGCGCACCCAGGTGCCTCGCACCACCTGCGCCTCACGAGATGACACACCTCCGCGCACCCAGGGGCCTCGTACCAAGGGCCTCTTGAACATGTAGCAGGGGAAGGTCAGAAAGGGCCTCACCACGATTCGACATGAAGCCAGAAGAGATACAGAATGAGCCTACAGACCAAGAAGAGTTAGAGTACGGATGATATGGTGTCCACGCTAGACAGGTATTGGTAGTACAAGAATGGTACATGGTCCGGACTCCCTCAACATGCTTATGAGGTCCGTACCCGACAAGTAGTGGAGGCATAATATGGTACCAAGACAGGAGTACTGTTGCAGACCCCTGACACGTACTAGAGTAGACCACCACTCTTCCGACACCACTACCCCTGAGACCACTCTCTTGACAGTGTACTTGCGTACCATCTAGTCCCCTGGACCACAATGTATCAGGGGCCATTAGAGACCACTATAAAAGGAACCACACTTCCACATGGAAAGGGGTTGGAAAAAAAATTGTAGCATCTAACCATAAGAAATACAAGTTCTTTTCACCATTTTCTTTCTACAACTATTCTCTAAGTTTCTGTTTAGATTTTTGAAGTTTTTCATTGATAAGCTCTACACTTTGATTTTTCTAATCTAACTTCGTTGACGAGTTCTCACCGTCAACAATTTGGCGCCGTCTGTGGGAAGAATAACTATCAAACCACTGTTCTTCTGTTGATTCTAATAAGAAAAAGATGCCACGACATTCGAAATGATTGAGAGAGCCACGGGAGGTGGAGGTCCATATCGATGGATATCAACTAAAAGCCTCTATGAAGGATCCTCCTCCTCCCGCAAACGTGGAGGCCCTAAAGGAGCCTGAGGTTCACGAAGATGAAAGGGAAGCCTCATCCCCGGCGGGCCCACCTGAGGAGGATTGTCCAAGGCCAACGGCTGCCCCAGCAAGGGGTGCCGTGAGTTCCTGCCTCCAAGGTCGCCGCAGGTGCCAAACTCTGGTCGGTAGGATCTAGGTCTGTCAACGCGCAAACCTGACAAGCAGCCTCGAGTCCACTCCGTGAGCTCGAGTTCTAAGTCTCGATTCTACGAAGACGAGATACAGGAACTTCACCACAAGAAGCAGAGGCTAGAAACCACCCTAGAAAACATGCAAGAGGTGCTAAATGGCCTGTTGCAAGGGAGATCAAACGTAACACTCCCTAAGCGGAAAGAGAGAGGTCAAGAGGGAGTAGAAACAACCGTCCCAGTAGACGACGGAAGGACTCGACTCTCCACAAGTAACACCCCCCAGATGAAGCAGCACGAACGTCCCGGACCAACGCTGCCCCTTGCAACGATGTCGCGGTCACCTCAAGGAGAACACCCTCAGATTTACGAGAGGAACTCAACAAAAAGAGGGCGTTAAAAGGACCACGCCTCCTATGGTGCCCCGGGAAGGCACAGGTAAGGGGGATCCTAACCCATCCATGCTGAGAGACTCCTTGAACAAGAGGAGACAAGACCTAGACACAGAAATGAGGAGCCTGCGAAGCAAAATCATCACCACCTCTGGAGGGCAAGCCTTTGAGGATGAGTTCAACCATGAGTCACCCTTCATCAAGGAGATCCAAGCCATCCGGCTTCCAGCCAACTTCAAGGAGCCCCATATGACCCCATATGAAGGAAGTACAGATCCTAAATACCATCTGAATGCATTTAACAACCTGATGAAGCTAAGGGGGATTAGTAGCGGGGCCAGATGTCATTGATTCACTGTCACATTGAAAGGACCTGCGTACAAATGGTTCAAAAGACTTAGACCAGGGTCCTTCAGATCTTGGCAATAGTTTTCCGATGAATTTCTCCAGCAACACCACACCGTGCGGGACTACACGATGCCGGGCACCAGCCTCACCAACATGAAGCAAGGAGAAAACGAGAGTCTAAAGAGCTACATTCATAGGTTCAATATGGAGGCAGCCAAAGTAGGGAGCTTGACCTGTAGAGAGCTGAAAATGGCCATCACAGCCGGAGTATGCCCGGGAAGAAAGTTATGGGATAACATGCTCAAGAGGGAGGTCACAGAATTGGATGACTTCTACAAGTGGGCGCAAAAATATATTCGCGTGGAAGATGGTCATGAAAGCCTCAAGGCCGAAAAAGGCCAGTCGCCACAAAAAACCTCAATCCGAGAAAGCCAAAGTGGTACAAAGAAGAAGAGGGTATATGAGGGAACGAGAGATGATCGACCTCGGAAGCATCAGTGCTTTGATGAGCGTAGACAGGGCCCCTAGACCTTTTATACCGACCTCACCCATGCGAGAGAGCATATTTTCGTTACGAATGAAAACCAGGTCCCTTTTAGAAGGCCCTCGCTAATGAAAAAAGACCGGTCCAAAAGAGACCTCAGAAAATATTGCCAGTATTAAAAAGATATTGGCCACACCACCGCGGAATGCAACCATTTGAAGGTAGAAATTGAGGAGCTCATCTGCAGGGGGCATTTGGGCAGATATGTCTGCAAGGAGAACCAAAGGTCGGAAGAAGGAGCATCCTCACCGCGGGCACGAGAGGTGGCCCCGGAAGTACAAGGAGAGGTCAGGACCACCTTTGGAGGGCCAGGATTCGGGGACGAATCAGGGAAGGGACGAGATAGATATGCCAGGGAGGCCAGACGAAGTCCACCACCGTGCGTCTTAAGTCTGGACCAACGCCCCCCGAAGAGTTTTAAGGGTGAAAATGACTCAATAACCTTCACTGAGGAAGATGCCCGGGGTGTACATTTCCCCCATAATGACCCCCTAGTGTTAACTGTCCAGCTTGCTAACATGAGGGTGCGTCGGGTCTTGGTGGATAACGGAAGCTCTGTGGACATCTTATATCGCCCAGCATTGGAGAAGATGGGACTGAACATCTGGCACCTAAAGCCTTGCAGCACCTCCTTGTATGGATTTATGGGAGATTCAATATAGCCCTTAGGGGCGATCGAGTTAGCCCTCACTATGGGAGAATAGCCCAGACAAACCACCATAATGGAAAACTTTGTTGTGGTAGATTGTGCCTCAGCCTTCAATGCGGTATTAGGGAGACCTTCCCTAAGAGAATTGAAGGCAATAACTTCTGTATACCATTTAGCTATGAAATTCCCAACTCCCGGGGGAATAACATACATGAAAGGAGAGTAGAAGGAAGCGGGGGAATGATATAACACATCCCTCTACACGGCCACAAAGCCATCAACGCCTATGGCAATGGTTGTGCATGAAGGTAACCCACACGAGTTAGACCCACGAGTCCCAGAAGAACCCAGAGCTGAACCAGTAGAGGAATTGGAGGAAGTCACGGTCATGAATGAGCCGTTAAGAAAGTTGAAGGTAGGAAAAACCATATGGGTGATGCGAAAGAGAAGATCGTAGAATTCTTAAAAGCCAACCATGACGTATTCACCTAGAGTCACGAGGATATGGTAGGAATAGACCCAACGGTCATGTGTCACCACCTGAACATTGACCCAAAAGCAAGGCCTGTGAGGTAGAAAAGGAGAGCGCTGGACCTAGAAAGATACGTGGCCCTAAAAGAGGAGGTTGACAAGTTGAAGGCGAATGGGTTCATCCGGGAGGCATTTTACCCACTATGGGTATCAAACCCAGTGCTAGTCCCGAAGCCCAGCGGAAAATGGAGGACTTGTGTGGATTTTACTAGCCTCAATAAGGCCTGCCCTAAGGACAACTTCCCCTTCCTAGGATAGACCAGTTAGTAGATGCCACAGCAGGGCACGGACTACTTAGCTTCATGGACGTGTATTCCCTACAAGGTGATGCCCTTTGGTTTAAAGAACACAGATGCTACTTATCAAAGGCTGGTGAACAAAATGTTTGCAAATCAAATAGGAAGGAATATGGAAGTGTACGTGGATGATATGCTGGTGAAGACAAAGAAGGCGGGAGAGCTCACCAATGATCTCATGGAAATGTTTGACACCCTTCGAAAGTTTAGAATGAAGCTAAACCCACTCAAATGCACCTTCGGAGTTTCTTCAGGAAAGTTCCTAGGTTTTATGGTGAATTGCTGAGGTATCGAGGCTAACCCTGAAAAAATCCAGGCCTAGCTCGAAATGAGCCCACCACGGAGCAAGAAGAAGGTGCAGTGCTTAATTGGGAGAGTAGCCGCCCTCAATAGGTTCATCTCCAAGTCTACCGACAAATGCCTCCCTTTCTTCAACATCCTAAAAGGGAACAGAAAGTTTGCTTGGGATGATGAGTGCTAGGATGCCTTCACCAAACTAAAGGAACACCTTGGAAAACCACCCCTTTTGGCCAAGCTAGAAAAGGGGAGAAGTTGTATTTGTATCTAGCTGTGTCAGAGCATGCTATAAGCGCTGCCTTGGTCAAAGGGGAAAAGAAGCACCAGCAGCCCGTGTACTATGTGAGCAAACGATTAATAGACGCAGAAGCTCGGTACCTAGAAATAGAGAAATTAGCATATGCCTTGATAGTGGCCTCTCGAAAGTTGAGACCCTATTTTCATGCTCATGCTATAGAGGTACTCACAAACACCCCCTTGTGTCAAGTCTTGCACAAGCCGGAGACTTCGGGAAGGTTATTAAAATGGTCGATTGAATTGAGTCAATTCGACATCACTTACACCCCAAGGACCTCAATCAATGGGCAGGTACTTGCAGATTTTATAGTTGAGTTTGCATACCAACCCCATGAGGAGGGAGAAATAGGAGAGAATGAACCAGCGCATGAAGAGGAAAAGCACCCTGAAGAATGGAGCTTCCATGTAGACGGGGCATCTAACGAAGGGGGAGCCGACACTGACATAGTGATGACGGGACCTGAAGGGCCCAAGATGTATTGTGCCTTGAGATTTGGATTCGAAGCTTCCAATAATGAGGTAGAATATGAGGTGCTGTTGGTCGGCTTGTGTAACGCCCTACTTCCTTAGAGCCGTTACTAAGTGAGTTTTTAAGACAAAACAGTGTGCAATGGCCTCGCTAACCGAGGCTTTGAAACAAAAGTGTGACTAATTAAAAGTTAAGGCTGTAATCTTTGAAAATACGTCATTTCATTAAAACTTCTATTATTAAACATTTGGGATCCCAAAATAAGGTTTGAAAACTAATTACATCTTGAAATAAGGTTACAGTTGAGAAATCATAAAATCATAGATTATTACAGCCATTTTCGATTAAACCCCCAACCAAAGCAGTCGGGCAGACCAAACATGTACACGTCGCTTCACGCTCTCCGTACTCATGGTTGGTTGACTCAGTCATTGCCCTTACCTGCAACACAGAGCACCCGTGAGCCGAAGCCCAGCAAGAAAACTCATGCAGAACATAACATATGCAATGTATACAGTTTTATCATAACAGATAATCCACAAATAGATAAGTCAACCATTTAGACTAAGCAAACACATGTATCCACCGAGCCCCGCCCTGATTATAGCATAACACATGAATCCACTGGGCCCCGCCCTGATTATAGCATCCCATGTGCTAGGTGTTACTTTCGGCCCACGGCCGCCCCGGCTTACGCCGTACTCGGCCCACGGCCGCTCATTTCATCATATTCACACATATAGTACATTTGAAATAATCATTCACACACATCATGATTCATTTAAGGTTTAAACATTTGCACATAATACAATCTGGGGCCATGCCCTAACCTCGGGTGTTATAGTTTTCTTACCTGTATTCCGAGCCTCCTGATGCACTAAAGCTGCGAGCACGGTCCTCTAGCACGAGCCTCACCAACAACCTAGTCACAACACACAAGAAACATCCCTCAATACTAATCAACCCAAAACCACTTCCCGGGACCAATCCCGCACTCTCGGGACCTCTAAAACCTTAAAACAACACCCCGGAGACATCCCCCGAACCCCCGGAGCAAAGGCCTAAAATTTCCAAAAATGTGAACCTGAAATTTTCCTTGTGCCGCGGCACAACTTTCTTGTGCCGCGGCACACATCAGTCAGGGACTCCCTCGCCGCGGCACGAAAAACCCGTGTCGCGGCACGCCTTCGCAGACCCAGAATTCTGGGTTTTTCCCCTGCATTTTCTCCGAGCTAAAACCTCCCAAATCGTCCCAAACTCACACCCAAGCTCCAAAACCAACTCAAAACTCCAAATAGACCATACATCAACCCATAAACATCATAACCCAACTCAATAACACAATCACACTCAAAATCACCCATTTGATTCCAAATTTCAGAAAACTCAAACCCAAAGGCCAAAAACACAACCCAAGCTTGACAAACCTAAACCATGGCTTCAAAATCTTAAACCACAACAGAAAAGAAAACCCAAGGATGTTTAAAACTCTTACCTCAATCAAGAATCCAACCTTAAGCTTCCTTGGTTCATCCCCTTAGTCTTCAAGTTTCAACTCCCTTCTTCTTCTTCAAATTATCAAAGCATCAAATGACCAAGCCCCAAACCGTGTACCCCTTAATACCCAGCTGCCATATATCCAATTCCCAGCCAAATGACCATTTTACCCCTCCTTGCCTATCCTTTCCCAACTAACCTCAAGGGCACTTAAGTCCTTTTACTTCTATTTCATTTCTACCATTTTCTATCTAGAACTTGTTACTCTAAGTAGTAACTAATGGTTACCCAGGTTACTCAATCACCAATAACCATTACCCGCTAAATCTCAATCTTAGCCATAAAATTCCCGAAGTACCCCTAGGCTCCTCCCGAGCCGGGTATAGAAATCCCGTTGTGACTCTTAAGTTAATTTGCTCTCTAGGACCGTCTCGGCACGTGCATCAAAATAATACCACCACACTCACGTGGTACAAATCACGGAATACAATTATCACATATATGCCCTCAGCGGCTAAAATTACAATTATGCCCTTCAAACACAATCAGGGCCTACATGCATACTAATACACATAGTCATGCATCTCAGATAAACAATTAGTCAAATAACATGCTTTAAATCATAACCATGCATTTAACTCATAAAATCACACATAAATCCCAACATGCCCTCCTGGCACACTAATCAAGGCCCTTAAGCCTTAATAGCGATTTTGGGTCGTTACAGCTTGCGGCTAGCTAAGGAGTTAAAGGTAACCCACTTGCATGTCTTTAGTGAGTCACAGCTGGTAGTGTTTCAGGTGAAGGGTGAATACCAAGATAGAGGTCCAAAAATGGCTGCATATCTCACCAAGGTGAAGGAGTATTTGGATAAGTTCAAAAAATACACCCTTGAACAGATCTAAAGGGAGCATAACATAAACGCCGATGCACTCACGAAACTCACCTCCACGCGAGACGAAGACACGCTTGAGTCCATACTGATCGAATACCTCCCCACGCCAAGCATAGCAGAAGAAAGAATCAATATGGCCAATAGCACTTAGGAGTCATGATTTGCACTCATTGTGAGGTACTTAAATGATAGGACCTTGCCTTTGGACAAAAAGATGCCCGTAAACTGACTTACAAAGCTGCTCAATACACCTTAGTAGATGGAACCTTATATAAGAGAGGCTTCTCTACCCCGCTCTTGCGATGCATAGACAAGGGGGAGGCTTTAAATTTTTTGCAAGAGATACATGAAGGGGAATGTGGAAATCATGCTGGGGGGCAGTCCATGGCAAAAAAGGCCATCCGCCAGGGGTATTATTGGCCAACCATGGAGAAGGATGTGAGCGACTTCGCAAGAAGGTGTGACAAGTGCGAAAGACATGCGAATTACCCCCGACAGTCACCAAATGAGCTGGTGAGCATGACAAGTCCGTGGCCCTTTGCTGTGTGGGGAATTGAATTGATTGGAGCACTGCCAATAGGAAGAGGAGGAGCTAAAAACGCAGTGGTAGCAGTCGACTATTTCACTAAGTGGGTGGAAGATGAACCTTTAGTCAACATAAAAGCTAAGCAAATCACCACCTTTGTCAACAAGTATATTTTCTGCAGGTTTGGAGTACCCTACAAGATTATCTCTTACAATGGAACACAGTTTGAAGGAGGAATATTTGAGGAATACTGCAAGGAAAAAGGAATCAAGAGGTGTTTCTCCGCAGTAGTATACCCATAAGCCAATGGACAAGTAGAGGCCATCAACAAGATCCTGAAAAATAACTTGAAAACAAAGCTGGAAAAGTTGAAAGGGGCCTGAGTCGAGGAACTCCCCAATGTACTCTGGGCCTACAGGACCACCCCTCGTTCCATCACTGGGGAGACACCTTTCGCCTTGGCCTACGGCTACGAAGCTGTCCTTCTGATAGAAATGAAGATTAACTCCATCCGCACGCAAGCATATGATGACCAGGCTAATATCACAACATTGGTCGGGAACTTGGACCTGCTAGAAGCCAAGAGAGAAAGGGCACAACTGAGGTTAGCCACATATCAGCAACGAGTAGCGAGGTACTACAATTCAAGGGTGCGAGAGAGAATGTTCAGGGTAGGAGACTTGGTACTGAGGAAAGTACTCCCCAACACGCGAGACCCGGGGGCAGGGGTACTAGGGGCGAACTGGGAAGGACCCTACCAGGTCACTCAGTGCATACCACCAAACACCTACAAACTAACCCGCATGGATAACACCGTCATACCTCAGGCATGGAATGCGGAACACCTCAAGAAATACTACCAATGAGACTTCTGCACCCGGTGCAAAGAAGACCTATGTTTAGTTTGTTCCTTGTTATGTTAACTTAGTGAGTAAGAATCAAAGAGGCTACCTGGGTAACCTCCCCATTAGATGTAACCCTTTCATGTATGTCATTGTAATCTGCACGCTATGAATGAAACTATTCACAACTTCATGTGTTATTCTTCTTCTCTGTAGCATTCGCCAAAGTGACTACTGAAATAAATTTCACTAAGCACTTGGGGGGGGGGGGTAGGACAGGAGGAAAAATATTAAGCAAAGAAGAGGATCCTAAAAAGGACCCCATATCAGGAGAATCCTAAAAGGACCCCTGATATCAAAAGGACCCCCTTATCAGAGGGAACCTAAAAAGGACCCCCTATCAGGAGGATCCTAAAAGGACCCCTGATATCAAAAGGATCCTAAAAGGACCCTCGATATCAAAAGGATCCTAAGAGGACCCCTCCTATCAGGAGGAACCTAAAAAGGACCCCCTATCAGGAGGATCCTAAAAGGACCCCTTATATCAGAGAGAACCTAAAATGGACCCCCTATTTGGAGGATCCTAAAAGGATCCCCTTATCAGGAGGATGCTAAAAGGACCCCTTATATTAGGACCCTAAATGAGGCCCTTATATATATATAAAAATGTGATGAACCCTTATAAACAGGAAGAAGACCTTGCAAGGCATCACTTGAGTTCACAAGGATTAGCTACCCTTGTGAACATCAAGGAGGCCAAAAGGTCCTACAAGAAAAGCTTCCAAATAAAGGCGGATGCTCCCATGAGAGGAAATGCCTCAGAAAGAGCACCCACCAATAAGCCTAGAGCGGCCACCAAGCCATCTAGCCAAAAAGGGTCCTAAAAGAGACCCTTGCAAAAATAGTACTATGAAAAATGACGAGAAGGATGCTTCTCGCAAGAAATAATAAGCGCGCGCAAAAATATATAAAAGGATAACTAGAACCCAAGGGGTCAATATATCCTTATAAGAACAATCAAGAGGCGCCAAAGAGGGACCAATTGAACCCCTTCGCATGGGCTCCAAAGGACCCCAAGCCTGATAAATAAAAAAGAGAACCTATTGAACCCCATAATGTGGGCTCAAAAGGACCTCGAACACAGAGGAATAAAAGATGAATGATCGCATATGTATATATAAAAAAGTGTTTTGATAACATAACAAAACTTGGAGAAATTACAAGCAAAATAAGGCTCGAACGAGCATACACCCACATTGGACTAACTGGCAAAAAGCACAAAATGATAATCTCAAGGCCTCCTGCCACGGGCGTTCCACTCAGCTGCCCGGGCAACGGCATGCTCGCCAAAGGAGGAGAAATCGAAGTTAGGATTCTGCCTCCATACTCCGTAAAGGGCGTGCTCTATGGATCTATACTCAATAGACGCCTTGTCCGCCTCTAAAAAAGCGACCCTCCCATGCAACACTATGATAGTAGCCTTGGCACCCTCAAGTTTGGTCTCTAAGCTAGTGACCCTTTCCTACAGCATCGTGACCTTGGCAATTGCCCTCTTATTCCTTTTTGATGAGGAAGAAGCCTTTGCTAAGGCCTTCTCTAGCTTAAGCCTGGTTTCAGCAAGTTCCTTCTCGAGCTCCTGGACCTGGACCGTAAGACGGTCCCTCTCAGCATTCGACGTGGAGAGGTCTTGAGTTGAGTCAGAAAATCACTGAGCCACTATATAGGTCTGCACAAGAAAAATAACAATAATGATGATAAGCAACAAAAAAAAAATAGAAAGAGAGAAAAAAGGGATAAGGCCGACATAAGATGCATGAACTCACCTAAGCGGTGGAACATGCAAGAGTCTCCCCGAGCTCTGACATAGCAAAACTCCCAAGACCACTCCAATCAGCATCAGGAAGGTCCGTAGCGATCTGGACATACCGTCGCCCATAAGAGGCCGCCATGCGGACCACCCAGGGCGCCCCTTCTGAGCCAAGGGCGCTTGGCTGAGTAAGGACAGATGACCCGCTCACCGAAGGAGGAGGGGGCGCAGGAAGATCAGAAAAATGATCCCTCGACGGACCAGGAGGGGGCGCATGAAGATTAGAATAGTGAGCCCCCGATGGACCAGGGTCAAGGGAAGCCTAAGGAAAAACATCGAAGTCCTCAAAATAAGGACAGACAAAACACCTCGGCATGGCCTGTTGATCCTTGGAGTGGGAGGCCATGTCACAGTCTGTAGGGGATAAAGGAGGGCATCCTTTGGGAGACGAAGATGGTTGGTGGGGTTGCCCATGTCCAAGGGAGACCCCCTCTAGCACACGCTCAGCCTCACCCCCGTCCGAGCGATGTTTAGCCGAAGCATCCTTCTTCTTCTTTGATCCAGAAATACTCCACAACAACCCGGGATCCGAAACTGGGGACAGTTTGTGAAGCTTGAGTTTGTCCATGGTGAAGAGGTATGCAACCATTTTCTCGGTAGGTTTAGCCTCGAGGAATGCATCCACTGCATTCGCCTCTGACCCAACAACTCTAGGCGTGGCAAAATGCTATGCACAATCAACACAGGTGCCGACACAAACATAAGTTCTAAAATAGTAAGTTAAAAAAAAAAGGCTTGAAGTACTTACTAGGAGCAGAGCGAAAGTTCTCATGGATAGAGAAGGGACCCTTCACAAAGAAAAAGTCCTGCTTCCAAGACCCTAGGTTGGATACAGCGCCCTCTATCAAGGGGACCGAAGTATTGGCTTTTTGCAGGAAATAAAAGCCCTTGGACTTTGGAGAGGGCATGGGATTGTACATGAAATGCACCTCTTGCACCGTAGGAGCACGCTGGAAATGATCCATATAGGAGATGAAGAGGAAACTCAAGGTCAGCCAGCTGTTGGGCGCTAGCTAGAGTGAAGCAAGGTCAAAATAATTGAGAACCGTGATGAAAAATGGGTGTAATGAGATTGTACCACCCGCTTTCAAGATATGCTCACTCATAACCACGTAACCCAGATTTGGGCAGTCAGCCCGGCACGTGTTCGAAGGAACGTATAATGTGTAGTCTGGGGGAACATGGTAGTTCTATGTTATTTCCAACAGTTTATTTTTGGACACATGGGCCACTAGAGTGGATGCCAATAGGGGGCTAGTGTTCTGATCACAAGTCACATGTCGTCGCCCTCTCTGCAAAACCAAAAGAAAAAGGTGAGGTGGAAACAGGACACTTTACCCTCCATTTTTTCTTCCTAGCAAGAGTCTTCCACCGAGGCATCGACTGTGAAAGCGCTAAACTAGGGTAGATCGAGAATAAGGGTTGAGGAGAAGATGGGACGACCCCATGACAGTCATTAGTGGAAAATGGGTTAGGAGGCTCAGGCGGGAGATGTCCTTCCATAAACTCCAACTCCATCTGCAAATCTTAAAGGGTCACGCTAAGGTTCGCTACATGGTCGTTAAGGTCAAGGGGGAAAGGTACTCCGTCTCCCCTCAACACTGAGTATATTTCACTCTCTACCACCCAAATTTTATGCCTAAGTTCAGCCATATGCTCAAGATGATGAATGCTGGCTTGCCTTAAGGTGTTGTAGTCATGGTGAGGATTGTCCTCAGGGGACTCCGAGTCTGAAGACAAGTCAACAAACTCGACTCCCGGAGGAGTGTCGAATGAACCTTCACATGCCACGAGACCTCGTCCCGAAAGAAAAAAGGGTTCATGTATAAATGAGAGGATTGCTACAAAACACAAAGGAATGAGCTCAAAACCTCTAGGTACAAGCGCTCTAAATAACCCACTACAGGGTATGAATAAGGGCGTAAAGCTGGGTTAACTCACGACAAGCTCAGGCCAAAATACCCCCTCCCGAGTGGTGCTAATTTGGACCCAATAAACATAATGGGGAAAGAAAGTATACCTCAAGCAAGTAAAATTGGGTGCTGTTGTGGTCAAAAGGAGGTCGGGGGCCGAAAGCACCGTCACGTCCAAACATAAGTAAGTGGTCGAAAGTACGCGTCTGCAAAAATAAAGGAAAAGGGTGTTTTAGTCCTCAAATGCCTGCGTGGATATAGACATGCAAGAAATGAACTCAAATATATATATATATATAAAGAAGAAAAATTAGGGGAAAGATAATAATAATTTGAGGTTGTGGGGGATTGAACGCCTCACCTCTTGAAAGGAGTAAGGATCCCAAAACCACTAAGCTAAAGAGGTAAGGTGTAAATAATAGGCTAGGCATGAAGGCCTATTTATAAGAATCAAAGAGAAGAGTCTACCAGAGCACCTAAAGTAGTCTTCGGTATGTCTCCCTCCTTGAGCCTCAACTGATGATAACCAGAACGAAGGTCGATCTTAGATAATACCTTCTTACCTTGCAACTGATCAAACAGATCATCTATCCTTGGCAAATGATACTTGTTCTTAATTGTCAACTTATTAAGTTCTCTGTAATCAATACACATTCTCAGAGAACCATCCTTCTTTTTAACAAACAGAACTGGCGCACCCTAAGGTGAGAAACTAGGTCTGAAAAAACCCAAATCTAATAGCTCTTGCAACTGTACCTTTAATTCTTTCAACTCAGCTGGGGCCATTCTGTAAGGCGCTCTAGACACTGGCTCCATCCTTGGTGCCAGTTCTATCACGAACTCGATTTCTCTGTGCGGTGGCAACCCTGGCAAATCTTTTGGAAACACATCCAGAAACTCACATACAAGTCTAGTCTCCTCTGGTCTCACTGGCATGACCTGAGTGGTATTAACCACACTGGCTAAGAACCCAATGTAACCTCCTTGCAATAACTCCCTAGCCCATAATGCAGAAATCATAGGAATGTGAGGTCCATGCACAGCACTAACAAACACAAAAGGATCATCACATTTAGGCTCAAAGGTGACCATCTTCCTTCTGCAATCAATGGTTGCCCCATACTTTGCCAACCAGTCCATACCCAATATCATATCGAAGTCAGTCATAACCAACTCTATCAAGTCCACTGACAACTCTCTGCCCTCTACTGTCACTGGCAAAGATCTAACCCATCTCCTTGATACCACTAACTCTCCAGTGGGTAGCAAAGTACCAAACCCCACAGCATAAAAATCACAAGGTCTACACAATCTATCAATAACACTACTAGCAACAAAAGAATGTGTAGCACCAGAATCAATCAACACATTATAAGGGGTTTCAGCACTAAGAAGCTGACCTGTAACAACTGAGGGAGAAGCCTCAGCTTCTGCTTGTGTCAATGCGAACACTCGAGCTGGGGCCGAGCTGTCCGCCTTTCTGGGTTATTCTTTTCTTGCCTTAGGGAAATCCTTTTTAAGATGACCCACTGCTCCACATGAGAAGTAGGCCTTTGCCCTACACTCTCCCAAGTGATGCCTCTTGCATCTTGGGCACTCAGGATAAGGCTTCCAGGCTTCACTGCCACCTGGACGACCCATTGAAATACCACGAGGCCGCCTATCAGGACCTGGAACTGGGAAGGTGTCATGAACCTTCCTCTTCTGATCACTGGGGCCAACACCCCTACCAGAACCCACAAATGGAGGACCCATCCTCCTGAAATCCTTTCTGGCTGCACTGTCATGCCAGATCCTGTTCTCTGCACTCTCAGCTGTGAGTGCCTTCTTAACCACCTGTGCATAGGTAGTAACCCCAGCCACAGTGGTGATACGTACATCACAGGCTAATATGGGCTATAGCCCCTGCAAGAATCTCTCTCTCCTGGTCCCATCAGTGGGCACCAGCTCCATGGAAAACTTTTCCAAATGATCAAACTTTAAGGCATACTTAGTGACTGATAAATTCCCCTGAAGTAGCCTAATGAATTCCTCAGCTTTAGCTGCCCTGATAGCATCATTATAATATTTCTCATTGAACAGAGTCTAAAACTCTTCCCAACTCAGAGCATTAACATTCTTGGTCTGGGTAATCACTTCCCACCAAATCCGGGCATCCTCCCGAAACATATAGGTGGCACAGGCCACCCTCTCATTACCAGATACCCTCATAAAGTCAAGGATAGTGGTAATCATGCTCATCCATTGTTCAGCCTTGGCAGGATTTGCACTGCCCTAAAAAATTGGAGGTTGCTGCTTCCTGAACCTTTCATAGAGAGGTTCTCATTTATTTCCAACCTTAGGCAGCTGCCCAGCTACTGGCACCGACACAGGAAGTGCCTTTGATACACTGTCCACTGCAGGCGCTTGCTGCTGTTTCAGGAGACGAAGCTCTTCTCCCTGCCTTAATATTGTAGCCTGCAGATCACTCACTATCTGCTGCCAGTTTACATGAGCTGGCCGTGGAATCTAAGACTGGTCATTTTCCTGACCCTGACTGTTATTATTATTCTGGCCTTAATCACTCTGGCCAGCCGAAGTATCTGTCTGCCCTGGATTCATTCTTATCTGACACCTTGCTGAAATAATGATCAATACGGCCAGTCAGGTAGTAATAACTAAACCTCTTCTCGCCTTACAGTCCAAGAACAAGCAGACAATTATCATATTCCACAATCATACAATTATACAAGCAGATACATGTTTATAGCATTTAACACTTAGCATGTATCACATAATAATTCATAAACAACCATACTTATAAGTATGTTCCAGCAATCTCAGTACTAATTAGCACACATTTGCTGAAAATATAATATTTCAGGGCACAGGTTTAACATAATGTCTCATGCATATAGGTAAAGCATATATACCATATTTAAGCAGTTATACATATAACTACATAAATAGTTACCAAACCATGAGTCAAGCTTGACTTCAGTGATGTGTGTACATACCCAGCCAGTCTACAGGAACCTTATCCTTGGCATGCTCTGATACCAAGTTGTAACGTCCTAGTTACCCCAGAATAGTTACGGTGAACCGGAAATTTGACCCGCTACCCGAGTCCTTTGGTTAAAAATGTGTTCTAAGTGTCATTAACAGGTTAAGGTGGAAAATCAATAAAAAGGAAAGGATATATTTTACTGAATACATAAAACTGTTCATGGGCCCATAAAAACATTTACAAGCTATTTACAACTCAAAATGGTCATTACAGTTTCAAAATTACAAACCCGCCGACCTAAGCGGCAAAAATATGGTAAACCCCCTAGTTCCACTGAGGACTCCTTGGCTGTGGTGGTCAAGCGGCCGCACATGTACACATCACCACCTAAGCTCTCCACTCAAGGCTGGGTGAGCTTTTCTTTCCCATTACCTGCACCACATAGCACCCATGAGCCAAGGCCCAGCAAGAAAACACAATAAAGCATGATATAATGTCAACAATGATCATAATAATCATTCAAGACTATCAGTCCAAACAAATAGGTGACAGTCGTAAAAGTCACTAAGTTGGGTCCAGCTCCCTTTAGCCTTGTGACGATAGGGTCACCAGGGCTTAATAAGTAAGTAAACTTTTATTAGTTCGAATAGGATAGGCGCATGGTGACTAGTCACCAACATAACCTTCCTCATGACATTAGAGTCACAACCCTGGAACAACGTTCCCTAGCCATGTGACAAACAGTCACCTGGGCCTTTGGCCCTGGCTCTAATAACTAGTCTTAGACTAGCTAAGCGCTTATAAGTTCATCGACCTTAGGGCCGGTCCAGCATTAATGCCTTAGAGCCATTCAATGCTGATATCGATTAGATCTAATCTTCATTTGGCTCGACGTTCATGACGCTATGCCATTTCTGACTCTTTAGGTCAGTGTCCCTGACTAGTCAGTACATATACAAGTATACATCATTCGCTAGCATTTCAATAGACAATTCATATCCACATTTACCAGTCAACATGCCTCAATAACAATCACGCATGTCATATATACACAGGGTGCAGTTTTCTTACCTCTTGTTCGAGTGAAAGATAATAATAAGAACGACCCTTGAGAATGATCAACCTTTTGGTCCCTTAGCGGTTACCTGATCATAACCAATTATTGGATTCCATCAATAAAATGAATAATAAAGGGTTCCCAAACCAAAACCTAGCCTCCGAGACATCGAACACTACTAAGCCGGGTAGTAGGATCAACCCCGAGGCCTAAGGCTAGCATCCCTAAGCCAAAAAGCCATTTCTGGCCAAAAAGCCACTAAGGGTCGCGACCCTCCTTGGCCATGCCGCAACCCGCCCCTCAAATAGAGGAGGCCTCCATCAGCACCTCTCAAGAGCCGTGGCCCTCCTTGGCCATGCCGCGGCCCAACCCCCAGTTCAGCCAAAACTCTGGTTTTTCTTCCCCTGCGATTTTACTTGGAACCAACCTTTCAAACCAAGCTCAAACACCTCTCAAATATCCAATACAACCCCTAAACTTGACCTATATCACACCCTTAGCAAAACCCAAGTTAAACCCCAACCAAAACATCCATCAATTCCAACTATCCACAAAGAAATCACAAGCTGAAAACTAAAGCCAAAATAGAGCATACCAGAAAACTAATGGCTGGAAACTTACCTTAAACTCAGGTTGTGATGCTCTCCAATGGTGGAACACTCTCCCAAACTCCCAAGGTCTACTTCCCAAGCTAGAATCCTCAACAAGAGCTCAAAGATCACAAAGAAAATGGAGGAAGGAGAAGGTACGATAAGCTTCACTAACTTGCTCTGTTTTTCCCTCTGTTTCATAGCCTAAAGAGTTTATATCTATCCTAGGGGTAAAAAGACCATTATACCCCTAGGTAAATTAAGGGTTTCTAAAGCTCCCAAGGGAAAAATTGTCCTTTCCAACCTATCTTGTTAATCATAATTACGCTCTCCAATTCCCACTATCCTCAATAATCCCAAACACCAATAATTCATATCCTGTTACCCTTTAATTCCCGATAACGCTCTAATCATTAAAGTATCCCTGAGACTCATCCCGAGCCCTGAACTTAAACCCGTTATGACTAAACCGCTAATCAATAATCCAAGATCGTCTCATGCTGGATAGCTTGAACAAACCCACATTATAATATGGTCTCAACAATATATCACCGACACGCATACAATTATACAATTATGCCCTCAATAGGCCAAATTATCATCACACCCCTATAATTTAAAATGTGGACCCACATGCATACATTTAACATCATATCATAATATAATTCACATAAGCATGCATATACTCATTTAGTGGCATAATTAAACAAGTATGGCCCTCCCGGCCTACTACTCCCGCCATTAAACCATATCGGAGAATTTGAGGCATTACACATGTCTTGATAGGCCTCGATAGTTACCAGATTGTTTAACATTTTTTAACATTTTTTTTTCAGATGCAATATCATCGAGTCCTATCGAGGCAGATGCTAAATCATCCATATGCCAAATATCATCGAGTCCTATCAAGACAGATGCCAAAATTAATCCAAAGTCTAATATCATCGAGTCTTATCGAGTCCTATCAAGGCAGATACTAAAATCAGCCAAAAGTCTAATATCATCGAGTCCTATCGAGGTAGATGCTAAAATCAGCTCCGATTTATCCTATGAACAAAAATCAACAAAAAAACCAGGCACATACACATATTGCAGATTAAAAAGGAAATCCCTCACCTTCACTTTCTTTGGGGTTGTTTCCTCCTATTTGCTCGACGTTCTTCTCCTTTTCCTTCTCCGATCGTCAACTCCAAAAATATCCGAGCCACATATGCTTGGTCGTGGTCATGGAAGACAATTCTTCTCCAATTTGCTTGGGTTCTAACGGATTAAATTGGGTTTGATGGTTTTTTTTCTTCAAGACTAAGAAAGTGAGAGAGAGACCGACAGAATACAGAGAGACTGTGGGAAACAAATGCTAGGGGTATTTTGGGAACTAGGGGAAACAATAGGACCAATATGATATCTATAGAGTGGCTAGAATAATTTTGTTATAGGACCCCATTTAATGCGTCATTTCTCAAATTTCCCTTCTACTATCATCTTAGGATTGTTATTCACCTAATAGTTTAGGATTCTAAATAGAGTGATAAATTGCAATTAGGGAATTGGGACAGGTATCTTGATTGTGATGAAAAATAGAACCTAGGTTAAATGAATTGCATGCTCAATGAATTTGTTGCCTAGATTAACCTGTTTCCATAGGGAGTAATGCTTTTACTAGGTTAAATAGATCGCATGCTTAACGAGTTTTATTATTGGGTAAAAAGGAATAATTAAGAGCGCTTAGTTTTAATTAATTATAATAGGGAAACTGGGATAATTGATAGCTTAAGTGTTATCTACGGGGTTAATAGTTTAATTGTGAATATGGAATATTATTTGTCATTGTTGATAGATTGATTGTCAAAGGTTGAGCGTAATTCTTGACTATTTATTTAATATCATTTTATCCTTAGTTATTTAATCTTTAATCATCATTTTATTATCTTTTTCAGTTTTTAAAACTAAAACCCCTATCTAATTTTTGTTTAGTTCTTATTTTGAATAATAATTTGATCATAGTCCTTCTGGGTGCGACCCTTATTTACCGCTATACTGAAGTGGCTGGTATAAATATTTAAATTTGATACGACATACGACACCCATCAGCCCTACAACCTGACATCCGAGTAGGTTATCCATTGTGGGATGACCTCAAGCGGAGAGGATGCCACAGGCTCGACGTCTTGATACGTTGGGCCCAAGAATATATCTTATGCGAGGATGCCTAGGTTGGGGTGTTTGGAGTACTGGTCTCTTTCCATGCTCCACTAGTCCCGAATGTCGTGGCTCTGGGACCACAATTCATGTCGTACACTTCTGCTCAAACGAGTGTTATGAGTGCCCTACAATTTAGCCCAGCTGTTCCACCTGGTGGCTTTAGTGCCATTCCCATTACTGATTTCAGTGTCACTCCAACTGGCTATGGAGCAGCCCCCACTAGATAAAGTGCTATTCATCCTACATTTAATGTTGGGATAGCAGCTCTAGCCCAGTCAGTGGCACCCAGAGGGAGCAAATGCGTCAGAAAATGCAAGAGAAAGAAGCCCAAAAGAACTAGAGCAACTCTTGACGAGAGATATACTCCCCAATATTCCGAGTACACAGACTTGGTGGATACTCGGGAAAACATTTTCTTAGTAACGGAGCAGCAAATCCACTATTGGAAGCCACAGCCTATCCAAAGGGATCGTTATAGAAGAGATTCTTCTAAGTTCTGTCGATTTCATAATAGTGTGTGGAACCACACCAATGAGTGTAGGCATCTTAGAGACAAGATCGAGAATCTCATTAAGTTGGGCATCTCCACCAATATGATAGAGCTGGAGCATGCTCTGCTTAGGTTCCAGTCGTAGTTATGCTTCCTCCATAGGTGGCACCTCAAGCCCCAGGCCAAGTGCCTATGGCACCACCACAACAGGTAGCCTATGGACCTCCCTCAGTGAACAGTAGAGTAGAGATTATCTCTGAAGGACCCCACCTGGGGAGCACATCGAGGGGCTCATAGAATCTCTATGCGCGGGCCCTAAATCACAACGATGAAGTGTTAGTGCTAGCCCAGCTACCAGCACAAATGCCTTGGATGACAAATCAGGTCATCACTTTCTCTAAGGATGATGCTCGGAGAGTGCATTTTCCCCACCGCGATCCTTTGGTCATCAAGAGACAAATTTCCAGCAAAATGGTGGCTCGGATCCTGGTAGATAACGAGAGTTTAATGAACATCCTGTTCAAGTCAGCCTTCAAGAAGATTGGGCTAACTACCGGTGACATGTTCTCGTGCACCTTCACTCTTTACGGGTTCTCGGGGGAAGATCTCATTCTAATGGGACATATAAAGCTACCAGTGACACTTGGAGATGTGCCTCATCAGGCCTCATGTACTGAACGTTTGTGGTTGTAGACTGCTCCTCCACATACAACGACATCCTGGGATGCCTGCTGGTATAAAAAGTATAAATTAGAGATGCACAACAGAAATATGGTTTCTAAAAATTTATTGATACTAGCAAGGATCATACATACATATATATATATTAAATCACATACAAATAGATTAGAGATTACCTCTTGAAGCCTATCAAGTATCCACAAATATTTTTGTATAAATCAACGATCTTCCAATCTAAATTCTGAAAGCTCAAACCTTGATCTTCCCTACCAATCCTCAAACACACAATGACGTGTGTGGACACGTAGGATTCAAAAGGTTGATTTAGGATTCTCTAGATGTACTCAACACATGAGATCTAGAGAGGTTTGATTGAGAGGAGGATGTATTGGATAGTTTTTTAGGTTTAGAAAAACTATCGCTTTCTTTTCAGAGAGAGAGAGAGAGAGTCTGACAGTCTATGAAAAACTACTACTTGTTATTCTTCTTGAAAAGTATCGCTTCTTTTTTAGGTTTATAATGATAATTAACTAATTTAATTAGTCTTTATTTTATTTAAAATAAAACTGATCAATTATAACCTATTTAATTATTTAATTTAAATCATATTTTAAAATGAATAATAAAATAAAAAAATTATTTGAAATTCAAAATTCAAATCGGAGAGATAGGAAATCCCTGTGTGTGGCGCCACTCACTGACTGTGCAATACAGTGAGTGGCGTGAGCCACATTAGGGATTTCCCTAATTTTCTTATTTTCCCAAAATAAATATCAATTAATTCAAAATTAACTTTATAACAAAATATCAATTTTAAATAAGTAAATATCTTATTCTAAATAAGATAATTATTAATCTCTCTTTATATTAATCCAAACATGATTAATATTTATTTTAGCCTATAGTTTTTAAAATAAAAGCTATATAGTTAAATAATTAATTCATAATTAATCAATTGCCCATTATTATCACATAATTATTACCTTGCCCTGGAAAATTAATTCATTTGCAATTAATTCATTCTTTCTACAAATCTTTCTTTTCACATTCGTACCATTGACAGTGTAGGACAGAGGTAATTTGGGGACCATGAACCTATAATACGAAGCTCCAATAAACCACATTATTAATGAAATTCTTTAATCTAATAATATTATTTATTAATTCCATGATTACTCCACTATAAATATGGAATTGCACTCTGAGTATTTATAGAATTATATTTACAGAGTTTTCTCTGGTAGTCCATTGATATAATCAGTAAAAGTAGTTTTGTCCTCCATTTATTGGTTCGTTAATTAGAGCTGGTCAAGATTACCATTTTACCCTTCTAATTGCCTCTTGATCCTTAAGTACCATTACTTCAATATCGAATAATTAATCTATAATCAAATTATAGATTTGAGCTCAATAATTATTCAGTTTCGAAATTAACCCTTAAGGGAACCAATATTCGATCCGTTAGGAAAGTATGGACTCCATTATTGTAAATCATGTTCCTAGCCATTCATGATATTGAATCTCCAAAACAAAAGTCATTAGCCTCATTACACTAAGAAACCTTAACGAGTGAATCAAAAGATCCAATATATACAAACAGGAGTTCATGAATACTCAGGATTTAGACTAATCTACAAATGATCATCTATTATGATGGCAATTAAATCTTCATGTCGAACGACAAGTTTTACAAAGATAATTAATTCTCATCGGTCCAGTCATATATAATATCTATTATATACAACACCTTTACTAAGATGTCTATCCACATCAGTAATCTGAATCTAGATCACTTGCATCCCATATGCTTAGTAAACTACACTAGTAACCATTCACCAAAGATTCCTTACTTTAATATGTTAATGAATATTTTATTCATTATATATGATCTTAATTCTCTTGTACTAATACAAGATCATATTCTCATGAATGAATAAGGAATTTCTTGATATTATTATATAATTAATTCAAAAAATAATTATAACATTCAAGTATAATAAAATTGCACTTTTATTTAAATCAATAAAATATCTTTACATGCTTTTAGGGCATTAATCCTAACAATGTCTGACCCTGGTGGAGTTTGGCACTGTCACCTCTATACACCACTTGTGCATGAAGTTTCTCACCGAGGTGGGAATAGGCACTGTTCGCGGAACCAGAAAGAGGCCTGTCAGTGCTACAATGTGTCTCTTAGGCATCCAATTATGATTGTTGAGGCGGTAGCCCTCGAGCAGGCACTACTACTAAAAAGGCTTTTCTCTGCGGTTTTTTTACTCAATACACTGCGGTTTTCGAGAGTATTGAAAAGCCTAGTGTATTAGACCGCAGATAAAAGTGGTATGCCAACCGCAGAGAAAGATGTACTTTTCTCCGCGGTTTTATTGAAAAAACCGCAGAGAAAAATAGTGTAATTTTTCAAAACTTTGACGAAGCATAACTTTGTGCTCAGTTCTTCGTTTTTTGTGTTTTTTTTAACTTTGGTATTTTTTCGAGATCTATCTAGCTGCATACAAAAGAAACTTGAAAACCTGAAAAAAAAAAAACAAAATTTTCAGGTTTTGTCACCGAAAAATCTGAAGAAAAAAAATTCAGCAACCAAATTAATGATTTATGAAAAACCTCTCAAAATTTTGATTTCTATTTGTCTATTTCACACAAAATAAACTCTAAAAATAATGATGAAAAAAAAAAAAACTATACAAACAAAGATATATAGATCATTACCTATTTTGAAGCTCAAGAACACAATGTATGCCCAAAAATACAGTGAAAATGGACAATTTTTCGACGAAATCCTAACCATTTTTACTACCAAAAACCTGAAAATAGAAAAATATTAAGCATCAACTTCAGTTTTTAACTAAGATTTAGCTAAAAAAGATGAAAAAAAAATAGTAAGATTAAGGTTGAAAGACATACCGCCACTGTTGAAGAAGTTTTTCGCGAAATGAAGTAGGTTTACGAACCTTGTGGGGAAGAATGAGTTTATATATAGGTCTGGAACCTTTTCTCTGCGGTTTTTTCAATAAAACCGCGGAGAAAAGTCTTTATTTCTCTAAGAAAACTGCGGAGAAAAGTAGTGCAACTTTTCTCTGCGTTTTTTTTAAGAAAACCGCAGAGAAAAAGTTTTCACTTCCCACTTTTCCTACTTTACATCGCGTTTTTAAAAAAAACCGCAGTAACAAAGTTCCTAAGTGTCCTTCAATCATTTTCTCTGCGCTTTTTATTTTAGATTGAAAAAAAAGCGCAGAGAAACCCTATATTTGTAGTAGTGAGGTTCCTCCCGAGAAGATGGCGATCCAGGTTGTTCAAGAAGAATGGGAGTCCAATGAATTGGACCCCAGGGTTGGGGAAGAAAGGGTCATTGAGACCAAGGAAGAAGTTGAGGAGGTCATATTTGGCACCGCCAATCCTGAGAGAAAAACTAAGGTCAGAAAGAACCTCAAGGTAGAGGTCTGAGAAGCTCTGGTGAGCTTTCTCAAGGAAAACTAGGATGTCTTTGGCTGGTCCCACTCTAACATGATGGGCATTGACCTAAATATCATATGCCACACCTTGAATATTGACCCAAATGTTGCCTTAGCGCAATAGAAGCGGAGGACAATTGACCCGACCCAGGCAGAGGCCTTAAAGGCAGAAGTCGACATGCTTCTCGCTAATGGCTTCATATGAGATGTTCAGTACCCGAAGTGGTTGTCAAACCTAGTCGTGGTACCTAAGCCGAACAACACCTGGAGGATATGTATAGACTCCTTCGACCTTAACAAGGCTTGCCCAAAGGATTGTTTTCCTTTGCCAAAGATTGATCAGATGGTTGACTCCACCTCTAGGTATGAACACTTACCTTCATGGATGCATACTCTGGGTATAATAAAATATCCATGCATGTTGTAGACCAGGAACATATCACCTTCCGAATAGAAGAAGGTGTCTATTGCTACAAGGTGATGCCTTTCAGCTTGAAGAGTGCCACGTATCAAAGATAAGTAAACCAGATGTTAAAAAACCATCTTGTTTTTAAAATGGAGGTTTTTGTAGACGCATGCTGGTAAAGTCAAGAAGAGCCCCCGACCATGTGAAAGATTTGGTGGAAGCGTTCTCAGCCCTGTGCAAGTTTGCGATGAAGTTAAATCCCTAGACATGCACTTTTGGAGTGGCCTCTGAGAAGTTCTTGTCATTCATTGTCAATGCCCGAGGAATAGAGGTGAATCCTAAGAGGATGAGGCCCCTTATAGAGATGCCATCCCTCAGAAAGCACAAGGATATGCATAGCCTGATTGGTCAGATCGCAACTCTGAGCCGCTATGTCTCGAAGGAAATTGATAGTTGCATTCCCTTCTTCAACACTCTTAAAAAAAGGTCAGAGATTTCAATGGATAGAGGAGTGCGAACAGGCATTTCAGCAGCTGAAGGCCCACATGGCGAACCCTCCAATTCTTTCAAAGCTTGTAGTCGGAGAATCCCTCATTCTCTACATGGCTGTCTCTGAGAATGCCATAAGTGATGCCTTGGTTCGCGAGGAAGGTCGTGTTCAACATCACGTTTACCACGTGAGCAAACGACTTCTCGGATGGTGAAGCTACGACTTCTCGTGTTCAACATTTGCTCATTGAAGCTACGACTTTACTTCCAGGCACATCCAATTAGGGTCCTTACCAACCAGCCCTTAAGGCAAGTCCTCCATAAGCTGGAGTCCTCCGGGAGATTCCTCAAGTGGGCAGTTGAGCTGAGTCAGTTCGACATTACTTACCACTCGAAGACTTCCATAAAGAGACAAGCACTAGCAGATTTTATTGCTGAGTGCACAGGAACACATGAAGGAAACGAGGAGGCCTGGGTGGTCGGGCCCACATGGAAGCTATTTGTAGACGACTCTTCCAATGAGAATGAATCTGGAGCAAGCCTTATTTTGGTATACTGCGAGGAGAAAAGGGTTCACAATGCTTTGATATTTGGATTTGACACCTCAAACGATGAAGATGAGTACGAAGCACTAATTGCTAGACTCTGAGTAGCTCTAGAGCTCAATACTGGGGGCCTCAAAATTTTTAGCGATTCTTAACTCTTAGTGAACCAAGTCCTCGGAGAGCATCAACCTTGGGGGACAAAGATGGTCACTTATTTGGCCAAGACTCAGGAATTGTTGCATAACTTCAAAAAGTTTACCATCTGACAAGTGCTAAGGGAACACAATTCCAATGTTGATGCCCTCGCCAAGCTTGCTCCCACTAAGGATGTCGAGTTGATCAGTGGGGTTCGGATAGACTACTTGGCCTCTCTGAGCATCTCAGCTCCTGAGGAGGTGGAAGTGGTATAGCTACAGGACGGTTGGATGGAACCAATAGTGAAGTATCTTGTCAACGGAGAGTTACCATAGAATAAGAAAATAGCTCGGAAGCTAATTTACCAAGTGCCTCAGTACGTAATCATGGATAATATGTTGAACAAGTGAGGATATTCCTTACCACTACTCCGGTGCGTGTACAAGCAGGAGGCCAATCTCATCCTCCGAGAAGTGCATGAGGGCTTCTACGGGGACCACACTTGGGGCAGACCATCGTCAAGAAAAT